>NC_090440.1:1642956474-1643678974 GCF_031143425.1 Pleurodeles waltl | reverse complement strand
AGTGTTTGGACGGCCGGCTTAGGCCGTCTAAACACACATGCAAACTTAGCCCTATATTTATACTTTTTTAGTGCTGCATTTGCGTCATTTGTTTACGCAAAAGCGGCACAAACTTAAAAAAATTGTATTTTGTAATTTTGTGCCGCTTTTGCGTCAAAAAATGACGCGAATGCAGCACTAAAAAAGCATAAATACGGGCCTTAGTGCACACAATTGCTCATCCCCCTGCAACCTCCCGAGGCCCAGCCTCGCCCCTCCCTGCACCTGCTGGCTGAGCCAGCAGCAGAAAAATAAAACGATATTCAAATATCATTTTATTTTTCTGCTGCTGGCTCTTAGCCAGTGGTGTAACGTTCCTTTGCCTTTGCGGAGGGGTTGTCCCTGATTGTTTGTTTTTGTGAAAGGCAGCTATCCATTCAAGAGCATTTCTGTAAATGTCAAGAGTTCTTATTACCCTCAGCAAGGTAGTGATGGCATGCCCCTGGAATCTGTGGCTGCAACCCACTGGCATCTCAAATATCCACCCTTAGAGTCAGATGCCTTCCATGGTGCCTGGTGGTCACACCATTTCGTTAAAGCTTCACTGGCATAAGCTGGCCTCCCTTGGCATAGTGTGGGCATTTGTGGCATAAGGCAATCTGCACTGGCTTTACTATGATAAGTAGTGATGGTGACCCTGTAAAAAAGTGACCATTATCAGCATATTGTGAACACTCTAATTCTGGGTGTTATGGCACACCTTGCATACTTTGTACACCTTAGGTGTCTGATTGGCCTCCTCACAAATCGTGGGCCTTCAACACATTAAGGGCCTCATTATGACATTGGCTGTAAATGCCGCTTACGGCCGTGGTGAGGGCCGCCAACATACCGTCACGGAGGCGAACATACGTTCGCCAAATTATGACACCCACCCACTACCAACAGAATACTGCCACAAATACAACTCCACCAGATCAAAGGTAAGTGGTAAAGTGTCGGTATATACACCCACACCATCATGTCAACAAAACAACGCCCTCCACATTATGGCCCACGAATCACCACAGAGGACATTCAACAGCCGTAAACCATTGGCGGTACACACCGGCGAGGTCAGAATGGCCACCCAAAAACAATACAAAACAAAATTGGCCAATACCACAAACACACACCTGACACAAATACACACACCACACCCACTCACCTGCCCATAGCACTATAAAACACACTGCCACATTACACACAACCCTTTACGAACAAGTAAAATAGCCAAGAGACAGACATGCAAATCACAGACACAACTACACCCAGCCATCCATCACGCACCCCACACCCCGCCACATTAGTCAACATCCACTGCACAACATGTCCCCACAAAGGCACCCCCATTTCACTGATGAGGAGTTGCGGGTCATGGTGGAGGAAATAGGGTAAAGCCACAGCTGTCTGGAGCACAGGTACAGCAAATCTCCTTTGCAAAGAAGATGGAGCTATGGTGGAGAATTGTGGACCGGATAAACTGTGGGACAGCATCCACGAACAAGGGACGACATCAGGAAAAGGTGGAATGACCTACGGGGGAAGATACGTTCCATGGCAGCAAGGCACCAGCTCGTCATCCAGAGGACTGGCAGTGGACCCCCACCGTCTCCCCCACAGCTGACAGCATGGGAGAAGCACGTTTTGGCAATAGTGTATCCTGAGGGACTCACTGGAGTTGCCAGAGGACTGGACACTGGCAAGTCAACATTTACTACCTATCACCCCCCCCATAGTTGCATACCATCTCACCCCCTCACCCTGACTCCCAATACTCCACTCCATCCCACACAGTGCACCTAAACATATGACTAACCCCAATGCCAAGCCCTGCCTGCCATACTCACTGCATGTACAGCCCTCCCAGCCGTGCCTCTACACCTACCACCTATGCATGCACAGCATGGAGAACTAACAATCCCACAATACATCACCACATACAAACAAAGGGGTCAGGGCAATAGCAACGATATAGGGGAAGCTAGGGATGTACAATCTGTCACAGACATGATGCATAATACATCACTTACATCCCTGCAGGTGCCCCAGCCAATCCTAGCGGTGAAGAGGTGCCACGGCTATTCAGCCCCCCAACAGAAGATGCCCCCAGTGATGACAGTAACTCTGAACATCTGGGTCTGGATGAACTTCCTGGCCCATCAGGGACCACTGGTCAGTCGGACACCCCAGCCCACTCTCAGTCCACCATAGAGCCTCCCCTCTCAGTATCCAACACCACAGCACCCACCTAACGTCCCCACACCTCTGTCCCCAGGACACGTCAATCAGCAGTTTGCCCACCTATACAGCCACCCCAGTCCACACCTCATAGACAAGACAATCAGGGTCCTGGGGGCAGTGGCAGTGGGCCCATCGTTCAGGGGACAAAGGCACAGGGGGACAGGGACACTAAGAGGACAACTGTGTGCCAGGGGGAGGACAGGCTCAGGTAACCAACTTTCCTGGAGGCACTCACTAATGTCCTGGGGGGCTACCAACAATCCCAGGACAAGATGGGCCAGGTTCTTGACATCATACAGGAGAACCAGCAGCTGCAGGAGGTACACCATTAGGAGATCAGAAAAGATGTGCAGGCCCTCAACACCACCATGGTCTCCATAGCAGGGGTGCTGGCTGATATGGCAAACATCATGAGGAAATATACAGCAAACCAGCGGGCCCCTTCCACTAGCCAGTCAACTGAACAGCCCACCACATCTGCTGCAGCTAGTGGACAGGAGGCCCTGCCACAGGACCCTCAGGCCACCAGCACCCATCCCCCTGCAGAAGGTGAACCACCCCTCAAACGTTCCCTGCAACCCAGACAGATGCCAAAGACACTTGCCAAGACAAAGACCACCGCCAGGAAAGGAGACCCTCCTGAATGTCCCCCTTGTGTCCCACCCTGTAACCTTGTTCACTTTGAACTGCCTTTGCTCCCCTTCCTATGGCCCCTGGGACACCGGACCTGTGCTACAAACAGACTGGACCAATACCCTGGACTTACCTCTACCATCACCCCATTCCATTTGCACTATTCCGTCTATAAATGTCACTACAATAAACACCCTTGAACACAACTTGAGTGATAGTGCTTTATGTGATGCAAATGTGCAATTATGATAACAGTTACATTTTGTGCAAATGACCTGAAAACTGTGATAGCATACAAATAATGACCTGTAACTGTCTGCAGTCATCACATCAGTACACAGTTGTTATAACCCCAACATCTGCAAAATGAGAAGGCATAGGTAACAGTCATTTGAGAAGCAAAGGAAGTGAATGCCTTCCAGCTACCTCCACACTGAAAACATAAATAATCAGAGGAATGGTCAGTTCCACTGTCTCACCTGTGTGTCATTGGAAGTACTGACATATAAATTATGTTCTGTTGTCCACATCCTCATCCTCTGCCTCCTCATCCTCACTGTCCTCAGCGTCCACTGCTGCCACAGGGGCATTTCCAATCTCCTCCTCCTGCAGATAAGGCATATGTCATATGAGGGCCAGGTTGTGCAACATGCAGCACGCTACATCTATCTGTCATACCTTCTCAGGGGAGTAGCACAGGGATCAACCTGTCAGATGGAGGCATCTGAACCTGGCCTTCAGGAGGCCAAAGGTACGTTCTATGATCCGTCTGGTTCACCCATGTGCATCATTATACTGATTCTCAGCCCCTGTTTTGGCATTCCTCAATGGGGTCAGGAGCCACAATAAGTTTGGGTAGCCAGAGTCACCTGCAAGTATTGAGGGACAAACATTAGCCTTACACAATGGTATGGGGGATAACTCCTGAAGGCATACATTGACATACATTGGGTGGGACTCTGGCTCACCTATTAGCCACACCCCATGCCTCTGTAGTTGTGCCATCACATTTGAGATGCTACTATTCCTCAGGACGTAGGCATCATGCAGCGACCCAGGATACTTGGCAGTGACGTGGGAGTGTACTGGTCCGCCAGGCACACCATTTGCACATTGAGTAAGTGGAAATTCTTTTGATTCCTGAACACCTGTTTATTGTGCCCGGGGGGACAAATGCAACATGTGTTCTGTCAATCACCCCAAAAATATTTGGTATATGTGCCATTGCATAGAATCCTGCCTTCACAGTGGCCAAATCTTCAACTTGGGGGAAAGTGATGTAGCTGCACATGTGTTTGACCAAGGCAGACAAAACCCTTGCCAGCACGATTGAGAAGATTGGCTGTGACATTCCTGCTGCCAAGCCTAATGTCACTTGGAAAGAACCAGTTGCCAGGAAATGGAGCACTGATAGAACTTGCACAAGAGGGGGGGTCCTAGTGGGATGATGGATAGCTGATATCGGATCAGGCTCCAATTGTGCACACAGCTGTCATTGTGGCCCTGTCCAGTCTATAGGTGAGTATTATGTGCCTGTCCTCCAGTGTAGCCAAGCCCACAAGGGGTCTGTACATGGGGGCTTGTCTCCTCCTCCTATTCCTTCGCAGTGGTAGGTATCTAAAGGACACAAGAGTGAGAAGAGTGTCACAAATTGAACAATGGAACCACCACCTCAGTGTACATAGAGCATTTATGTGATGGGACAATGTGAATGGAAATGTATGTGCAATTCACAGCAATGACACAGTTTCTAATTTCTAAATGTTGTCCACCACCATAAAATGATGACCACTTGTCCTGTAAGTTTGGACAGGTGGAAGGGAGATAACTCCGCCGGCGTTGGGCGCATTGGTGGAAGCCGTTTTTGCAGTGCCATGCTATTCCTCATTGGCTAAAATGGGGCTTTATGGAATACAGTGGCCAATGGGGATCACCAGCGGCAGTGATGGTTTACACCGCCGTGGATGTGACCGCCATTTTCTTTCTAAAACCTCACTTGATTCCTGACTTTCCACAGGACAACACCTCCACTGCATGTGCTGCTTTGACCTGTGTCTGGATCCTGCCATGGCCTGTGTGACCGGGGAAAGGGACCCTGTCTTCACTTCAGGAGAGTTAGAGCGCTTGGTGGATGGAGTCCTACCCCTGTATGAACAGCGGTATGGGCCTCCAGTCCAACAGGTGAGTGTACCATGGGCACAATTCATGTGACAAGGTTGCATGGAGATGTGTGTGCTAGCAGAGTGTCAGTTGGGTGGGGGGGGTATGTCTGGTGGTAGTGTACATGGTGGGTGCCGGGTGATCTGTGTGCCAATGGAGATGGAAATTGTATTTGTGGGCCATATGTGTGACAGGCTGCATTGTATGGTTAATGGTGTCCTCATGTCTGTATTACCTCTGCAGGTCAGTGCGCGTCAGAAGAAGGGATTGTGGTGTGCCATCGCCAATGACATCCAGACCCTAGGGGTCTATAGCAGGCGTAGTACCCACTGTAGAAAAAGGTGGGAGGACCTGAGATGCTGGGCCCGGAACCCCGCAGAGGTCCAGCTAGGGTTGGCCTTCCAACGAGGACGGGGGGGCCGTCAGAACCTGATCCCCCTGATGGTCTGCATACTGGCGGTGGCCTATGCAGAGCTGGATGGGTGCTTGAGGGCAGCACAGCAGCCACAAGGGGTGAGTACAGTGAGCGTGACACAATAGTTGTTGGGTGGCATGGGATCCTGGTGGTGGGTTTCAGTTAGTGGGTGCCCCTTAGTGCCAGTTCAGCCATTGCTGCGTGATCCAGCTCAAGGTAAATGGGTGTATAGCAAAATCTAGTAACCTAGCTAGGTTGCATTCCATGTCAGACAGGGCTTAGTGGGTCCCAGGAGGGGTGCAGTTAGCGGTGGTTGGCTCTCATCTTGCTTTGGCACCTAGCCAATGGAATGCCAGTGCGATGCATAGTGCACAATGTTGATGCCTGTGTGTGATGGTAATGTGTATGCCAACTGTGGTGTTGGTGCTGAAATTTACCCAATGTTCCCTTTCTCTCTCCCCCCCTATTTTCTTCTGTCATCCTGTCCATGTGTGCATTAGCATCATCTGGCAAAGTTGCAGGGGCATTGGAAAATGAGGGAGCAGCATCCCACAGGACCCAGGAGGCAGAGTCCGCCAAGGGGACCAGTGGGAAGGAGAGTGAGGGGAGCACCACGGCGGAGAAAGGAGGTGACAACACTGACTCTGATGCCTCCTCCGATGGAAGCTTCCTGGTGGTGGAGGACACCTGTGGAACCACCCCAGCTACAGGTACAGCCGCTACCCCTGTACCAGCACCGCCCTCCCAGTAGCCCCCCACTGAGTTGCCCATGCCCGCTCACCTACAAGGGTGGGCATCTCCTTTGCCTCAGGCCCTGCCCCAATGAGCTTTGCTGCCCTCAGTGAGAAGGCAATTAACCTCCTGAGATCCATCTCTGTAGGGCAGTCAACCATTGTGAATTCCATCCAGGGGCTGGCATCCCAGATGCAGCAATGCAATCCATACCTGGAGGACATCCACGGTGGGTTGGCGGCCCTACAGAGATCATTTCAGGCTCTGGCCTCCTCTCTGATGGCAGTCAGTGTCCCTGTTCCTACCGTCCCCTCTCCAACTACCACTCCCTATGCCCAGTCTCCTCAACACCCAACCCTTCCCTGGCACAGATACAGACAAGCATGCACACAAAACACCACGCAAGAGTAGCACAGTCAAACACAGGCTGCACACTTCAGGCCACAAGGACTCACCTAAACAACAGACAGTTGCACACACAACCACATCCACTGCCTCCACTGTATCCCCCTCCTCCTCCTCCGCCCTCACACTCACATCCACACTCACACCTGCATGCACTGCATCAACAGCCACCACCACAATCCCTACATCAAGCAGCACACACACCTCACTTGCAGTCACCTCCACAACACCCAACCACGCGTCCCCTTTGTCCTCTCCCACCCTGTCTGCCCCCCTCCTAAGGGACACAAAATCACGCACTCAGACACCCAACAGCTATCCACCTCACACATGCACACTGTCCATGCACCCAAATCCAGCAGATGTACACCTCTGACAACCACTCCCTCAACCTCCACTCCCATCTCTGATCCCACATCCCGCCCCAACGCCCCTAAGAAGCTTTTCCTTGCAAGTCTTGACCTCTTCCCTCCACCTCCACCCCCCCATCCTGCCCATAAGAGCAGGGTCCCAACAACCCAGCCCAGCACCTCAGCCAAACAGTCTGCCACTGCTCCCATCAAATCATCAGCTGCTGGCACAAAGGGGCCCCAGAGTGTGCCAGCTGCCACTCCTACTGAGAGCACACCTCCGGCTCAGAAAGGGAGGACTTGGGTGGTGAAAAGCAGGGGACAGGAGACCGAGACAGTGGAGGCAACTCCTTGTCCTGGAGGCAAGGGGACAATTGACATCTCAAAGGCCAAGGGGACCCATCATAAGAGGGGGACACATGGATCCCTCTCCACCACCAAAGATTGCCCAAGATCTCCCTCCACCACCAATGAAAGGGAAGGTTCCCACTCAACCACCAATGCAAAGGGAAGGTTCCCACTCAACCACCAATGAAGGGCAAGAGGCCCACTCCACCAGCAGAGGGCAAGGAGCCCCCACCTTAAGCATAGGCACAGCAGCCCTCACCTCCAGCACAAGCACAGCAGCCCTCACCTCCAGCTGAGGTACAGGAGTCCTCACCTCCAGCTGAGGCACAAGAGCACTCACCTCCAGCACAGTCCCAGCAGCCCTCACCTCCAGCTGAAACACAGCAGCCCGCACCTCCAGCACAGGCACAGGAGCCCTCACCTCCTGATGAGGCACAGGAGCCCTCACCTCCAGCTGAGGCACAGGAGCCCTCACTTCCAGCACAGGCACAGCAGCCCTCACCTCCAGCTGAGGCATTGGAGCCCTCACCTCCAGCACAGACACAGGAGCCCTCACCTCTGGCTGAGGCACCAGAGCCCTCACCTCCAGCTGAGGCACAGGACCCCTCACCTCCAGCACAAGCACAGCAGCCCTCACCTCCAGCTGAGGGAGGGGGGCCCTCATCTCCAGCAGGGGGCATGTAGGCCACACTCCAGGGACTGTTGTATAAGGAGCCCCCTCACGAACCAGTGGGCAAGTTTTCCACTTCAGAGACTGTGGCCTTGCACCCCCCACCAAAGACAGATGGGCAGGAAGCCCCCTCCAGAACCAGTGGGCAAGTTCCCCACTTCAGAGACTGTGGTCTTGCACTCCCCACCAAAGAAAGATGGGCATGGAGCCCCCACTTCAGCTGAAGTGCCCTCCGCCCCTCCCTCCTGAGGTGCCTGCCTATTTCCAACATGATGCCCCTGAACAGTGGATTCCGGAGTGTGTCAGGGGTCTGTGCCCATGTGGCCCTTTTGTACTATGGACTGGCCATAGGCCCATTCTGGACATTGTCACCTGCATTAATATTCGAATGGACAATATGGTGGCTGTTAGTGTCAAATTACAGTGTTTGTTGATAATCATTGTGGTCCTTGTTTCATTTTGATATGTGTCCTGTGACACTGGTTTAACTCTGCAGCTGGTTCTGTGTATGGTGTGTGTGAATGGTGTGTGTTGTACGTGTGTGATACTCTCCTTTTCTTCCCTCCCTCCCTTGTGTGCTAGGTGGCTGTACTCACCATCTTCTTCGTCAGTGTTGGTGTTCCAGGAGGGCCATGGCGTAGAAGAGCATTGAGAAGACTTGAAGTTCCGGTTCCATGGCGGCGGAGTCCTCTGTGTACTTGTTGGTTAGTCTTTCGTTTTCTTTGTTCTGTTTCCGCCAGGCTTTTGATGGCGTTGGTATCGCCCCGGAAATCCTGGTGGTTTGCTGTGTATAATATGGTGGGTAGTACCTTGTCTTCCTCCTTGCTGTTGATGGCTACCACCGTGGTCAGTGGTGTTAACGCCCTGGCAGTTGGTGTGGTACATTGACTGTCTATGCAAGGAATCACTGCCATGGTCATAATTTGGCAGTAATTACCGCCAGGCTGTTGGCGGTATTACTGCCACTTTAACAGTCACCGCCAATGTCATAATGACCACCTAAGTGGCAAGCCATAGTATATTAGTCATCCCCGTCATGCGAATGTGAGGCAGATTATTGGCATGTGGAGCAATACTAACTGTAAGTAATTAGTGAAAAAGGCACATGGAAATTTTGGAGTCAAACTCATGGATTTATTGAAGGAAAAGCTGGCAAAAGGGTTAAAGACAATCCTTCGCTTTATTAATTAAGTTTTCTTTCTCAAAATTATTGGAACGCTAATAGTTGGTATCCCATTTGCAAACTGATGATTAGGAAATGGCAAGCTTATATTTGGGAAAACATTTATTATTTTTCTGCAATAAATTTGGTGTTGATATTTGGGTGGGTCACTTATTAGAGATGCTCTTTATTTCATGCCAGAGTAATAGTAGTATTTCCTTGATGTGAATTATAAAAAGGAGTTTTCAATTCTACCATTGTATTGCAAGCATATGGCCACAATATAAAGATTTTGCTTCCCTTCACATCCACACAAGTATTCCCAAACTTCAATATAAGCCTCTCCTCACCCTGACCTGCAACAGTGACGACAGGTGAAAATACTGCAATTTAAGTATCTTTCTCTCAATTGTTATGCTATAGCCCCATTAAAGTCAACTCACTTCACTTGCTATGGGCTCACACTTTGTGTAGAAAATGTAAATTGTGCAAGGCATCTTTTTCTAGACAGCTCAAGCACTCTCTCCGCTACCATGCTGTTCTGGTTTTTCCTATCACATTCAACTTACCTTATCACTCTCTCTATTGCTTGCTTAAACTGTTTGCTTTTTTGTCAGCCCTTAGCTGCCTTATTCCTCTCTCCAATTTTCATCCTGGCTTTCAGTTGTACTTGCACTGTAGGGACCAAAGCGTCATGATCAACAATACTTTTTCTGTGTAGCTCTCTTGGTCGTCATTTTCCTAGCATCCTCATAAAGGGTGCAATTTCCAGAGCATGTGCCTCAGTTCTAAAGAAACCAGGGATCCCCAGCCACCCTCTTTCCCACCTATAATTGCCTTTACTCGTTTAGGAATGAGAAGGTCTCATCAAGGCATCAAACAGGGAATGTAAGGAAAAAGAAGAAATCATTGCACAACTTTCCTCCTAATCAGGGGCGGCTCCTTTGCTCCTGCGAAGGAGCATTGCGCCCACGACCAAGATCCAGAATATGAAACATGAAACAATATTTCCACTATGGTATCATTTATCATCTGCTTGCTCAGCCACCAATAAGAGGGCAGTGGCAGGGCTGGGCCATAGGAGGTGGGAAGGGGGAGGAGTGGAGAGTAAACATAAGTGCACATGTGTGTTTGGCTGGCTGTCTCAGGCTGGCCAAACACATACCGCACTTAGGTTTCTCCAACCAGGCTGTTTACACAGCTGGGCTGGAGAAAATGTACGGACCCCACGCATGTGTCTGAGCGGCAGTGACTGCTGCTCAGACCAATTCTCATTCTGTTTACATGCTATGTGTAGTATGTAAGCAGCACAAGGATTGTTGGGGAGCCTGTGCTGGTATGGGACACCAGAAGAAAGTCGAGGCAGCAGGAGTCGGAGACAGTGGTAAAGTAAGCTTTTTTTTCCCCCATCGATCCCAAAACCACATCAACCCTCCCCTTAAGTTTTGCGGCACCCGCCGCTGCTCCTAATACAATATATCACAATCAATACGACAATTTAATAGCGGTAACCAAATAAGGAGTTACCAAAAGAGACAGTCTGGATAAGGATCCCTCTTTTATGGAATGCTTCATCATCTATAACCTTATCCCGTCCAGATAAGATGATCCTAGAAAGAGTTCTTTGTAAGATGCTACTGGCTATGAAAAGACATCCAGTTTACCAAAATGACCTAAAGTAAAACCAAATACATTGCTTTTTATTAAAGATGCAGTGTGTACGATTAGAATTTAAAGAGGGGTTGTTTAATGAGTATTTATAAATCAAACCTCCAAGAAGGCACTGGCATGTTTAAGCATGTACTGTGCCAAAAACGGTCAAAGGCTTTCATCAGAGCTAATTAATATCCTTATATAAATGCTACAGTCATACATATCAGAACTATAGAGAATGCGGTTTCACATATTTTTAGGTCTAAACCAAAAACCTGAGCAGATGCATAACATGTTGGGGTTAGAAGACTATGCTTACACATGCACAAAAGTGAAGATTTCAAAGTAAAAGGAGTGTTTGCTCTGCAAATCAACATGCCACACGTGGGTTAGGTGGCCACATTCACACTCTGCCTTACTACTTACTCTAACTAGGGAATATCAGTTCCTCATAGTTGTGACAACGAACACACCGTTTGTAGTACACACTTCTATAGGATAAAAGTATTAATAATCTGATCTGAATCCAGTACTTTGATCACACATTCACATGTCTGTCTGTATTATCAGTGTCGAATGTAACTGAGTGTGGATTTGTTTTTTGCTGCAAAACAAACTATACCACAGGGTTATGGGCACGCCACCAAAAGATAAGCAAGGACAAAAGCAGAGAGACAACAAATGGTGCAACAGAGGCAGTGTTATCCACTAGAACATTTCAACTACTGGCAAGTGCTTCACCTTGGGTGGGGAGAAGATACCAAGAAAAGGTAGAGGCACGTTTAAAAGGGAAACAAAGATATAAAGAGTAACTCTACATAACCATTGTATCACAAAGGACAGGCATAAATGGAGAGAAGAGGGCGGATGTAGTACAAGTAAATTCAGGTAGGCACATATTTTTATAATTCACTTTGCCATTATATTACCACCGATTAGTAGTAACTTCAAGTCAGAAGATGGAGGAGAAAACAATTCATTGCATTTTTAATTAAAATTCCATGGACAAGGAAGAATTGAAGAAGATTGACCAGGCTGGTAAAGGTAGTTGTTATCTTTGGACAAGATGTAAAGGGGTGGGAAGGAATGTACCGTAGATAAAAGGTCGTGAAATTATTACACTATTGCACAGTTGAAGTACACAGTGCCAGATTCTTCTGTTCAAGTGTGCTGTTGTAAGTTTTATGTTTCTTTTTTTCTTTTGTTTGCACAGGATACTTTGGGAGATCAACTTTAACACGTTTTAAGTATGAGTACTAGTGTGTGCCAATTGCCAGCAGAGCAAGATATGACATGTCCAATAATGAGACATATCACAATCACTGCAACAATATAATGCCTTTACCCAGCCCAGCATCATTTCCTGACGCAAAACCATCCATACCACATGACTCCTGTCTTATCAAAGACAGGAGTCATGCCCACCAACCCAATAGCCAGCACAGGGGACAATGGCACTTTATTTATTTTTTAAATACTTACCTCTACTTACCTATATATACCTGGGATGCCCCCCGTCCTTTGGTGTCCCTCTGGGGTGGGTGGAGGTGTTCCTGGGGTGTGGGGTGGGCACCTGTGAGCTCTTTCCATGGTGTCTGGCAATGGAAATTGGTCCACAGGTCCCCTAACGGCTGCCCTGACCGACGTGTTGAATAATGGTGCTAAGTAGGCTTAGTGCCATTATTTAGGCCGGCCTCCCCACCCCCACACCATTTTTGCACTGGAGGACATATAAGGCGCTAGGGGCTCAGAGTCATTTGGGGGGGGAACACCTACCCTGCATCTCATTGACACAAGGTAGGTTCACGCATCCAAAAAATGACTTTAACTCCAATATTTTGATACTAGATGGGTCAAGTGTCAAAATATAAATATCGAGTTGAGTTTATGCTGAATAAAAAAAGGTTACGCTAATTCAGCGCAAACAGGGTATAAATATGGGCCTAAGATTGACCTGATGCTGCCGTCTTCATTTACACTGGTGCACTTAAAGGTACAGCCTTGCATTTTCACTGTTAGTGTCTGCTTCAAGGAGGCATACGTTTTTGATACAAAGCACTGTTTCTCCATCGTGGGAGAATAGGCTTTGCATCAAAACTGATGATTGTTTGCACTGATCTGCCCAAGTAACACCCCAGTAACACTCCCTTAGTGCAAACTGATGCAAGGAAGTGCAAATGGATATTTTTCTCTAGAAAACAGGCTCTTTTCCAGCACAAAATATCTTTTACCATGGAAAGTAAATATTAATGCGTCGCTTTGCGCGATCATGCATCATTTTGTCATGAAACAAAGGCCCATATTTATACTTTTTGACGCAAATCAGCGCTAGCACAGATTTGCGTCAAAAAGTTTACAGCTAGCTAACGCCATTCCAACGCACCAGCCGGGCGCCTTATTTATGGAATGACGTTAGCCGGCACTGCGGCCTGGTTAACGTCAAAATAAATTACGGTAACCGGGCAGCGGAGGTGAAGGGAAGACTGGGGGTTGTGCACCAAAGAATGGTGAAAGTCAGATTAGAGTAAAAAATATTGGCTCTAACCTGACTAGCAACATTTTTTGACGCACAACCCCTATGGAAATTACTCCTGTCTTAGCAAAGACAGGAGTCATGCCCCCCTGCCCAATGTCCCCTGGGCAAGGCCATTGAGCACAGTGGCATGTAGGGGGGCCCAAGTTAGGCCCCCCTACATGCCACTTAAGAAAAAAAATATATATAATTACCTGCACTTACCTGCACTCACCATGGATGGGTCCCCCCATCCATGGGTGTCCTCCGGGGAGGGCGAGGGTGGCAGGGGGTGTCCCTGGGTGCAGGGAGGGGCACCGGTGGACTGCTTCCATGGTCTCCCACCATGGAAATGAGCCCACAGGTCCCTTAACGCCTGCCCTGACCCAGGTGTTAAAAAACAGCGCAAATCTGGCTGGGCACCTTGTTTTAAGGCCCGCCTCCTCCTGTGCGTCATTTTGACACCGGAGAATAAGTAAGGCGCACATGCCTCAGAGTCATTTTTTGTACGGGAACACCTACCTTGCATGTCATTAGGTAGGTTTTCATGTACAAAAAATGACTCAAACTCCATAACTTTGGCGCTAGACAGGTCTAGAGCCAAAGTACAAATATGGAGTTATGTTTGCGCCGAATTTGCGCCAAAATAAATGACGCAAATCCGGTGCAAACAGAGTATGAAATGGGCCTCAGTTTTTTAAAGTACCTCGTTATGTGTAATTTTGCACTAACAGGTGTATTTAACCAAATGTTCAAAGCTTTTGAGCAACAGCTTTCCGGAATATGTAATTCATAAAACTCTAGAAACATATTGCTTAATTTTCTCGAAAGGTAATTTAAGATAAACGTCAGCACTTATTTCGGTGGACTAAACT
Source organism: Pleurodeles waltl (assembly GCF_031143425.1). Taxonomy (NCBI): domain Eukaryota; kingdom Metazoa; phylum Chordata; class Amphibia; order Caudata; family Salamandridae; genus Pleurodeles; species Pleurodeles waltl. The sequence continues at coordinate 1,643,664,797 of NC_090440.1, read as the reverse complement.
TCCGTTTCCGTCATCATGACACACCCGTGTCTCGCTGTGACTAACCTCTGAGACATTTGTTGATTTTGGCGGGCTGTTCCATGTTCTATGTGCGTCTTACACCAAAGCACCAGAGAACAAGAACAAATAAAAAACTTCCTACCGTTCTATTGTTTTGTACTTTTCTCCCTAGACAGGAAACCCAGATGTGGATTCTCCTTGATGAATCAGAAATTCCAGATGGCATTTAATGTCCTTGGATCCGATGTCCTTAAGTGCCCCTAGAAGTACCAAGACACATGCAGGATAGACATTGGCAACTTAAAGAAATGTTACTTAGTAGTTTGCATTCATATGCCCGTGACATGTTTAAATTGTCAAAGCTGTTGTAGAAAATAATCTATACCGTTTAAAATCTGATTTAAATACTTTCGTTTTTTTCCCGTGTGCTCCTCAAGGCTGCTATTTACAAAGGTAAACTTGCATATGATTAAATCTACCTGTGTAAGGTTATTCTTACTCTTCAGAGTAGGTTTATTACTCTAGGCTATTGACTACTTATAAGTGTACATTTGCTACAATGTGTAGACTTACAGGTCTCCTCCCTCTTAGTTTAGGGCGTGGAGTCTGAAAAAAAACATCATTTCAACTGGGTTAATACTAGCAACTTTACAACTGCATTTTACATTCGGCACACTTTGCAAAACCTTGGCACTCATGACAGAGACCTCGGCACACTATGCGGACCTCCACACTTGAGGCAGAGACCTCCATACACTTTTCAGAATCTCTGCATACTCAGCACGGAAGGAAATAGGAATATTCTTATCCCATAAAAGCAATATTGGAAACCTGGCACACAATCCCTTCCAGTAAAACAAATACTGCCCACACCAGGGGGGGGGGTCTGCTTTTTAACTCTTTGTCTTCCTGACATTAATGCTGAAGCATGCATGCTCAAGAGGCTCAAGAGGAAAATAGATTTAATGGAGGAAGAGAAAGTCTGTGTAGTTACATTTTTTGTAAAATACTAGACAAGTATATGGGCAGCCTCCATCCTTCCTCGGTGAAACACAGAAGTCAGCCTAACAGCAGGAGGTGACAAACTCTGCATTGCATTAGGGAAAGAGGCCTGCACCGTGGGAGACATTAAAAAATGACAAGAGGAGGAGAGTGAAGAGACGGTCTCCAGCATTCAGCTGGCTGAATTTCTTCCCGGAAGGCCAACTGGATCCTGTCTGTATCTTGACCCCCTGCGAAGGCTAACCTCTCCACAATGCACCCCCTGTGCTATATGGACTGATTCCTTCTGACAACACTAATGTGGTGCAAGGTAAGATTACAAACGTCCCCTTTCTCACTATCTATCTCTCTCCCTCTCACATATGCTAAATGCAAACCTACAGTCACTCACCCAGAAGACAGTCCTTCACTCGTAAACACATTGTTTGGCACACATCGCATATGGACTACTAATAAACAGTCTATGAAACAGCACATGTCAATCCCTAAATGTTTTTATATTTTTTTTCATCACAGTGCACCCATCTTCACATACAATTATGTCTCTATGCAAACAATCTTACTAACACATCATAGCATATTTATATCACTAAATCTAACACCATATTTGACAATGCTTTAATGGCTTTTAATTGTAGCCAAATGTAACCTTGGCATTTATAATGTTATCATGTTATGTACTCACATATTTTTAAACTTTTTTAAAGCCCTGTTTTGTCACATGCTGGCACCTCACAGCAGACTGATTGTGGAGACTGGTAAATTAAAATACTGCTCTCTTAATATTGAATCTAACTTACTTTTTATGATTGTTGGGTACCTGTATGTCTTTTGTCAAACATCCCTATTGGCCCTATGCTCAATATGTTATGATGTTTTGTTTCAATTGGCACCTAGACTAATGCAAGGGTATTACTATAAAATATCTGTTAGAACTTTTTTTAATTTGCAGGAGAGGAAGGTTTCTCTCAAAAAGTGTTGAATACCCCTTTTTATAGCACCTTCTTGCTTGATTTTCGATGGCTTGCTCCCTTATGTATCCCTCTCCTTTCAGCTTCTGATATACAGGAGCCCCTGGTGACCACCTTGACAACATCATCACCGATGGCATCAGGGGACATCCTTGCTGCAGCTATTATGCATTCTATCATCCATCAGCCAAGTAAGCCTAGGAACCGATGCTCTTTACTTTGATATCTCATCATTCGCCCTTTCAATAAGTCACATACCTCTATTTTGAAAGTATTTCAAATGTTAGAGGTCTGGTGATTGGTGTTGTTTGATCTCCTTTCTTGTGTGAATCTCAAATATGTCAACATTTAGGCTACTTATGAATTCTACAGAGCGATCATATTAATTGGACATAGTTTATATCTCTCTAGCTTATGAATCTAGAAATACTTAAGAGGCACCAAATACAGATTCAGCAGCTGTCCTAATGGGGTCACCAAAACACAAACATCAATGGCTAAAGGTGGTGAATTCACATTGTTGACCAATAATAATTTCATCCCTTGATCAACCCTTATTTGTTTAATTTGTTTTGGACATATAGCAATAACTTTTTTTTATTTGAATAAACATGTTTATTAAAGTACAGTGTTGAAACGGGGACACAAATGGATTTAATGTAGCTCAGCTGTTGAAATATTCCTCTTCTAGGAGCTGGAGACATTGAGCCAGAAGATGATGCTGACCCATCTACAAATGAAGGTCAGCAGGCAATCCAAGGAAATAATCCATTCCTTCTCTAAGCAACAATGTAGGAGGCCAGCACTGCTCAACAAGAAGAAGTGGAGGAGGAGCCAGTCAAGGAGGAGGAGGACCTAGACGAGGAAGAAGACATTGTTTCCTTCACACAGAACATCATCTGGAAGGCCACTGCATTGCCAGGCAGCAGTGTACCACCCTAATAACTTCCAAAACCTGCCAGTCCTCAGCCATTAGCTAAGTAGCCATGGATGCCTGCTCTGCCTGTGCAGCAAACACCTCCACACAGTCCACAACTAACAGGTACTGCTGAACAATCTCCATTGTGCTACTCCTCTCAAGATGCATCTCCAATCATCTGTCAATCAAGTGAGAAACAGAACACCCTTTGTGAGCAGCCGGTGTCTCCCTTTCATCATTTTCCCCCAATTGCCCATACGGCAACCTCCTGCATTTTGGGCAACCTGCTGGCTATGCCAGATGGCCATGCATGGGAGGGGTTTGGCATAGACTAATGCTGCTGTCTAGGAGGATCAGTTTTTCCATTAACAGTGTAATGTACTGGAGGATATTCACGCAATGGGTGTTACTCTCTGTGTGATAGCTCCCGCCCAGAAAGGACTCCCTCAGATTACAGACAGGCAAACCTGTGCGGTTGATAACATTGCAAAGTGTTACCAAGACATGGTAAAGTTGCACCAAGAAGATCTTAGAACGTGTTGTGAAGGGAGTGCAAGGCAACATGCATTGGCCATGTAGATGATGAAGGATTAAGCAAAAAAAAATTATGTTGTGCTTCCCGGCAGGAGATTCTACAGAGGCACTTCCATGTACAGGAGAGATACCATAGCACCACCTTCACCTGCACCACATCAACCACAAACACCACCAACTCAACTACAACCACGTCAGCTACCCACAACACATGCACAATCTCAATCATTCTCACCACCAGCATTGCACATGTGGATTAAAAGGAGAACACCCCCAAATAACAGTAGATTTTTCACCAATTACTGCTGTATTCCGATCACGTTCACTGTAGCCATTTTTGTAAAATAAAAATCTGTAAATTTTATGTCTACAAAGTCTGTGCCCAACTTTCAATAGTGTTGAATATTTGACATAGTATTTACTACATAGGAAACGTTTAGGTATGTTGTATTCTTTCTTGACCTTCAAAGTGCAATGCATTTAAAAACTGCAGTCTGATATAGAAAGCATCCTCTAATGAACTAAACCTTCCCTTTCACTGACATACAATGTAAACAGCAAGAAAGAGATTATTGTTTGATTTGTTTCATATTTTACATATGCTATTACGCTATATTTTCCAAATAGTTATACATTATAAATATTAAGAAAAGAAGCATTCAAAAGAGGATGAAGGTTTGGTTTATGGGAGAAGTTGTTACTAATCCTGGGTGTAATAATGTATATGGGACTCAGAAGAAGTGAGGTAGGAATCCCTTTATTCTTTCTTTTCCGAGATCCAAGTTACCGTCAATAAAATCCCAACCTCCTCCTAGGACCAACCGTCTCTCTCTCCCTTCTACGCGCCCCGCATTCTCGAACCTCTAGAGGTTCTCATTCTCCCTCCAATACAACACACCTCCCTCCTAGGTAACACAACTAAAATATGGAACAAACATTAAAATTAAAAGATATACATCAATTCATCACAAAATTCTTGAGATGGTAAGGAGTTCTGATACTTCTTTTTGGCCTTTCATCCGCCGCATTAGGAATATAGTCTCTCCGTCCACTTAAGATGTAGTCTTTTAGATGTGAAGGAGTCTTTATGTTCCTTTCGGACTTCCTCGTTTCCATATCGTCAGCAGGACAGGTGTTCTTCTCATGTTGACACCTTAAAGTATCCACACCCGTAGCATCAGCATTAAATTTACTTATTCTATTTGAGTTCCAAATTCGGCCATCACTTAGTTTAACAGCATTAGTGAAAAGTTTTACAACCTTCAAAGGAAAACCAAATCTCTTACTACTAGTCTTCCCTACAGGATTCTTGACCATAACCCAATCACCAACACTTACACAAGTCTTCTTCACCGCATTCCTTTTATCAAAATAACTTTTACTCTTAAAAGATTTCTCTTGTTCCCTGAATTTCCAATCCTCATTAACACTCTTTCTTCCTTTCGCCCTCAAAAATTCATTGACCCAATGTGGCTCAAGTATGGTATTCCCTCGTCTTCCTCGAAACAAAGCAAAAGGAGTCTGTCCTGTTGTAGAATGTGGAGTATGTCTATATACCGCAACTTTATTAATTATCTCTTGTTTCCAGTTAAGGTGATTATCTTTAGCCAAGGATATAGTTTCTTTTAAAACTCGTTTGAATCTCTCAACCAATCCATTACACTCAGGATGATATAATGCACATAACTTATGCTTAATTCCACATTTCTTAAGAAAATCTTCCATCTCTCTCGAAGTCAATTGTACCCCATTATCAGTAAGTAAGGTGGAAGGAATGCCTTCCCTAGTAAAGAGAATTTTAAGATTCTCAATTACTATCCGCGTATCAATCCCTCTGGTGAAAAATAGCTCAGGCCATCTAGAATACATATCCATGACCACAATAACATAATCAACAGCACCATCACCATATATAGGACCCAAAATGTCTAGTGAAATATCCTCCCAAGGTCCCTTCAATTTGTCTCTAACTATCATCGGTTGAATCCTAACTTTCATCGTCTTCTCATTAAGAGCACACTGTATACAGTCACGAACAACTCTCTCTACATGAGTATCCATCCCAGGCCACCAATAAGATGATCTCAACCTCTCCTTCGTTTTAGATATTCCCAAGTGACTGTCATGTGCTTGACCAATCAGTAAACTTCTTACACTAGATGGTGGAATCAACCTCAACCCTCTAAGTAATAAATCCCGATCAACACTTAACTGATCTCTCACATTCCAAAACTCTCTGCACTCTACACTGCCTTGATTTTTATTTTTCCAACCAGAACAAATTAACTTGAGTACTTCTTGTAAAACTTTGTCAGACTTAGTATCCTCACGCCACTTATCTTGAGGAATCATTTCAAGATCCAGCACACAAACACTATCAAATTGCTCAAAATCTTCAACATCTTCAAAATCTGACGTTTTAGGAGATACCAATCTTGATAACACATCCGCAGAGAAATTATCAGTCCCAGGAACATACTCATCTTGAAACTCATACTCTTGCAACGCTATGATCCATTTGGTAATTCTGCTAGAGATAGCATCAACACCTTTGGACTTAAAAATTTCAACCAATGGTTTGTGATCAGTTTTTACAACAAAAGATCTTCCCCACAAAAACTTTTTTAATTTCTTTACTGCCCAATAAACCGCAAGAGCCTCTCTCTCAATAACAGAGTAATTTGTCTCAGTATCTTTCAGACTCCTGGAGATGAATGCTATGGTATTCTCTGCACTGCGACATCCTTGTTGCAGAACCGCACCCAACCCTTTACCACTGGCATCAGTTGTCAGTATGGATTGCAGTTTAGGATTAAAATTCTTCAGTTTGGGAGCGTTACACAGACAATTTATTAACACAATGAATTCTTTCTCACACTCCTCATCCCACAGAAATTCTTTACCTTTCCTTAATAGCTGTCTCATGTTGAAGCATGAACTTGCAAAATTCTGAATAAACTTATTATAATATTCAGCCATCCCCAAAAATCTCATCAATTCTTCCTTAGAGTTAGGAGAAGCCAAACTCTTAATCGTGTCAACAAGATCTTTCTTGGGAAATAAACCACCACCAGTTATAGTATGTCCAAGGTAGTCAATGTTCCCCACTGCAAATTTGCATTTTTCCACCTTAATGGTTAAACCATATTCAGAAATTTTCATTAACACCCTCCTGAGGATTTCATCATGGGCACTACTGTTCTCCCCATAAATCAGAATGTCATCCTGATATACACACACACCATCGATTCCTTTTAAAATGCGTTCCATTGCCCTTTGAAAAACAGACGCAGCCGAGATTAAACCGAAAGGCAATCGAATAAATCTGAACGTACCAAAAGGTGTGACAAAAGCCGTTAAATCTCTTGAAGATTCATCTAAGACTATCTGGTGATAAGCCGAAGTTAAATCTATTGTAGAGAAAACCTTAGCACCAGAAACCATAGTTAATAACTCAGAAATGTTGGGAAGAGGATATCTGTCCACCATTATACATCTATTAAGTTTGCAAAGATCCACACAAAGCCTAATTTTACCATTAGGTTTTTTAGCCACCACTATGGAGGACATCCAGTTAGTTCCCTCCACCTCTTCAATTATCCCTTGATCTTCTAATTTTTTGAGCTCTGATTGTAACTCATCCCTAACCGCAAAAGGAACATTCCGCACTTTACTACAACACGGTATAGCATCAGGAAGCAACTTAATTCTATGAGAATATCCCTTCATGCAACCTATTCTGTCACTAAAAACATTCGGAAATTCTTTACACAAGTTCTCAGTGAGATCAGTCGTAGAAATTGCATCCACATCACCCATTTCCCTCATACGTTTCACTTTAATAGGAGGCGAACTGTTGGGATCAAGCATCACACCAAGATCTTTCTGATGCCACCAACTTATGATGCTATCTCCTTTTTTTGAAACATAGACTTTTCCAGAGGTGAAACGTTGATCATACTCTATCAACCCAACAAAATAACCATGTAAATCAATGGGCTCACCACCATAACCACAAGGTTTGATATCAGGTTTCAAAAGATTAACCTTACCCTTCAACTCATTTTGATAAAACTTATTAGACACAATAGAAATTTTCGCCCCTGAGTCAAAAAGTACTTTAGTTCTTTTACCCTCTACAGTAATATAATCAAGAGGACCAGACAACTTGTTCCCAACTTGAAGTATGATTTGACCACAGGCAAGATCAGATTCAGCGTTACCGACATCAGAATCTTTATCAACCACTCTCACATGTTGTTTTGTTCTTTTCAGATTACACACCACCGAAAAGTGACCCTTCTTTTTGCAAAACAAACAGAAATTATTAAGAGCTGGACAAAGCTTACTATTAGCAAGATGTCCCACTCTTCCACACCTAAAACATTTCTTGCTAGCACTACTGGAGAATAATTCTTTATCAAAAGGTTTGATTATTTTGGGTTTAGTATCACTAACAACATGAACCTCTTTGGTATCACAGTGTTTCACAGCATCAACACACTTAAGAGAATGTTCAATTCTTTTAGCTAAAGAAATAACTTGATCAATCTGAGGATCATCTAAAAGCCATAGTTCACTCCGTACTTTTTCAACATTACATCCCAACATGAATTGGTCACGAATTCTCTCATCTATTGCGGACCCAAATTTACATGATGAAGCTAAGCGTCTCAAATCAGTGATATAATTCTCAATAGATTCACCCTCCAATTGAAAACGCTTCCCAAAGTAATACCTCTCAAGAATTGTGCTAACCTTAGGAAGATAATGAACATCTAGCTTTCTAATACATATTTCATACTCATTCAAATTGATCGCTTCACTGTCAGGAAGATCAGGAAGATGGTCAAAAACCTCCTGACCCTCTGTTCCTAAACAATGAAGAAGTAAAGCAGTCCTTCTCTCATTACTCAACGAAGTACCACACACTCTGGAGTACCTCTCGAAGACTTTCTTCCATTTAGCCCACTTAATTGGGGGTTCACCAGGAGTGGAAAGAAAGAAAGGAGGAGAGGAAACATTCTGCATATTTGTAGAAAGAGTATATAAAACTAAGTAATAATGTATCTAATCTATACCGTTACAGATATACCCATAAATATATTTATACTTATATATAAGCTAAACTTAGTATAGCAAACATAAAAACTGAAACAGATTCTTACTAAAACATAAAATGCTGAGACTAAAAATGCTTTCTTAATAATATATGAACAAGCGTTTTTTAAGTTGTGGATGAATCACTGAAAAGCGTCTCTTGGTTGCCAAGACGGCACTATAGTGCAGTGCAGTCTGAAAAATTATAAGCAACACGCAAAATGTGCCTTTACAAACACATCAAAGTCTAAGAAGAAATAATGACAGCCGGCAGCACTCTTCTCGTTTCAAAAGGCACGATGTCTTCTGGATGATTAGTAACACGCCGGGTTGACGGTGTGTGCGCGTTGCTAGGAGACAGCACGTGCAGTCCCTAACAAAATGCCGGGTTGACAGTGTGTGCGCGTTGCTAGGAAACAGCACGCGCAGTCCTTGAAAAAAATGTGTTTCAATAAACACACAAAAATCCACAAAGAAATTAAACTCCACAAAGAAATTAAACTCCCGAATTGTTTGCACGATGACAGCCAGAAGAACTCCTCTCGTTTCTACCTCCCGAACGTCAGTAGAATGAGTTGATTTCAACCTTGAACAGTTCTCGAAGCAAGCAGACGATCCGAAGCGCCGCCGAACATAGAAAGGAGTTGGGATGTCAACACGCAGAGTTGACCATCCTCGTCGCCAGTGTAATAATGCATATGGGACTCAGAAGAAGTGAGGTAGGAATCCCTTTATTCTTTCTTTTCCGAGATCCAAGTTACCGTCAATAAAATCCCAACCTCCTCCTAGGACCAACCGTCTCTCTCTCCCTTCTACGCGCCCCGCATTCTCGAACCTCTAGAGGTTCTCATTCTCCCTCCAATACAACACTGGGCTAAAAGTTGATAAAGATATGTTTCTACAATGTCCACACTTTGTTTATCTGAGATGAGAATGTATTTGTCCAAAGCCACAAATAATTCCAAAGGTTGTATTTTTATTGAACTTTTTGCAAAATGTTTCACACATTATTTATTATTGTGTGATTTTGCAATTTATTGGGTAAGAAGAATATGATGATTAGGAAGTAACATTACCATACACAGTGTCACCGTCACATAAACTAACTTTGACAAAAATGGAAATGCAACATAACGTGCATTTGTAAAGCGCACGTTCACCCCTTAAGGCATCTTACCCCAGAATAATAGATGTTTATTGTTATCCAATTCATTGGTGCTCATTATATCCATCTCACAATGATGAAAGGATATGTGGACCACCAGGATTTGAGCCTGTGACTATGAGGAAAGAACAGGTTCTTGGAGTGGATGCAGTAGTCCACTGATCCACCAGACCCAGCTAAACATATCACTACTGTTGACGTTTGTTTTTAGCTGTTATGTCTTCTCAAAATATATATTTTTAAAAGCATCCCCATAATATCAAGGTCATGGGACTCATCTGTCCAAACGAAAAAAGTACTAAGCATGCACGTTAGAAATGTTAAGCTTTCCACCTTTATAGCACACAAATAACATATGGTAAATACAACAAGGAAGATTACAACAACACTCAAATAGAACAAAGACAGGACACCACTCTCAGAATCCATGTGCACTTCAGTGAATATGAAAAAATACATTTACCATGTCTGCTACTCAAACTCTTCCAGCTGAGCATGGAGGGTTGGCCAGATAGCTCTCAGGACCCTCCAGTACAGTGTTTCATGTGGGGGTGGTGTAAATGTGACCTGGAGGACAAGTTCTGGGCTCGATTCATGAGGAGCAATAAAGGTCCTACCTGGGCTTGTGGCAGAACTTCCCCTGCTGGGTGTGAACACGCACTGCAGCACGTAGCAAGGTCCTGCCGGGATTTGGGCCAGGGATGCATTACTCATCTGGGTCTCTGGAAACCCATACAATTGAGGGTACTTTTTGATCCCCAATTACTAATGATATCCAATTCAGCATAAGTGAATGGGGAAGCCTGCTCTTCAAGTCCCTCAGCCAGGATGGGGGTAGGATGAGTCCAAGGAGCATCGAGATGGCATAGGATGGTGATGTGATGAAGTTTGGACGCATCATTTCCTGTTTGTTGAGGTAAGCAGAGATCTCTGCCACAACTGCGGACTCTCTGCCACCCATGTAGGGCCGAGATTTCAGCAATCAGGGTAGACAGGGTAAACTAGAGCATGCAGAGGAAATACTTCCTCTTGCAGGAAGGAGACCCCAGCATATACCCAAAATAATCAAAATGATATAATAATGAAAAAATAATGTTTGTATTCCTATTGTATGTGTGCTAAATAAGGATTTAAGCATTTTTTCCTGAAATATGTGAGTAGTATGTGAGATTCTTTGATTGTGTACTGTGAATAAGAAGTATTAGAATGTTTGAAAAAATAAGGAATCAGCTAGCAGACCCTGCACCTGTGTACCCTAACCTCTGTTTAGTACAGCACCCCAGGTACCTGCAGGTGTAGATCAGAGTCAAGTTCTATATGTAAGTCCCATTGCATGACAGTGTTTGCAACACACAAGAAGCTGCACAATCATGCTCACAAATTCTGTGGAGTACACCACCACTGCCCCAGTACAGTCAAAGTATCTCAATCACTACTTCTTGATGCCAAAGGTGCATTATGTATTGACATTTGCTCATGTATTCCCTATTGTACATCTGTTGAGGTACTGTAGTTGGCCATTTTTCAGGTGTGAGAAAACAGCACACCAGAAAGAACATACCAGGCATCACCTGCAATAAAGACATGTCAAATGTTTAAAAGGGGCCTCTATTATGTATTTTATACATAATGCCAACAAATGTAGTAAATATGAGGGCAATGTTTGTGTATTGTGTTGAGTATGTTAATGATGGCACCTGTACCCCCAGTGTGAGGTGTTTATACTTAACCATGAGCCACAGGTGAGCAGATTCCACAGCAACCAAGTGAGGTTAAAGAGGGAACTGCTGAAAGATGTAGCTGTCATGTGTGCCTCCAGGAATGGCAGCAGGCACATCCGTGAAGCATCCCCTAGCATTGCAGGAAGCTTGCACACTGATGGAGTGCCAGCAGTGTCTGTTGCAGAAAGGTTGTGGTGTGTGGTGAGGTGGCTGAAGTGCCACATAGGTGCAGTCAATGGCACCTAGTGCACAAGAGAAATGGTCAAAGGCTAGAACTAAGCTATGTTCTGTTTTGTTCTGTTATGTGTATTTGTAAAGCACACTATCACTCACAAGGCTATCCTGGAGCTAAGCAGATGTGTGTGCCTAGCCCTCCCTATGGTAGTATGGTTAATTAAAAAATCAGTTGTTCAGCTACTTGCAGAATTCAAGAAGAGAGAAAGAGGCTTTGATATGGAATTAAAGGTTGTTTCACACTTCAGGAGTGCTGTAAGAGAACGCCTGTTTTCCTGATCTGTTCTGGGTATTTATGGCATGTCTGCATGTAGGAGTGGAGGAGACTGGAGGAAGGTCATTGGTGGAAGGATATGTGACTGTTCAGGTAGGTGGAGCCTGAGTTTTGTAATGCCTTAAATGTGTGTGTGTGAGGAGTTAAAATGGAGTACATTTGTGTTTTGGAAACTAGTGTAGTTCCCTGATGTGTGGTGTGATGTGGGTTTTGTGTGGGAGGTTGACGATGAGTCTGGCTGCCGAGTTCTAGATGGTTTATAGTCTTCTAGTTAGTTGCTTAGTGATCCAGTATAGAGGGTGTTTCTATAGTCCAACTTTGTGGTGACTAGGGTGTGAGTGACAGTTTTTCTAGTGTTGTTTGGGAGCCATTCCTCAGCATTTTCAGAGTGTGGGAGCAGAATGCTGTGACAGCATTGACTTGATTGGTCATTTCTAGTTTTCTGTCTTATTCCAAGGTTCCTGGCGTGGGTTCGATGTATGTGTAGGTCTGAGTTTGGCTGGCCACCAGTTAGTGTCCCATGGTGAGGTGTTCCTGCCAAAGATCACTACTTCTGTCTTGACAGTGTAGAGCTTGAGGCAATTGGATTTTGCCACGTTAGCAACTTTCGTCATGCAGGTGATGAACTTGTTTCTTGTGCTGGGAGTCTTGTCCAAAAGGGAGAATATGAGTTGCATGCCATCTGCTTAGGAGAGGATGCTGATATCGTGCATGGATGAAGTTGGCCGGAGGGAACATGAATAGTTTGAAGAGGGTAGAGCTGAGTGATGAACCTTGGGGCACTCTGCAGATGGGTTAATTGGGCTTCAAGGAGTAAGATGCCAGGCTGAAAACTTGTGTTCTCTCTGTTATGAAGGAGCAGATCGATTGGAGAGCGGGTCCTTGGATGCCAAACTCGTGCAGATGCCTGATGGGATTTTATACCCTGTCAAATACTGCAGAGAGGTCCATAGGAATGAGGGCACCTGTGTTTTCTCAGTCAAGGATCATACAGATGTTGTCTGTGGCATCCATGAGTACTGTTTCTGTACTGTGGTTTGGCCTGACTTCGTAAAGCAGAGGAGCTGCTGGTTGCTGAGTTGGTTAGTGAGGCATCAGTTGATTTGTTTCTCTAAGATCTTTGCTGGGTATGGTAGAAGGTATATGGCTCTGTAGTTGGAATGTGTGGCTGGTTCAGCAGATGGTTTCCTGAGCAGGTGCGTGTGGATGGCACACTCGCTGGTGTTTAGGAATGTGGCTGAACAAATGAATGCATTCAAGATGGTTGTTAGTGCTTCAATGATTAGTACAAGTCCTTTGGTGAAGGCACAGTGGGATCAAGGGTCAGATGGAGCCCCGAGGGGATGGCCTTTATGGTATTATCTACTTCGATGGTGGGTAGAGCAGGTGGCAAGATTAGAGTTCATTCATCGACTGTGATGGGAAGCTGAGTTGCAACAGCCACAGGGTCCTGTTGAGGATCAAAGTTGCTGTATAGGTAGGTGATTTTGTTAAAGATTAATTCTAAGAGCTTGTTGAAAAGTTCTTGTGAGGGAGTGGTGTTGCTGGGTATGGTAGAAGGTATATGGCTCTGTAGTTGGAATGTGTGGCTGGGTTCAGCAGATGGTTTCCTGAGCAGGTGCGTGTGGATGGCACACTCGCTGGTGTTTAGGAATGTGGCTGAACAAATGAATGCATTCAAGATGGTTGTTAGTGCTTCAATGATTAGTACAAGTCCTTTGGTGAAGGCACGGTGGGATTAAGGGTCAGATGGAGCCCCGAGGGGATGGCCTTTATGGTATTATCTACTTCGATGGTGGGTAGAGCAGGTGGCAAGATTAGAGTTCATTCATCGACTGTGATGGGAAGCTGAGTTGCAACAGCCACAGGGTCCTGTTGAGGATCAAAGTTGCTGTATAGGTAGGTGATTTTGTTAAAGATTAATTCTAAGAGCTTGTTGAAAAGTTCTTGTGAGGGAGTGGTGTTGCTGGAGAACTATTGAAACTTTTGACGGTGTGAAGATTTCCTTGCTTCTGTTAGTGCTGGCGTCAGTGCGATCTGCAAGAGCTGTGTGCTCTCTGGTTCCTATCTGCCTCAGTGTACCAGATGGACTGTGGTCGGGCTCCCTTGCCACCCTTTGCATTTCCACCAGTGAGTGGGGCATGGCAATAAACTGGTGGACACTTCTGTTGATGCATCTCAGTACCTGAAGTAAGCATTGAGTCTGGCTTGTCTGTGAGAGGCCAACATTGTCAGAGGTGACACTCATGACAGATCTAGAGGCCATGAAATGGAGTGAACCAGCATTTTGACAAAGTCAGAGATAGCCTGGGAGCAAGGGTCAATCAAGCTCCTGCTCCCAGTCTGCAACCATGTCAAGCATCACAAAAAGTGAGAAGTGATACCTGGCATTGACAGCTACGTTGATCATGCCAAAGGTGCTGCTCCTTTGCCTTTAAACCCTTTCTATTCCTCTCTTTAAATAAGTATTCCTCAAAATGGAGGGCAAAGTAGCAAACATGTTCTCTGACATAGTGAAGGTACAAAAAGACAACTGTTGTGGGGAATCATTTCTTATATGGTCAGCCTGGCTGTGACTGGTGGGTGTTTCAGGTGGAGATAGGTGGTTCAAATGAAGATGTAAGACCAATCATTCCTTTCATTACCACGTGTTGCAAGCCTTGTAATATAAATCTTCACCATGTTCTTGTAAGTTAAAAAAGCACATTTTCCCTTGTGAAGTATAACATTTACAATGATTTATTATGTAGTAAAAATAATTTAATTAAATATTAATGACAGAATTATTCTAAATTAATTTAATGACGTATTAGATTTCAAAGGGCTATTATTTTATTATTTTACAATACACTAATCATTAAATCATAATTATTTTTACGTATCAATTTTTAAACATTAGATTAAATTTATTTATAGTTTTAAATAATAAAAATAATTTAATTTAACATTCTTTCTCAGGGTTAATATTTCCTATGGGAAGATGTTACAGTACCAATAATTGGCCATGTGTGATACTCCACTCCAACTCTGAGCTGGAGTACATTTACTATTGTTTTGTGTCCTTTTTGACTGTAATAACTTTAGTAATTCAGTGCAGTGTGTGCCTAGCAATCAGCTTACTCTTTTGTAGATGGGCTCATGCCCTTCCCTAAACTCCTCTTTAACCCTCTCTTAACCCCTCCTTATTCTTCCATTAACCCCTCTCATCAAATAGTAGGTATTCCATGTTTTCCAGCCACTCCCACTGGTCCCTCACACATTTACTAAAATGTATGCATATGTGTGTGGCCATCACTGCAGTTGGATCAGAGATCGATCTTTGTACAATACACTCTGATCTTTGTGTATGTGGCCATGTATGGTGCATGGATTGTGGGTTTGAGTGTAAAGGAGGCCTATGGGATTTTTTGTTACTTCTCCTACCTGACTTTGTGCATATGATGGAGATGAAAATGGGTCCCCAGCTAGCACACGTTTTGCTGACAACCCTGGAGCTGGAAGAAGACATTCTAGACAATAGAGTGGGATGAGAGGAGAAAAGGTTTATTTAATAATTCTATTAGACCTTTAGCTGAGAAGAGCTGCTGATTAGCATTCCTGTAGCACTACTAGGTGGTAGAAGATAGTGATGAAGGGTGGGGCAGCAGTCTCTTTTGTTCAAGGTGAAAAGGACTCCTTAGATGAGGCTAGACCTTTGTCTTTCCACTGATTACTGTTCAGTGTGGCTGATGACAGGCAGGCACAGAAAGGTCACACTTCTTTTTGATTCTGTTGTGGGTGCTCCAAGTTGGAGACTACCCTCCTGTGAGGAATATCATTCTTCTCAAAGGCTGTGTCCGGAGATCAGCCTGCAAAGGAAGGAAGTTGAAAGGAGAACTACGCTAAACCACTTATGGAAGTGCAAGAAGTGGATTCACATCTTATGTCTGCTTTTACCATACAAAAATGTATAAAGTGAGAGCCACTGACCCACTTGTTCCAATTCCATGTTTTCTTTGGCCAAGGAATGGAGTGTTCAGCACAGAGCTAAGAGGACTGCATGCAGCACTGCTCTGGCTGATTCTAACCTGCACCTGCCATCAACCCATCAGGATAATTGATCCCAGCAGAAATGGCTGAACCCTGGTGTTCTGACTGCCAGGGTCTTAATGTATGCCCAGACGTGGGTCCCTTGCTCCCCATGCCACTGGAATCAAGCTAGCCTGGCTGATGAAAGGTGATACCCTGAAACCGGTCCTAGGATGCTTGTTTCCAGTCCAGGGAGGACCTGGGCTGGACTGTACCCATTGGGGACAGGTTCAAGACTGATTTGCATATAGCTGGGTCCAAACTGGAATGGCATGGGTGGCAAAAAAAAGGATGGATTTAGGCCCAGATCTCTGTACTGGGGGTGAATGTTTGACATTGTTCAGCATTCCGTCCATCACTTGTTCTTTTTGCCGGTCTTAATGTGGCTCTCTGACCGCCAAAGCAGCGGAGGTTCTGACCGCCACTGCAAGGCTGGCAGTCTCAAGACCCCCAGCCTCGTAATGAGGCCCATAGTCACACAGACATGCTCTCAGTGCTGGGATTTTACCAGCCCTGAACAATCTCTCGGATGGGTGGTGCAGGTGCTTTGATACACCTCTCTAGCAATCAGATGATGTCACTAGCTGCCCCACGCTGTTGCTGAGTCCCAAGTAGGTCTGCATTTATTTAACTATACCAAGAGTGAATAATTATTCATTCCTAAGATAATAAAAATGGGCCAGTGAACAAGGAGGGTGGAGTGGAGTGTAGCTGTGAAGCCCATAAAGGAGAGTCTCCACTGGTCCAGGTGAAGGAATGCATCAAATTTGAGGGCTTAACGTCTGATGCAATAAATATTGCACTTGATAAAATGAGAGACCCCGCGTTTGGAAATTATTGGGAGTGCTAATTAATATATAATTCTCATATATAATATAATATTATGATATAATTATTGCCTATAATATAATGTTGTGATATAATTATTGCCTTTTCTTAGTCATCCCCTCAAAAATGGGGCATAACATGCAGAATTTGGTACTTGGAACTAAACCAGGGTTGTCAGATTAAGACCTTTACTAACATCACTAACACTAGCCGAGCGTGTGTGTATGTGTTGTGCGTGTGTGTGTTTCCATCCATCCAGCAACAAGGCAAGGGATGTTTTGTTTAACCAAAGGATCTCATTTGAGTGAGTCAGTGTATTTACACTGCCTACCCACATCCACAGCTTATGATGAAATAGTCTTTACTTTTGCAAGGTAATTCACTGTTATTCTTACTTCAGACTTACTTGACACCAACTGTACTGAGGGTGTCGGACAGACCTCTAGCTACCCAGGTTCACACTGGGCATGAGCTGGAGATTATCCAGAGCTTTTCATTAGCCTGAGGCATGTGCAGCTCAAATGGTCAGCTCTAGGATGCTCTGCTATGAGTGGTATAGCAGTTAGCCAGTAACAAAGATAAGAGGGATGGGCACTGAAGCACTGCCATCCGCTATCCACCATCAGAGGCAGTCAACCCAAATGACAGCAAGCAAGAAGCATAAGAGGCTTTGTAGAAGTCCCAGTAAGGAGTCTTTGTCTGCACCCCACATGTACCGAAGACATCTGACTGCTAAATAGGGAAAACAAAGGACGCCAGATTGCCAATAGACCTTCCCCATTGAAGAGTCATAGGAGAGAGAGTGCAGCTGCTCCATCACTCTACAGTCCACCGGGCAACAACAAATGACCTTTAAATAAGCAGCAAGGGTGCCCAGGTTTCATGACGTCTCTATGAATACCACAGTGCACTAGCATTGACCCATTTTCAGGGACTGATGGAGCCACCACCGCCATCACCTGCTGAGCCTTTCCTGCAAGTTAGTGAGCCTGATTAGTCGCAGTGAATGGAGGATGGTGCAGTTTTTGACTATAAATAAGGTTAAAACTCACATTTGTGATTCACACGTGTGAAGGCTCTTTACCACACCTAACTCACCTTCTTTCTTTTGTATATTTCTTGCTTAACCCCTTTGCTGCCAGACCTTTTCCCCCTCAGGTGCCAGGGCTTTTTTTTGCTATTTGGGGAAGATCACGCTTAGGCCTTCTTAACCTTTTGTCCACATAAGCTAGCCATGCCAAATTTGCGTTCTTTTTTTCCAACATCCAAGGGATTCTAGAGGTACCCAGAGTTTGTGGGTTCCCCTGGAGGGGACAAAGAAATTAGCCAAAATACAGCACAAAGTTTGTTTTTTCCCAACAAAATGAGAAAAAAGGGCTGCAGAAGAAGGCTTGTTTTTTTTCCCTGAATATGGCATCAACAAAGGGTTTGCGGTGCTAAAATCACCATCTTCCCAGCTTTCAGGAACAGAAAGACTTGAATCAGAAAAACACATTTTTCAACACAATTTTGGCATTTTACTGGGGCATACCCCATTTTTACTATTTTCTGTGCTTTTAGCCTCCTTCCAGTTAGTGACAGGAATGGGTGTGAAACCAATGCTGGTTGCTGGAAAGCTAAACATTTATGAGAAGTAGATAGAATTCTGAACTCAGCAAGGAGTAATTTGTGTAGATCCTACAAGGTTTTCCTATAGAAAATAACAGCTAAAATAAAAAAATATTGAAATTGAGATGAAAAAAACAGCCATTTCTCTCCACGTTTTACTCTGTAACTTTTTCCTGCGATGTCAGATTTTTGAAAGCAATAAACTGTTGTGTCTGCTGGACTCTGTTGGTTGCAGTGATATATAGGGCTTGTGGGTTCATCAAGAACACTAGGCACCCAGAGCCGATATATGAGCTGCACCTTGCAGTGGGTTTTCATTCTATGCCGGGTATACAGCAATTAATTTGCTGAAATATAAAGAGTGAAAATAGCTATCAAGGAAACCTTTGTATTTCCAAAATGGGCACAAGATAAGGTGTTGAGAAGCAGTGGTTATTTGCACATCTCTTAATTCCGGGGTTACCCATACTAGCATGTGAATTACAGTGCATTTCTCAAATAGATGTCTTTTTTACACACTTTCTTACATTTGGAAGGCAAAAATGTAGAGAAAGAAAAGGGACAATAACACTTCCTCTTCTATTATGTGTTCCCCCAAGGCTCCCGATAAAAATGGTACGTCACTTGCATGATTAGGCCTAATGCCCGCAACAGGAAACGTAACATGGACACATCACATTTTTACATTGAAATCTGACGTGTTTTTTGCAAAGTGCCTAGCTGTGGATTTTGGCCTCTACCTCAGCCTGCGCCTAGGGAAACCTACCAAACCTGTGCATTTTTTAAAACTAGACATCCAAGATGTGGTGACTTGCAGGGCTCTCACCAGGTTCTGTTATCCAGAATCCTTTGCAAACCTCAAAATGTGGCCCAAAAAACACTTTTTCCTCGCATTCGGTGACAGAAAGTTCTAGAATCTGAGAGGAGCCACAAATGTCCTTCCACCCAGCGTTCCCCCAAGTCTCTCGATAAAAAAGGTACCTCACTTGTGTGGGTAGGCCTAGTGCCCCGCGACAGGAAATGCCCCAAAACACAAAGTGGACACATCACATTTTCCCAAAGAAAACAGAGCTGTTTTTTGCAAAGTGCCTAGCTGTGGAGTTTGGCCTTTAGCTCAGCCGGCACCTAGGGAAACCTACCAAACCTGGGCAAAACACAATGTGGACACATCAAAATGATCAAATACAAAACTACCTGTTTTTGCGGGGGCACCTGCATTTTTGGTCCAGGGCTCAGCAGCCATATAGGGAAACCTACCAAACCCAATCATTTCTGAAAACTAAACACCTGAGGGAGCCCAGGGAGGTGTGACTTGCGTGGATTTGTCAGTGTTTTCTTACCCAAAATCCTCAGCAAACCTCAAATTTAGCTAAAAAATAACATTTTTCCCACATTTCTGTGTTGGATCACAACACTGGGACAAATTTCCTACCACCCAACATTCCCCTCAGTCTCCTGGTAGACATGATACCTCCCTTGTGTAGGTGGGCCAAGTGCTTGTGACAGGGAAGAGCCAAAAACATGTCCAAATTGAGGAGGAACCAAAGCGGGTCCAAAAGGGTAGTATGAAAAAAATAAAATTAGGCTGACAAGTGGGGTAGAATTTTTATCGGTATGAGACAATGCTTGGTGGTAGGAATTTTGTGGATTCCTGCAGATTCTGGAAGTTTCCATCACACAAATATGTGATTTCCAGCAAAGTTGGAGGTTTGCAGGGCATGGTGGGTAAGAAAATGATGCGGGTGCATGTGGCACATACCACCCTGGACTCACCCAGATGTTTAGTTTTCTGATGTGTCTCGGTATTGTGGATTTTTCTACATGGCAGCGTCCCAAAGTCCAAAAAGTGTAGCCCTCATCATTCCAAGTGGGACGATTTTGAGAGTTAGACAAGCTCTCATGGACCAAATGTAGAACCAAAACACAAAATAATCAAATGTCCTCTTGCTTGCCGTGGGATAAGATGTTTTAGTGTGTGGGGGAGAGCTGAAAGACTGTTAGATTGTTACCCCCTTCAGTTGGGGTGGGGGCATAACCAGGCCCAAACTGGTTGGGAGCCACCACCCCACTATTTTGTTTTTGAAATCTCTGGCATCTAGTAGGTTTTCTGCCCCCCACCACCCGGGGAGTTAATCGGGGGTAACTGACCCATATGCCCACCGGTGGGCAGAACAACGTTGGGGCAATTTATTTGGGGTGGGGGTATAGTCATACTCCCACCCACTTTTTTGGAAAAAAATCTTCCCTGGTCTCTGGTGGGCTTTCTGCCCCCCTGGGGGCTTCACGATCCAGCTGCTGAAATGCTCTGAGGGACATCAAAGGGAAGGAAGTTCCTTTCCTTCCCTTTGATGCCTCTCAGGACGCCATCACATGATTGGAAGAGAAATGCTTTTGCATTTCTCTTCCGATGGGGCGGCCCCTGATGAGGTCAGCACACAATTGCACGGTGACATCATCAGACGTCACTAGGAGGGGGTCGCGGGGGTTCGGGGTGGAAGAGGAAACGATTCCCCTTCCAGCCCTGCCATGGGTGGGTGGGGGTGCGGCCCACGGGGGGAGCGCTAGTGCTTCCCCCGAGGGCCAGCACTAGGATGTAATGGTTATGTCCGTGGCACCGCAGCGCCGCAGCCACAGACGTAACTATTACACCCATGGCGCCCAAGGTGTTGAAATTGTTTTGTTGTTGTTATTGTTATTATTTTAAGAGCAGCTTATTTTATATCTTGGATGCTGACACTGCTTGTATAATCAAGATCCTCATTCTTTTGTATCTGGTGAATGTGGTAAGAATGTCCAGGACAGCCAGTAAATGGTTTGCTTCCCTTTCAACTGTTGTACAAATGACAATCTTGAGCAAATTATGCTAGACCACTAAAACACCTATAAAAAGGGGCACAACACAAAGGTGCATTTTATTTCATCAACTTTCTGAAGTGCTGACCTGAAAGTACTGAGCAGTGATGCAATGTGATGCAAAAAGAAAAGGAGGCATAAGGAAACTGCATCCGAATGGGCCCTGGAGCAAGCAAAGAAATGGTCTTTTTTACTGCTGTTTGGGTAATAAAATACAGTAAAATACAGCGATTTTCAGGGCTCAATTAGGTCTCAGGGTCCTGGTGTCACTGCACCTGCTACCACAATGGTAGCTACGACCTGACTTGCTAGAAGGCAAAGGAGTGTAAAGAAGCAGAGCAGACAGAAAGGAAGGGGTGTTTATGGGTAAGGCCTGAGAAGGACAGAAAACAATGGTTGAAGTGAGGATGAGTGGGGAGTGCCCTAACAATGAAAAGGGAATTCGCCTGGGCCTCTGAAAAATGTTGTAAAGTAATGCATAGAAAGAAAAAGAGAGCATAATGGAAGCTTGCGGAGAGAAAGATGAGATAGAGAAATGCAAGCCCTGTTTGGGAAAATACTAATAAATGATTAAAGGTAAGCTGCAGGGTGACATAGAGTAGGGTGAGAGACGAAGAAAGAGGGAAGAGCACTAGTCTAGGCAAGAAAGCACAAGTGTGGAGATAAGGAACTTGACAGCTCAAAAAGTCAACAAACATGAGGGCAGTGCCAGAGAGCAGGCATTTCCTATAACTTGATTTGTGGAGCGTAGTCAGATCTCTGAATAAATCTATCCAGCTCGAGCTCCAGAGTTAAAGGCCAGCCATGTGCCACTTCCTAAATATTGTCCACACCTCTCTTTCCCTGCAGGGGGAGGAAGAGTTATGTTTGTGAAGAGAGGGATCCTAAATCATCCTGCATCATGCAGCCCCATTGTGCACAGGCCAGGGCTTGTGACAACGTTTAACAGAGGCATTAAAAGCCTTGCCACATTTCCTCTCCAAGAATGGCTCTCTCATCAGCTCTTATCAGAAGCTTAACTGCACACTTACCTCTTCTAGTGCCATTGTTGTTCACAGCTGGTTCCTTCCTTCTTTTGGGATCCCACTGCAATTAGCGAGATAAGGAGCACTCTGAAGGGATGTGCTTGGGTTCAGCTCCATAATGTTTTTTTTCAAAGTGAAACTAAATGCAGTACTAAACATGTTAACTGCAACAAGAGCAGCCGCCTGCACCTCTCCTACATCCCGCCTTTGCTGTGATGACCAGCAAATTGTTGCCACCCACTACCTTTTTGTCCTCATCGGCCTGTCCAACCCCCAGCCATTGAAGTCAATGAAGTTTTGTTAAATCCTCTCAGGGCCACTGTGTATGCACCCCAAAATCAACTGTTTCAATGGCATTCTAATTCAACTCTGTCATATGATGTCTCTGCTGTAGCTTGTGCAGTTCACCCAAAAGATTCAGCACACTTTGTGGGGGAGCCGGGCAGTGGGTTCCCCTAGACTAGGGCGAGCTTTGTAGACAAGGACCCTTTGTGAGGCAGGCTAAGTGGCAGCCCAACCCTACCAGTGGTAAGAGCCATCAACACCTATTCAGGCTCCTGTGACTTCAAGGTGTGCAGCAATCGGGCATAGGCCATGTACCCCATGTCCCTGTGATTAATTAGGGAACTCTAAGTGCATGGCGTAGTGCAGAGGGCTGCTGTGCCTGAAGTGTCCGCCAACGGTAGCTGTATTGCATGCACTGAACATGTCTTTCTTCTTTCTCCCCCACCCCTTTTTGTGGTCTTCCTGTTCTTGTGTGTATTAGCATCATCAGGCAGAGGAGCTGTCCCACCGGAGCAGGAGGGAGCTGCATCCCACATGGCCCTGGAGGCCAATACAATGGAGTCAGAAGTCACCAGTGGGACGGAGGACGAGGGGAGCTCCACGGTGGGGACAGGAGCAGAGACAAGCGACACCAACTCCTCCTCTGATGGGAGCTCCCTTGCAGTGGTGGGCCCCTCTGTGGCCCCCCATCAACAGGTACAGCCGCCACTCCCCCTACTAGCATTGCCCTCACAGCAGCCCCTCAGCGTGTGTCCCGCGGCCGCTCACCCAGGAGGGTGGGCATCTCCTTCCCAGGCACCTCAGGCCCTGCCCCAGTCAGCCTTGCTGCCCTCAGTGAGGAGGCTATTGACCTCCTGAGATCCCTCACTGTTGGACAGTCTACCAGTCTGGATACCATCCAGGGTGTAGAGAGGCAGCTGCAACAGACCAATGCACACCAGGAGGGCATTCATTCTGGCCAGGCAGCCCAACAGAGAGCATTTCAGGCTCTGGCCTCTGCACTGACTGCAGCCATTGTACCTGTGTCCAGCCTCCCCCCTCCAACTTCCTCCACCCAGACCCAATCCCCAGTACCTCAGCCTATCCCAAGCACACCATCAGACCAGCATGCACACACCTCAACACACAAGGGTGGCTCTGGCAAACATAAGCACCACATATCCCACAGGCACTCACACAAGCATCATACCCATGCAGACATGCCAACATCCACTGCCTCCACTGTGTCCCCCTCCTCCAAGTCTCCCTCCTCCTTCCATGTCACGTCTCCACTCACACCTGCATGCACTACATCTTCAGCCACTACCTCCATCACCAGCACACCCATCACCACACACCGCTCATGTGCAGTCACCACCCCACTACCATTCACACATCCCCTGTGTCCTCTCCCAGTGTGTCTGTGAGCCCTCCTCCCAAACTACACAAACGCAGCCACACACCCACCCAACAGCCATCCACCTCACTACAGCCTCCAGCCATGCACCTCCACCCAAAGTCAGCATACGAACACCTCCTACAACCACTACCTCTTCTGCCACTCCCAAACCCCCTCCATCTACCCGTCCCAGTGTGTCAAAAAAGCTTTTCCTCTCAAATGTTGACCTCTTCCCTACACCTCCCCCCCGTCCGTCCCCTAGGCACCGCCTTTCCAGGTCCCAACCCAGCACCTCAGCCACCACATCACCGAGCACAGTGGTGCAAGAAATATCCGGATTCTGGAGTGCGCCAAGCAACAGGGCTGCAGTGTCCCAAGTAGCGAGTCCAAGGACATTCCCCCACCTCTAAAACAGAAGAAGTTGCCCACATCCCGGAGGGAGAAGGCCAAAACACCTGCCACCAAGGGCTCAGCCAAGACAACAGTTGGGAGTGGCAATACAGCTGCGCCACCATCCAAGATGGGGAAGGGCCTGAAAAAGAAAGGCAAGTCAACGTCGCCGCCAACCTGCACAGCGGACAAGACCGCCACTGGCACCGCAACATGCACCGCCGCCATGGGCACCGCCCCCAGCACCCAAGATACTGAACCCTTCCCAAACACCACAGACACTGTGCCCTTCAGCAACACCGTGGTCAGTGAGCCCGCCACCAGCACCGGCGCTTATGACACCGCAGCCAGCCCTGAGGTCATGGAGCCCACCACCAGCACCGCTTCCCAATGAACGCCGCAAGCACCGCCCCTACTGAGGCCTCTGCCACATCCTGAGCCAGTGGCACCACCGCAGACATGGCTGCCATGCCCAGTGGTCATTCGTACGAGGCTGGTGGCCAGTTCCAAGGATCTGGACAGCTTCCGGTTTGCCCCACCGTCAGTGGACTGTCACATCCACTACCTCAATCCTTGGCAGGATGAAGCACTGTGGGCACAAAGCCCCCTCCAGAACCAATTGAGAAAGGCATCCACTACCTCTGTCCTAGTCCAGATGAAGCACTCTGGGCACAAAGCCCCCTTCAGAACCAGTGGAGAAAGGCATCCACTATCTCAGTCCTTGGCAGGATGAAGCACTCTGGGCACAAAGCCCCCTCCAGAACCAGTGGAGAAAGGCATCCACTACCTCAGACTTGGCAGGATGAAGCACTCTGGGCACAAAGCCCGCTCCAGAACCAGTGGAGACTGTTATCCTCTTGAGAGACTGTGGCTTTCCACTCCCCAGGAGAAAGCAGTGGGCAACCCACCCACTGGAGAGACTTGAGAGACTGTGGCTTTGCACTCCCCAGGATAAAGCAGTGGGCAAACCACCCACTGGAGTGACTTGAGAAACTGTGGCTTTGCACTCCCCAGGATGAAGCAGTGGGCAACCCACCCACTGGAGACTTGAGAGACTGTGGCTTTTCACTCCCCAGGATACATCAATGGTCATGGAGCCCCCTCGTGCAGCTAGCGTCGTGCACTCATCCGGCTGAGGTGCCACCCTTCCCTTCCCACTGAGGTGCCTGTTTTTATTCCATCTGATGCCCCTGCAGTGTTCTCTCCGTTTCGATCGGGTATCTTGTGTGGGCCTCACCCATGCATTTTGGGCCCAGTGGTCCACGGACTATATTGGTGCAGTACCTGGACTTGAATTCTTGGTGTACATATTTGTTTATAGTGTATATACAATTTTGACTAATGGATTTTACATGATTACAATTGTTCAACTCATTTCCTTCTGTCATTGCGTTCTTCCAGGGGGGGTTGAGGTTGTAAATGTAATGTTTCAGTATGTATTTGTGTGTGTGTTGTTGTGGGTGAGGGTGGGGGTGGGGATGTTGCGTGTTGCGTGTGTGTGTCACTCTCTTTTCCCTCCCCCCTCCCCCCTCCCCTGTGTTATAGGTGCAGTACTCACCGTTGTCGTCGCCACCGTCGGTCATGCTCCTGGTAGAGGAGCAGGAAGACAATCGCAGGGAGTATTTGGAGGTCAGGCTCCATGGCGTCCTGGTTCCTCATGGGTTGTGTAGAGGTGAGTGTTTCCCCTTCCAAGTCCTGTTTCTGACGTGTTTTTGTTCGCGTTGAATCCGCCCCGGAAAAGGTGGCAGATTGGCCTGTCATAATAGTGTGGGCGGTACATTGTCTTCCACCTGACTGTTGCCGGTGACCGCCATGCTGTTTGTCTGCACGCCGTGGCGGTCGGAGTGTTAAAGTGGCTGTCTATGTTGGCGGTTTAGCCCGTGGTCGTGATTCCATTTTTTTTCCGCCGGCCTGTTTGTGGTATTACCGCCGCGTTAACACCGACCGCCAGGGTTGTAATGAGGGCCATAGTGTTGTGTAGCTATTTTAGTGATAGATCCATGCACGTTATTTTAGCACTCTAGGCTTGCCGCTGTGCACTTTAGCCTAGATATATGTTATTCAGCTTTGTTTATTATTTTAACAATAGCCACATTTGCAGTCTTGTTTTATTTCTCTCTATCTAGCTGTTCTTTGCCTAGGCCAGCAGTGCCTCCTTAAACAAGACATTTATTTCACTCTGTGCTTCTCTTAAGGCTGCAGTAAGATAGGTTGCCGGTAAACGTTGTAACGCTTTGTCGCTTGTATTCTTACAAACATACACATCCTTATGTAGGGACATTTCCTAAGAACATCAGCTGTTTTATTATAAAAAACACTTCTATGTCCCATATACGTTAGAGGGAGATTCCAGCCAGATGGCCATGACTGTATGCTGATTGCTGAATGCTTTGCTACAGCTGCTTATGCAGACTTCAGGCTTCTTGCTCAGGTATGAGGGATGATGTCTTCCCAGGGAAACCTGAAAGGCAGAACTAGAGATTAACATGCTGTGCTCTAACATAGCCTAGGTAGAAATTATTTTAATGACTGTAGTGACAACATGTAAGCCTTATTTTTATGCTTTACTCTCCTTGTCACAATTTTAATCCTGTCATGCTTCATCGTCCTGGTTATTGCAGTACATCCTCTATTATCTAAGATGCAGTTGCTTCATTAAAACTTTATTGAAACATATACTGCCTCTGACTGTCCTTGCATATGTGAGACTAATGTAAATGAGAGAAATGGATGCGATCTAAATGACCACGATTTCCCTGAGGAGTCAATTGTGTCATGCGCTCGGCTGCCCAATCACCCCTGCTCTTGGGTGGAGATGAGGCACTGCTAGTTAACCAGAGCAAAACCAGGATTAGGCTGACAGGTGTGACCTGTAGTGGGTTAGACTCAGTCCCCACACCGAAGGCGATTCTGCCGCTCAAATCCAGTAGTCTCATTAGAATAATAAGAGTCTATGTGACATTGCGCCACCAACGTTTGGTTAGGCTCTAATTTTTCTGGTCCTCCTGAGTATCTCTGTCTCACTACATACAAAGACACCTCAGCGCTATATACAGAGATGTCCGTGGTACTGAGGATTTCCTCCTCAGCTAAGTAGGGAGTACCTAACTAACGCTGTAGGTTGTTCAAGCTTGAACTCTAAAAGGCTAATCCCCATTTGGTGTGCTTACCTCCGAACAAAACTTACCATTCATTATGGGAAATCCACAACAGGAAGCAATTGCAGTCAATATGCGACCACCCCTTACTGCACATTTACTGGCACATGGCCTAATGGCCCAGGGGGGTCCAGTCACATTTGTTGTTGAGGCTCATCCAAGCTCTAGAACAGAATTTTTTTATTCTTGGGTCACATTTCCAGCAGCTGATGGGAACACAAATACATTTCATCACTATACACCTGCAAACACACCTGCACAATACAGAGCATATGCATATCTAGAAATATCTTTATCTTAACAAGAACATAATAATGGGCTTCATTGCACCCTACCCCACACAATTTTACACGTTAGGTTATGTCCTCTAAGTAATGATGGTCTTTCCTGGCCTTTACTGGCCACTTATACGCCTCACCCTGCTGCGGCAAAATGAACTGCAGCTGAAGTCCATGCTTATATGCTGAGCTGACGGCAATAAATAGACGATTAGTACATTTTGTAATGCAAACATTAAATACAAAACCAGCACGTGCTGCTCCGGCACAACCACATGCAGCAATGCCAGGCATTAATCCCGCAACTGTACATTGGATCATGGGTAAGGTACCTGCCAAACGAGAAAAATCTGTTTTGGTTAGCTCAAAGAATAAATGCACTCGAAGATGTATTTCCCCGTACAGGACCTCGGGATAAACACAGAATTTTAACTATGTGCTTGCCATTTGGGATGGTCCCCACAATAGATAACTGTAATACTTGGGGAACTGTATTTGCCACACTCTATACTACCGCACACGGTACACCAACACTTGCCAATTTTCCCGGAAGTGTTGAAACAAATTCAAGATGAATACTGGCTGCCTTGGCCCTGGATTTGGGGATGCAACTGATGGGCAATTTTGCCACAGTATCCTCGTTTATCTTAAGTCACATTAAAGGGGAAGCGGTCGCACTAGCGGTGCGCATGTGGCTCCGGGATGTTCCTCCATAGGATCAAGAACGTGATCTGCCAAACATTATCAAGAAGACCTACTCTAGCATTGGTCGAGATAGTCTGGGAGCCAGACCTACAAAACCACAACTACAGGGTAAATATAATAAAGATTCTACCAAGCAAGCTCCTGAGGGTACTAAGAAACGCTGGGATAAAAAACAACAAACACTTAAAAAAGAAAGGGGAGAATCTCCGCAGAATAGATATAGGGCCTGATTACAACTTTGGAGGAGGTGTTAATCCGTCCCAAATGTGACAGATATACCACCAGCCGTATTACGAGTTCCATAGGATATAATGGACTCGTAATACGGCTGGTGGTATATCCGTTACTTTACCATCACTTTTGGGACGGATTAACACCTCCTCCAAAGTTGTAATCAGGCCCATAATCTCAGGAATAGAGATAATATAAAAACATCCGTCAGATATCAATATACTGATACACGCCAATCACGTTCCTTTCAGGACTCACTGGAAAAACACAGTGAGAGAGGTGGTTGGTCAGAGCGAAGGACTGAGTACGTGAAACCGAGACAGGAATCTCAATGCTCAACAGACGTTTCTGTTAAAAAAGAAGAGAAACTTCCCCAACAAAAACCCCAATTCAAAAAGAAAAAAGTGGCAGCGGTTGCAGTTCGACATGCCACTCAAGAAGAGGGCTCTCTTGAAGAACAAGAAGTGGGCATTAGCGCTATTAGACAACGCACCAGAGGTCACAATAGTTTGCCGGAGTCTTCTAGAGCATCTGGGGGTGAAAACAACTGATGACTTCCTACAAGTCGAGACTGTGGACATGCGTGTCTTCACGTCTGATAGGGTGTACAAAGTAACGTTACAGTTAGAAGGAGACATTGAACGCACAATCAACGCAATCTTTTGGGACCGTGTCATAAACATATATGATATTCTACTGGCCGAAAGGGATTGGCCACCTGAATTTGTCCATACCTGCTGTGGTAGATTGCTTATGTTATCTCAGCAGGGGCAGAGTGTTGAGTATTCTTTGTCTCATGCTGAGGTCACATATGACCTCATTTTAGAATGTGAAGTGTTGGGGACTTGGCTGGGAAGAGAGAAGAGAGATGGATGTCTAGGCTGTTGGTGGATAGGATGCTCCAATAAAGAACCTACTTATAACTTAACGGATCTGGAGAATCCCTCTTTTACACTGGCGAAGAGGATCCTATGGAGCGTCCTAACACAGAATCTAATCACATAAATTTTGGAGTTTGGATTTAAGATGATTTCCCTTCAAGCAACTTCTTTTGGAAGAAAACAGCTGACTTTTATGAAGAAATCGTATTCTTAAGTTTTTTCTGTGCTCCTGTAAACTCATCTCATCTGACCTTCCTCTGTTTTAAGGTACTTTTCATTTGTATTGCGCATTCTGGCGTTTATTACCATTTACATTTTTCTACCTGCCGCAACCGTTGAAAGAATCTCACTTGTGCCCATCCCAGCGTGTTCTCCCGGCACTCAGCTTCTCCACTTAGAGCTAGGCCTCCCAACTTGCACGCGCAGGCTTCGCGTGCTCTTGGAGGGTGTAGCACTCGCGCTACACCGCACAAGTTGGAAACATTTTTAATTCCACGCACGCCGCTTGCTTTAATAAGTGCGGTCTTCACGCTTCATTGCGCGACTGAAAATAAAATATATTAAAGCATTTGGATTACATTCACCTTTCCTTCCGGAGTTAAAAGGAAGGTCAATCATTATTACGAAAAGGAAATATGTACTGAATATCAAAAACAGGAAAATAAGGGGTATTTTCCTTAGAAAACATCCCTTTTGTGGTCTGAGTCCACAGGAAGATTAATTACTTCTGGTACCTGGAGAAATTTATGATTGAAGTGAATAACAGGGAAACTGAGACAAACTATACAAAAGAAATACTTGGTAAAGAAAAGCTAAAAAAAAAAAAGGAAAAAATAATATTTTCTATTATTAGTGTTTGTTAAAACTCTAAGAATGCAAAATATTCCACCTCCTCCTTTCCTCTTAACCATGCCTGGCGAACCACCAATAAAATGGTCAAAATGGAAAAAAACCTTTCTCCATTATTCTAGGGTCTGTGGGTCTAATTTGTCCAACGAAAGGAAAACAGCCCTACTTATGCATTGTTTGGGTTTTGAGGGACAGGAAATGTTTGAAAATCTGCCAGACCCTGGTGACGAAGCTACAGATCTAAATGAATTTGAAATATGCTTGAAAAAACTTGATCTACATTATTTACCCAAGATTAGTACTATCCTAGAACGCTATCATTTTGGTATGAGGGAGCAAAGACCTGGCGAAAGCATTGAAGAGTATATTACTGCTCTTAGGAAACTAGCAGCTACGTGTACGTTTGGGAGCACTATTGATGAAAGGATGCATGATCAATTTATGTTGAGGTGTGCTAGTGACAAGGTGAGTCAAGAGTTATGGAGCAAAGATGATCCATCGTTGCATTAAGTTGTTATTCTAGCTAAGAGTGTAGAGCACACCTTAGCTTGGGTTAAGGAACTTGAAAAAGGAAAAAATGCGCAAGTAAATAAAATCACTATGAAAAAAGAACAATTTGGTGCGAAAGTGAATAGTAATAACAGAGAGGAAGATAAAATTGACCAAGGAGAGGGGAACAGATTCAGAGATGCAAAGTGTTTTTGCTGTGGGAACAGTGGCCACTATGCATCTTACGGGAAATGTCCAGCGCTCAACATAACCTGTAGAATATGCAACAAGAAAGGACATTTTGCCAAGTTCTGCAAATCGCAAAGGGGCCAGACGTCAGTGAAGGTAGTCGAGGATTGCATTTTGTCAGTTTCCATGGGTACTGAAAAGAAAAAAACATCCAAAAGAAGTCGTCACCATTTTGGGTGTGACAAGTGAAATGCTGTTCGACTCAGGAGCGTGGTTGACTTTGATCTCCAATGAAGTATTTGACGAACAACTGAGTCACAAAGTTGAGCTGAAAGACCCGGATGTTATTCCGGGAGGTTATGGAGGACAGGTCATCGATCTAAGAGGATATTTTGAAGCAGAAATTACTTTCAAGTCCAACACAATCTATAGGAAAATTGATGTTCCTGTAAAAGGGGACAGTGTTCTGAGTTGGCCATATCAGAAAGGTTTGAGAGTTATTCTGGACCCAAACTCTCCAACCCCTGTCATGATCAAGGATGAGTATGTTAATACATTGCATGGTGTGTGTGAAATTGCTGTGCAGAAAGAAGAGCTCTTACCGGATTTTGTTAATGAGTACAAAGAAGTTTTTAGTGAGAAGTTAGGCTGTCTGAAAAAGTATACCCATCGCATAAGGATAAAAGACAGATCAGTTCCAGTGGCTGCTAAGGTACGTCCTGTTCCTATTTCATTGAAGGATGATGTGGAGAGAGAAATAAAGAGACTATGGCGAAGAGGGAATTATTGAGCCGGTAGAGTCCTCAGAATGGATTTCAACAATTGTTGTTGTGCGGAAACAGTCCGGAGAGATAAGGCTGTGCAATGATCTGAGGAATCTCAACAGATGTGTGGTCAGTGATTAGTTTCCTTTGACAAACATTTCAGAAATGGTCACAATGCTATCTGGATCCAAATATTTCAGCCAATTTGATCTGACTTCAGCGTACCATCAGGTTAAATTGCATGCAGATTCATGTGACTACACCACTTTCATTACACCATTTGGCACTTTCAGATTCGTAAGGATGCCTTTTGGTTTAGTATCTGCTGCAGCAGTATTTCAACGGTTAATATACAATCTGTTTGGCTCTGAACCTGGAGTGAAGTGCTTTCAGGACGATATCTTGATACATGGCAGAACAATGGATGAACATATTTTGAGGGTTAGGAAAGTTCTGGATATTCTTAGAGACCATGGTTTAACTCTAAAGTTAAAGAAGTGTTCTTTTGTCAAAACTGAAGTTGAGTACCCTGGACACAAAATCACAGCTGAAGGGTTTTGTCCTAAGAAGGAACTAGTTAGTAATATCTTGAACCTGCGTGTTCCAGAGAAGAAGGAGGAATTATTATCTTTCCTTGGGATGATTGAATTCCATGCTATATTCTTACCGAATTTAGCATCCAAGACTGTTTGCATGCGTAAACTACTTAAGAAAGGTGCTGAGTTTAGTTGGGACGATGAGTGCATGAGAGAATTTGAGGAAATTAAGAAAGAGCTATTGACGATTGGGACTCTAAAATCGTTTGACCCCAACAGGAAATGTGTGATTATGACAGATGCCTGTGTTAGAGGATTGGGGGCAGTTTTGTTACAAGATATGGGTGATGGTGACCTTAAACCTATAGTGTATTGTTCCAGGACTTTGCGTGGATCAGAAGTCAACTACTCTACCATAGAGAAGCAGGCTCTGAGTGTTTACTGGGCGATTAACAAACTCAAGAACTTTGTATGGGGCAGGGAGTTTCAAATTTTTACATATCACAAACCTTTGGTGGAGGTGTTCATGAGAAAGGGTCTGGATATGATTTCTGGTAGAATTAGTAGATGGGTTGTCAGTCTACAAGATTTCTGTTTCACTGTGCATTATGTTCCTGGGCCTAACAATAAAGTTGCAGATTGCTTATCCAGATTAAGTTTGGAGATAGAAGAATCTTCAGAGAGATAAGAGGAAAATGGTATAAGTGTGTGTAGCATAACTGGAAGTGTGGTGGAACAAGATGCGTGGATGGAGGCAGTAGCTGAGGATATTGTACTACAACGAGTGCGTGAGGAACCCAGAGTCAGATGGAAGCGTAATACTAAACAGGATAAGGATTTGAGTGGTTTTTGGAAAGTGAAGGACGAGTTGTCGCTGGAGGATGGCATCCTTTTACGTGGTTTAAGATTAGTAGTTCCAGTGGTTTTGAGGAGAAAAATATTGAATTAGGTCATGAAGGACATCAAGGGATGAGTAGGATGAAAGCTAGGATTCGCCTTAATTATCGGTGGCCAGGAATGGACTTGATGATCAAGAGGATGGTAAGGGAGTGTCCAGACTGTTGCAACAGTGATAAGGTTTACAAAACAAGGGTGCCGACAATGTGTGCTAGGGACATGCCTTACAAACCGTGGGAAATAGTGGCTGCAGACATTGATGGACCTGTATATGGAAAAGGCAGTTCAAACTACATTTTGGTTTTGATTGATCAGTTTTCTAGGTGGGCAGAAGTAGGAATTTGCAGTAGCATTGAAACTAAGAGAATTATTGAATTCTTCAAAGATATTTTTGGTCGTGAGGGTTTGCCGAATACGATTGCGACGGACAATTGACCACAGTTTGTTTCGGGCGAAATGAAAGAATATTTTCAGAAGAATGGCATTAAGCATAAAGGTTCCTTGTATCATCCCGAAGGGAATGGTACAGTGGAGAGATTTAACAAGTGTGTGAAAGAGTGTATACAATTGGAGGTTGCGTCCAATAGGAATTGGAAAGATGGTCTTTAAATGTTTCTCCATGCTTACATAGTTACGCCTCATTCTACTCCGGGGAAAGTCCAGTTTGAACTGTTCAGAGGTCGTAAGGCAAACACTCTATTGTCACCAGCATGGGTGTGTTGGGGTAAAAGTGACTGTGTTACTAAGTGTGATGTGAGTAAGGAGAATGAGTATGAAAAGAAGCGCATACAAAAAAGAAAGGAATATTTTGATGACCAGAAAAGCACACTAAGCATTTATGTAAAAGTTGGAGATCAGATTCTAGTTAGAAAACTGACTATGTGTAAAAGTGGAAGCAAGTTTTTAGGACCTTTTGAAGTAATCAAACTCTTCAGGAATGCTGTCAAAATTAAGGACGGGAGAGTATGGAATCTTAATAGAGTAGTAATTTCTAAGAGGAAAACAATGTTGTGAAGTCATGTAAGTTATTCTCCTTGTTTTAGCTTTAGATATTTATTATGATGTGTTTGGGTAGGTAATTAATCTCCTTGTTTTAATTCTTGTTATTTTTCCTCATGTATTTATGTATTACCTTGTTAGTTTACATTTTTGGTCTAACCTAAAGAAGGAAGGTGTGTGGTAGATGGCTCATGTTATCTCAGCAGGGGCAGAGTGTTGAGTATTCTTTGTCTCATGCTGAGGCTACATATGACCTCATTTTAGAATGTGGAGTGTTGGGGACTTGCCTGGGAAGAGAGAAGAGAGATGGATGTCTATGCTGTTGGTGGATAGGATGCTCCAATAAAGAACCTACTTATAACTTAATGGATCTGGAGAATCCCTCTTTTACACCTGCCCATATGGGGAAGATGTTATTAAACTTTCTTTCTCGCCTCTTGTTCCCGAGGAGCTCGCAGAGTCCTACACCATTGACTGGGCATTGGCACAGACACCCGCATTATATCGCAGCCACGTAGGATGGAATAAAGATTCCCCCTATCATGTTACACCTATTAAAAATCAACCCCAACTACAACAATCACAATATCCGATAAAACACGATGCAAAATCATCCATGAGGGAAATCCTCACACAACTGGAGTACCAGGGCGTAATAGAACCCTGTGTCTCACCAATGAATAATCCATTATTCCCAGTAGCTAAACCAGACCATTAGTATACAATAGTCTTATACTACAGACATTTCAACAGTCATACATGCACACACGTTATACAAAACTCACACAGCACAGTACTCATGAACAACATAGTGCGTAAAAAATACAAAACAACACTAGACATTTCTAATGGTTTCTTCTGCCAAAATATAGCGCCTAAGAGTAGAGACTTAACAAGTTTCAGTGCACTAGGCTCCCAGAAAAAAATCTGCAGTTTACCCCAGGGGTACAAGAACAGTCCAGGACTGTTCACAGCTCGTGTGGCTTCAATATTGCATGACATTGACCCTGAAGCATTGTCCTATGGAGATGATATTTATCTCATGGATGATATATTACTTCAGCATTTGAGACGGGTAACCCGCATTGTTGTGGGATTTGCCGAGTTTAGCTACAAATTCAATTATAAATAAACAAAAATAGCCTTCCTTAGTGTCCTGTTTTTGGGATGTGAGCTATCAAGTGAAGGAAAGAGCCTAGTGCCACAATTCGTGGAAAAATGGGCACAGTTACAAACTCCAAATACAATTAAAAAACTCCAAACCCTATTGGGTTTCCTACATTTTGGCAAAACCTACATTACTGATTATGCAACATGCATAAAACCTTTATATGACTTAATATGTCCTGACTTTTTAAGTAAACAGTCGAACACACACTCATTCTCAGAGCTTTGCAAACAGACATGCTTGTAGCACAACACGTACACACAAGGGACAATAAAAAAACATCTGGTCATCAGAGCAATTGCTGGTGCCACTGGCTTCACCTATGTAACGTTTAAGGAGGTTGAGACAGTTTCGATTGCATACAAATCACATTTGTATTCAGCAGCAGAACAACACTTTGCTCCCACTGAGAAAATTCTCACTGCTGTTCAGATGGCTGTCATTAAAGAAAGACCACTAACCCAGGGGAAACACATTATTGTCATCTCTCCAATCCCAGCCCTTGAGGCTATTACCAAAGCAAGCGTTCCAAACGCTAAAGCATTATATCCACGTTGGATTTAATGGGCAACGTCTTTGACAGCCACTGATGTAGACTACATTTTTGACCCAAAATTACAAACTCAAGAATTTTTGCAATATGAACTAGAATACCCAGTTCCAGCAAATACATTGCCTATTGATCAATATCAAAGAATCATGTACACCCATGGCTCAGCACAACCTGCAATAGGCACAAAGCATCAATAGTCCGCTGCTTGCGCAGTCGTAAGTGGTTACATAGAGGATAATAAATTTTGTCCCCAACATACATTCACGCAGACCCAAGGGGACTGCACAGCACAATTAGTAGAGCTAAAGGCTCTGGTGATGGCACTGGAGCATACGGATCCTGCACAGTTAACATCAATTGTTCGTGATTCGCACTACTGTGTCCAGTCCTTCTGAATACCTGCATTACTGGCACCAGAATGGGTTCAGAGATTCTAAATGCAACACCATCAAACACAGACTTCTGTGGGGGAAAGTAGCGGATCTAAAAGAAACGCTACCAAATGTCCATGTTGTACAAACACATGGATACCAGCGTGTTGGAGTACACATTGCTGGAAATACACTGGCTGATGAAGCCGCCAAATCAGCAGTAGCTACAGCTGCTGTTGCTGCAGCAACCAGTTCTGGAACAAAACCGGACGATGACATATGGGCTGCTGTGAAAGCTACTGCTGAAAGCACACCTTATCCAAAAGCATTTCCTGCTAAATATTACTACTGAATGGGAGGCTGCCTTTAAGCTGAAGTAAAAATACCAGGCGTGGGGATTTGAGTAATTCCCAATAAACATATAAGATCAGAATTGATTAAAGCAGCGCATGAGGGTGTGGCATCTGCCCATGCTGGTGTGGCGGCTACAGTATCATTAGCATGTTATTGGTGGCCAGGTCTATACAAACAGGCCAAGCAGTATATCCTTTGTTATGACATCTACCAAAAAATGAAGGGCTCCACCGTCAAACGCCCAACGCAGACACCCCTCCTAATTTCCAACAAACCATTATAATGTGTGTACTTGTACCATTGTTGTCCCCTAACACCTGACAGTGCCTACAAATGCATCTTAGTCGCTGTTGACTCATGCTCCAGATTTCTATGGGTGTGGCCACAATGCTCGGCTGACGCTTGGACTGTTATTAAAGATTTGCAAGTCTTTATCGGTACATATGCAGTTGCGGCTTTCCACTCGGACCAGGGCCCTGCTTTTGCCTCAAGGGCTTCATTAGGGGTTCAACTCCATTACTCGTCTCCATTTCATCCTGAGGGAAATAGTGTTGTGGAGCGATGAAACCGTAATTTAAAGCAGTCCTTAACAGCCAGAGTCTTAGGTACGGGTGGTAGTTGGCTTAATCACCTGTATGGAGTCCAGGGAGCACTTAACAATCTGCCTAGAAGGTCCCTGGGTGGTCGTACTTCATACGAGTGCCTGTTTGGAACTGGAATGTATGTTCCAATCTTGATGGTCCTGGCGTGGATGCGGCAGAAACACCTTTTGACATAAATGAACGTGTCACTGTCTTGAAGGAATTATAACAGTTCTGTGACAACAACGCTTCTGCCAGTGCTGCCTCCACAGGAATTAAGGATGTACTGATTACACCTACCAGCTGGATTCCTAAAGTTGGAGATCTGGTAGGTGAAAAAAAGAGTTTGGTCCTTCTTATTGTGCACCGGTCCCAGTCTTGGGAATACACAGTACCAGAACTGTCATTCTACCACCGTTGGCTGTTGCTAAGGAAAATGTCAAGTTACACCATGTGGCTGATCCTGCACAGCAGACCAAGAGGAGCAGCCAGTAGTTCCTGAATCCCTCTCGCTACTGGTCAAGAAGTCCGTCTACAAGTTTTGAGCAGCAATGCTGACACTTCTCCGAGCTTGGGGAGGATGGAAAATGATCTTGCATTAGTTACACTAACATCTGTTACAACAAACAATACTGAAAGTACTGATCGATTTGACACAACTTCAACACAGATGGATGGCGTCATTTACTATGAACCACCACGGGAGATGCTTACCATTTCTCCTACAAATACGGCTCCAGCTTTTGCACAAAGTGCTTCTGGATACTTTCCCGATGTCAACGACACTTTCTTGGGCTCATTTGCCTCTTCTACATCTGAACTGCCAAAAACACGAAAGCTGATAAACTGGCTTAAAACAAATTACTTTATTTCCCCATGGATCTATCTGTGGCTTTCTTTGACTGTATTAGCTTTCCTCCTTTGGATTGGTTTTGTCATAACATTCTTTCTATTAATACATGGTAATTTTCTTCCTGAAAGATCAACAGTTGAACTGGTGGATGAGGTACTTAAACCCCATTTTCCTTCTCACAATGTCAGCAGAGACTTGTCTTTCGTGAACACTTCCACTATACCAATTCCTGATGGGATTGTTTGGGATAAAGTCACATTTGATATATACGGCCCTACGGAGGTCATTCAAATTACATATGTGTTTAAACTTTCAATGAACGATGTAACAATACTTGGAGTTGTTTCTGATGACTGGGATATGAAAACATTTGATTCTATGATGACTGAATTGCAGTACTTCACTGTATTCGAAAGTGAAGATGTTTATCAATTATGTTTTGCTATATTTATTATGGACACCATTTCATTCACAGATCAAGTACCCCAATGACTGTTTTTAATTATACATAATGGGAACATTGTCCAACTCCACCACAAGGGAGTTCTAAAACATATTCTGAAAAGTTTGGATGTTTTCTGGGCACAATGTTAAAAATGCTGAGCCATATTATTATAAATTGCCACCAATGGAAAATGTACACATATTATTGACAGATATGAAATTCATTTATTTGGATTCATTTGTTTCCCAGTTGGCTATAGAAGGCTATGAACATTGGCTGAAGGCAATTGACTTAAAAAGTGTGTCTGGAACTAGAAAATGGCAAAAAAGGGGAAGAAAGCTTTATTTAGAGCATGCCTGATACCTGTTCAAATTATATTTTTAAATGAAACAGTATAACAAACTAGTTGTTAAGGCTTAGCAAATATTAAGGATTTGAATGCGCCCAGTATTCCTGTCCCCGCAAAATTTTACAAATGGCAAAAATATGTAAATGCAAATGAAGATCAGCTCAATGTATGGTTCCAGAATAGCACATTTAATGCTTCACTGTCACGTGTTGGCAGGTGGTTATTGTGGCCAATAGATACCAATGGGTGTCATAAAAGTCTTATAAACTCCACGGGGTTTTTAAAACTAGTAGGCCAGACCCTCGCTATGTGTCATCTGAACATGCGGGTATAGTAACAACATACAGTGTAGGGAAACTATGCCAACAATGGTTGAAGAGTTCCTCACTAGATGCTGTTAGAGAACACCTCAGTCTCCTGTCTAATAACATTGACTTACAAGACTTCCTGTTAGGCCCCAGAAAACAACGCAGAAAACGCTGCTTATAAGCAGTATGTAATGACATTTGGAAGCTTTCCCAACATGAAGCTGCTGTCCAGCTAAGGCAAATAGATCAGGAAAACTTACAGAAAGCATTAGCTGTTGTAGATAATGGGATTAATACCCTGTCCGACCGAATATACACCTTAAACAACATCGTCTCTTCTGCAATAGACATAATGCAAAGTTATATGTCTTCTTTACACCATGGACAGAGTCAACTATGGTCCATTATGCAGTTGGGTTGGATACTTCAAACATTGAAGGCAGGTCGCGTTTCTTGGCAACACGTTAGCGCAATGGACATATTTTCCACATTTAATTTAATGCGACAACCACAACTAATGGCTAAGAAAGAAGCAACTTATGTCACATTAAATATTGAAAAGTTAGAAAAGTTGCCTTTTACTGTGGCTGAAATGCCATCTGCTGAGTGGTTAATACATGGGGTCATTAATCTTCCTGTTTCAACACTACAATTCACGTCCTGTTTAAAACACATTCCAGTGGGCAGATATGAAAGGCTAGGAGATAGTTACATCCATGAGGTGTGGGAGCTACCCCTCTCGTACAAATGTCTCAGTGGCATGAGAGAGGTCTTTCTTAGCGGTAGTGAATGCAAGACTTCTGTCAGCCATTCAATGGTTTGTAAACAGCTGTTCTTGCAAGGGGCGTGTAGCTAACTTGGTTTGTTATCTGAAGGGAGTTCCATTCCCCTTGATTAGACCTGCGTTCCAGGTGCTTTCAAATGGCAGCTATGTTCTCCTCAATAGTGAAAACTGTTGTGGGATGCGAGCCGGAATAGTTTATGTTGTTTTGTTCTCTAAGATTGTTACATGCTGGGGGAACGTACTTTTTCCTCCCACAAGACAGAGGAAAGAAGCTGAGATTTGGCCCCATATATCTTCTTCCAATGTGAATTTTGACAAGTTGAGCAGACTCAAGGCTTTATTGTTACAAAAACGTGTGGCGTTCACATCTGCACATGAGACCTACGCACTTCAGGTGGCAAGGTCATCAGCAGAGATACATTCCCTTTTAAGTACTAACTTTCCGAGACACTTTGGTGAGCTCACAGGAAGAATATTTAATGCATCCAGTACTACTGGAATTGCAAATTTCTTGAAGGCTGTTGGCTCTGGTTTCTCCTCTGTATTCAGCTTGAGACAATCAGCCATCCACTCAATATTCTCCAGTATTTTCGGGTGATTTCCGATAACTTTGGCTATAGTAGGTGGCATCTTGCTATTGCTACTTTTTCTGCGCAATGGCTGTCCCCCTGCAACAAGGAGGACTGAAAGCGCTCCCACCAGCGCAGCTGTGTTGTGAACGAATGATGCAGTACTTTGGAGCAACACTCCTGGAGCAATTGGAGTGTGACACAGGTTTCGCATTGTGTGCAGCCCATTTTTCGGTGCCTCTGGTAGTCGTCCTAACAAGCACTGAAAGTTTGCCTTTCTATGCAGCGCTTACTTTCATTGGACGCTGATCTGTTGATGTTCTTGCTGAGAGCTTATTACCAGACATGCACATTGAGGGTGCATTCGCTACGGGAAGCTGCTTATGAGTTGCCCTTCTGGAGGATGCAGCTCTAAACTCATTATTGTTCACACAACGGAATGCTGCTGCCTTGATTGACGCTGAGGCTTTGAAACACAAATGCTCCTTGGTCCTTCTTCGCGATGAGTTTCCTACTTCCACCTGCCGAAGTGGAAGATTTCCTGTCTTCAATTATCCCAGATTCAATTGGCAACTTCCAAAATGACTCTGACTCTTGAAATTCAGCCTTTTTTATGCCACAAGTTAATATTTTTAAATTGTCCTCTTATATATGCTCAAGTGTCTTTTAACTTATCATTATTGACATTTTTGTGTATATCTTAGGTTGAATTGTGGTGGTGTTTTATTATTATATATATAATTAGGATTTTAACCACCTTTGAACTGGCAGGGGGGGGTGTTGTGTAGCCGTGTTAGTTATAGCTCCATGCACGTTATTTTAGCACACTAGGCCTGCCACTGTGCACTTTAACCTAGATATATTTTATTCAGCTTCGTTTATTATTTTAACAATAGCCACATTTGCGGTCTTGTTTTATTTCTCTCTATCTAGCTATTCTTTGCCTAGGCCAGCACTGCGTTCTTAAACAAGACATTTCTTTCACTCTGTGCTTTTCTCAATCTGCAGCTGTCTCTGGTATTTATAGAAACATACACATCCTTACGTAGTGACATTTCTCAGAACATCAGCTGTTTCATTATAAAAACACTTCTCTGTCCCATACACGTTAGAGGGAGATTCCAGACAGATGACCACGACTGTATGCTGATTGCTGAATGCTTTGCTACAGCTCCTTATGCAGACTTTAGGCCTCTTGCTCAGGTATGAGGGATGATGTCTTCCCAGGGGAACCTGAAAGGCATAACTAGAGCTTAACATGCTGTGCTCTAACATAGCCTAGGTAGGAATTATTTTAATGACTCTAGTGACAACATGGTTGCGTTATTTTTATGCTTTACTCTCCTTGTCACAATTTTAATCCTGTCATGCTTCATGATCCTGGTTATTGCAGTACATGCTCTATTGTCTAAGATGCAGTATGCTTCATTAAAACCTTATTGAAACATATACTGCCTCTGACTGTATTGCATATGTGAGACTAATGTAAATGAGGGAAATGGATGCGATCTGAGTGATCACGATTTCCCTGAGGAGTCAATTGTGTCATGCGCTCAGCTGCCCAATCATACCTACTCTTGGGTGGAGATGAGGCACTGCTAGTTAGCCGGAGCAAACCCCGGATTAGGCTGACAGGTGTGACCAGTAGTGGGTTGGACTCAGTCCCCCAAACCGCAGGCGATTCTGCCGCTCAAAT
Source organism: Pleurodeles waltl (assembly GCF_031143425.1). Lineage (NCBI taxonomy): Eukaryota > Metazoa > Chordata > Amphibia > Caudata > Salamandridae > Pleurodeles > Pleurodeles waltl. The sequence continues at coordinate 1,643,622,435 of NC_090440.1, read as the reverse complement.
ACAGGAGTCTCACTAGAATAATGAGGGCCTATGCGGCAATAGAACATCTCAGCACAAGGAATCTAGGGCCAGATGTAGGTACAAACCAATTTGCGACTTGCAAATTGCGAGTCCTTCCGACTCGCAATTTGCAACTCGCAACTCGCAAACTGGTATGCAGAAAGGTGTCTCAGACACCTTCTGCGACTCGCTATGGGGTCGCAAAGACCCACCTGATAAATATTTATGAGGTGGGTCGCAAAGACCCACCTGATAAATATTTATGAGGTGGGTCACAGTTTGCGACCCCATAGCGAGTCTAGGCACTCACGGGGATGGTGGCCTGCTGGAGACAGCAGACCACCATGTCCGTGACTGCTTTTAAATAAAGCAGTTTTTTTTCTTTTTGCAGCCTGTTTTCCTTAAAGGAAAACGAGCTGCAAATAGAAAAAAATACCGAAACCTTTTTGTTTCGTTTTTTTCAGAGTAGGCAGTGGTCCATAGGAGCACTGCCTGCTCTGAAAAAATATTTTTGTGAGCATTCACAAAGGGGAAGGGGTCCCCTGGGGACCCCTTCCCGTTTGCGAATGAGTTACCATCCACTTCAAGTGGATGGTAACTGCGAGTTGTATTGCGACCGCTTTCGCGGTCACAAATCAACTCTACATCGCAATGCGGTCGCAAATAGGAAGGGAACACCCCTTCCTATTTGCGAGTCGGAAACACATTTTGCGAGTCGGTACCGACTCGCAAAATGTGTTTCAGCATCGCGTGAGGCATTTTGCGCCATGCAAATGGCGTTTTTCGCCGTTTGCGAGGCGCAAAAAGCTACCTACATCTGGCCCCTAATGCCTTTTTCATGTCAGTAGAGAGTACAGTTGTGTGGGGGTCTCTGTTTCAAAAGCGCTCTAATATGCATGTTATTCTGTGGATATTTAGAATTGTTTTCCATCCCAGAATTAATTTTTTTTTTGTCCTCATGTATAATTCAAGTCATACATGTTAAGGGTCTGCCCATCAGTATCTTGCTAAGGACTTTGTAGTATACATTGAGAATTTAAATTGGCATCTCTGTCTTGTTTGGAAAGAGCTACCATGATTGCCATGAAGCAGAACGAGGCAATCTATGCTCCTGCTTCGCAGCTAGAATGTCATAGTAGTCCTTAACAAAAGTAGCTAACCACCTCTGTGATGTTCTGTAGTTCTAACACAGTGAGTGATACAAATATTGATTCCAAAATATTGTGCAAATTAAATAATGTGTCAAAAATATTAGGCCTCATTATGAGTTTGGCGGTCTGGCTGCTAGACTCCCACGGTGGCCACCACCAAAAGACCGCCGTATTAGGAGTTACACAGCCAAGACTGCCGAAAGACAGCCAATATCTGACACCCATGGGACTCTGGAGGGAGGGAAATAGGCGGACCAATCACAGGCACCACCAGCCCGTCAACCAACCACCCAACCTGTTACGCCTCACAAATCACAATGGTGGTTCTTCCATGGCGGTTTTCCAATGGTGTCGCGAACCGCGGTTGTCACCGGTCATCACAGTAATACAGAACACATTGGATGGATTCAAAATCCACACAGCTGACACATATCTACACACCAGACACACCTAGAAACTGCACTATAAAATACATCTCTTCACACACCACAATCCTTTGCATCAACAACGCCACACATAGAAGCCAAAGCTCAAAATCAGAGTCACAGTACTATAGATTAGGCCCCCCTCCAACTTTCACTTAGCACGTATACCACACCCGCACAACACACCCACCACACAAAATAACACCTCTTCACATCATCTATTAACCGTCACCCCCTCACTACACAGCACCTGCACCCCAGCATCCTATTTTTGTGTTGACTAACATCACCATGTCACCACAAAGACAACCCCATTTCACAGATGAGTTAAGAGTCATGGTGGATGAAATTATCAAAGTAGAGACAAACTTATTTGGAGCCCAAGTCCAGCAGACTACAATTGCGAGGAAAATGGAAATGTGGCAACGAATAGTCAACAGGAGGAATTCTGTAGGCAGCTATCCGCGCACAATGGGCAATATCAGGAAGAGGGGGAACAACCTCAAGGGGAAGGTGTGGACCATGTCTTCCAGGCACCAACTGGTGGTCCTCAATACTGGCTGGGGTTCCCCTCCCCTCCCCCACAGTTCACATCATGGGAGGAGAAGGTGTTGGCCATTCTGCATCCTGAGGTCTTGACAGGAATATCGGAGGGAGTCGACTCAGGTAAGTACCTACATCAGTAATGCTACCAAAATGTATTGTCCTGCATGCTCATTGAACACCTTTTGCCACCTTTGTGTCCAACTGTCCGAATAGCCCTGTCTGACATCACACATGTGAAGTTAACTCACCTGGGGGTACAGTATCTGTGAATGGTGTGGGTAGTACACGTATTAACAGCACTACAACTCCCAGCAAGCACTGTTCTACCATTAAGAAAAACAGAAAAGTGTATCAAATTGAAATAGCCTTGCATGTAAACTAAATAATGCTGTATATTCACCTAAATGGTCCACAGTTTCATAGTTTGTGGGAATGACAGCAATGCTATGGACATCTGCTAGTACAATACCACTAACACATACAACTATGTCCTCTGCTACTCTGTCCATTCCACCTCCCATCACCTATAGTACTGTACTCACCTAAGGAGATAACAATTGTATAGTCTGTTGGCATAGGACACCTATTGACAGGAATGCCAAGGACATGTGCCATTGACATACTGTTCACACACAGCTACAACTATTAGACCTTTCTTACCTGGGTGGATCTCACATCTATGCATTGTGCTGTTATTTGTCACATTTGGCTAGGTAGAATGGTTACTCCAAATCTGATGGGCAGGTCAGTGTGCACCTGATATTGTGCAGCTGTCTGTTAACTCAACAATAAAGTATTGCCAGCTCGGAGGTACCATAAAACCTATTATGCCACACTGCTGCCAAGATATGAGTCAATGAACAGACATCCAAATGCCAAGATACTCTAACATCCTGTAGCAAGGTGACTTAAAAAGGAATTGTCTGTACCCCAAATTTCATCTCTTCCTAATTAAAAGCAGGCGTCACTGTCACAGAAGGGGATCAAACAATGTCAATCTGAATATGGCCCAAAGCATATCTACCTGTTAAAATTGGTGCTTCATGTCACATTACAAACTGCAACTGTCTGTTTCACATCTTCAACAGGTCTACCTGCTACTGGGACCATGGAAAACACTCCGGAGACAGCCACTTTCCCCCTGGATGAAGCCCTCAATGAGGATAGCACTCCTGGATGTGTGGCCAGTGGGGATGGCTCTGGCTCGTCTGGGCAACCTGACGACAACTGTCAGCCTCACCCTACCCACATCAACTCCTCCCAGCTCTGTTGCATCTACATCTCAGGCAACCAGTCACCCCCAAACCTTTGCCCCAAGGACAGTAACAACCATCATGTACCCCTAGGTACCGGAGTTGCAACTCGAAAACCCTGACAATGATGGACCTGGCACCAGTGGCAGGGGGCAGACTGTGCAGAGGATGCAGGCACATGGGAGTATGATGCATGGGAGGGATGGTGTGGGCCAGTGGCAAGAGGCTGCTCGGGATAGTTCTGGCCAGGACACAATCTCACAAATCTTGGGAGCATACCAACAATCACACGGCGTGATGGGCAAGGTACTAGCTATGATGGGGGAGATCAGGCAGCTGCAGAGGGACAACCACCAGGAGGTCGCGCTACAGTGGGGGCCCACAGTGTCCAAATAGTCTCCCTAACAGGGGTGCTGAGAGACATCAACACCTCCCTGAGAATGGAATGTCCACAACACCAGACCCCTTCCATTGGCCAAGTTACACCAGCCCCTTCAATATCTGTAGCAACCAATGGAATGGGGGAACCTTTCAGCCGGAGGACATGCCTCAGACACCCCTGCCTCTGTAGCGTAGCTGAAGAACCCCCATGCAAATGTGGGCATTCACCCAAACAACCAGGAGATGCAGATGGGAAGACTACAACCACTACCAGGAAGTAACCCCAAACTGATTGAATCACTTTGTTGCCTCAGATGCACCCTGTTGACTTTTCTACACCAAGGGGCTTATTTATACTCCGTCTGCGCCGATTGTGCGTCAAAAATGTTGATGCACAATCAGCGCAAACGTTGCCCCGTATTTAAACTTTGACGCCCGAGGACGACAAAATTCCGCAGTGTGCGTCATTTTTTGGATGCGGCAACCCGCCTTGCGTTAATTATATGCAAGGTAGGCGTTCCCGTCCCAAAAATGGCTCAAACGGCCGTGCATCGTATTTATGCTTTCGGGCAAAAATGACGCACGGCCGGGAGGCGGAGCCAGAAAATGATGCACAGCCCAATTTGCGTCAAAAATTAATGCCTGGGTCAGGGCAGGCGTTAAAATGGGGCAAACACACCTGTATTTAATCAGAACACACAGAACAAACAGCAGAGCAGCAACAGGGAGCCATGGAGGTGATTCTAATCCAGCGTGCACGCCGACGCAGAGCCCAGCAGCAACAAAAGCAGCTACAACAACACCAGCAGGGAACCCAAAGGCAGCGCAGAAAGCAGGAGAGGATATTCCACCCAAGAACAACCCTTCAGGGCCTCAGGGAACACAACATCATCCAGAGATACCGGTTGAACTGGCAGACCATTCAGCAGCTGCTGCGCAACATTGAACCGCAGTTGGCCCCCACTTTGGTGACACCCCGCACCATCCCAACAGAAACCAAGCTGCTTGCCGTACTTCACATCCTGGCAAGTGGCTCTTTCCAAACAACTGGTGCCCTGGTTGGCGGAATATCACAACCATCATTCTCTGCCTTTTTGCCCAAAGTACTGGATGCCATCATTGGACTGACACCCCGCCACATCTGCTTCCCTAAAACACTGCAGAAGCAGCAGGAAACAAAACAGGGGTTCTACCTCATCAGTGGCTTCCCACACGTCCTTGGTGCAATCGACTGCACACATGTACGCCTTGTGCCACATGCTGCAACTGAACACCTCTACCGCAACAGGAAGCACACACATTCCATCAACGTGCAGGCCATAGTCGATCACCAGGGATTGATCACCAACATCGTGGCTAAATATCCTGGAAGTGTCCATGACTCATACATCTTCCGTCACTGCACCATCAATGAACACTTCCAGGATGGACGGTATGGCAATGGACTACTTGTTGGTAAGTACAGAAACTTACTTATATACACACTGCACAGCAACCCTCTAGGACACACAACACATACACCACAACCGCGACATGTGGACAGGAACACACTGAGGTTGTGACATTGCTAGCCATGTTTCTTAGCTCACCATTGAACCTGTCACACATCAGAAATTACTGTACAGCCTAATGTTAAGACGTCAAAGATCACAGCGTGTGGAGTGGGTTGCCAAAATGTCACCTTGCAAAATGTAAGTGTCCCAATGACCTTTACATTAATCCATTGCCTAAGTCTAAAGGTATGGGATGTCCAGGGTACATTGATATGAACGTGTTAACAACACTGTCAATTTTAACTGTGCATGGAACTATCATCTCACCCCCAGTGAAGACACACGGACACCTGTATCACAAGTCACAATGCTAGGGAGGGCACACTGTACTGCAAATCACAAAACATACTGCTGACAAACGGTTAGCAGACAAACACTTGTTCTGCCAAGGAAACAACACAATGCAGATGGTACATCCTACAAGCATAGGATGCCACATCATTACACAAAGGAGTCACAGATAACACAAGACAACTACTGCCATGAAAGGTCATGAAAGGTCATTTCAATAGTGCCAGCTACATCAACATGATCCCAATCATTTTCTCTTGCAGCTGATCAGGGGTATGGCATCCAGCCATGGATTATGACACCATTTGGCAACCCAAGTACTGCTGCAGAGCGTGCCTACAACGACGCCCATAGGAGGACACGCAGCATTGTCGAGAGGACCTTCGGCATCCTCAATTCAAGGTTCCGGTGCCTCGACATCACTGGTGGTAGCCTCCTATATTCCCCAGAGATGGTCTGTAGGATCATCCTAACATGTGCAATATTGCACAACATTTGCATCAAAAGAAACATTCCCCTCCTAGAACCAGAGCCACACATGCCTGAAGAGGAGGAAGAGGAGGATGCTGGCCTGCAACAGGAGGGGGAACTACAGAACACGGCCGCTGGTATGCGCAGGCGGCAACAGATCGTCAACAATTTCTTTTGAATATGATCACCTTCACCACTTTAGTTAACAAATTTAAATAAACACCTATTCTAATCACCATATCATGGTCTGAATATTCCTTTTGCACACCTTCATCTCTACTTATCAGAATAAGAGTGTTGCCTCATGGAGCATTGCTGATATACTGAGTAGGACACTGAACATCCCAGAGCTAATGTGATACCTAACATACAATGGTCACATACACACACACTCTTAATGACATATATCATGTACATTTCTCCTTTGAAGGCCAATAGCAGAGGACCACAACTATTTCACACATACATGTTGAAATCAAGGTCCAACGAAGCATATGGCACACAACTAAGACACCATCACTCAATAAGGGGAAAACAAGCCTCATACATGAGGCAGTCAATGTGCTTTGGCATCAGTAACAGGAATGCCTGACCAGACCCTTGACAGCAGTAAGTCCAACTGCATACAATATTTGCAAGGAATATCTGTGACCAGAGTCCCATAGAAGCAGAACAGAGACAGCACAAGTGCCACACATATGAGCAGCATTGCACACATGACATTCCATGTACATATCAGCCCATTTCCTAACTCCTTACACACCCATTCACCTGGTCACAACCCACCTGTTGGAAGAGGTCCCTGGAATACTAAGATGTGTACCCTGATATTCCCACCTCTACAAACACAGACCAACATTAGCAAACCAGTGTGCTACACCCTTTCCTATGGTATGCCATTGTCATAGAACATCTGACTACAAGGACGCCAGGTCAATTTATACACTGTCTTCTAGTTTCAAAGCCCTGTTAGCACATGTAGATAGCTTCCCCTGTGAAAATGTCTGTTGGCCCTTAGAATGCAAGTCTCACCTACAGGACTGGTGAGAAGCAGATGCAGCCCACACCTGCTGATGCCTGGAACGGCATAGGAGTTGCCATTATGTCAAATACACCGTTAAGCATTGATACTAATTAAGTTGTGTAACACAGCCACTGGGTTCATTTGTCACCTTCAAAAACACAGGACATATACAGTTTTACATGTCAACTGTCTAGTTTGTCCTCCAAACAGTCATAGTCAGACCACTGATTATGTAACTTGTCAAGTAGCTGGATCCTGAATCACCTTGCATTCTGTCAGCCTGACTGGCAACTGTCTGTGCGTCACACTAAAGTATCCCTGTGTCTACATATGTACCACACTTGCGTTAGCAAACCTCTCATTCATCAGGGGGTATTGGGCATGGGCTTCTTCAGTGCATACACAAATACATTGTATAGCATCATCTGCCTTTTAACTGTACCATTTGAGTTACATCCTCTTGGAAAAGCAAAATTCATGGCCCATCCCTTGTCTGGGTTGCATTTATGCATGAATGACAAAGTGTGACAGTGTCCCAGGGCCGTAGGCAGGGATTGGGTACAGGGCTTTCAGCACAACCAGCAACCTCTGATAATGTCCATGAATAATACACAAATGGCAGGACCAAGACAGTTCACACATAGAATCACAGTGCGCACAACATAGTGATGGGCCGTGTGTGGTGAATAGCTGCGAGAATAATCAGCACAGTGGCTATGATGTTCCCACATGCAGTGGAAAGTGCAGAGGCCAACCTGTGTACAAATGTTGTTATGACACCTGCCGGAACATGACACCTGAGACATTATCTCACTCAGCACACCAAGGTTGCCCTGTTGACTGTCTCATTACACTGGTGCATGCTATGTCACATGTGGTGTCTACGTGACCCTAAATCTTGGAAGTCCACTTTACGGCTGTTGTTACATGTATGACTAACACATGCCCTCGCTCATTTCCAATATGACTTGCATCTAAGGATTGGACACATGGACGTCACATTCATACAAGCATATGTACAAATATGCTTCATGTGATACACACACACTTGGTCAACAAACACATTAGTTGCCAAAGCACACAATTTGAGCCAAAGGCATTTAGGTATTGTACATATGTGCATCACATTGCTATCCCCTCCTTATGCCAAACTTCCACAATTTGTGCAACACATATATGTAGGCCACACATATGGCCATCTAGTGCATCAGCCAACCGTAAAAATACTGTGAAGGGAGTAGCCGATCATGGTCCATTGCAGTATGATGTCAAACATGTGAACGTACACCATCAACACCATACTGTCTTCAATCAGCCTATCTCTGATGTGTCCCAAATGTAACATAACCAGAAAACAAGTAAAAATGCCCAAAACCAGCTAATGCACTGTAATTTTGACATCCCTAGCATTATGCATCATTTTTTGACTACCAAAACTGTATTTGCGTCATTTTTTTTGACGCACAGGAGTGAAATTCAGCCCGCATCCAGATATTTGTACAGTCCATGTACTATTATGTGGATGCGGGTTCATTTTCACTTCTGTGCGTCCCAAAAAATGACGCAAATACAGTTTTGGTAAACAAAAAATTACGCATAGCGCGAAAAAGACGGGACTTTTCATACAGGAAGTGATGTAATAGGATATCCTGTTTACATATCATGTACAGTGGTTGTACTTTCACTTTCACTTTGCAGTCTATGATCCTTCTAGACTGTGTGGCTGTGTAGAGAGTGTTGTCCTGAGATTTTGTGCTGTTTTTGTCCTGTGTGCTATCTGTATTGTCAATTTGTGAAATAAATATTGTTGCTGTATACTGTACTACTGTGTTTTGTCTACATTTGTCCATTTCTCTTGTGTTTTTGTTGTTTGTGGGAGTCTGTTGTGGGTAGTGTTAGTTTGGGGATAGTTGGGCTCTTTTTGTGTTTAGGTTTACTTTTTATCTGTCTTTGTACCCCTATTTTCCCCCTTTTCCCCTTTCTATTTCTTTTACCCCTATTCCCTTTCACTTCCAAGTATGTGTGGTAGGCCACGTTTTGGCAGGATGGGGGAAGAGGAGTTGGGGGGGTTCATCTGGCTTGTGACGCATTTCTTGCCACTCATGATCCAGGCAGGGGGCAGGGTGATACAGGGGTATCCAACAGAGGTGCCAATCATGTCTATATAGGGTACTATTGATAGAGAAGTACAGATGTACCAACATTTAGGCCAACTTTGTTGAAGCAAATGCTAGACTGACTTTAGAATCACTACATGATGCAGAAAACGAGTGCTGGCTTCACGTCAATTGATAATAGCAAAGTGGTTCAGACATATGTCTCATGTGAGTCTGGTGAGTGTGGAAGGAAAGCGTTCACGGAAGTAATATGAATGTGTGGGATTATTGTGTTCCTTGATCTTTTTGGATACATGTCAGTTCTGGATTTGAAAACATCGTGAAAAGGTGTAAGGTGCCCTCAGCTAACATCTTAGAATGTTTGTTGGAGTTAGTTGTGCCAACTTCCAAATATGAATGGCAGTCCAAGTGTTTGCACATGGCTTCACATCTCCATGGTTGGTGCAAATCACCATAGCTGGGCCACATCAATTGAATAAACTGTAACAACAGGATGGCTTACCAAAGTCCCTGCCCCTCCCTCTGTACATTGGACCTATATGTAATAAATGTGTCATGGCCACAAGGCATGTTTGACTGGTAATGCAGTCCTCAAGTAACCAGGCTTTGGATGTCTCTCTTGGATGCACATGATGAGACGATTACCCTCCATATTTTTTACTGCTCACCAATTTCGGGGCATGTTTGCAACCACATGATAGTTAGGGCCAATGTATGTGGGCAGATATGTGTGTAACTGTCACAGGAGACCCATGCTATGTACAAGTTGGCCGTGATATATCAGATGCAGTACCATCATGTCTGAATGGCTGCCATTTCCTTATTCAGCCTACACATTGTATATGTTTATGAATTTGTTGCGCTGTGCACAGATTTTGAGCACATTTCTTCCTTCCATACCTTACAGGTGGACCGGCACCCTACCCTGTGGGAGAGGTGGCGACATTTGAGGACCCCGACCACTCCAGTAAGTGTTGATATGTCTGTTATGTGTTGTGTTTGCTGGTTATGGACTCATGTGAGTTGGACGCATAGCAAGGTGTGATGCGTTGGGCAAGCTTTTCTCTTGTTCCATGAGTGGGAATTCAGTTTCTCACATGTTTTGAGTTGGCCAATGCGTATCAAATGTTATCATGTAGGGATTGTAGGCCATTCCTGTGGGCCCCACTATGAGTACAGGGGTTAGTCATGTGTATTACACTTGTATCACCAAGATTCGCACTGGAAGTCAGCCCCGATTTAGTCAGCCTGTCAGACCCACATTCTCCAAGATTGGTACAGTAAAATGCTTTCCAATAGACATCTGCTTCCCTATTTACCTACGTAATTTTGAAACAGTAGGTAGAACCTCCTAGCAGCATGTACTTCCACATGTAGTGCTACAAGTATGTGGAACTTGAGTGCAATGACCTAGGTGTGCATGCAATTCATGATCATGGGTGTTCTAGCAACTCTGTGTCTGATGTAAGTCAGGCCTCACTGGAAGTATATGTTCTGTACCAAGTTCTGCATTTCCTGACATGTCTGACTCTATGAGTGCTCTAGGGTTTGCTGACTCCTAATTGTAGATAGACCTTACCTGTGCTGTGTCTGTAGAGACAAACATGTGTGGAGTTTTATATACACTCCTCGGTGTACATGTTGTTGGCAAATTATAGTTGTTTATCCACCCCCCCTTAAACACGGGCATGGGTTTGTGAATGGGGTACCTAGTACTGATGCTACCAGTATGTTACACATACATGGGAATAAGTGACGGTTTGGTTGCAAACTAGTATACACACTCAGGTTTGGCACTTGGTACTATACTGGCAAGTCCAGTTACAACTTGCAGACCATGTGGCTTTAGTTTTGCTTTCCGTACACTGACATTTGTAGCCCAGGTCTTGGCGGAGGATATGCAGCATGATTCTTAGCTGATAACTGCCAGAACTCAGATTGCAAGTCAAAGCCAGTTGTTACCTATCTTGTAGGTTATGGATGTGCTATGTGTGATGTGACCTTTGTAGTCTGGCCTGCCATGTACTTCCTCAGGGACATTCAATGATCTGTATTGTGATATGAGCTGTTACAAGTACAGTTGATGTAATGTCTGATAAACTTGCTGTGACATTTCACACAATGCAGTTACTAATGTAGAATATCTGCATTTGTCTTCACAGCTGCTAACATGACTCCAGACCAGGTCCGTGAATTTCAGCGCCAGGCCATGCAATATCAGCACATCCTGTTGGTGGAGTCGGGGTTCCGGAGGATGGCCTGGCGATATCGCCATGAACCGGCCTCCGGGGCATGGAGAGCCTTCCCACAGGGTGGGCCTACTATGCCCACCACAGCCACCACCAGCACAACCACCAATCCGAGCCAGGTGGCCCCACCCACAGCTGCCACTGTTGGTCCGACATCTGCTGGACTTCCAGGCCCCAGCATTGCCACCAGTGCAGGACAGCCCACTAGGCCTGGCACTAACTCACACAGACCTCCTCCACCGCTACCCAGACTGCCACTGCTCCATCTGTTGACCCTGCAGCCTTCAACCAAATGGATCGTAAGATGGACAAAGTGCTGCGCAAGTTGTGCCACCTGAGCCGGGATGTGCGGCACATTAACCGGCGTATTAAGTCCATTAAGAGGACCCTCCGGAGGGCCAACCTCTAGACTTTTTGCTATGGACATGATTCCCTCTCCTCCCTCCTCTTTCCTTGTTCTTATAGTTAGTGGGCTTAGGGGGCTTAGGGTTAGGTTAGTATAGGCTGTTAGTTTAGTTAGTGTTAGTGGGTGGGGGGTCCTGCTTGTTTCTATTTTTACTTATTACATGTGTGGGTGGGTGGGTGCGTGGGGGGCTATGTTGGGGTTCTTGTGTGTTTAAAAAAAAAAAAAGAAATCCCCCCCCCAAAAAAAAAAATACAAAAAAATACAAAAAAATATATATTTGTATAGGATAGTATAGTATGTGTTTAGGTTAGTATGTGCTGTCCTCCATGTGTCCCGTCTCATAAGGGGGGTGGGGGTAGATGTTTAGAACGTTTCGTTACATGTGATAAGTAAGTGTAGCTTAGTTTAGTTAGGGACAGTTGTGGGTAATGAGTAGTCAGGGTAGATTAGGGTAGGTAAGATTTTTCCCTCAGTTTCCTCATCTTTTATTAGCATTTAATAAATATTTGGTTAACCCTTAATAGTATGTGTTGAATGGTACTTGATCGTGGGTTTGGATTCAGTGTACATCAATTTTGTACTATAACATCTGTGTCCTATGCTACAAACAAATCCCAACTGAGCTGTACGATTGGCAGCTAGCCCAGAGCTACCTTGCAAAGTGTTGACCCTTCGTTGCAACCAGCAATCACAGTTAATATGGATCCCAGTGTGTTTCTGTTGATAAGTGTGTTTTCAAAGTCACAAACAGTGCTTCCAGACTTGGTATTGGGAAAACAGTTTTAGGTCTGACTGCAGTGTGATGATCATGCACACCCTTATAAGATGAGTTCTCATTGGCAATCTTGTATTCTTGTCTTCATGACCCTCATACATCATTTGTGACACAGTTCGGCATGATTACCTATTTGTATGTTAACACAGACACCTTCATTTATGCAGTTTTTTAGTGTTGACTTAGATTAGTGTGGCATGTTTATTGTGTTATTTTTGCATGTTGACAACATTTTGCGGCCACTATTTGATGAGTTAGTTATCCCCTGAGGAAGCCTTCTTCTATCCAACCCAGCATGGTGGTGTATGGTTTCTCACCTCATCAGATTTGTCCCTCAGGATGGGCAGAGTATGATGCAATCATGGGCACTGTGCAGAATTCTCTGACTACATATTATCAGGACGGTTGTATTGACAAGCTACGTAATTTGACAGTAGGCACATTTCAGCTATCTACTTCACAGTTGATATGTCACATTACCCAGAGACAGATTTGTTGTGTAAGTGCTATTTATTGAAACATGCTGTAGTGCTATCTGTACATTGTCCATGATTGTAAGTCCATTATAGTGACACCTTACATTGTGATCCAACACAAGGGGTTACGGAAATGCTTTTGACATGCTGGGGTTGATGTTTCAGACAGTGCAGAGGGACAGGATTTGGCAATGAGTAGGAGAGAGACAATCACTGGGCTGGGTGACAAGATATACAGTGGTTTGCAGAACAGTGCTTGAGTAAAGTTGTTGCAAGACTGGCAAGTTACAAAGCGCAGGACCTTGGTAAATGTGGGCCATGTGGCAGGGACGAGTGCTCCCGGGTAATTTTCCTTGTGAATGTGATCTGTTCCATGTCTTCTTCTGATGTGTGTGTTGCCTCCTCTGTTCTTGGTGGTGGTGGTTGTGAAGGGGCAACACACACCTCAGTGTTAGAAGACGTGGAGTCAGACATCCCTGTCGCTGCTCCCTGTGAAGGTCTTAAGGGCAGTACTGCAGCAAGGAGGGTCTGCTGGTTCTTGAGAATAGCAGCCACATCACGATGGTAGGCAGCCAGGTCGGCCCTGAGGGAGTCATGATTGCATTCGTGCATGCAGTGGAAGGTTTGGGGTGCGAGGTGTTGTGGCAACTCTCTTACTGCAGTGGTGAATTCCTTGACAGTTTCTTGTAGTCCTTGCAGTATGGATGTTAGGGCTTGCATAGCTGCTGCCTGATCTGCAGATGACATCATGCACGAACGAATCCCCTCAAGGCTGGCTGCCATAGTTTGCATCCCCACCTGCACCTCCTTGGCCAGCTCCCGCTGTACTCCAACTACAGTTCTCTCAAAGCTGGTGCCAGTGTCGTCTGAGTCCTCAGCTGTATTGGAGCTGGCAGGTCTTACAATTGGGGTGGTGGGTGGATCCTCTGCGATGGCTGCTTGTTCTGTGCTCCTCCTTGTGACTGAAGGTGGGGTCTGGAGGGTGTCAAGGACCTTTTGGATAGTCTCCTGGGGAATGTTTATCGGCTCGTCATCCATGTCATCAGGGAAATCTGGTACAGGTATATCGGCAGGAGATCCATCTTCCTCTGCAATGAAACAGGGTACAATTAGTGTGTCTGTGTTGTGGCAATTGTGATGTGACGTGCCTGCCTTTTGATGAATTCACTTTGTGATCTTGTTTTGTGTTAATTTCTCCGGTCCTTCAGATGGGCATTCTTCCAGGCCTATGGCCCACCTGTGTGTCACTTGTATGTTATTGAGTTATCAGACTTGTCAGCCTCATTGCCTCTAGGTGTTGGTTTATGCCAAATAGAGAATTGCCACCTTCTTTTCCTACTCAAGCCTCCGTCTACATCCATTCTCATGGTGAGACCTTTCACTGGCTGTGGGTGTACTGATGGCCCTGGCAGCACACTTAACAATCTGGACCTGCCCCAATCTCTGATCTTTCACATCCACTCAAATGTAACTGACATGTGGCATATCCTATGCATGGCAATGTTATGATCCGATATGGATGTTGACATTGGTAATGTGTCCTGCTGATGTTTGGGAATGTGTGTTACATTGGATTGCCCTGATAATCGTATCAGTGTCCTATTTCCTCCTCTGACTGTGCAGGTGTATTTCAGTGACCAGTTACGTGTGTCCCCCCCTCAATGCTGTTGTCTGAGCAGTATGACATTTGGGATGTTGCATTGTTACCCAGGCACAGGATGGACCCTGACATATGCAGCATGGGTGTGTCCTTAGTGCTGTGTAGCTCCTATTGTTGTTTACATTGGCTGATGTTTGCGACAACTATGGGCATTGACATTTGAGAGTACTGGGGCCTTTGTCTTGTTTCTGGGGATTGTTGAAGTTGTCATCCTCACCCCCTAATTTAGGTGTGTATGATCCATGGGGAGGTTACTGTCATTGGCTACTTGAGCTTCACACAGAGCAAAGGTGGTAGTGGCAACTGTTGTCGCAGTTACATTCCAGTTGTCGGTATGGCTAGAGGTTGTTAATAGGGCCCTAGTTAATGTAGGGGGTATGGTGGCTGACGTGTGCCGGGATGTCAGTTTGACGTTGTGGCCTTCCCTCCTGGCGTGGCTTTCCCTTTGCTCCATTGTTGACATGACAGCATGCCCCCATGGGACTGTTGTTGGTGTTGTGTAATGGTGTGCCCCAGGTCTTCTCAGAACGGGCCATGCCCCCATGCCGTGCCCCTTTACCCATGCCACTCCATGTATTAAATGACTTCCATGCATTTAGTGGTCGGTATCCCCCCCCTGCTCAAAGTTGACATTAGTGCATTTTAGTTACCTATGCGACTTACCCTGCATGTGCGTTGTCTCCTGGTAGTCTGCGCTGTCCTGTCTTTGAATCCCTGTGACGATCTCCTCAGGGATGACGGCTGCGACCATCTCCTCCATGTGGTCCAGGGCCTCCTGGTGTGCTGGACTCCCCCCTCCAGTCTGCAGTGCTGCCTTCCTGTTCCTGGCCATCTTTTCCTTGGTCCTGCGCTTGCAGTCATGCCAGCGTTTCTTGCACTCGATGACTGTTCTGCATACTTCAGCCACACTGTTAATCTTGTCGCCAATTTGTTGCCATATTGCCTCTCTCCTACTGATTGGCAACTTTGAGGTGACAAACAGTTGGTGCTGGTGTTCGTCACCTCTTTAACCAGAATTTCCTGTTCTTCTGCACTAAAGCGACACTTTCTTTACTTCTTAAAAGTGTCCTGGTTCTTGTGTGGGTCCTCCTGGCTGGTTCCTGGCCTGCTGTCATCTTCCTGGGGTCTGTAGTGGCATCTCGGATCCATTTTGGCTCTCCTCTGGTGTAATGGCGATGTTTGTGTTTTCGCTATTGCGTCAAAAAACGGCGCATATCCGGTATCGACCCACAGTCATTTCCGCTGCGTTAACGTTGTTTTGTTTTACGACTTGACGCTGCAGTGTGCGCCAAAAATAATGACTCCCACCTGTGGTTTGCGCCGATGTGCGTCAAAGTATAAATATGACGCCCACATGGCGCACCAAAATGGCGTAAGCCAGCAGTAAAATTTTTGCCGCAAAACTGCGACGGCGCAGTTTTGCGTCAAATAGTATAAATATGGGCCCAACTTTCCTATTTTCCAGGATAGTAGGACACTGGACTTGGGACTTCAAATGTTGTGTCTGCTACTCAAATGATAACATCCACCATGACTTATCCCTTCATTGTTTGAACATTATTTCTTTGCTCATATCCATCCTATTCTTCTGTGCACATGAAAATAAACACAACTAATACACTATCTATGTGTGATGGTCATTTTACACCTATATGAGAAGTATAATCTGGTATATATTTCATGCTCATGATTGCCTCATAAGAAGGATATATGAGGAGGGACATGTCACAGGTAATGTCATGCTGGGGATCACTACCAATACAATGACACAAGTGGACAATCACCAATCTCTATTTATTACACTGTGCAGCACATAGGCTGACCAAATGTCAGGACCGTCATAGTCAAGTACGTCTAAACATTTCTTGCTTCTGCCTAGTTGTTAGTAAGTAACATCCCACTGACCACTGAAGTTAGGTACATGTCAGACTGTGTCACTCCGAATAGCCTAACAGATTGGTGGGAATAGTCATCAGTTTAACCCTTATCACATACCTATACCATGCCTACCAAACCAACATGCCCCATATAACAGACAGAGGACAGTAAAACAGTCCATAATCAGAGATCCTTCAACTTACAATGGTCCGACATCTGTAGGCATGTCACTGACCTATGTCAGTGTTGACATACATGCACAGTGGCCTGCAATGAAGGAACACAACCACAGCTACATACAATTCAAACAGGATCATTGTCAATAAAGTGTGAAGGTTGAGTGAACGGACTGCACAGGTTGACGTGTCAAAGACACATGACACCATTAGACCCACATACCATGGCAAACAGGTCTATTGTGTAGCACAGAACTCTTCCATTCCACTGTCCTGACAGCCTGGTCACGGGACGCATAAAGCCCAAAAATATGTCACACAGTACCTGGATCGACCTATGTCCACTTCAAATGTCAGACCAGCTAAAGCCACTTGCCATTGACACAACCTCAGATATGTCCACATGAGGATGGCATTGTGAAGAGACCTAGAATCAAAAAGTGGTAAACGGTTTTAGGCAGATAAAGGCTTACATGAGCTAGACAAATCTGTTCCAAATATTGTTGTTTCTCAGATTGTGCATTTTGACTGCCACAAACAAAGAAGATCCTCATGAGAGTCACAACTCCAGGTATAAATGTGCCAGACAACCTTAGCTCTACACTAAAAAGCATCAAATGGCCTGTCTGATGGTCACACAGAGACCCTTCTCAACCAATCCTGCCCCCCACAGTACCCCACGGAGTCAGTGAAATTACAGTGCATCACATACTTACACTCAGGTGAAGTAGTGATTGATGAGATCTGCCCACATGTCTCCACCTTCATTCTCATCACTCACTTAGCATTCCTGCATTCCCACCTAGTGGAACTGCTAGCTTTCCCTCTCATCGGGGATGTATGGAATCTGTCGCCTTAGGACACGGTTGTGGAGCATGCAGCAGGTCACAATGATCTGACACACTTTAGCGGGTGAGTAGAGGAGGGCTCCACCAGACTTATCGATGCTGTGAAATCTTGCCTTTAGAATCCCAAAAGTATGCACCACAACACGCCGTGGCCTTCCATGGGCCTTTTTGAAGTGGACTACCCTTGGTGTGGTTGGGTTCCTCACTGGTGTAAACAACTAGCGATGTTTTGGGTAGGCAGAGTCCTCTGTAAGGAATTGTGACATGTGTGCAAACATGAGTCCAGGGCATCATCACATTTGGCAGCAAATATAGTATACAAACACACATGACATATGTAACGTACCAAACAGCCAGGCCCTCTATGGGTACTGTGGTGTCATCAGCTGTGGTATAGCGCTGTTCCACATGATGAAGGCATCATGGACTGAACCTGGATACCATGCACATACTTGGGAAATGTAGAGGTTCACCAAACAAACTACTTGGTCGTTTATGGAATGGTAGTTCTTCTTGTTCCGATAAACCTGTTCATTTCCATGTGGGGAATGAAGGCTAAATGGGTACTATCAATGACTCTCACTACATGGGGGATGTGTGCCAAACCATAGAACTCTGCTTTCACATGGGCAAAATCTTCACATTGTGGAAATAGGATGTAGCTGTCCAGGTTTTTCAACACTGCGGAGAGTACATCCTTCAAGACCAGACTGAACATAGGCTGGGACATCAAGTGCAGCGCTGACATGATTTGAACAATGAGTGGTATGCTATTTGGATTATGATGGCAGGCATCAGATCTGTGTCCAACTGACAACCGAGATCCTTGGTTGACTGCCTATCCAGGCAGTAAATTTCTATGACATGTCTATTCTCCATGGTCTGCAAGTCTGCTAGTGTACGGTACACAGGAGGTGGTCTGACCCTTCTCATTCCAGGGTAACTATGGGAGAGAAAATAAGAAGGTATGTCTATCACTCGTTGTGTTCCTTGTAAGTGACATGACATTTGTCACATAAAAACTGTGACATGCCTTTTGATACAATTAAAATATGATACACAGCACATACCAATGGTGAAAGTGGCATGACAACATGATCCTTCAATCAGAACAAATATACATCTTCAGACAATGCATGCACTCAAGATTATGCCGTAGAATTTTTTCCCACATTGCAACACATCCAAAATTGACTTTTCTGACCATCAAAAGGCTTTAAAATGGCAACTGCCTGACCTATAACACTGGACAATAGGAACGTCCACGACCACTGGTGGAAGCCGTCATGGGGTAGGCGGATGCTACTGCAGCAGACATTAAAACTGGATAACATTGCTGCCTATGGTGGTCTGGGGCCAATGGCAGTGTCCGCCGGCAGTGACAGTCGCGTACGTGGTGGATGTGGCCGCCATCTCCTGCTTCTTCTCTCACTTGACTGCTGACACTGCTGCCAGCAAGACCACCACAAACTGAGCTGCTGTGTACTGCCTCTGGGAGCAATCATGCCACGTTCTACATGTGATAGGGCCCCTGCCTTTTCACCAGAAGAGCTGGAGAAGCTTGTGGAGGAGGTCCTACCCCTGTATAGATAGCTCTATGGTGCACCAGAGGAGAAGGTTAGAGCATCATGTGCACAAATGTTTCTAAGAGTTAGTTAACCTAGGTTTCTAGGCAATATGTGTCAAAACCAGGACAGTGCGCATTCTACGGGCAACGTAATGCAAAATGACAAACCTTATGCAATGTAACAATTCATGCATTGTGTGTTGATATTGCATATTATCTTTTTGCATTGCAGGTATTTATATTGAAATGTCATTAATGCTATTTGTAATGTATTGTTCATTTTCAAGCCTTTCCTGCAGCCTGGCTGGCTGTGGCATGCGGGCGGGACTTGGGTCTATTTAAGGAACCCAGCCCAGCTCCATGTGCTCACTTTTCAGAGGTCCCGGTGTAGAGCAGCAGCATTTTCGTGGGCTCCTGTTCCGGAGGCCTACTTGGACATTTCCTGGCCCTGTCCTCATTATCTTGCTGATCTTCAAGCAGGGCAGTAAGACAGAGGTCGGGGTAGGTCCTCGCCTCCGTTTCTAGAAACATTTGAGTTTTTGGCTTTATGATTTACAGTGTGCGCAATTTATTCTTGGCACTTAAACCTTGCAGTTCGGATCGGCAGAGTGCCCAATTATTTCGAGGCATTTGAATCTTGATGGTTGAAACACCAACAGTGTGCACGATTCATTCTTGGCACTTAACCCTTGCAGTTCGGATCGGC
This sequence comes from Pleurodeles waltl, assembly GCF_031143425.1. Lineage (NCBI taxonomy): Eukaryota > Metazoa > Chordata > Amphibia > Caudata > Salamandridae > Pleurodeles > Pleurodeles waltl. Next base: position 1,643,602,482 of record NC_090440.1, on the reverse strand, counting down.
AGAGTGCGCGATAATTTTGAAGCATTTGAATCTTGATGGTTGAATCGGCAACAGTGTGCGCGATTCATTCTTGGCAATTAACCCTTGCAGTTCGGATCGGCAGAGTACGCGATCATTTCAAGGCATTTGAATCTTGATGGTTGAATCGGCAACAGTGTGCGCAATTCATTCTTGGCAATTAACCCTTGCAGTTCGGATCGGCAGAGTGCGCAATCATTTCGAGGCATTTGAGTCTTGATGGTTGAATCGGCAACAGAGTGCGCAATTCATTCTTGGCAATTTACCCTTGCAGTTCGGATCGGCAGAGTGCGCGATCGTTTTGAGGCATTTGAATCTTGACGGTTGAATCGGCAACAGTGTGCGCGATTCATTCTTGGCAATTAACCCTTGCGGTTCGGATCGGCAGAGTGCCCGATCATTTTGAGGCATTTGAATCTTGATGGTTGAATCGGCAACAGTGTGCGCGATTCATTCTTGGCAATTTACCCTTGCAGTTCGGATCGGCAGAGTGCGCAATAATTTCGAAGCATTTGAATCTTGATGGTTGAATTGGCAACAGAGTGCGCAATTCATTCTTGCCAATTTACCCTTGGCAATTTACCCTTGCAGTTCGGATCGGCAGAGTGCGCGATCGTTTCGAGGCATTTGAATCTTGACGGTTGAATCAGCAACAGTGTGCGCGATTCATTCTTGGCAATTAACCCTTGCGGTTCGGATCGGCAGAGTGCGCGATCATATTGAGGCATTTGAATCTTGATGGTTGAATCGGCAACAGTGTGCGCGACTCATTCTTGGCAATTAACCCTTGCAGTTCAGATCAGCAGAGCGCGCGATCATTCCAGGTACTTGAGTCTTGATGCGCAGTCTGGCAATAAGGTGTGCAATAATTTCTGGGCAATTGAATCTTGAAACTTAGATCAAACAGAGTGTGATCTTTCTAGACAAAACAAGTTTAGTCAGTTTGCCTATTCTATAGTACCATTCATGAATCCTATAGCAGTTAATGCTTTGTGAAAGAATGTACTCATTGACTCTTGTTGCGATGTAATTGCTATTCTAAGGATTAACTTGAGAGAGTTCAATGTTCAGAGCATATGAGTATAAAAAGGTCACGTTATTGAAAAGTTCTTGATCTCTCATGTTATTAGAGCATAAAAAATTAAAACAAAGTTCATGAAGATTAATGTGAATGACCTTGCTAGTGTGTTCTTAACTCTTGCTTCCACAGGTCTCCTTCCCCGGTGTTCCCAACCTAAACTCCATCCCCCGCTTGGCCATTGTTTAACTCTGTGCTATTATAGCTAGTAGAGTTTGGAGCTGCCAAGAGGTGGACATATTGGGAACAGGCGCAAACCCCGAGGATCCGGTCTCGCTGACAATATGTCAGAATGTGTCCTTAAAGCCCTGTAGGTGCTGTCTGTGTGCTCAAATGTTTGAGTTCCTGAGCATGTACCTATGTGAAGTGACAGGTTTAGAGTCCTGAGGCACTGTGAAGAGTGTGCAATGAGTGTTCCCTGACCCACCTTGTGATTGTTGCACATGGTTAGCAGAGGTGTCATGACAGCCATTACAAGGTATCCCAAGATCAGATGTGCTTGATGTGTGGTCATATGTGGTAACTCATAGAAAGGGGTGTTGAATCATGTTGTTTGCCGGTTTCTCACCATACTTGTGACCTTTGTGTATCTGCACATACATCTGTGGCCACATCAGCATTGTTGTAGTGTTGTACTGAAGCCAGCTAAGGACACCCTATGGCCCTATGCTCTGCACAATGACAGCCCTTGCCAATTTGCTATGGGATACATGAAGTATTGTGATGTATCTAAACTTTTAGGACATGGTATTATGTGTGGGTTTGTGTGGTTTGCCTGTAGAGAAAGTTGCCTTTTCAATTGCCACTTTCTGTGAATATTGCCATCTAGACAGTCACTGAATAGTTTTTGCACTGCAAGTATGAGCCTGTAGCCACACTCTGTTTCCATATATATAGCATGTGAAGCTCAAATGATTAAGCCACACTACTAAGGTTCATCAACTTGAGCCTATGCCCAGTGTTTACCATTGTTATGGCATTGGGTGCATGGTGGAGAGCTTAGATAGATGTGCTCATCACAACTCTGACCATTTGTGTTACATATCCTTGACAGGTCCCATGATCACACTGCTCAGTTGGCTCCTTCACCCAGCTCTGATGCGCTCTGTGGGTGCTCTTAATTTTTTGGGCATTGAATGTCTGCAAACAGTGTGTTGTGCACTGATGTTCCATGATACTTGACCCTGTGTTTTCGACCTGAGGTGGGACATGTCAAATGCAAGACTAGGTGTATCTTACTTTGACCTGGTGTCTGTGTGCACACATGATTTGGAAGTATATTTCACATTTTTTGACTGACACAAAGATCCCAATTTCCTGAAGTAGCATGTGGGTGCATGTGTATATACATAGGTGCACACATGTAGAGGCTTACATCTTGTATGTTGTATTGGCAATATGGGCATGTCTGTATCCTGGCTGTGACCTATGGAGACCATATGCCGCTTGTGATCATCAGGGGTTGTGGATGTAAGCGTGCAATATTACATCACAAAACAAGATAAAATGGTGGACAGAATGTTGAAACTTTTCAAACACACACCCCCAGTCACAAAGATCTGGATTTAATCCATTGTTTTTTTGCTCACCACACCGCCCCAGTTCGGACCCAGCCATATGCAAATCAGTCTTGACTCTGTTCCCCATGGGAACAGTCAGCCCGAACTGCCAAGCCAGGTCCTCCCTGGACAGTAAACAAGCATCCTGGGACTGGTTTCAGAGTATCACCCTTCATCAGCCAGGCTAGCTTCAATCCAGTGTCGCAGCGAGCAAGGGACCCATGTCTGGGCATACATGAGCCCAGGGTGTTTGGGAACTTTATGTTTGAGGATTAACTTATTTGGTGCAGTTGTGGTAGTTCATATACACCTATGTGTAGGTTGGTAAGTGTGACCTGAATGTTGGCTTGCATCATGGTTGGTGTACCAGTAATGTTTGCATCACATATGCTTTGCCTCTGGGAATCCTCCAGAGACAGATGCCATGCTTGCCATGTCTGATGTGTGGGTAGTTATAGTGCATCTCATTCTGTAACAAATTAGTTTACTCTTGTTAGTGTTTGTAAGGTCTGTCTCTTTCCTTCCCGCACAATACAGTTGTCTTTTTGATACATACACAAAATAGCTAACTTTTAAATGTTTGTGGGACATTGGTGTGAGCTTACTTGGTCCTTACATGACTATTATTGTTTGTCTTTTGGAGACATTTATCCTAGATAATTAGGACCTGAGTCCATTGTTACTCCTTGCTACATCTCAATTGGGGCATGTGTGTGTAACACATATACTACCTCCTTGAATAACATTTGGTAAGTGTTACATGTTGATATGTCATATGATGTTATGATGCTATGTGTCCATAGGGATATGGTTGATTCTATGCCAGCTTATGCAGATGTGAATCCATTGCTTGTCTACTGCTCAACTATGTTGTGCAGAATAGGGCACCTGCATTTGGTGGAATAGTCACCTAGTCATGGTATGGTTAGTGTGATAGCTCAACTTAATTCCTGCTATTGTGGGTTTCTGAAAGCTTGCTTTATTGGTGTGTGACAATTGTAAAATTGAGGAACATACATTGTATTCTGTTGTTACGTCACGGTGGCACTTTGCTGGCAATTCCTGCGGGGGGCCAGTTAACATGATGGCATGTGATTACTTTCTGATTTGTGATGGAAGTGTTATCAGGTGTTTGTTATAACCCTACTTCATTATCTATTTCAGGCACCAGCACCGACAGGCGAAACAGATGGGGCACACTGAATGGGGTCACAAGACCACAGACACTGAGGGACCCAGTGGCCCGGAGGGTGAGGGGAGTGCCACAGTGCCGACTCTGTCTGCCACCTCTGTTCTAGCACTGCCCTCCCAGTAGCTCCCCACCCAGTTGGGCATGCCCACTCACCCAAGAGGGTGGGTGTCTCCTTTGCTGCAGGCATCTCTGCCCCAGCCCCTGTTCCCCCTGCTGCCCTCAGTGAGGAGGCTATTGACCTCCAGAGAAGCATCTCTGTGGGTCAGTCCACCACCGTGAATGCCATCCAGGGACTGGCAACACAGGTCCAACAAAGCAATGCATTTCTGGAAGGCATTCATGGTGCAATGGCTGGCCGACGGAGATCTTTTCAGACTCTGACCTTCACACTGACTGCAGCCAGTTATCCCTTGTGTACCGTCCCCCCTTCACCTTCCTCTTCCCAGTGCAAATCCCCTCTTCCCTGACCCAGCCAAAGCAGTCAAACAGACTGGCATGCATCCACCACAATAGACAAGGGAAGCGCACACAAACATAAGCAGCACAAGGCACGCCACAGGCACGTACACAAACAACATCCACCTCCAGACACAGGAACAGTCACAACTTGCCCTGACACCCCAACCTTCCCCAGCATCAAAAACACAAGAACTGGCACACCTGCAGATATCACACCAACATTCACTGATCCAGCCACCACACTTATCCTACCTGCAGACACCACCTCAGCAGACCTCAGACATCCACCCCAGTCACCACACCCGCAGACACCACACTACTGACACACCTACATGCAGCACATCCACCATACCTACCGTCAATACCCCAACAGACTGCCAACCACCCACCCACTATGGCATCCCCCAGCACACCTTGTGTCCTGATGTGGCTATTTTGTACATGTGGTGTGTGTTCAGGAGTTCTTTCAGTGCTGACATGGAGTGTGTTGAGTTGTTAAGTTTATTTCTCCTCATTGTTTCCCCTTTTTATGTATGATGCATTCTGCAGCACACAATGAAAAAGGAAAACACATCCATTGATTGTTTTTGTGCAGTAAGGTGCCCGTTCCTTCCTGCACAAAAATAATTGTGCCAACAACACAGACAACCTTGCACCATGGTACAAGGGTGCCTGCGTAGGCACTAGGCACCAATCTGTGCACCGGCGGAAAGGGCAGGAATGCACTGTATGTCATTAATAAGATGCATTCCTGCCCTTTCCATTTGACATAGGGCAGTGCCGCAAGAAGCCCTGCGGTGCTGCCCTGTGCCAAAAAAGTGTAAATGAGGCCACTAGATTGTCATTTTTAATGTGTAATTTATGTAATAGCGAGTTGTTGGAAATGTAGGAGAATAGGATGGAAAGTTATCTAAGTTATAAATTATTGTTTTTTAATTGTAATTGATTTTATTTAAATATTTATTTATTTGATAATCAATTGTGATAAATAGTTAATCTATTAATTGTTATTTAACTTAGTAAATTGTATTTTGTATTTTTTAGTTTACTAATTTATAATTCAGTACCGGGGTGTAGTGCTTGTAGAGAAATATGGTGGGATGCTATTTCAATAAGACTTTATTTCACAATTATTTTGATGTTAATTATTTACTTGTTCATATTTATGTAAATTGAATAATTGGTATTTACATTTTATGTGCATTTTTTATTTTTATGTATGATGTATTTTTGTGCAGTTTAATTACCAATGTATATTTTAGTAGTGGGTTGTTTTATAGAGGACTACGGTGGTATGTTATTTAAATTATATTTTTTATTTATTATGATGTTATTTAAGTATTTATTTGATCATAATTATGGGAATTATTGAATTGGTTATTTGTTATGTGATGTATTTGACGTACTTTAAATCATTGTGAATTTGCTGATGTATATGCAGTTATTAAGGCAGTAAAATGTACACTTATATAGCATTGGTTTAATTTTTATTTATTTAATTAATTACTATTGTAATGTCATGTTTTATGTTTTCGGTGTCTGTGTGTATCTTTCGATAGTATGGGGGAAAGAGTACTCAATTTTAAATGTATTTTTTTCATTTATATTTTTTAACATTTTTCATTTATCTACAAAAATGTTATTTACTTTAAAAACCTATTTTTTTCTGTTGAATATGTTTTAATTGTGTTTTGTTACTTATTTAAATATGTTTCTAAAATAAGTAGGATTTAAAATGGTATATTTAACCTTTTTCTCCACCATTTCCATATTTCTACTTACATTGCAGTGGAAATAGTCAATGTAACACCTACAAAGTCCAATAAGGATTGGGAGTGGGAATAGTAACTCGAACAACACCACCAATGTCCAGCACTTTCCCTACTGTTGCACACAATGGAGTGGGAATAGTAAATCTAACTAATGCAAAACCCAACACTTTCTCTGATTTTGCTTACATTGGAGTGGGAAGAGTAAATCTACCCCTTCCAAAGTGTAACACGTTCTCTACTTTTATTAAAGTTGGAGTTACATTGCTCATTTTTGCTGCTCTCGTTTCACTTCAATTGCCATTTTGTATTTTTTAATGTTTATAATTTTGATAATTTTTTTAAAAAAATTAAATGCAATGTTTTTATACTCATGTTAGTTATTTACTAATTGTGTTATATGTGTTTCTTAATGTTTTTAATTTAACATATTTCTAGTCATTGTTAATATTACTAATGTGTTCGTAGTTTGACTCTTGCTCTAGGCAAGACTACTGGCTTAAGGATGAGAGTACTTATGTTTGTAGGTGAACAGGCCAGTCCTACAACAAGTCACAGCTGTCGTCACAACCCCCCCAGCTCACAAGCACTACCTCACCAACAACCCAAACAGTAAAAGGTGATTTGTGGCAGCCTTCACACATGGACTCAAGAGTGCGACATCTCAGGGAGGGTTTAGTTAAACAGAGATTACCCCTTTCTCACATGAACAACATGTCTCAGTCAAACACAGGCAATGGAAGAGATGCAGTAAAGTTTTCAATAGGTTTTATTAACACAACTGCAATCTACAATAAATTGCATGGGCTGCAATGATTAGGATAATGAACAATGCAAGAAACAGAACGGAAAAAACGTGAGTCATGAATACAAAGACCCCCACCATCTTGCAATAACATATAATGTGAAGTAGATGTAAAGTAGGCTCTAAGGGCCAGATGTAGCAAGCATTTTGCATGGTGCAAAGTGCGAAAATCGCAGTTTGCGCCATGCAAACTGTCGATTGCGATGCTCATTCACAATTTGCGAGTCGGTACCGACTCGCAAATTGTGAATGCGACTCGCAAATAGGAAGGGGTGTCCCCTTCCTATTTGCGACTCGCATCGCTATGCTAAATTGCTTTGTGACCGCGAATGCGGTCACAAAGCAATTCGCAGTTACCACCAGTGTCACACTGGTGGTAACCCATTCGCAAAAGGGAAGGGGTCCCCAAGGGACTCCTTCCCCTTTGTGAATGTTGCCAAAAAGGGTTTTTCAGAGCAGGCAGTGGTCCAATGGACCACTGCCTACTCTGAAAAACCGAAACCAAATGGTTTCGTAATTTTTTTTATTTTGCAACTCGTTTTCCTTTAAGGAAAACGGGCTGCAAAATAAATTTTAAAAACTGCTTTATTTAAAAAGCAGTCACAGACATGGAGGTCTGTTGTCTTCAGCAGGCCACCATCTCTGTGAGTGCAGGGACTCGCTATGGGGTCGCAAAATGCGACCCACCTCATTAATATTAATCAGGTGGGTCTTTGCGACCCCATAGCGACTCGCAGACGGGGTCTGAGACATCGTTCTGCATCCGATTTTGCGATTCAGAAATTGCGAGTCGCACCGACTCGGAATTTCCGATTTGCAAAATCGGAAAATGCTACATCTGGCTCTAAAACCCTAGGATGATGGACCTAATCTCTAACTTAGAGATCTAGGTGTAATAAACCTAAGAGCCCCCCAACCCGTGTTACCTTGGAATGAGGTCTCTAGATCAGACTCCGTGAGGGCATGAAGACTGGGTCATCATCAAAGCGACATGTAGCATAGATAGTTCGATGGTATCTGATAGGAATCCCTCTGACTGTCTGTGTAAGGTGTAGTTATACAGATCTGATCGGACCCCTGACGTAGGTATGTTCCCAAACAATAGATGAGATGCTTAGGACGGCAATTACATTAACAATTACCTGGAAAGCACAAAGTGGGAAAGTACCTAATGTGAATACCTACATCTTATTTATCTTTGGCGCCGATAGTGACGCTACAGCAAAGTGGCACTGATAACGTGAAACTAAAACATCTTCCTAACTAGAAACAATGCAGCCATCTTGGGAAGATATAATTAAATAATTGTGCTAAAACAGAGCGAGCTAAGTAGGGTAGAAGTCACTAGGTGACAGAGGCGCAAGTCTGCAAGCCAGAAGACTAAGCTAACTCCTGCTTCCCAGTAAAATAAGATAGGATTCATTACACCCTCCCCATTGCTGGAACAAGTATGACACCATAGGATGATACCATCAAAGGTGAATGAATCCAAGCTAAAATGCTTTGGACTAAAACAGGCTAAAACCAGTAAAAAATAACTAAAAATTTTATTTGAAAACATGTTAAAAAATAGCTAAAACATATGAAGAGACACAATGTCGACCATGACAAGCACAGCAGGTCAAAGTAAAGGAAATAGATGCAAATTTAGAATTTGGCCAATCTTCAAATCTTTTTAACATGATCTTGAAGAGCGTCTTCAAAGCCATTAAATGGAAAGGCACTCAGGAAAGAAGCCGCATCATCAGATGTTAGATTGATGACAGGTTAGGCAGACGGATCCACTGAGCAATAGTGCAAAGCAGTCTCTTGTGTAGGACCTCCTGCAGGGGTGGCACCCTCCATAGTGCTGAAAAGAGTCAGATCATTGACCAAGGGCAGCTCGAAGGTGGCCTTGCGAATGAGCCGTAGTCTCGATGGGTACGACCGTGAATGAACACTCATCGGGGACATCAGCAGTTCTTGGTCCACAGGAGCCACTGGCGGAACAGCAAGGCACACTGTAGGTAAATGTTCGAAGAGGCACCACATGCAGCGAAAAACTGGCTGCACACACCATAGGACTGGTCTGAATGACAGTGACCAGTCACGCTCCTCCTCTTGCAGCAACAGAGCATGAAAGAACTGAACTATGCGTTCACTGCACAGCTGGGCTGGTGGCAGTAGCTCCATCACTCCGCTTAGCTGGAAAGGCACAACCACTGCGAATCAGAATCAATAGCAGTAGTATTCCACCTATTACCGCCATAGTTATAGGAAAGCCGCCAAACACATTTGAAAAGAGTGAGTAGATGGCTGAAGGAATGACTCTGAAGACAGTCTGGAAAATGGAAAGAAATCCAGACCCCACAGCCTTAAAGAAATGGACAATCCCCACAGTGCTCAAAGCTTTGAAAATTCTGGATACCAGCTCTCCAAAGTACTTAGGGAAGTTGGTATTTAATATGGATTGTATCTCGGCTGATGATCTTGCTATCTGGAAAGCATATGTCTCTCTGGCCAATGTCAATGCCACTTTAGAAAAAGTAGCGCCTTTAGGCTGCTCAACTCGTTATAATTTACATTAGTATTATCAATGTGAGACCACATTTCTGCTACTCTTAGCTCTTGTGTGGGGGGGAATAAAACGTGTCTGCAACACGTTGCGACCTTAGAGACTGAAATTGCGTAGGCAATACCTTGTTGCATACTGCAAAAGCATTGGTCGCTCAGCATCACATAACTTTCATTCGAAAGTACATGAAATGCTGGTTGAATCAAAGAGACAGGAGAACCCTTCAGAAAACTGGGCAAGTTTGCGAGCCCTGAATTGCAAAGGCCATGAAGGGACACTTTTTTGCAAATCATTGATTAACTAACAGTAGTCGAACATTCGTTTACGCTAAGAAAGACCTCTTTTTCTCAGTTCAAACATTTATATATATATATATATATATATATATATATATATATATATATATATATATATATAGGACAACTTCCGCTCTTCTTTAATATAGCTTTTGCCTAGCCGCTTTGCCCACGGCAAGATGTTTCAGGCATTTTGAGAAACAAAAAATGGAAATGGGCAGGTTTATAATGCCATGTGGGAGCCATACTGTTGATTGACTCTCTGCAACAGTGAAAAGCAACTTCTCTAACTTTTCTATGTGAAGCATGGTGAAACTCGCTTCCCTTTTAGCCATTGTCTGTTGTTCCCTGGATAAATTTGAAAGCAGCAAAGTCACTACCGTTAATATATTTCCATGGAATGCTGTAGTGTCCAACCTAACTGCATTAAGAAACGCAGCTGACTTTGTCTATGGTGTAAAAGGGACATGTCATTTTGAATTATGTCTATTGCAGATGACACTATGATGGTCATTACAACCCTGGCGGACGGTGTTAAAGCGGCAGTAAGACCGCCAACAGGCCGGCGGTAAAAAAATTGGAATTACGACCGTGGCGGAAACCGCCAACAAAGACAGCCACTATAACACTCCGACCGTCACGGCGGTACAGACAAACAGCTTGGCGGTCACCGCCAACAGACAGGTGGAAGACAAAGTACCGCCCACAGTATCACAACCTACCAATCCGACACCTTTTCCGGGGCGGATTCTCCGCGGACAAAAACATGGTGGAAACAGGACTTCGAAGGGAAAATGCTCACCTCTACACACCCCACGAGGAATCCGGATGCCATGGAACCCGAGCTGCACATCCTGCCAGCCCTCATCTTCTTGCTCCTCTACCAGAAGTGCGAACGACGGCGGTGAAGACAACGATGAAAACTGCACTACGACACAGGGGAGGGGGTGGGAAAAAACAGGGACACACACATGCAACACCCCCATGCCCACCCTCACCCACTACAACACACACACTAATACATATTTATACATTATAGTTGCACCACCCAACCCCCACGGAAGAATTCAAAGACAAAAGGAAATGAGTGTAACCATTGTAATATATTAAAATCAAGTACGCAAAAATATATATATATACACCATAAACAAAATATACACCAAGCTTAGTAGTCCAGGTAGTGCTCCAATGAAGTCCGTGGAACACTGGGCCCACACGGAATGGGCAAGGCCCACACAAGATCCCCAACCATGACAGACAGAACACTGCAGTGGCATCAGAGAGCAAGAAAACAGGCACCTTAGGGGGAGGGAAAGGGGGGACACCTCAGCCGGTTGAGTGTACGACACCAAATCCACAAGGGGGCCACATGCCCACTGTTCAATCCCGGGGAGTGCAAAGCCACAGTCTCTCAAGTCTATACAGTGGGTGGGTTGCCCACTGTGCAATCCTGGGGAGTGCAAAGTTACAGTCTCTCAAGTCTCTACAGTGGGTGGGTTGCCCACTGTGCAATCCTGGGGAGTCCAAAGCCACATTCTCTCAAGTCTCTACAGTGGGTGGTTTGCCCACTGTTCAATCCTGGGGAGTGCAAAGCCACAGTCTCTCAAGTCTATACAATGGGTGGTTTGGCCACTGTCCAATCCTGGGGAGTGCAAAGCCACAGTCTTTCAAGTCTATACAGTGGGTGGGTTGCCCACTGTGCCATCCTGGGGAATGCAAAGCCACAGTCTCTCAAGTGGATGACAGTCTCCACTGGTTCTGGAGGGGGCATGGTGCCTAGAGTGCTTCATCCTGCTAAGGACAGAGGTAGTGGATGTATCTCTCCACTGGTTCTGGGGGGGCATGGTGCCCAGAGCGTTTCATCCTGCTAAGGACAGAGGTAGTGGATGTATCTCTCCACTGGTTCTAGAGGGGGCATGGTGCCTAGAGTGCTTCATCCTGCTAAGGACAGAGGTAGTGGATGTAGCTCTCCACTGGGTCTGGAGGGGGCATGGTGCCCAGAGTGCTTCATCCTGCTAAGGACAGAGGTAGTGGATGCCTTTCCTCACTGGTTCTGGAGGGGGCATGGTGCCCAGAGCGCTTCATCCTGCTGAGGACAGAGGTAGTGGATGACAGTCTCCACTGGGTCTGGAGGGGGCATGGTGCCCAGAGTGCTTCATCCTGCTGAGGACAAAGGTAGTGGATGACAGTCTCCACTGGGTCTGGAGGGGGCATGGTGCCCAGAGTGCTTCATCCTGCTAAGGACAGAGGTAGTGGATGCCTTTCCTCACTGGTTCTGGAGGGGGCATGGTCTCCAGAGCGCTTCATCCTGCTGAGGACAGAGGTAGTGGATGACAGTCTCCACCAGTTCTGGAGGGGGCATGGTGCCTAGAGTGCTTCATCCTGCTAAGGACAGAGGTAGTGGATGTATCTCTCCACTGGTTCTGGGGGGTGCATGGTGCCCAGAGCGTTTCATCCTGCTAAGGACAGAGGTAGTGGATGTATCTCTCCACTGGTTCTGGAGGGGGCATGGTGCCTAGAGTGCTTCATCCTGCTAAGGACAGAGGTAGTGGATGTAGCTCTCCACTGGGTCTGGAGGGGGCATGGTGCCCAGAGTGCTTCATCCTGCTAAGGACAGAGGTAGTGGATGCCTTTCCTCACTGGTTCTGGAGGGGGCATGGTGCCCAGAGCGCTTCATCCTGCTGAGGACAGAGGTAGTGGATGACAGTCTCCACCAGTTCTGGAGGGGGCATGGTGCCTAGAGTGTTTCATCCTGCTAAGGACAGAGGTAGTGGATGGGAATATCCACTGGTTCTGGAGGGGGCTCTGTGCCCAGAGTGCTTCATCCTGCTCGTGACAGACTCAGTAGCGTCAGTGCCTCTGGCACTCATGGGCCAGCGGTGTTTGTGGCGGCGGTGCCCTGTTCAGCGGTGCTTGTGGCGGCAGTGCCCTGTTCAGCGGTGCTTGAGCCGGCGGTGCCCTGTTCAGCGGTGCTTGAGGCTGCGGTGCCCTGTTCAGCGGTGCATGAGGTGGCGGTGCCCTGTTCAACGGTGCTTGTAGCGGCAGTGCCCTGTTCAGCGGTGCTTGTAGCGGCGGTGCCCTGTTAAGCGGTGATTGAGGCGGCGGTGCCCTGTTCAGCGGTGCTTGTAGCGGCGGTGCGCTGTTCAGCCGTGCATGAGGCCGCCGTGCCCTGTTCAACGGCGCTTGTAGTGGCGGTGCCCTGTTCAGCGGTGCTTGAGGTGGCGGGCTCCTTTGCAGTGACTCAGCTGCTGGCGGTCCTCTCTGTCCCAGCGGGGCTTGTGCTGGCGGTCCCCTCTGTCCCAGCGGGGCTTGTGCTGGCGGTCCACTCTGTCCCAGCGGGGCTTGTGCTGGCGGTCCTCTCTAGCCCAGCGGGCTTGTGCTGGCGGTGGCCTCCTGGGCAGCGGGGATGATGGCGGTGGCCTCCTGGGCAGCGGGGATGATGGCGGTCTCCTCCGCCGCGCTGTTCTTCCCAGACTTTCTGGGTTTCTTGTGGCCCTTCCCCACCTTGGAAGGTGTCGCAGCAGACTCCACACTCCCACTGGGACCCCTGGGAGCGGCTTTGGTGGCTTCCCCCTCTCCTGCCGGGCACCGGCCAACTGTTTATGCTTGACAGGTGAGGGACTGTCCGTGATGTGGCTCTGTGCCACACTGGCTGCCCTGGTGGCCGGTGCACTCCAGATTCCAGTGACTAGAGGCACCACTGGTCCTGGAGATGTTGTGGCTGAGGTGCTAGGTTGGGACCTGGAAAGTCGGGCCCTAGGAGACGGACGGGGTGGGGGAGGTGTGGGAAAGAGGTCAAGGTTGGACAGGAAATGTTTTTTGGAGACACTGGGACGGGTATCTGGAGGGGGCTTGGGAGTGGAGGATGAGGTTTTCGTTGTAGGAGGTTTTCGTTTGGTGAGTTTGGGTGAAGTTGCATGCGCTGGAGGCTGTCGTGAGTTGGATGGCTGTTGGGTGGGTGTGTGCCTGCGTTTGTGTATCTTGGGAGGTGGCCTCACAGACACACTGGGAGAGGACACAGGGGACGTGTGAATGGTAGGGGGGGTGGTGACTGCACGTGAGCGGGGTGTGGTGGTGGGTGTGTTGGTGATGGCAGTAGTGGCTGTAGATGTAGTGCATTCAGGTGTGAGTGTAGACGAGACTGGGAGGGAGGAGGGAGATGAGGAGGAGGGGGACACAGTGGAGGCAGTGGATGTTGGTGTATCTGTATGTGTGTGATGCTTGCGTGAGCACCTGTGGGATGTGTGGTGCTTATGTTTGCCTGAGCTTCCCTTGTGTGTTGACGTGTGTGCATGCTGGTCTGAAGGTGTGCTTGTGATAGGCTGGGGTACAGGGGATTGGGTCTGGGTGGAGGAAGTTGGAGGGGGGAGGCTAGAGACAGAGACAATGGCTGCCATCAGTGCTGAGGCCAGAGTCTGAAAAGCTCGCTGAAGGGCCGCCTGACCAGAATGAATGCCCTCCAGAAATGCATTGGTTTGTTGCAACTGCCTTTCGACACCCTAGATGGCATTCAAAATGGTAGACTGCCCAACAGTGAGGGACCTGAGGAGGTCAATGGCCTCCTCACTGAGGGCAGCAGGGGTGACTGGGGCAGGGCTTGAGGTGCCTGTGGCGAAGGTGATGCCCACCCTCCTGGGTGAGCGGGCACGGGGCAAAGGCTGAGGGGGTGCTGGGAGGGCGGTGCTGGTAGGGGGGGTGACGGCTGTACCTGTAGATGCGAGGGGCACAGTTGTTGCCGCCACCACAAGGGAGCTCCCATCAGAGGACGAGTCCGTGTCGCTGGTGTCAGCTCCTGTCCCCGCCGTGGAGTTCCCACTGGTGAACTTCGAGTCCTTAGTGTCGCCCTCCAGGGCCATGTGGGATGCAGCTCCCTTGTGCTCCGGTGCCACTGCTCCTCCGCCTGATGATGCTAATGCACACAAGAACAGGGACACCACAAAAAGGGGGGGGACGACAGAAGAAAGACATGTTCAGTGCATGCATTACCGCTACTGTTGGCGGACACGACAGACACAGAAGCCCCCTGCACTGCGCCACGCTCTTAGGCTCCACTGTTCAATCCCTAGGAAATGGCCTACTAGGCTATGGACAACATCTGCACACATGGATGACACAGGAGCATGACTAGGTGCACTTGGCACTCTACAGAGGTGGGGTGGGGTGCCACAGGGCCTGAATTACGGAGGGACCTTGCCTACTAAACTCGCCCTGGCCTAGGGAAACCCACAGCCCACCTCCCCCACCCAGACACCTCCGCTGCGCACAAAATCAGCAGGATGAGAGTGTACTCACCCCCTTGTGGCTGCTGTGATGTCCTCAAGCGCCCATCCAACTCTGGGTACGCCACCACCAGGATCCTGAACATCAGGGGGGTCATGGTGTGACGGGCACCCCTCCCACGTTGGGAGGCCATCCCCAGCTGAGCCTCTGCCATCTTCTTGCTCCAGCGGCGAATGTCCTCCCATCTTTTCCAGCAGTGGGTGCTCCGTCTGTGGTACGCCCCCAGGGTCTGGACGTCCTTGGCGATGGCACGCCAAATATCTTTTTTCTGGTGGGCGCTGACCTACATGAATTGTTCAGGGGGAAGAGAAACTTATTACCAACTGCACCGTCACAGTCATTGGCCCCCATCCCTACCCTTGCCATGTGGCACATGCACTCACAGTTGTTTCATGCACGCCACAATCTCCCACCCCACTTCTTACATCCACCCCACTCCACACAGGCATAGCCCACACAGCATGCTCCCCGTGTACTTACCTGTTTGTCTGGAGGACCGTAGAGTAGCGTTTACTGGGGGAGGACCCCGTCCACAAGTTTCTCCAACTCCTCTGATGTGAAGGCAGGGGCCCCAGACACTCGAGCCATTGTCTTTTCCAGACCGAGGTCACAGCAGCACTTGCAGTGTAGGTCCTCTCCTGTCGAAGATCAGGTATCGAGTGATTGAACAGATAGAAAATGTCAGTCACGTCCGCGGCTCCAATGTTAACCAATGCAGCATTGCGCCGCAGTCTTCGACCGCCTACCGTGATGGTGTACAATGCCAGCACAGTTACCGCACATCCCATTGTCCCACTTTAGAGGTCAGGCAGCCGCCATTTCAGGGGCCCACATGGCTTCATTTTTAACTGCATCACACATACCTAGGTCTAGACTCAACACACATACAGGCCACTTTTCGGATTAGGATTCGTGTTCTGTGTAAGATGTGGGTACGTACCTCTGAGTTGTTTGACTCTGTGCTCGCTGTTGTCCTTCATAGGCACCACCCGCTGGAATATGTGGGCAGATGGCGGCATCCTCCGGTGTACAGACTGCTGGTGGAGCTGTCGACAATGGAGGAAAGACATGTGATCATCACATACAGGCTTGACCGTGCCACAATCCAGGAACTGTGTACCGAGCTGGAGCCAGACCTGCTGTCAGCTATTCGCCATCCCACAAGAATCCCCCCTCAAGAGCAGGTGCTGTCAGTACTCTGTTTCCTTGCAAGTTGGTCATTTCAAACAACAGTGGCCATAGCATCAGGGATGTCCCAGCCTATGTTTTCCAACATGTTGTCCAGAGTGTTGTCTGCCCTGCTGAAACACATGCAGAGCTACATCGTTTTCCCTCAGGTGGAGGATTTGCCTACAGTGAAAGGTGATTTCTATGCCCTGGGACATATCCCCAACATCATAGGTGCCATTGATGGGACCCATGGGAACCATGTGGCTTTGGCCCCCCCCCCACAGGAATGAACAGGTGTACAGAAACCTGTGCAGATGGTATGTTTGGCAGATCAGTACATCTCCCATGTGACTGCCAAGTTCCCTGGCTCAGTGCATGACGCCTACATCCTGCGGAATAGCAGCATCCCTTATGTGACGGGCCAACTCCAGAGGCACCGTGTGCGGCTATTAGGTGAGCACTTGGAAGCAAGACAGTGGAAATGGTTGTCTGGGTCTGGGGTTATCCCTGCAGGTTAGTGTGTGTCTAACAGTTGTCCCTCGCCATTTGCAGGTGACTCTGGTTACCCCAACCTGTCATGGCTACTGACCCCAGTGAGGAATCCCAGGACAAGGGCAGAGGAACGCTACAATGAGGCCCATGGGCGAACACGGCGGATAATCGAGCGGACCTTCGGCCTCCTGAAGGCCAGGTTCAGGTGCCTCCATATGACAGGTGGATCTACTCACCAAAGAAGGTGTGCCAGATCATCGTGGCCTGCTGTATGCTTCACAACTTAGCTTTGCGACCACACGTGCCTTTTCTGCAGGAGGATGGTCCAGATGGCGGTGTTGTTGCAGCTGTGGAGCCTGTGGACAGTGAAGACGAGGAAGCAGAAGAAGAGGAAATGGACAACAGGGACTCTGTGATCCTGCAATATTTCCAGTGAGACAAAGGTAAGAATACAAACCTGCCTACTACATGTACTTTAACACTACTACCTCTCTACTGTCTGTCGTTTTCACCCAGTGTATGGTCACTGAGTTGTCACTTTCCCTTACGATTTCACAGATGTGGGTCCCACTGTGTGGCATCTGCTTTGATTTCTCATGGACTAGAGCTGTGTGACATGGGTATGTTGACATTACAATTGAAATAGCTTTTTGCCACAGTAATTGCTAATACACTAGTCCGAAATCACAGAATGACTCCAGATTGTTTTGTGCTTCAAGGGTGTTTATTTAAGTGCAAAATATTGGAGGGAGTTGCAAAATGGTGAGGGGTGATGGTGGAGGAATGTCCATGGCAGAGCCCAGTCTATTAGTCTCACAGGTTCATTGCCCAAATGGGCATAGGAAGTGGAGCTGGGGCAGTTGATGGATGGACAGGGTGACAAAGTGGGAAAGAAGGATGACATTCAGGGTGGTCTCATTTCTTGGCGGGGGTCTTGGCATTGTTCTCTGTCTTTGTCCTGGATCTCAGGGACCGTTTGCGGGGTGGTTCTCCCTCTGCAGGGGGTGGGGTGCTGGTGTAGTGGTCCTGTGGCGCTGCCTCCTGTCCACTAGCGCCGGTGGAGGTGGTGGGCAGTTCATTGTCCAGGCTAGTGTCAGGGGTCCCTTGTTGTGCCACAGTGCCCCTCCTGGTGTTGAGTACTTCCTTCAGCACCCCTACGAGGGTGCCCAGGGTGGAACTGATGGATCTGAGTTCCTCCCTGAAGCCCAAATACTGTTCCTCCTGTAGGCGCTGGGTCTCCTGAAACTTGGCCATTACCGTTTCCATCGTCTCCTGGGAGTGGTGGTAGGCTCCCATGATGGAGGAAAGGGCCTCATGGAGAGTGGGTTCCCTTGGCCTGTCCTCCCCCTGTCGCACAGCAGCCCTCCCAGTTCCCCTGTGTTCCTGGGCCTCCGTCCCCTGGACCGTGTGCCCACTGCCACTGCCCCCAGGTCCCTGTTGTTGTTGGGGTGGTGGGTTAGCCTGGGTTCCCTGTAGTGGTGGACACACTGCTGATTGACGTGTCCTGGGGACAGAGGTATGGGCCCGCTGGGTGGGTGCTGTGCTGGTGTTTCCAGAGGGGGGAAGCTCTGTAGTGGCCTGTGACTGTGTGATGGGAACCGACTGTCCCGAGGTCCCCGAGGGGCCGGGCTGGTCATCTAGATCCAGTTGGACAGAACTGCTGTCATCACTGTGGGCCTCTTCTGTTGGTGGTGTGGACATGTGTGGACCCTCCTATCCGGTGACGATGGTAGGGGTCCTGCAGGGGTATAAAAGTTTGTTTATAACACCTGTGTGTGGCATGGTGTGCAATGGGTGGGTGATCGTGTACCCCAGTGCTTGCATTCCTGTGTGGGACCTTGTGTGATGATGGTTTAGGGAGGTGTATGGGTTTGTTTAGTGGGCATGCTTTGGTGATGGGTGTCCATGCTTTGGTGTTACATGTAGGGCTTAGTGTTGGGATGTGTGGTTTGTGATTTTGGGACATTTGTGAGGAGTTGGAGTGATGGGGGTGAGGGTGGGGGTATGTGATGGCATGCAGGTAGGATGGGGGATGTAATAGTTAAGATTTGACTTACCAGAGTCCATTCCTCCTGCTACTCCTGCGAGGCCCTCAGGATGCAGTATAGCCAAGACCTGCTCCTCCCATGTTGTTAGTTGTGGGGGAGGAGGTGGGGGTCCGCCGCCAGTCCGCTGAACCGCCAGGTGGTGTCTTGAGACCCCGGAACGCACCTTCCCCCGTAGGTCGTTCCACCTCTTCCTGATGTCATCCCGATTTCTTGGGTGCTGTCCCACTGCGTTGACCCTGTCCACTATTCTTCGCCATAGCTCCATCTTCCTTGCAATGTGTGCTGCACCTGTGATCCGAATAGCTGTGGCTCTACCCGGACAATTTCCTCCACCATGACCCTGAGCCCTTCCTCCGAGTACCTGGGGTGTCTTTGCCGTGCCATGGGGTGGTGTGGGTGATGTGTGGGGTGGTGTGTGTGGTGATAAGTGTGCTGATATGTAGTGGGATGTTGTGTGAGGTGCGTGGAAGTTTTGTGGGTGATGATCTGGTGTGCCTGTGGATGCTAGTATTGTTGATGGTGGTGTCTCTCTCTGTGCTTCTTTCTCAATTGTTGTCGTAGGGGTTTGTGGGTGATGTGGGTTTATGTTTTATGTTGTATTGGATGTGTGGGAGTGGGAGTGGTGTGTTTATGTGTATCAGGTGTGTGTATTTTGAATTGTCCAATGTGGCTGTGTTATGTATGTGTGTGTGTATTTTGAGCGCGCGGCGGTGTGTGCCGCCAATGGAATACCGCGGTTGAAAGACCGTTGCGTGGATTCGTGTGTCATGATAGTGTGGGCGTATTTCTGTTGGCATGACGGTGGAGGTTTTGTTTTCACTCGTTTATCACTGACCTTTGGTGTAGCGGACTTGTGTGGGTGTCTGAATTTTGTCGGATTCTGTGCTGTGGGTCATAATAGCTGTGGCAGATTTCCGCGGCTGTGGCGGTGTATTGGCGGTCTTCTGCACGGCGGTAAGCGGCTTTTACCGCCAATGTTGTAATGAGGGCCTATGTTATTAAGGGAATAAACCCTGCTGGACAGAGTGTTCATGCTGCTGTCCAAAACAGCTAAAGCCTTTTTTAAATTATTTTCTTTGTTTATAAGCCTTAAACGTGTAGCAGCTTCTATTTGAGAAACCGTCCAGATCTCATTTTATATGGCACATATTCATCTTTTGGAACGTGGCTTTCTTGGACCTAACAAGAAGTCCTCCAAGTCTATATCTTCAGAAAGAGTATTAAGATGTTCCTTAACTGCTGCCAATGTGTTAGTCTGTAATCACTGCTGGCACAGTTTACCCACACTGTATGCTATAACTATATCCGAGTGTTGACCTGAGACAAAGCGAGGGTCTGGTCGGTTAATCTTGAAACCCCCCAGGAATTCAAAAAACTTGTCTGTCACCCATTTGTGTCTATTGACCACAATAACCACCCACTGGGACTGGAAAGTGAAAAGTTATAGGAACCTTGGCATCTAGTTCTTCCTCCATGACATTCAGGACGGATTTCCATTCATTACATTTTGCAGGGGTGGGAATACTGGGCACATTTATTTCTTTCATTTTTGCTAATCCTACACACAAAGTCTGCTGAATTGTATAATTTGAAAATAAAATTTGCAAAGGAATAAGGCCAACTCTAAATAAAGCTTCCCTACTCTGAATCTGCCAATCTTGTGTTGCCCATGCATTCTTTACATCAATAGTGTTCTTCTAGTATTCGTAACCTTCAACTGCAAGACGGGAAACAAAGGAACCTGAATAAATACATGTTGTGTTAGTTAGCAAAAGTTTCCTAATTTTAGGTAACCTGAAATAATATGATTCTGCGTTTTTAGTGTCATGCCCAGAAAAATAAGTGAATTTATCTAAATAATGTTTTGGGCTCCCCACAGGTGAAGTTGAACAGTGCTCCCAGTGTGTGTAATTGAATACTGATCTATGTCTAGTTGCACGGTGCAGGTAGTAATGTCCCCAGTTGTTATAGCAGAACATTTCCCCATAATTCTTTGTGTTGGTATACACATCATCACTTTCAAATACAGCATACTTCATTTCAGTTTACATAGAATCAACTGTCTGGACATCCCAATCATCAGATACAACAACAGGTGTAAGTACATCAATCACTGAAATTTTGAAGACATATGGAATTCGAATAACCTCGGTAGACCTGTATATCAAATGGAACTTTATCCCACACAATCCCTTCAGGAATCGGTACTGCCGAAATGTTCACAAGGGACAAATCTCTTCGGACCTTAAGCGAGGAAAGATATGGAGTTAAGACTTCATCCACAGGCTCAACAGAGGAGCATTCAGGAAGGTAATGACTATTTATAAGGAGAAAGAAAACACTCACAAAACCAATCCATAGAAAAAATGCAAGCAATGTCAGAAATAGCCACAGATAGTTCCATGAATACATTAAATAGTTATTTTTAAGCCATATATACAGCTTACATGTCTTTGAAACAGTTTCAAAAGCAAGAGTGGATGAAGTTGAGGAAAAATCATCAATATCGATGAAGTAACCAGAAGCAGTCTCTACAAACACAGGAGCAGGTGCATTACCAGTGGATGGATCCACTTCGCATGGAGGTTCATAGTAGACGATATCTTCAGTTGGTAACTGGAATCAGCAAGAGCTCATTTTCCACCCTCCCCATGCTCGAGGAGGCATTTGTAGCATCGTTGGGCATGCTTGTGTAGTCAAAAGTGTTGTTGTATCTTCTTTGAAGAGGTATGTCCTGTTGGGTAGTGAGAGGGGACCAGGAACTACCCAAGGGACCGCTGGGTCTACTGTGCAGAATCAGCCACATGATGGAGTTTGATGTTGTCAATAGACAAATCTGTTTGCTTTGGAACCAGGCAGTGGTGGTAGAATGACAGTTCTGGTACTTGGTATTCCCAGGACTTGGACCAGTGCTCTGTATGATGGACCAAATTCCTTCTTCACAGCGATCCCCAACTTTAGGAATCCAGCCTGTAGAAGTTGCTGGCAAATCACTCATTCCTATGGTGGCAGCACTGGTGGATGACTTATCATCACAAAATTGCTGAAGCTCCCCTAAGACAGTGAGACGTTCATTTTTGTCAAAAGGTGTATCTGTTGCCACCAAACCAGGGCCATCTAGATCTGGGACATACATAGGTATACCAAAGAGAACCTCATAAGGAGTGCGTCCCCCCCAAGGACCTTCTTGGCAGATTATTCAGTGTTCCGTGGACCCCAGATAGGTGATGAAGCCAGCTGCGGCCAGAACCTAATACCGTCGCTGTTAAGGACTACTTTAGATCACGATTCCTCCTCTCCACAACCAAATTTCCCTTAGGTAAGGAGTAATGGAGTTCAACACCCATCGTCCCCATGGTATCCCTGAATGCCTTCGAGGCAAAAGCAGGGCCCTGGTCTGAATGGAATGCTGCAACTGCATATGTACCGATAAAGATCAGCAAGTCTTTGATAACAGTTCGAGCGTCAGCTGGCCGCTGAAGCTATACCCACAGGAATCTAGAACAAGAATCCACAGCGACTAAGATGTATTTGTATGCACCATCAGCTTGTGGGGGACCACAGTGGTCCAGGTGCACACATTGAGGTGGCCTATTGGAAACTAAGGCCCTCATTACGACCCTGGCGGTCGGTGTTAAAGCAGCGTTAATTCCGCCAAAAGGCCGGCGGTAAAAAAATGGGAATTCGACCCTAGCAGTAACCGCCATCCCAGACAGCCACTTTAACACTCCGACCGACAGGGTGGTAACGGGTGCTGGGCTGGAGACTTCGGTCTCCAGCATGGTGGCCGTCACAATCCCAACCTCGGGATTATGATTCGGCCTACCGCCATGGTTTTCGTGCCAAACTTACCGCCACGAAAACCATGGCGGTAGGCACTATCAGTGCCAGGGAATCCCTTCCCTGGCACTGAAAGGGGTCTCCTCTGCCCCCTCCCCAGAGTTCTCCCCCGCTCTCCCCCTCCCTCTCCTGTCCCCCGCACATGTACACACTCACACACGCACCCATATACACACATGAACACACGCCTACCCACCACCACCCACGCATGTACACATACATACCCACACCACAACACACACCAACATACCTTGTTGCACACATGCATTCACAACACACAACATACACTCACATTCAGTCATTCACGCACACATTCAGCGCGACTCACACCCGCATGCACGAATTCCAAACCATACACACACACCCCCCACATACACACAACACCCCCCATCCCTCTCCCTGTAGGAGAACCCGACTTACCTGCTTGCAGGGGGTCCACCGGCTGGAGACGGTCCGCGGCGCTGCTGTATGTTCATGTATGACTGTTTAAATGTCTGTAATCTAAGACTATTCTGTATGAATGGTCTGGTTTTGCAACAGGGAATAATGAGTTATTCATTGTAGAGACACAGGGCGCTGTTACACCATGGTACTCAAGCAGAGTGAGGATCCTTTAGCTTCATGTTTAACAGGATATTGTGGCTTAGGCTGGGGTGTCGACCTAATAGATATTACATGGCAAGGAGAATCCTTGTCCCAACCTACATGATTATGGTATAACACGGGTTCCTGCGCTAAAGCCCAATTGACAGCGAAGGCTTGTTTTACCACTTCGGAACAAGATCAGAGAAAGAAGGCAAAATGACATCTTCCCCATGTGGGAGCTTATGAACGTGGTGAGGTGGCCAGTCCCTCTCGGGCCAGTGGGATATCACAACTATGTTAATTTCAGAATATCCCACGAATGGTGCGCTCTATGTCTCCCTCAATTTGGATATTTAAGTCATAAACCCTGTCGGGTGGGAGAACGCACCCGTCCGTAGTTTCGACTGCAGTGAAGTCGCTAGTTGCTGTCGCATCCAGATGATCTTTCAGACTTTGGGGACATATCGTGACCTATGCTGTGCTGTCTAGCAGTGTCACTGCCCTCATCTTGTTCTTCAGCAATGTTCTTACGTGTACTGGCATTTTTAATTGACAGTGCTGCCACCTTTTTCTTTTTAAACTGTGGCTTTTGTTGTGGGGACTTATTTTCTTTTTTGTCTAAAGACTGTGGTGAGTCTTTCTTCTGTCTCACGTAGTCAGGACGTCGCTCTCACCAGTCCACTCTCTTGCTACGTCTATCCGGTGCCTCCTGTGGAACAAGAGGGACGTGAATCAGTAGATTTGTCAGGAGCTTTTATATGTTCTCTATTTCTGAGTTAATATCTCCTGTCGGAGATCTCCCGGTGTGGAAAATCTGCTCCTTGACTTAGTCTGTCTTTAATTTGCTTTTGTCTACCCCAGTGCATTTTAGAACCCACCTGTGCTTGTTTAGTACCTTCCTTAGGGATTTTACTTTGTATTTTGAGCTTTTTCGACTTGGCTTCCAAACTATCCCATCCTATACTGGTATAGGTGTCAGAAATTATTTTCACTGGCTGCTTCTCTTGTTCCAGGTGTGGAATCTCTCGGAGGCCCTGGCATATAGCTAGTGCTATTGCTTCTCCATTAATGTTACTGAGTATTATTGAGGAGACTGCGTCAAAGTTACGCATTAATTTCATCCCCAGGTCTGAGGCTGGTGCAGCCCCGTGCTCATTCTGAATTTGTTTACACTTCCGGTAAATTTGCAAGTGTCAGGGTACCATGTGTGGTAGTATAAATTGCAACGAAGACTGTACCCCATGTGGCACAGTCATCCGCCGAAGGAATCATCCTGAAGCGCAAGCATATCATGAGAATCCTATGTTTTTCCTTTAGTCCTGTATGGGGAAACACAGCTTCCAGCTGATTTGTTTTCTGGGCTATCCGGAACGGGATTTTCTCTCATTCTGTGGGTACTTTACCCAAGATAGAATGTACTGTTTGTGGATTAATCCCAGTAGTAACCAATTGGTATCCAGCAGTTGCTGGTGGTGCTGGATGCACTGGTGTAGTATTCAGAATTCGCATTACGAACTGACAAGTCATCTATATAGTGTTACTAGCTCAATGTATAGATTGTGCAGATGAGCTAGCTGCCTGCATGTTTTGTACACCGGGGTGAAGTGTATATGTGGCAAACATAGGCCACATTAGTACTTCATTACCTAAGGGACCTAATCTCACGGGTTGTATTACATATGGTAGGGCTGATGTTCATGATAAGTAATCGGAATTTCAAGTAATCGGAATTTCAAGATGCTGGTATGCGTGGTACCGTTGAGGTACGTTTGCAATTCTGTATGAGTAGAATGTGAGTGATCTTTGGTCTTCCTCAGGAAAGGTAATCCAAGAGTAGAATGTTTCTGTTCGGTAAGCTTCACTAGCTTCTATTCTGAATGTGACATCCCCGCCCTCATCTGTTAAGTCATGTGCTTCTAGGCGTTTGCCATATTGTGTGATGGGTAAAGAGATGGAACACCAAGTGGGGGGAAAAGTCCTTTTAACAGTTTCGAGCCTGAACAACCTACAGCCTAATTAGGTGCTCTCTGTTCAGCAGAGGAGGAGCTTCCCCAAGACCACGAACATCGCCGTATAATAGTACTTAGGGTACCTGTTGTATGTGAGACAGTGATAGTCGGGGTATCCGTAAATTAGTGCCTAAACACCATCGTTGGTGGTGCCATGTCGTAGTTTGACTGTTGCTCTAGGCAAGACGGCTGGTTTAAGGATGACAGTACTTATGTTTTTTAGGTGACTAGGACTACCCTCGCAGCTCACAAGCAGTACCTCACCAAAAGCCCAAACAGTAAAAGGTGATTTGAGGCAGCCTTCATGCACGGACTCAAGAGTGCGACATCTCAGGAAGGTCATGGATAAATGGAGATTACCCCTTTTTCACATGAGCAACATGTCTCAGTCAAACAAAGGCAATGGAAGAGATGCGGTAACATTTTCAATAGGTTTTATTAACAAGACTGCAATCTACGATAAATTGCATGGGCTGCAATGAATAGGATAATGAACAATGCAAGAAACAGAATGGAAAAAACGAGTCATGAATACAAAGATCCCTACCATCTTGCAATAACCTATAATGCGAAGTAGATGTAAAGTAGGCCATAATACCCTAGCATTAGGAACCTAATCTCTAACCTAAAGAGAGCTAGGTGTTTTAAACCTAATCTGTCAGCACCACCTCCATGATACGGGCCCCCCAACCTTCGTAACCTTCGGATGAGATCTCTAGATCAGACTCTGTGGGGACACGAAGACTAAGGCCCTCATTTCAACCTCGGCGGTCTTTTTCCAAGACTGCCGAGGGACTGCTGTGCTGAAGACCGCCAGTGCAGGCGGTTTTCCGCGCAGCAAATCATGATTGCTGGCAGCCCTCCGTCCTTTTTCGGATGGAGAGCCTCCAGCAGCCATACTGGCGGTCGGCGGGGAAGTGGAGGCTGCTCTACCTCCACCGCCCTGTCATCAGAACACCGCCCACCGATTCCCAACCCAGGATTCGGTGTGGCGCTGTTCTGGTGACGGGGAGCTGGCGGCGGAGCAGCCCTAATGGATCCCGTCCCCTCCCAGAGAATCACCGGACAAGGTAAGGTGATCGTCTGTTAGGTGGGGGGTGGGGGGTGTTGTGTGTTGTGTGCGTGCATGGGGGTGTGCATGTGAGTATGTAGAGGGGTTGTGTGAGTGTGTGTATGCATGGGGGTGTGTGGTGTGTGTATGGAAAATGTGTGTGTGTGTCGGTCTCTTTGCATGTCTGTTTGTATGTATGCGGGTATGTGTCCGCCATGGTCATAATTCCATTTTTGGCCAATATTACCGCTACTTCTCCCCCACCCGCCAGGGTCGTAATGAGGGCCTAAGTCACCGTCAAGTTGACGTGTAGCATAGATAGCTTTGATGGTGTCTGATAGGAATCCCTCTGACTATCTGCATGTGTAAGGTGAATTTAGACAGATCTGATCAGACCCCTGACGTAGGTATGTTCCCAAACAATAGATAAGAAGACATGCTTGGGGTGGTAATTACATAAATAATTCCCTGGCAAGCACAAAGTGGGAAAGTACCTAATGTGAATACCTACATCTTATTTATCTTTGGCGCTGATAGTGACGCTTTAGCAGAGTGGCACTGATAACGTGAAACTAAAACATCTTCCTAACTAGAAACAGTGCAGCTATCTTGGGAAGATATAATTAAATAATTGTGCTAAAACAGAGCTAGCTAAGTAGGGTAAAAGTCACTAGGGGATGGGGGCATAAGTCTGCAAGCCAGAAGGCTAAGCTAACTCCTGCTTCTCATTAAAATAATATAGGATTCACTACACTGTATTTTTTTAAATTATTTAAATACTTGTTTTTACAATTTTGATATATCTATATCTATATATATATATACATCTATATATACATATATATATATATATATATATATATGTATATATTATTTACATCCTTAGTTCACAGCATTATTTAAAAATCTTTTTCATATATTAATTTTCAATCATGAATTGGGTTATATTTATGTGTTGGTTTTATATGTGTGTGTGTATGTGTTACTTACTTTTCACTTTACATTATTGTTAATATTGTTCATTTAATGTATCTAGAAATGGTTTAATATTTATTTTATATTTTAAAGAATATATATTTATGCATAGAAATGTGTAATATTACTCATCAGAACAATTTTATTTTATATCAATTATTAAATCAAATTATGTTATTATTTATTATTTGAATATTTCAACAAAAAAAAATTCTAATGCTTCACATATTAATAAGCCAATGTTTTCCCTTTTTTTGACAATATTCTGTTCTGCAATATTTTTGATACACTATTTTTTCAGCTTACATACAAAGTACAAAAATGAAATATTTTTGTAGACAATACTTTTGACACAATATTCATGTGATTCAATATTGTTGTTCTCGATACTCTGTCATAAACGTTCAACACATCCCTCTCTACTCTGCCATCAGCCAATATCAAGCGGGATCTGACTATTTAAAGGAAGACGCTGTTGAAGATTGTGAAGTGTGTCACAGTGCCTGCTTTGAGACTGCAGCAGCATCTCAGCAAAATACCAGAATGTTTCCAAAGCACACCAGCCATCCAGAAACCACAAAAAACGTTCCACCTCTTTAAATGCTGGAAAGCAAAGCCTGTAAAACTAGTGACCTGGCCAAAGGACAAGAAAAATTGAACATGGCCCCTGACTTTTAATAAAAAAGGACAAAATGAAAACAGAACTATCTTAATTCTCACAGAAATAATCAACACAACAAAAAGAGGAGGGTGTATTACAAAACAGGATATAGATTACCTACCTACAGACTACTAAAATACACATTACATAAATGTATTAAAAGGTAAAAGAGTGATACAGAATATTGAAAACTTAAACAAGAAAATAAAAAAGCTTAAAAAACTTTGACATAAACTTATTTAAAAAATATTTAAACAAGCAATATGAAAAGACTTACAGCTACAAACTTGAGATGAACTCTTATCAAACTTTATCTATTAGTTAAGAAAGCCAAGTGGAGAAGAATATAAATCGTCAACATAGAGAGGAATACTAGGAAGCATGGATAGACATTTAGGGCCTAATTATTAGTCTGGGGGTCACTAGACCGCCAGACTCACGGCAGCGTTCCAGACCACCACAGCTTTGACGGTCCATCCATCAAATTAAGAGTTTTGTGGTCGGACTACCAAAAGAACGTCGTGTTCACCAGGATCAGTGATCCCTATGGAATGACACCAGTCGTGGCTGTAATCAGCCACTTCTGGGCTGAAGTCAGCGCCACCGTGCTAATTACAACCTTTTTCTCCGACAGCCTTTTCATGGTGGTCTGACTGCCATGAAAAGGCTAGAGAAGAACAATGGCATGGACAGTGCAGGGGTCCCCCTGCCCAGCACCCCTGTAATTCACACTGTTTGCTGTGCAGACAGTGTGCATTTGAAGGGTACTTGTGCACCCTGCATGCAGCAGCATTGCCGCTGGCTCAATTATGACCCCAGAACAATGCTGCCCCACCTTTCCCACTGGGCTGACCATCAGAAACCGTGATTTCCGCTGGTCAGCTGAGTGGGAAAGTTGTAATGGGGCCGGTGGGAAGACCGCCAGCACCGTGGCAGTCTCCTCGTCTGGAGTTTGGCGGTTGGATGTTTCCGTCCGCCAAACTACTAATGACCTCCTAAATTGGGGTAGAATATCAGTACACCTGCTACAGAGACAAACAAAATTAGTTTTTATAAAATAACCCAAACAATGATTGCTAAACAAAGCATCTTAATCTACAACAGCAAGTACAGATTTCAATCTAATTGTTCAAACATCAAATTTCAACTCTTTACAAATGAACATCTGTGGGTCAAATAACATATTCAATGCTTCCATCACTACAAAATGATCATGTGGCAGCAAATTTGCCACAAAGACATTATGTAATCTATTCAGATTATGATTAGGATTACAAATGCTGAATTAAAAAAAAAACATTTTAATTCAAAATAATAACCACACATCTTAATATGTTACAATTACAGAAGGGTGTTTGTTACAAATACAGTTTACCCAACTGCAAAAATAAACTCCATTTATTTACTGTTATAATTAAAACATATATTTCTCAGTTCAGAAAAGTGTACCTTTAATTCTTATGAACTAAAAATCCTAAAAAAACTTGATCATTATAGTGAAACGTAATTTATTCAATATGCAACATAAATTTATAGATGGGGTAGGCATCAATTACAGAGTTGTTTTTTTACTTTGGGACTCTGAGTGACGTAGACAACTCAATCTTTGGTCTTATTGTCTATACCATACTCAGAACCCCTCTGTGAAAAACATCCTCATACTTTATGGCTACTCATCTGTAATTTTATATACACTGTGTTATGATGTTATGTTAGATTATGTTGTGTTATGTAATGTCATGTCTCCTCAAGTCATGTTATGTTACCAAGGGTGCATTATATTTTGTTACGGTTTGTTATGGAGCTTTACTTTCACCATAGAGTGGTCTCTTGCCACTCTTAGAACAAGGAACCCCAACAAAAATGGAAACAACAGGACTCTTACTTTCTTAGCCAGGAAGAATTTAATTTTTTTAATTTAAACCTAAAAGAGAGATGGTTGTCAGTGAGCATAATCAATTTCTGCAGGAAATTCCATAACTGAGTTGCCTACACTAAGAACATTCAATCGCCCTATATTTGTTTCCAAAATACTGGAATGGTTATCGGTGGTAGAGTGGCAGAACTGAGTGGTCAATGTGGACAGTATATGATAAACCTTCGTTGAACAAAACAAGGGTCAGATTTGTGTATGCCATTGTGTATCATGCAAACAGCTGTTTCCTGTATGCTCTCTGCCATCTGCAACCACTGTTAAGACTGTAAGGGAGGTAGCATGTGGTCTTACTATTTCTGAACTTAATCAGTGTAGGCTCTTGTATTCAATTTCTGGAGATTTCGGGCTTCATTACGAGTTTGGCAGTCCCACCATGGGACCGCCAAATTCAAGGGAAGGATGCCACTACCATAGCGGTGACGTACCCCCCAGTGTATTACAATGTTCCCACAGGGCTGACCGGCGGGAACATTGTAATATGCATTCCCACCGGGCTGACCGACAGGAACAGTGTTAGGATATTGGCATCGGCTCTCTTGAGAGTGCCGAGGCCAGTATCCTAACACTCCAGCACCCTCAGAAAGTGCACTGTTTGTCCAACAGTGCTGGGCAGGAGGAGCCCTGCACTGCTCATGACATGGCAAATTTCCTGTCCCTGTGGCCAGTAGTAAGGTGTCTTTTAAATAAACACCATATTGTTCCAAAAGGAGCCCGACTTTTTACAGTTTTTAAGAAGTGACATTGCTGATGCATTTGTTGCTGGAAATGTCCACAAACCACAAATAATGGTCATAGCTATTATGTCTTGCAAAGCCGTTTAGGAGCTGCAGTCCTTATGAACATTAATTGCAATATTTGCCTCTGGCAACTGCATCAGCTACAGCTCTGCCTCTCCACTCAGATGGATGGACCACTGCATCATCCATTTCATCATTTCCATCGCTCGAGCTGCAGCTCTCATCAACGCCTATGTAATCAGCTGGAACTGGAGCAGAATAACGGAAACAGACTGGTACTACACTCTCAAAGGAACCCAACCCAACACTGCCATCAACTTATGTAATCAGCTGGAACTGGAGCAGAATAACGGAAACAGACTGGTACTACACTCTCAAAGGAACCCAACCCGACACCGCCAACAACCTAGCTGAGGACGTCACTAACTTCATCAAAGGAATCTCTAACTGCACTCTCACACCCATCAAAACTCACAAACATCACAGAACAAACATCTGGGCCTTTTGGTACATGGAAGAACTCAGAGACTCCAAAAGCATCTGGAAAAAATACATTAAAAATAAAATCAAGGAAACCTACAATAACTTCAAAAAGCAACGAACCCAGAGGACATCATCAGCAGTCAACACATCTACCACTCAAAAAGATACCTAATCACCTGGAGAACACTCACTGAGGAAAACACCACTTCAATCAAGAAGATTATTACTCCAGGGCTCCCACGTACCCATGCCCACACAACATCTACAACCAAAGAGGACCTATGATCAGCAAGTTCCTCACCCATATCATTAACTCCTCCATTGAGTTCATACCTTCCCAGGGGAGTGGAAGCATGCTGTAGTCACAGCCCTTCTAAAGAGAACATCTGCTGACCTCAAAGAACTCAGCAACTTCTGACCCATCTCCCTACTACCATACCCAGCAAAGAAAGCAACTCACCAACCACCTGGAACTCCATAACCTTCTTGACTACTCTCAATCTTGATTCTGCAGCAATCGCAGCACAGACGGCACTCATCGCCATCACAGAAGGGATCTGCTCCCTCCTCGACCGAGGACCCTCATTCTGCTAGATCTATTGGCATCTTTCGACACTGTCTCACACTCCAACCTCATCAAAAGTTTACTTGACATACGCATCAAAGGCCTAGCCCTTGAAGAGATATGCCCCTTTCACACAAGGAGAATTGAGTGAGTCAGACTTCCCACTGCACATCGGAGCACAAGAACCTGATCTGCGGAGTCTTCCATGGGTTATCCCTCAGCCCCTCCCTAGTCAACATTTACATGACACCGCTCACAAACATCACGAGATCCCAGTGCATCTTAACAATCTCCTACGTTGATGACACCCAACTCATCCTTTCCATGTCAGACAAATCCCCCATGACCATATTTAACTTCACTGAATGCATGATTCACATAGCAGAATGGATGAAAAACAACTGCCTAAAACTCAACATGGATAACAAAGAAGTGTTGATCTTCCGGAACAAAAGCTCCTCATGGGACTCCTCCTGGTGGCCCTCAGAGTTTGGACCAACACCATAACCCCCCCAAACCACATGCAACCTATGAACCACATTAGATGACAAACTCAACATAGCTGCACAGGTGACCGCAGTTAGCTTCACCTGTTTCCACATGCTATGCATCCTTCAAAACAAATCTTCAGATAGATTCCCAAGTGCACCAGGCAAACTATCACTCAAGCACTAATCACCAGTAGACTTCACTATGGCAACACATTCTATGTCAGAATCCCCAACCACCTCCTCCACCATCTTCAGGCCATCCAGAACACCTCCCAGAGCACCCGCATCACAATCTACCTCAGGCATCTCCACTGGCACTGATACACAAATACTGCCCATTCAGACTCCTCACTCATTCATACAGGGCACTGCACAACCTTGGCTAGGCATACCTCAACTCTCGCCTCCACTTCCATCAGACGCCTATGCTTTACCTCCCCACATATCCTGCATTCACAGAAGCAGAACTGGAGTACTAGCCTTCTCATACCTTGCACCCATAACATAGAACATCCTCCCTCTACACCTAGGGGGCTTCTCCTCACTTCTGAAAGATCTAGCTCTTCAACGAATGACCCTAAAGAACTACCTTCACACCGGCTCCAGTGCCTGAATACCTTTTGGGTGATTATTCATGGTTTACAAATCAATGTAACATAACATAGACATTGTGGGATTTGCAGCTGCAAAAATGCCTTTTTGCAATGAAGAGAACCCTATTTACGAATCAGAAAATGATTTCTGACTCTTAAAAGGACTTTTACAACCCTTTCCAAATTGCAGAGGGCATGAAAGGGATTAATAAAGAGCTGTTTCAACTGTTTGTGACTACTGTTGCAGTCGCAAACTATTCATCAGTTACTGACCACTGAGTTTGGATTGATTCCTTTGGGGATTAGAGGGAGAGGTCACCTGCCAAAGACTACTGCCTGACCCTCCATTATCTTTTCAAATGGAAAAAACATTTTATAAAGTCGCTCCTGTGTCTTGGGCAAGTCTGCAAAAAAAAAAACGATTTCCTGTTTGGGAAAAAAAATGTAGGAACTAAGGTCTGCTGTCCCTTGCAGGCCTCTCTACCTGCATTTGCAGCCATTCACAGAGAATCCCAAGCTACGACCTCCCTAATTGCTGTTCCAGACTTTTCAATGAGAAAGCCTTATTCTTCCTCTGGTAAGGACAAGATATTCGTTAGTAGAGCAAGTATTAATATAGTTAGTTTTACATTTATTTTGTGTTGCCACATAAGGTGCTTCACTTGGATTTTTTTTTTATATGCAATCATTATTATAATATGGGATTTGCTTATCGTTTCATGACCTTGGAAGGAAGAAAGGCTGAGAAGACCTTGCTGGAATTTAATTTAGCAAACAGAAGATCATACACAGATCTCAGCAGCCAGGGCTCAACTTGCTGTGCCTCAATATATTTAATTCTGCCATCCGTATTTATTCAATTTACAGATGTATTCCTCGAATTATCTTTTTGTTGACCTCTACTAACTGCATTATTTACTAACAAATGTGCAGCTTTTGAGCAGTCCCAAGATCACAAATCAGTTCATTATGCTAGATTTGGGGCAAGTGAAAAAAGTGAAGGTGACCGAGGGGGTCCATTTTGACTCCTGTGAAACCTTCCCCCATCACATAGTGCAGTACTCCTATTACAACTGTGTTGTGGTGTTGCTAATAAGTGTAAATGTGCCTGATTCCTGTTCGTCTACCACAGATCATTATAAAGCCTGAAGGCCTCTTAAAATGAAGCTAGAGCCCTTAAGACTATGAGAACCATGCTTCTGTACACAACAAATATTTGACCTATCTATATTGTGTGCTTTTCCTTAGGATAAATCTAATTAGTATTTTAGAGAAATTCTGAAGAATTCCAAAAACATTTTCTTGAAGGGCCAGGAGGGTCGTCACAGAATCTGGACACGTTGTCCTATGTCTCAAACATGACTCTGCCATTTTCTAGGTAGTGTCCTAGGACCAGATTTCCAAAACATTTGTGTCTGGTTTGTGTTGCTTTTTAACGCAGACCCAATGCAAAGTCTTCTGATTGAATCTACAAACCAATGGAAATCACGATTTGCATTGCTTTGTAACCCAAAGTAACGTAAAGCAGTGCAATGTGCTGCCTTGAATTGTTGTGTCAGGGAGGTATTCCATGGGTGGTGCAATGACATCCCCTCATTGGTTTTGGTGTAAATTCATACCTACAAAGTCTTTCAGACATGGATTTATGATAAAATCCTGTGATTCCCTCAGGATGGCATAACAAGGAGAAATATTATTATGTCTGCTCGTTTTTTTCCTCTTTGCATGTGTGCTCAATTACACAAAAGGAAATAGCCTCTAGAGATAGCTTTGGTGTGAGGAGAGAACCATTCCTCCCAAAAAAGTATTTTGAACATGGTGGAGACATTCCTGCACTATTTTAGCCATATTTTAGACATGTTAACTACCACTGCTATTGTGTACTTTAGCCCAGTTACATTTTATTCAGCATTGCTTTATTTTTCTAGCATTAGGCACATTTATGGTATTGTTTTATTTTTCTCTATCCAGTTCTTTTGCCCAGGAAAGCATTACATTAGTAGCAGAACATTCATTTCACTTTGTGCTTTCCTCAAGGCTGCAGTCAGATAGGGTTGCCAGCAAAAGTGGTATGCTGTGTCCCCAACATTCACAGAAACACACATATTCCTACATGGAGACCTTTTCTTAGAATGTCAACCGTTTTATTATAAAAACACTCCTTTGTCCCATACACATTAGAGGGAGATTTCCGCCAGATGACCACGATGAAACACAGTGAGAGAGGTGGGCAGTCAGAGTACGTGAAACCGAGAAAGGACTCACAAAGCTCATCTGAAGTTTCTGTTAAGAAAGAAGAGAAACTTCCCCAACAAAATCCACAGTTCAAAAAGAAAAAGATGGTAGCAGTTGCAATACAACATGCCATTCAGGAAGAGGGCTTTACTGGAGAACAGGAAGTGGGCACTGGCACTGCTAGACATTGCGGCGGAGGTCACAATTGTTCACCGGGATCTTCAAGAGCATCTGGAGGTGAAAGCAACTGATGAATTCTTACAAGTTGAGAATGCGGACATGCGAGTCTCCGCGCCCGACAGGGTGTATAAAGTAACTATACAGTTGGAATGAGTATTTGAAAGCACAATACATGCTATCTATTGGGACAGCAGGTAGCTCGTATTGTTTTAGGATTTGCCGAATTCGGCTACAAATTCAATTAAAAAAAATAACCTTCCTTAGTATCCTGTTCATGGGATGTGAATTGTCAGATGAAGGCAAGAGCCTCGCAACCCAAT
Source organism: Pleurodeles waltl (assembly GCF_031143425.1). Lineage (NCBI taxonomy): Eukaryota > Metazoa > Chordata > Amphibia > Caudata > Salamandridae > Pleurodeles > Pleurodeles waltl. The sequence goes on along the minus strand of NC_090440.1, from coordinate 1,643,567,101 downwards.
TTTTAGAGAAATGCGCACAACTACAACCTCCAAATACAATAAAAAAGCTCCAGTCTTTATTGGATTTTTTAAATTTTGGCAGAACTTATATTCCAGACTATGCACAATACATTAATCCTTTATATGACTTCATACTTCCTGACTTTACCAGCAAATACTGGACAGTCAAACACACATGCATTCTAAGAGCATTAAAAGACATACTTGCAGCAAAACACCTACGTACAAGGGACAACAAAAACATCTGATCATCAGAGTAATTGCTGGTGGCATTAGTTTCATCTATGTAACATTCAATCAGGGTGAGACCGTCCTGATTGCATACAAATCACATTTGTACTCTACAGCAGAACAATGCTTTGCTCCCACTGAGAACATTCTCACTGCTGTTCAGATGGCTGTCATTAAAGAGAACCCTCTGGCCCAGGGGAAATGCATCATTGTTGTATCCGCCATCCCAGTCCTGGAGGCTGTTACCAAAGCTTTCGTTCCTAACGGTCTCTGACCGCCACTGATGTTGACTATATTTTTGACTCAAAATTACAAACTCAATAATGTTTGCAATATGAACTTGAATACCCAGTTCTAGCAAACACATTGCCTATTGAACAATATCAAACAAATCTGTATACTGATGGTTCAGCTCAACCAGCAATAGGCACTAAACATCAATATTCCGCCATTTGCGCAGTCGTGAGTGGATACATGAAAGATGGCAAGTTCCAATCACAACATACTTACACACAGGACTGCATCACACAACTAGCAGAGCTCAAGGCTCTGGTGATGGCACTGGAACACATGAACCCTGAACAGCTGACACTGATTGTCTGTGATCATAATATTGTGCCCAGTCCTTTAATGAATATCTGCATTATTGGCGCCAGAATGGTTTCAGAGATTCAAAAGGAAACAACATTAAACACAGACTTTTGTGGGAGAAAGTAGCGAATCTGAAGGAAACACTACCCAACGCCCATGTTGTACATACACTAGGACATCAGCGTGTTGGAATACATGTTGCGGGCAACACCTTGGCTGAGAAAGCAGCCACATCAGCAGTAGCTATGGCTTGTGTTGCTGCAGTAACTCGTTCTAGAACGAAATTAGATGATGAAACACTGGCAGCCGTAAAAGCTTCAACTGATGGCACGCCCTTACCAAAAGCATATCCTGCTAAATATTCCTTCCGCATTCCATGCCTTAATACAGTCCTAGCAGTTATGGCAGGGGTGGGTAATCGTGTGATTCCCAATAAAGACCAAAGACCAGAATTGATCAAACCAGCGCATGAGAGAGTTGCTTCTGCCCATGCTGGTGTGGCGGCTACAATATCATTGTTACAAGCATGTTACTGGTGGCCAGGTCTCTACAAACAGACCAAGCAGTATGTCCATTGTTGTGACATTCTGCCAGCAAATAAAAGGATCCAGAGTCAAAAGCTCCAACCAACACAAACACCCCTCTTCATATCGAACAAACCATTACAATGTGTGTAATTGTAGTCCCCTGACACCTGATAGTGCATACACATATATCTTAGTCACTGTTGACTCATGCTCCAGATTTCTATGGGTGTGGTCACAACCCTCGGCTTATGCTCTAACTGGTAATAAAGATTTGCAAGTCTTTATCTGCACATATGCTGTTGTGGCTTTCCTCTCGGACCAGGTTCCTGCTTTTGCCTCAAGGGCTTTCAGAGATGACATCGCTTCATTAGGGGTCCAACTGCATTACTCGTCTCCATTTCATCCTGAGGGAAATAGTGTTGTGGAGCTACGAAACTGAGATTTAAAGCAATCCTTAACAGCCAGAGTATTAGGCGTAGGTCATAGTTGGCTTACACACCTGTATGGAGTCCAGAGAGCACTTAACAATCTGCCCAGTGGGTCCCTGTGGGGGGCGTACTTCATAAGAATGCCTGTTGGGAACCCAAATGTGTGTTCCAAATTTTGATGGTCCTGGTGCGGAGGCGGCAGACATAACTGTGGACATAAATTCATGTGGCACTGTCTTGCTGGACTTACAACACTTCTCTGACGACAATGCTTCTGCCACTGCCGCCTCCTTAGGAATAAAGCATGTACCAATAACACATACTGGCTAGATTACAAAAGTTGGAGATCTAGTGCGTGAAAAGATTGCTGTGAAAAAAGAGTTTGATCCTTCTTATTCTGCACCGGTTCCAGTCTTGGGACTATACGGTACCAGAACGGTCATTTTACGACCGCTGCCTGGTTCTAAAGAAAATCACTTCATTTCCATCGACAATGTCAAGCTACACCATAGGGCCGATCCTGCACAGCAGACCTAGGTGACTCCTGAGTAGTACACAAATCCCTCTCACTACAGACCAGGATGTTCCTGTATAGGTTTTAACAGCAAGCTGACACCTCTCCGAGCTTGGGGAGGGTGGAAAATGAGCTTTCATTGGTTCCGCTAACTTCTACTACTACAACTAACGCAAATAATGATTGATTGATTTTATTCAAACTCTAAACAAACAGATGGCATAGTCTACTATGAACCACCGAGGGAGACTTCTGCAAGCTCTCCTCTTCCAAACACGGCTCCAGTTTTTGCACGAACTGTTTCTGGATATTTTGTCGACATCAATGACACTTTCACTGACTCCTCTGCCTCTACTGCAACAGAACTGTCAAGAGCATGTAAGCTGATGATTTGGCTCAAAATTAACTATTTAATTCTTCCATTGACTTATCTATGGCTCTTATTAACTGTACTTGCCTTTGTCCTTTGGATTGGGTTTGTCATTGTTTTCTTCTTACTCATACATGGTCATTACCTTCCTGGTGGATGAGGTCTTAAAACCACATTTTTCTGCGAACAAGGGGGCATATTTATACGACGTTTGCGCTGAATGTGCGTCAAAAATTTTGACGCACATTCAGCGCAAACCGTGCACCATATTTAAACTTTGACGCCCAGCCTGCGGACGTCAAAATTGCGGCGTGTGCGTCACTTTCTGGATGCGGGAAACCGCCTTGCGTTAATGACATGCAAGATAGGTGTTCCCGTCCAAACAATGACTCAAACACCCACGCGCCTTATTTATGCTACTGTGCAAAAATCCCGCACGGCCGGGAAGCGCAGTCGGAAAATGACACACATCCCGATTTGCGTCAAAAATTAACGTCTGGGTCAGGGCAGGCGTTAAAAAGGGGCAAACACACCTTTATTTAATGAAAACACACAGAAGCAACAGCAGAGCTCCAAAAGGAAGTCAAGGAGGTGCTTCTCATCCAGTGTGCACGCAGACGCAGAGCACAGGACCAGCAACAGCAGCTTCCACAACACCAGCAGGGACCCCAAATGCAACGCAGAAGGCAGGAGAGAATATTCCGTACCAGGACAACCCTTCATGGTCTCAGGGAACATGACATCATCCAGAGGTACAGGTTGAACTGGCAAGCCATTCAGCAGCTGCTGCGCAACATTGAGCCACAGTTGGCACCCAGCTGGCAGACACCCAGCACCATCCCACCAGAATCCAAGCTTCTAGCTGTACTACACAGATTGGCAAGTGGCTCCTTTCAAACTACTGGTGCCCTGGTTGCTGAGATCTCACAGGCATCATTCTCCGCCTTCCTGCCCATGGTACTGGATGCCATCATCTCACTCACACCCGCCACATCTGCTTCCCCAACACACAGCAGAAGCAGCAGGGGCAAAACAGGGGTTTTACCTCATTAATGGATTTTCATACGTCCTTGGTGCCACTGACTGCAACATGTACGCATTGTGCCACCTGCTGCAACTGAACATCTATACCGCAACAGGAAGCACACACACTCCATCAATGTGCAGGCCATTGTGGATCACCAGGGATTGATCACCAACATCGTCGCAAAGTATCCTGGGAGTGTACATGATTCATTCATCTTCCGTCACTGCACCATCAATCAACACTTCCAGGATGGACGATATGGAAATGGACTACTTGTTGGTAAGTACAGAAACCTACTTATGTACACACTGCACAGCAACCCTCTAGGACACACAGCACATACACCACGACATTGACATGTGGAGAGGAACACACTGACGTTCGTGACACCGCTAGGCATGTTTCATATCTTCATCCAATGGGAGAGACACCTAGGGACAAATTACCATTCCAAATAACAACTGATGCCACTCCACAGACACATGGGTAAAATGTAAAACAACACAACAACAAACACATGGCCCCAACTGACATTACATCTGCGAAGATTAAACTTCAATAACACATCAATAACACTCAATCAAACACCCTTCAAATCAATACGTACTGTGTAAGGGATGTGGAATGCCAATCAGAGCTGTGCATTTCCCTGCACGAGCTCATCTTTGTTTGCGAATACTTCGCAGCCAGAGATAAACAAATTTGAATTTTCCTAGATTTCTCAAAAACTACTGAACTGATTCACTCCAAATAAGCGAAAGTGTAATCTGGTACAAACAGCTAGCTTTCTGCCAAATGTGGTGTAATTCTGTCCAGTGGTTCAGCCTGTTGCTGCAGGTCAAACACCATGACACACATAGCATTATGATGACTACAATAAAGATCACGTGCAATCATTGAGGCTGTTCCAATATATCACATCACTCCTGCTCTCACATTGCCCACTAACAAGAGGCAAGTGGACTGTGCGAAGAACACATCTTGATGGGACAATATGGAAAGTGCACATTCCTACACATACGCATTGTGACAAATTAACACACACACAACAGATGTACTGCCATACGGACCTTCTGAAACTCAAAATGACAACCTCACAACCAAGTTAGCCAGCTGAACTGGACCATGTGCAGTAGTCTAGGTACACGTTACAACCTGAGTCAACTTGGTTGGGCAGAGAAATAGGTCTGCAGTGAACTTGTCACACATGTGAAATTAGTGTACAGTCAAATGTTAATACGTCAGTGATCACAACGTACGGAGAAGTTTGGCTAATTGTCACCTTGCTAAATCTAAGGGTCTCACTGATGGTTAAATTAATCTATTGCATATGTCAAAATGTATGGGATGTCCAGGGTACATAGATGCAAACGTGTTACCACCACTGTTGATTTGATTCTGTGTATGGAACTATCATCTCACCCACAGTGAAGACACAGGGACACCTGTATCACAAGTCACAATGCAAGGGAGTACACACTGTACTGCAACTCTCAAAATATACTGCTGACATCCGGTCAGCAGCCAAACACTCGTTCAGCTAAGGAAACAACGCAATGCTGATGGTACATCCTAGAAGCCTAGGAATCAACACAATAACACAAACACAAATGAGTCACAGACAACACAAGGGAATTATTGCTATGCAAGGTGATATTAATGGGGCAAGCTACATCAACATGATCTCAATAATTTTCTCTTTCAGCTGATCAGGGGTATGGGATCCAGCCATGGATTATGACCCCATTTGCCAACCCAAGCACTGCAGCAGAGCGTGCCTATAATGAATCACATAGGAGGACACGCACCATAGTCGAGAGGACCTTTGGCATCCTGAAGTCAAGATTCAGGTGCCTCGACATCTGCAGCATCCTATACTCACCAGAAATGGTCTGCAAGATCATTTTGACCTGTGCCATCCTGCACAACATATGTGTACGAAGGAACATTCCCCTATTAGAACCAGAGCCACAAATGCCTGAAGAGGAGGAAGAGGAGGATGCTGGCCATCAACATGAGGGGGACCAACCAAACACACCTGCAGCATTGCGTAGGCGCCAACATATTGTCAAGAATTTCTTTTGACTCAACTCACCATCACCACTGTTTTAACATATGTAAATAAACACCTATAATAATCACCATATCATGGTCTGGGTAATCATTTTTGCATAACATTTTCTCTAACTATCAGAATAAGAGTGAAGCCTCATGGAGCTTTGCTGATATACCGATCAGGACACAGAAAATTCCAAAGCTATTGTGATGCGTATGAATTACAGTCATATTCACATACACTGTAAATTACATATATCCTGTACATTTCACATTTGAAGGACAATAGCAGAGGACCACACCTATTTCACACATACATGTTGGCAACATGGTTCATTCCAACATATAGCACACAACTAAGATACCATCAGTCAATAATGGAACAAAAAGCATCATACATGAGGCAGTGGATGTGCTATTGCATTAGTAACAGGAATGTATGACCAGACCCTTGACAACAGTAACTGTTACATCACCTATCTTTGCAAGGACTATGTGTGACTAGAATTCCATATAAGCAGCAAATAGATAGCACAAGTGCCACAGCTATGACAAGCATTGCGCACATGACATCCCATGTACATGTCAGCCCATGTCCTACGTCCTGACACACCCATGTTCCCCGTCTCACCCCACCCGTCTTCAGAGGTCCCTGGAATGGTAATATGTGTACCCAGATAATCTTCCTCTACACACTCCCAGACTCACAATGTTAATCCAGTGTGCTTCCCCCTTTAGTATGGTATGCCATAGTCATTGTACTTCTGTCTGCATGGATGTCACGTTAAATAGTGCACTGGCTTGTAGTTTATAAGACCTGTTATCACCTGTACAGTGATTCCCATGTGAACGGTACTGTTGGCCCTTTGAACTTGAATCTCATATACAGGACTTGGGAGAGACTGATGCCGCACACACCTGTGAGCACCTCCATGCAGACCAGCCATTTGAACATGCACTGCCCTTGCAGATGCTTGGAACAGCATAGAAGCTGCCATTTTATCAATAACTGTGTTATGCATTGCTGTGTAACTCAGCTGTGTAACACAGCCCTTGGGTTAATGTGTCACCTTCCAAAACACAGGACAAACACAGTTTTCCATTTCAACTGTCTTGTTCCTCCTCTGACCAGTCTCAGTAAGACCAATGAGTATTTACCTTGTGAAATGTCTGGATCCTGATTGACCCTGCATCCTGTTAGCCTGACTGGCTCCTGTCTGTGCGTTACCCTAAATGTTCCTTGTGGCTACATTTGTATCATTGTTGCTTTCCCAACCCTCACATTCCTCCTGGGGTATTTTGTCAGGTGGGTCTACAATGCATACTCAAATACATTGTATAGCATAATCTGTTTATTTATCGTACCATTGTTGGGAACTTGTCTCCAAATACCCAAATCATGGCCTATCCCTTGTCTGGGTCTTATGTATGCATGAGTGACAAATTGTGACAGTGTACCATGGCCGTATGCAGGGATTGGGTATGGTGCCTCCAGCAGAACCAGCAACGTCAGATAATGTGCATGAAATGTCCACACATGTTAGGACCCTGACAGTCCACACGCTGATTCACATTGCCCACAACATATTGATGGGCCGTGCGTGGTGAATAGCTGCAAGAATAATCAGCACAGAGGCTATGATGTTCCCAGATGCAGTGGGAATTTTAGAGGCCAACCTGTGTACAAATGTTGTGATGACACCTGCCGGTACAAGAATCCTGAGATATTATCTTACTCAGCACACCAAGGTTGCCCTGTTGACAGTCTCATAACACATCTGCAGTGACAGGGTTGGACCATTCCCATGTGGGTTCTCAAATCCTCATTGGCTTTACTTCCATTGATCTCCGAAAGATACTTAGTAGATACAGGAATAGCCGCCACAGATTCATGACTAGAGCTGGACGCAACTGTGACAACGTAGACCCCTAAAAATATACAGGCTAAACATTGGCCCACACACATGAACCAAACACCTCTGTGCATTTGACCACTGGAAATATGTGGCCACATGCTGCTTGGTCTGCTGGTCCTCCACTGCCACAGGAGAGTTGTTGCTCAGTTATATGACCTCAACTGTGGCGTGACATTGCAAATGTGGTTTATCTTTGGCTCTCCGTGTCACAAACACGGTACCCACTTAGTATATACACGTGCCTGACTCATGGTGGGTTCACCAACAAGTGCCTAGGAAGTAGTATCCAACATTACATGGACCATTGACATGAACAACCATCTGCTATCTATCCAGTGCATGCTTTGTCATTTGTGGTGTTTATGTTACCCAAAACCGAGAAAGTGCACACAGCAGTTGTTGCTACATGTATGACCAACACATGTCCTCATCCATTTCCACACTGACTTGCATCTGAGGTTTGGACACATTGACTCCACATGCATACAAGCATATTTGCTATAATGCATCTTGTGATGGTCACACAGTGGGTCAACAACAATATTAGGAGCCAAAGCACACACATTGACCCATAGGCATTGAGTAATTGTACTTATGTGCGTCACCTTGCTATCCTCTCCTGACGCCAAACATGCCCAATTTGTGTAATACATATATGTAGCCCACACGTTTGCCCATCTATTGCGTCAGTCAAGAATGAAAATCCTGTACATCAAGTAGGGGATCATGGTCCGCAGTAGTATGATGTGTCACATGTGCCCATACACCGTCATGCCCAAAGTGGGTGCAATCAGCCTATCTCAGTATTGTCACAACTGTAATGTACCATTAAAATGGTAAAATGACCCAAACCCAGTTAATGCCAGAAATTATGCCGCATACGCATAAAAAAATGATGCACATGCGCCTAAAAATTATGCTTATGCCGGAAATATGACGCATAATGCCCTGAAACATCCATTGTCCCTGAGCGGTATTTTCCACACTGTACCCCCGGAAATTGGTTACGTTTGAAACAATGTTGAAACATATGGATGCAGAGTTATTCTACTCCTGTGCATCAATAAAAAATGACGCACAGACCGTAAGCATCATAATATTTTGACACATGACAATAAAAACGCACCGCACTTTGGGCAGGAAGTGATGTAATAGGATATCCTGTTTACAGAATTGGTACCGTGGGTGTACTTTCACTTTCACTTTGCAGTCTGTGATATTTCCTGACTGTGTGGCTGTGTCTCGATTTGTCTCTGTGCATTTAGTGATTTTGTCTCCAGTGTGGTCTTTTATTTGTCTTTTTGTGTATAATAACTGTCTGTGGTATCCTGTCTGAGTGTTTTTTTGGTCATTTGTGTTGTCAACAATTGTCTTTGTTGTGTTGGGAGTCTGTTGTGGGTAGTGGTAGTTTGGGTATAGTTGGGCTGTGTTGTGTTTGTCCTACTTTCCCCCTATTCTCCTTTGTTCCCCTTTATCCCCTATTTCTTTTTTGTACCATTATGTTGGGTAGGCCTCGTCTTGGCAGGATGGAAGAGGAGGAGCTGGGTGGGTTCATTTGGCTGGTGTGCCATTTCCTACCCCTGATGATTGAGGCAGGTGGTCATGTGATCCAAGAATATCACACAGAGGCACGGAGGCTCCGGTGGGCAAAGGTGTTGCATTATCTGCAGAGGATATACAACACACCACGAAACGACCACCAGCTGAAGCACCGCTGGGCTGACCTTGTATCCAGGGAGCAAGATCTGCTGGACCACCTGGGGATTGTGATTGGTGGCCCTGTTGGTGAGTACAAATCAGGTTAATGTGCATGTTTAAATGCTCTGTAGTGACATTAGCTGATTTTTACAATATCTGCTGGCAATGTTGTTGAGCATGTGGAATGCTAGTGAAACATACAGGGCCACATTTCTACTTTGTTAGCACCGCAATTGTGACCTGTTTGGAAGCAAGAGCTCCGCAAACTTACTAAATACATTTGTATTTAGTAAGTTTGCGCCGCCTTTGTGTCAAACAGCAAAACAAATCTGGTGCAAAATATGTATAGATATAGGCCACAGTTGCCTGTGGGGTATAGAAATTTCTGACACATTACCGTCATTTGTTGACGCAACAGCTAGACTATCTTTATAAGCAAAACAGGAGCCTGAAAATTAGTGCAGGCTTCACGTTAATTGATGATAGCAATGTGGCACAAACATATGTTTCATGTGTGTTCGGTGAGTATGTCAGGAAACAGATCATGGAAATCCTGAAAATATTTGGAATTATTGTGCCCCTCCATTCTTTTCGGATACATGTCTGATCTGGATTTGGACACATACGTAACAAGTTCTAGCTGCGCTCAGCTAACATCTTAGACTGATATTTGGAGTTTGTAGTGCCACATTTAAATTAGGGATGGCAGGCAAAAGGTTTGCACATGGGTTCATATCTCTATGGTTGGTGCAACTCATCATAGCTGTGCCACATCAAATGAAGAAACTGATACAAATTGAGGGCTAACAACTGTCCCTGGCCCTCTGTACATTGTACCTGTGTGTCATAAATTGGTCATAGTCACAATGGCTGGTTGACTGGTAATGCAGTCCTCACGGAAAGTGGCTTTGGATGTCTCTCATGGATACACATGATGAGAAGAATACACTGCATGATTTTGTCTGCTCACTAATGAAGGAGCATGTTGGCCATCACATGATAGTTAGGGCCACTGCATGTGTGCAGATATGTCTGTATCACTCACTGGAGCCCCTGGGTCTGTACATGTTTACCGTGGTATATAGGATGCAGTATCATCATGTTTGAGAGGCTTTACTTTCTGATTTAATCTTACATATGTTATTTATCTTTGGCATTGTTGTACTGCACAGACATTGAGCACATTTCTCCCTTCCATGCCTTACAGGTGGACCGGCACCCTACACTATTGGCAAGGTGGCTCGATTTGAGGACCCAGACATCTCCAGTAAGTGTTCATATTTCTGTTATGTGTTGTGTTTGCTGGTGATGTGTGATGGACTCCTGTGTGTTGGACTCCTGTGTGTTGGACACATAGCAAGGTGTGATGCGCTGGCCAATCATTTTTTTTGTTCATTGAGTGGAATATCATTTTATCACCATCTTTGAGTTGGCCAATCCTAATCGTATTGTCATATTTTGGTATTTCTAGGTCAGTCCTGTAGGTACGGCAATGTGAATAGGGATGAGTCATGTGTATAAAACTTGATTCAGAAAAAGTAGCAGTGGGCCATATTAGTGAATTAGTCAGCCAGTCAGACCTGAATTCTCCCAGAATAGGGATGCCAAAGTCTTACCCACAGACTTCTGCTTCCCTATTCACTAATGAACATGTTGAACTGTATGTTAAACTTCCTAGCAGCATGTAGCTCCACATGTAGTGCTACGAGTATGTGGCACTTGAGTACAATGACCTAGGTGTGCATGCAACTCATGGCCAGAGGTGTTCTTGCATCTCTCTGTTTGTTGTAAGTCATGGCCTACCGGTAGTAAATGATGTGGACAAAGGTCTGCATTTCCAAACATAAGTGTTGATGGGATTGTCCAAGGGTTGGATGTCTCCTATTTGGAGTTCCTCCTTACCTGTGGTGTGTGTGCTGGGCCAAACCAATGTCCAGCTTTCCTAAGCTTCCTGGGTGTCCTTGTTGTTAGAAATTATTAGTTGATTGTCCACCCCCCCTCAGACACAGGCGTAGGGTTGTGAATAGTGTACCTAGGACTGATGATACAAGTTTGGTACACAGACATGTAAATCAGTAAATCGCTTGTCTGAACCTAGTATACCCATTCATGATTAGCACATGCTTTCCATACTGGCAAGTCCATTTACAACTCGCAGATCTTGTGGCCCTAGATTGCCATACAGTACAAAGACATTTGTTGCCCTGGCAGTGGTGGAGGATATGCAGCATGATTTTTAGCTGACAACTGGCAGAACTATGATGCCAAAATCATGCCACTTGTTACCCATCTTGTAGGGTTTGGATGTGCTATGTGTGATAGGACCTTTGTAGGCTGGCTTGCCATGTACTTCCTCAGGGACAATCAATGATCTGTATGATGATCTGTGCTGTTACAAGAACATTAGATGTATTGTCTGATTTACTTTTTGTGCCATTTCACGCAATGCAGTACCTAATGTTTGATTTTCTATTTGTCTTAACAGCTGCAAATATGACTCTCATCCAGGTTAGGGAGTTTGAACGGCAGGCAATGCGATACCGCCACATACTTGATGTAGAGTCTGGGTACCGCAACATGGCCCGAAGATATCACCATGAACGAGCCTCCGGAGCTTGGAGGGCATTTGCACAAGGGGGCCCTTCTGTGTCTACCACAGCCACCACCAGAAGCACCACCACTACCACCCAGGTGGCACCAACAGCAGCTGGGACCTTTACGGGACCATCAACTGCAACTGCTCCAGGACCAGTCACAGCACCACCTGCACGGCAGCCTACAGCCATTGCAACAACACTGGCCCATACTTCCTCGGCTGGCACCCAGACCACCCCTGGTGCAGCCATTGACCCTGCTGCTTTTGCTCAGATGCAAAGGAACTTGGACCGTGTCCTACGTAAGATTACCAGACTGCAGCAGGAAGTGGCACAGGTCAACCAGCGGGTGCGTTCCATAAAGAAGACCCTGAGGAGGGCCAACCTGTAGACATCTACACAGACATGATTCCCTCCCCTTCCTCCTCTTTCCTGGTTCTTACACTTTGTGGCTTTACGGGGCTTAGTGTTAGGTTAGTATAGGCTGTTAGTTTAGTTAGTGGTAGTGGGTGTGGGGTGGGGGTTTCTGAATATTTCTACTGTTTATTATTATGTGTGTGGGGGCAATTTTGGGGTTGTTGTGTTTTTCAAAACAAAATAATAATAAAATAAAAAATAAAAAATACAAAATTACTAAAAAATATTTATTTGTTTACAATAGGATAGTATGTGTTTAGGTTAGTATCTGTTGTCCTCCATGTGTCCCATCTTATAAGGGGGGTGGGAGGTTGATGTTTAGATCATTTCGTTAAATGTGATAAGTAGGTTTAGCTTAGGTTAGTTAGGGACAGTTGTGGGTAATGAGTAGTTAGAGTAGATTAGGTGAGGTAAGGTGTTTCCCCTAGTTTTCACTTCTGTTTTTACTGTTTAATAAATATCTAGGTAACCCTTTACAGTATGTGTCAAATGCGTGTAGATGAGGGCCTTGGCATGAGTGGACAGTGTCTCTTTTGTATTAGAATTTGTGTCCTATGCTGCAACCATATCCCAACTGAGCTGTTACATTGGCAGCTACCCCAAAGCTACTTAGCTAAGATTCAGCCATTCATTGCAACCACCAATCACGGTTACTATGGATCCCAAAGTGTGGTTATTTCATGATGTGTGTTTTCAATGTCACATACTGTGCTTCCAGATTTAGTATTGGGGACACTGTGTTAAGTCTGACTGCAGTCTGATGTCCAAGGAAATCCTTATAAGTTGAGTGGTAGTATGCTCTCTTGTAGTATAGTGTACAAGAGAGCACATAGATCATTTGTTACACTGTTTAGCATGGTTACTTATTTGGATGTTAACTCATACACCTCCATTCATGCAGTCTGGTGTGTGTTAGCTTAAATTTGTGGCAAATGTCATATACGTTAGTTTTGCATTGAAGCAACAATTTGAAGGCACTATTTTCTGGCTTAGACATCCCTTGAGGAAGCGTTATTCTGTCCAACACAGCATTATGGTGTGTAGTTTCTATTTTACTCAGAAATAACCCTCAGGAAGGGCAGATGATGGTACAATCCAGGCCACTGTGCATAGTTATCAGCCCACATTATTTCAGGACAGTTGTATTGACAATCTGTAATAACTGACAGGAGGCAAACTTCACTGATCTACTGCACATTTGATGTGCCACATTACACAGAGACAAAGTGGTTGTGTAAGTGCTATTTATTGAAAAGTGCTGTAGTGCAATATGTACATTGTCCATGATTGTGAGTCCATTATAGTGACATCTTCCATTGTGATCCTACAAAAGTGTGAAAGGACATGTCATTGGACATGCTGGGGTGAAGTGTCGGACAGTGCAGAGGGAGAGGATTTGCCAATGAGTTAGTGAGAGACAATCACAGGGCAGGCTGACAAGATAAACAGTGTGTTGCAGAACAATGCTTGAGTACAGTTGTTGCAAGACTGGCATGTTACAAAGCACAGGACCTTGGTAATAGGTGGCCATGTGGCAGGGACTAGTGCTACGGGGTACTCTTATGTCTTCATCTTCTGATGTGTGTGTTGCCTCCTCTGCCCTTGGTGGTGGTGGTTGTGATGGGGCAACACACACCTCCGTGTGTGAAGACGTGGAGTCAGACATCCCGGTAGCTGCTAACTGTGGGGTCTTAAGGGCAGTACTGCAGCAAAGAGTATCTGCTGGTTCTTAAGAATAGCAGCCACATCACAGTGATAGGCAGCCAGGTCAGCCCTGAGAGGTTCCATGTTGCATTTGTGCACGCGTTGACAGGAATGCTGTTGTAGGTGTTGGGTCAACTGTATTATGGCTGTGCTGATTTCCTTCAGCCTTTTTTCTACTTCCTGCAAGATAGTTGTTCGCCCTTGCATAGCTGCTGCCTGTTCTCCAGTTGACATCATGCACAAACGCACCCCCTCTAGGCTGGCTACCATAGTTTGCATCCCCACCTGCACCTCCTTGGCCAGCTCCTGCTGTACTCCAACTACAGTTCTCTCAAAGCTGGTGCCAGTGTCGTCAGAGTCCTCAGCTTTTTTGGAGCTGGCAGGTCGTACAATAGGGGTTGTGGGTGGGTCCTCTGTGATGGCTGCTAGTTCTTTGCTCCTCCTTGTGACTGAAGGTGGGGTCTGGAGGATTTGAAGGACCTCTTGGAGGGTCTGCTGGCTAATGTTTGTCAGCTCGTCATCCAAGTCATCAGGGTAGTCCTGGACAGGCATATCCGCAGGAGATCCATCGTCCTCTGCAATGAAATATGGTACAATTAGTGTGTCTGTGTTGTGGGCTTAGTAATGTGACATGCCTGCCTTGCAATTATTTTCACATTGTGATCTTGGTTCCTTTTCATTGTTCCTGTCTTTCAGATTGGCATTCTCCCAGGCCTATGCCCCACCTGCATGTCACATGTATTGTGGTCAGTTTGTGGACTTGTCAGTATCATATCCTCTAGGTGTTGGTTCTGGCCAAATTGTGAATTACCACCTTCTTGCCCTACACAACCCTTCGTCTACTTCCATTCTCATGGTGAGGCCTTTCACTGGCTGTGGGTGCTCTGATGGCACTAGCACCACACTTAACAATCTGGACCTGCCCCAGTCTCTGATCTTTCACATCCACCTATATGTAGTTGAAATTTAGCATATACTATGTATAGCATTGTTGTGGCACAATATGGATGTCAGCATTGATAATGTGTACTGCTGATGTTGGGAAATGTGTGGTACATTGGATTGCCCTGATAGTCGTAGCAGTGTCCTATTTCCTCCTCTGACTGTGCAGGTGTATTTCTGTGACCAGTTACATGTGTCTTCCACGTCAATGCTGTTGTCTGAGCAGTATGACATTTGGGATGTTGCATTGTGACCCAGACACAGGGTGGACCCTGACATATGCAGCATGGGTATGACATTAATGCTGTGTACCTCCTAATGTTGATGACATTGGCTGATGTTTGCGGCAACTATGGACATTAACATTTGACAGGACTGGAACATTTGTCTTGTTTCAGGTGATTGTAAATGTTGTCATCCTGAACCCTCTAATTTGGGTGTTTTAGATTCATGGGGACGTTACTGCCATTAGCTACTTGACCTGCACACACAGCGGAGGTGGTAGTGGCAACTGTTGTCAATGTTACATTCCACTTGTAGGTATGGCCAGAGGTTCTTTATTGGGCCCTAGTTAATGTAGGGAGTATAGTGGCTGATGTGTGACGGGATGCCAGTTTGACGTTGTGCCCTGCCCTCCTGGCCTGGCTTTACCTTTGCAACATCCTTGGCATGGCAGCATACCCCCATGCAAAGGCTGTTGGTGTTGTGTAGTGGTGTACCCAAGGTTTCCTCTGAACGGGCCATGCCCCCGTGCCGTGCCCCTTTACCCACGCCACTCCCTGAATATCATGACTTACATGCATTGTGTAGTGCGTATGTCCACCCTCCCTGTTGCAGATGACATTAGTGCATTTTAATTCCCCATGCGACTTACCCTGCATGTGTGTTGTCTCCTGGTAGTCTGCGCTGTCCTGTTCTTGAATCCCTGTGACGATCTCCTCAGGGACGACAGCTGCCACCATCTCCTCCATGTGGTCCAGGGCCTCCTGGTGTGCTGGACTCCCACCTCCAGTCTGCAGTGCTGCCTTCCTGTTCCTGGCCATCTTTTCCTTGGTCCTGCGCTTGCAGTCATGCCAGAGTTTCTTGCACTCAATGACTGTTCTGCGTACTTCTGCCACACTGTTAATCTTGTCAACAATTTGTTGCCATATTGCCTCTCTCCTACTGATTGGCAACTTTGAGGTGACAAACAGTTGGTGCTGGTGTTCCGTCACCTCTTTCACCAGAATGTCCTGCTCCTCTGCACTGAAGCAACACTTTCTTTTCTTCTTCTCCCTGTCCTGGGACTTGTGTGGGTCCTCCTGGCTGGTTCCTGGTCTTTTGTCATCTTCCTGGGGTCTGTGCAAGCATCTGGGATCCATTTTGGCTCTCCTCTGCAAAAATTCCTGTGTTTGCGGCGAGTTTTGATGCCATTGTGTCAAAAACCGCCGCTTATCTGGTTTGCGGTGTCGTAAAACGGCTCACAGTAATTTCCGCCGCGTTAACTTCGTTTTCCTTTACGACGTGATGCTGTGGTGTGCGTCAGAGAAAATGACTCACACCTGTTGTTTGTGACACTGTGCGTGAAAGTATAAATTTGACGCCCACACGGCGCAAAGAAATGGAGTTAGCCGGCGGTAATATTTTTGACGCAAAACTGCGGCGATGGGCCAAAGTCTGCAGAGACTTGTCCCTAGTGAAAATTTCAGGTATACCAATTCCTGATGAGACTGTTTGGAATAAAGTATTATTTGATATATATGGCCCGACGGAGGTCATCCAAATTCCATATGTTTTCAAACTTTACATGAACAATGTAATTACACCCTGAGTAGTTTCTGATGATTGGGATGTGAAAACAGTTGATTCTATGATGTCTGATTTGCAGTATTATACCATATTTGAAAATGAGGATGTGTATAAATCCAAAGAAAATTATGGAGATATGTTCTCTTATAATTATTATGGACATGATTTAATTCACAGAGAAAGTACCCTAAAGACTATATTTAATTATACGCAGTAGGAACACTGGCTGACTCCCCTAGTGGGGAGTTCCAAACGTATACTAAAAAGTTAGCATATTTTTCTGGGCACAATGTTAAAAATGCTGAGTCGTAATATTTTAAACTGCCAGTAATGGAAAGTCAACATGTTCTATGGACAGATACACAATAAATTTATTCTGATTTCTTTGTTTCCCAGTTAGCTATTGAAGGCTATGACTACTGGTTGAAGTTGATAGACTCAAAAAGTGTGTGGGAAACTAATTGGCAAATAAGGGGAAAGGAAACTTTATTTAGAGCATGCCTGATACCTGTTCAAATTATATTTTTTAAATAAACAGATTCATTATCTTTTTCAGCTAAATTAGATGGAGTCTCTGTAGATCCGATCATGTAAGTGAATGGTCTTGTCAAGTTGATTTCATTGAGTCAATTATCTGTTCTGTTTCAAGGTGTTTTCATTTACACAGCAATGGACTTAAAAAGAAAATGTTAAATCCTATGCATGTGAAACGTAACATAGATACAATAAGTGATGCATTAGTTTGTTATATTGTCTTGATTCAGTAAATGTTTGCTTTAGACATTTCAAAATTTTAAACTGTGTTTTTAAATATATGAACATTTGCTATGTTTAAAGACTTGGGCCCTCATTACAACATTGGCGGTAAATGCCGCTTACCGCCGTGCAGAACACCACCAACACATCGCAGCGGAATTCCGCCACAGCTATTACGACCCACAGCTCGGAATCTGCCAAAATCTAGACACCCACACAAGTCCGCCACACCAAAGGTCAGTGATAAACTGGCGATAACGAAACCTCCACCGTCACGCCAACAGGAATACGCCCACACTACAACGACCCACAAATCCACGCAGCGGTCTTTCAACCGCGGTATTCCATTGGCGGTACACACCGCCGCGCTCAAAATACACACACATTTACAAAACACAACCACATTGGACAATTCCAAATACACACACCTGATACACATACACACACCACTCCCACACACCCAATACAATATAAAACACCCGCCCACATCACCTACAAACCCTTACTACCAAAAATGTAGATGAAGGCCAGAGAGACAGCACAGCAAAGACAACACCAGCATACAGAGGCACACAACACCATCACACATACACATCCACGCACAAAACACCACACACCCCTAAATATCACCCCACACATCACAACACACACCACCTCACACATCACCCACACCACCCCATGGCACCGCAAAGACACCCCAGGTTTTCTGAGAACGAGCTCAGAGTCATGGTGGAGGAAATCATCCGGGTAGAGCCACAGCTATTCGTATCACAGGTGCAGCACACCACCATAGCTAGGAAGATGGAGCTATGGTGCAGAATCGTGGACAGGGTCAACGCAGTGGGACAGCACCCAAGAACACGGGAAGACATCAGGAAGAGGTGGAACGACCTACGGGGGAAGGTGAGTTCCATGGTCTCAAGACACCACATCGCAGTTCAGAGGACTGGCAGCAGACCTCCACCTCCTCCCCACAACTAAGAACATGGGAGGAGCAGGTCTTGGCTATACTACATCCTGAGGGCTTCGCAGGAGTAGCAGGAGGAATGGACTCTGGTAAGTCAAATCTTAACTATTACATCCCCCACCCTCCTTGCATGCTATCACATACCCCCACCCTCACCCTTACCCCATCACTCCAACTCCTCACATATGTCCCACTATCACAAACCACACATCCCAACACCAAGCCCTACATGCAACAAGAAAGCATGGACACCCATCACCAATGCATGGCCACTACACATACCCAAACAGACCCCTAAACAATTAGAACACAAGGTCCTACACAGGAATGCAAGCACTGGGGTACAGGGTCACCCACCCATTGCACACCATGGCACACACAGATGCAATAATCATGCCTTTACACCCCAGCAGGACCCCTACCCAACGTCACCGGACAGGAGGTTCCAGACCTGTCCACTCCACCCACAGAAGAGGCCCCAGTGATGACAGCAGCTCTATCCAACTGGATCTAGATGACCAGCCCAGCCCATCTGGGACCTTGGGACAGTTGGTTTCCCTCACACTGGCACAAGCCACAACAGAGATTCCCCTGTCTGGAAACACCAGCACAGCACCCACCCAGCGGGCCCATACCTCTGCCCTAGGACACGTCAAGCAGCAGTGTTTCCACCACTACAGGGAACCCAGGCTAACCCACCACCCTAAGAACAGGAGGGACCTGGGGGCAGTGGTAGTGGGCACACGGTTCAGGGGACAGAGGCCCAGGAACACAGGGGAACTGGGAGGGCTGCTGTGCGACAGGGGGAAGACAGGCTGAGGGAACCCAATCTCCACAAGGCCCTCTCCAACATCATGGGAGCCTACCATCATTCCCAGGAGACAATGGCAACGGTACTGGCCAAGTTTCAGGAGACCCAGCGGCTGCAGGAGGAACAGTATTTGGGGTTCAGGGAGGAACTCAAATCCATCAATACCACCCTGGGCACCAATGTAGAGGTGCTGAAGGAACTCATGAACACCAGGAGAGACACTGTGGCACAACAAGGGGCCCCTGACACTAGCCTGGACGATGAACTGCCCACCAACTCCGCCGGCGCTAGTGGACAGGAGGCACTGCCACAGGACCACGACACCAGCACCTCACCCCTTGCAGATGGAGAACCACCCCTGAGATCCAGGACAAAGACAGAGAACAATGCCAAGACCCCTGCCAAGAAATGAGACCACCCTGATTGTCATCCTTCTATCCCACTTTGTCACCCTGTCCATCCTTAAACTGCCCCAGCTCCAATTCCTGTGCCCCTTTGGATAATGCACCTGTGAGACTAATAGACTGGACTCTGCCATGGACATTCCCCCACCATCACCCCTGACCATTTTACAACCGCCTCCAATATTTAGCACTTAAATAAACACCCTTAAATCACAAAACTATCTGGAGTCAGTCTGTGCTTTCACAAATGTGTATTTGCAATAACTGAGGGAAATAGCAATGTCCATTCTATTGTCAACATACCTATGTCACACAGCTCTAGTCCATGAGGTTACATAGCAGAGGTCACACAGTGGGACCCACATCTGTGAAATCGAAAGGGAAAGTGACAAATCAGGGTCCATATACTGGGTGAAAGTGACAGAAAGATGAGAGGTGGAACAATTGTATCAGATGTAGGAGGCAGTGATGTCTTCATACCTGTGTCCTACTGGAAGTATTGATGGATCACAGTGTATCTGTTGTCTATGTCCTCTTCTCCTGCCTCCTCTTCTTCACTTTCCACAGGCTCCACAGCTGCCACAACACCTCCATCTGGACCATCCTCCTGCAGAAAAGGCACCTGTTGTCGCAAAGCCAAGTTGTGCAGCATACAGCAGGCACCAATGATCTGGCACACCTTCTTTGGTGAGTAGTAGAGGGAACCACCTGTCATATGGAGGCACCGGAACCTGGCCTTCAGGAGGCCGAAGGCCCTCTCTATTACCCTCCTAGTTCGCCCATGTGCCTCATTGTAGCGTTCCTCTGCCCTTGCCCTGGGATTCCTCACTGGGGTCAGTAGCCATGACAGGTTGGGGTACCCAGAGTCACCTGCAAATGTCGAAGGACAACTGTTAGACACACACTTACCCTTAGGGACAACCCCAGACCCAGTCATCTATTCACATGGTATAGGGTCCTTGTCCTCACCTAATAGCCACACACGGTGCCTCTGGAGTTGGCCCATCACATAAGGGATGCTGCTATTCCTTAGAATGTAAGAGTCATGCAGTGAGCCAGGAAACTTGGCGTTCACATGGGAGATGTACTGGTCAGTCAAACACACCATCTGCCCATTAATGGAATAGTAACTCTTCCGGTTTCTGTCCACCTGTTCACTCCTGCAGGGGGGTTACCAAGGCCACATGTGTCCCATCAATGGCACCTATGATGTTGGGGATATGCCCCAGGGCATAGAAGTCACCTTTCACTGTAGGCAAATCCTCCGCCTGAGGGAAAACGATGTAGCTGCGCAAGTGTTTCAGCAGGGCAGACAACACTCTGGACAACACGTTGGAGAACATAGGCGGGGACATCCCTGATGCTATGGCCACTGTAGTTTGAAAAGACCCACTTTTCAAGAAATGGAGTACTGACAGGACCTGCACCAGAGGGGGGATCCCTGTGTGATGCCGGATTGCTGACATCAGGTCAGGCTCCAACTGGGCACACAGTTCCTGGATTGTGGCATGATCAAGTCTGTAGGTGACAATTACATGTCGCTCTTCCATTGTCGACAGTTCCACCAGCCGTCTGTGCACCGGAGGATGCCGCCATCTCCTCACCTACCCCAGCGGACGTGCCCTATGGACAAGAACAGCGAACAGAGAGTCACCCAACACTGAGGTATTAAATAGAATATTTATTGCACACATTTGTCAATCCGCTATGTGCCTGTCTTAGTGTGTATGCAAGGCCTAGATATGTGTGACGCATTTACAATTAATGCCATGTGGCCCCCTGAAATGGCGGCTGCCTGACCTGTAATGTGGGACAATGGGATATGAGGTAACATCTCTGACGTTGTACACCGTTGCGGTAGGCGGTCGAAGACCACAGCGCAATCCTGCATTGGTTAACATTGGACCCTATGGGTCCCAGGAGCCAATGATGATGTACGCCGGCGGTGACGGTACGCACCGCCGCGGACGTGACTGCCATTTTCTCACTGTTCACTCACTTGATACCTGATCTTCGACAGGAGAGGACCTACACTGCAAGTGCTGCTGTGACCTCAGTCTGGAAGCGACAATGGCTCAAGTGTCTGGGGAAAGGGCCCCTGCCTTCACATTGTAGGAGTTGGACAAACTAGTCGATGGGGTCCTCCCCCAGTACATGCCACTCTGCGGTCCTCCAGACAAACAGGTGAGTACACTGTGAGCACGCTGTATGGGCAATGCCTGTTTGGAGTGGTGTGGATGGGAGATTGGGGGGGGGGGGGAATGAGGCGTGCATGAAACAACGGTGAGTGTATGTGCGACATGGCAAGGGTAGGAATGTGGGCCAATGACTGTGACGGTCCGGACAGTTATATCTTCTCCTTTTCCCCTGTACTATTCCTGTAGGTCAACGCCCACCAGAAGAAGGATATTTGGCGTGCCATCGCCAAGGAAGTCTGGACCCTGGGGGTCCACCACAGACGGAGCACCCACTGCTGGAAAAGATGGGAGGACATTTGCCGCTGGAGCAAGAAGACGGCGGAGGCCCAGCTGGGGATGGTCTCCCAACGTGGGAGGGGTGCCCGTCGCACCATGACCCCCCTGATGTTCCGGATCCTGGCGGTGGCGTGTCCGGAGTTGGATGGGCGCTTGAGGGCATCACAGCAGCCACAAGGGGGTGAGTACAGTCACATTCATCTGATTCAGCGCGCATTGGAGGTGTCTGGGTGGGGGAGGTGGGCTGTAGGTACCTCTAGCCCAGGGCGAGTTTTGTAGGCAAGGTCCCTTCGTGAGGCAGGCCATGTGGCACCCCACTCCATTAGTGTTAAGAGCCATCTACCCCTAGTCAGGCTCCTGTGACTTCCATGTGTGCAGCAATCGGGCATAGGCCTTGTACCCCATGGCCCTGTGATTAATTAGGGAACTCTAAGTGCATGGCGTAGTGCAGAGGGCTGCTGTGTCTGTAGTGTCCGCCAACGGTAGCGGTATTGCATGCACTGAACATGTCTTTCTACTTTCTTTCCACCCCTTTTTGTGGTCTCGCTGTTCTTGTGTACATTAGCATCATCAAGCGGAGGAGCAGTGCCACCGGAGCAGGAGGGAGCTGCCTCCCACATGGCCCTGGAGGGCGAGACTACGGACTCCGAAATCACCAGTGGGACGGAGGGCGAGGGGAGCTCCACGGCGGGGACAGGAGCTGACTCCTCCACTGATGGGAGATCCCTTGCGGTGACGGGCCCCTCTGTGACCACCGCATCTACAGGTACAGCCGCCACCCCCCTACCAGCACCGCCCTCCCAGCAGCCCCTCAGTTTGTGCCCCGTGGCCGCTCACCCAGGAGTGTGGGCATCTTCTTCGCCCCAGGCACCTCAGCCCCTGCCCCTGTCAGCCCTGCTGCCCTCAGTGAGGAGGCCATTGACCTCCTCAGATCCCTCACTATTGGGCAGTCTACCATTCTGAAAGCCATCCAGGGTGTAGAGAGGCAGTTGCAACAGATGACTGCATACCTGGAGGGCATTCATTCTGGTTAGGCAGCCCAACAGCGAGCTTTTCAGACTCTGGCCTCAGCAGTGATGGCAGCCATTGTCCCTGTGTCCAGCCTCCCCCCTCCAACTTCCTCCACCCAGCCCCAATCCCCAGTACCTCAGCCTATCCCAAGCACACCATCAGACCACCATGCACACACCTCAACACACAAGGGTAGCTCTGGCAAACATAAGCAGCACACATCCCACAGGCACTCACACAAGCATCATACCCATGCACACATACCAACATCCACTGCCTCCACTGTGTTTCCCTCCTCCTCGTCTCCCTCCTCCCTCCCTGTCACGTCTCCACTCACACCTGCATGCACTACATCTTCAGCCACTACGTCCATCACCAGCACGCCCATCACCACACACCTCTCACGTGCACTCACCACCCCTACTACCATTCACACATCCCCTGTGTCTTCTACCAGTGTGTCTGTGAGCCCTCCTCCCAAAGTACACAAACACAGTCACACACCCACCCAACAGCCATCCACCTCACGACAGCCACCAGCCCATGCACCTTCACCCAAAGTAAGCAAACAAACACCTCCTACAACCACTACCTCTTCCTCCACTCCCACCCCCCTCCATCTACCCGTCCCAGTGTGTCTAAAAAACTTTACCTGTCAAACCTTGACCTCTTCCCTTCACCTATCCCACCCCTTCCGTCCCCTAGGGCCCACCTTTCCAGGTCCCAACCCAGCACCTCAGCCACCACATCTCCGGGAACAGTGGTGCCAGCAGTAACCAGCTTCTGGAGTGCGCCAAGCAGCAGGGCAGCCAGTGTGCCAAGGAGCCAGGCCAAGGACAGTCTCCCACCTCAGAAACATAAGAAGTTGGCCACAGCCCAGAGGGAGAAGAGCAAAACACCTGCCACCAAGGGGTCTCCCAGGACTACAGTTGGGAGTGGCAAGACAGCTGTGCCACCATCCAAGGTGGGGAAGGGGCAGAGAAAGAAAGGGAAGTCGCCGCCAACCTGCACAGTGGACAAGACCGCCACCAGCACCGCC
Organism: Pleurodeles waltl; assembly: GCF_031143425.1. Classification (NCBI taxonomy): domain Eukaryota; kingdom Metazoa; phylum Chordata; class Amphibia; order Caudata; family Salamandridae; genus Pleurodeles; species Pleurodeles waltl. Next base: position 1,643,542,837 of record NC_090440.1, on the reverse strand, counting down.
ACATGTACCGCCGCCACCATCACCGCTTCCCAGGACACCGCTGCCACCAGCACCGCTGCCCAGGACACCACCGCCACCAGCACCGCTGCCCAGGACACGCCGCCAGCAGCGCGCTCACTGAGCCACCCACCAGCACCTCTGGCCAATGAGCGCCGCAAGCACCGCCGCTACTGAGGCCGCCGCAAGCACCGCCAGAGGCCACACCACATCATGTGCCAGTGGCACCACCGCAGACATGGCTGCCATCCCCAGTGGTCAGTCGTACGAAGCTGGTGGTCAGTTCCAGGGGACTGGACAGCTTCCATGTAGGCCCACCGTCAGTGGAGTGTCACATCCACTACCTGAGTCCTTGGCAGGATGAAGCACTCTGGGCACAAAGCCCCCTCCAGAACCAGTGGAGAAAGGCATCCACTACCTCTGTCCTTGGCAGGATGAAGCACTCTGGGCACATAGCCCCCTCTAGAACCAGTGGAGAGTCACATCCACTACCTCAGTCCTTGGCAGGATGAAGCACAGATCCACTACCTCAGTCCTTGGCAAGATGAAGCACTCTGGGCACAAAGCCCCCTCCAGAACCAGTAGAGTATCGCATCCACTACCTCTGTCCTTGGCAGGATGAAGCACTCTGGGCACAAAGCCCCCTCCAGAACGAGTGGAGAAAGGCATCCACTACCTCTGTCCTTGGCAGGATGAAGCACTCTGGGCACAAAGTCCCCTCCAGAACCAGTGGAGAATGGCATCCACTACCTGAGTCCTTGGCAGGATGAAGCACTCTGGGCACAAAGCCCCCTCCAGAACCAGTGGAGAAAGGCATCCACTACCTCTGTCCTTGGCAGGATGAAGCACTCTGGGCACAAAGCCCCCTCCAGAACCAGTGGAGAATGAAATCCACTACCTCTGTCCTTGGCAGGATGAAGCGCTCTGGGCACAAAGCCCCATCCAGAACCAGTGGAGTATCACATCCACTACCTCTGTCCTTAGCAGGATGAATCACTCTGGGCACAAAGCCCCCTCCAGAACCAGTGGAGAAAGGCATCCACTTGAGAGACTGTGGCTTTGCACTCCCCAGGATAAAGCAGTGGGCAAACCACCCACTGGAGAGACTTGTGAGACTGTGGCTTTGCACCCCCAGGATAAAGCAGTGGGCAAACCACCCACTGGAGAGACTTGTGAGACTGTGGCTTTGCACTCCCCAGGATAAAGCAGTGGGCAAACCACCCACTGGAGAGACTTGAGAGACTGTGGCTTTGCACTCCCCAGGTTACATCAATGGGCATGGAGCCCCCTCGTGGAGCTGGCGTTGTGCACTCATCCAGCTGAGGTGCCCCCCTTCCCCCTGAGATGCCTGTTTTATTTCGATTTGATGCCCCTGCAGTGTTCTCTCCGTTTTGATTGGGTATCTTGTGTGGGCCTCGCCCATGCATTTTGGGCCCAGTGGTCCACGGACTATGTAGGTGCAGTACATGGACTTGAATTCTTGGTGTATATATTTGTTAATAGTGTATATATATTTTTGAGTAATGGATTTTTATTGATTACATTTGTTCAAATAATTTTCTTTTGTCCTTGCGTTCTTCCAGGGGGGGTTGGGGGGTGTAAATGTAATGTATCAACATGTATTTGTGTGTGTGCTGTAGTGGGTGAGGGTGGGGGTGGGGGTTTTGCGTGTTGCGTGTGTGTGTCACTCTCTTTTCCCTCCCCCCGTGTCGTAGGTGCAGTACTCACCATGGTTGTCACCGCCGGCGTTCGTGCTCCTGGTAGAGGAGCAGGAAGACAATGGAAGGTAGAATTTGTCTGTCTGTTGGCAGTGACCGCCGTGCTGTTTGTTTGTACCGTAGTGGCGGTCTGAGTGTTAAAGTGGCTGTCTATGTTGGCGGTTTCCGCCACGTCGTGATTCCATTTTCTTTACAGCCGGCCTGTTGGCGGTTTTACCGGCGCTTTAACACCGACCGCCAGGGTTGTAATGAGGGCCTTAGTCTGTGGAACTATATTAATAAAGAGCGATTGGATATTTGTTCCGTCCGCTGAATTTAGGCCCCCGATTTATAAACAGTTCATGCAATGCAGGGCAGCAAGCAGGCTGCAGCCCTCCATTGCTTGAACTGGAGAGAGCAGAACTGTACCATATCTAGAAAGAAATGTTGCAGGTCTGCTTTCGCCATATGCTGCACATTTTGTGCAGCCTTGCACAAATGCAGGCACCTTTGCGCTATGGTGCTGTGGTGAAGGTTCTCATTATCCTAATAAAGCTACTGGATTTGGGTGGCAGAATTGCATAGATTGTGGGGTACTAAATACAATTCCCCAACATGTCACGCCTGTCAGGTTTCCCGGCTAGTTAGCAGTGCCCCATCTCTGCCCAAGAGCAGGGATGATTGTGGCAACCGGGTGCATGACAAATAAGACTCCTCAGGGGAATTGTGGTCAATCAGATCTCACTCCTTTCTCTCATTCACATTAGTCTCACAGGCAAAGACAACAGAGGCAGAATATAGTTCAAAAGGATTTATTGAAGTAACTGCATCTTATATAGAATGGTATGTAGTGCAATAATTAGGATGATAAAACACACTAAAACAAAAGGCTGACGAGGAGTGTGAAACACAAAAACAGTCTCACCAAACTGTCACTTAGAGTGGTATATATCTTTCCTACCTAAGCTATGCTTTAGCACAGCAAAATAAGACTAATCCGCCCTTCAGGTTTCCCCCTGGGAAGACATCGTCCCCCATACCTGAGCAAGGAAGCCTGATGTTTAAAAAGACACCGTCCCCATGTAGGCTAGGGGTTCGGAAGTCTAAGCAAGCAGCTGTAGCGAAGGTAATCAGCATATAGTCATGGTCATCTGGCTGGAATCTCCCTCTAACGTGTATGGGACAAAGGAGTCTTTTTATAATAAAACAGTTGACATTCTAAGAAAGGGTCCCCACGTATGAATATGTGTGTTTCTGTGCATGTTGGAGACACAGCTTACCACTTTTGCCAGCAACCCTATCTGACTGCAGTCTTGAGGAAAGCACAAAGTGAAATGAATGTTCTGCTAAGAACTTAGGGCCTCATTATGACCCTGGCGGCCAGCGGTAAGCTGGCCGTAACACCACCAACAGGCTGGCGGTGTACCACCAGCTATCATGACTGTGGTGCTATAGTAACGGCCATACCGCCGGCCCCTCCACTATATCGCCAGGCTTTCACCTGGTGGTCATAAGCCCCAACCCCCAGCCTGGCCATTGCGTTAAACACCACCATGGAAAGGCTGGCGGTAAGGGGTACTTGGGGTGCCCTGGGGGCCCCTGCACTGCCCATGCACTTGGCATGGGCAGTGCAGGGGCCCCAGTCATAGCCCCGTCGTGCATTTCACTGCCCGAATTTCGGGCAGTGAAATGCACGGCGGTTGCTATTGTACCCGCTGCACATTCGCATTGCCGTCGGCTCTATTACGAGCTGGCAGCAATACTGATGTGACTTTTCCACTTGCCCAGCGGAAAAGTCATAATAGGGAGCCAGAAATACCGCCGGCACTGGCAGTATTCTGGCTCCCACAGCCTCAGCGGTCTTTTTAAAAGACCGCTGAGGTTGTAATAAGGGCCATAATGCTTTCCTAGGCGAAAGAACAACTAGATAGAGAAAAGTAAATTAGTCACATTTGCAATACTGCAAATGTGACTAACGGTAAAAAAATAAAGCAATGCTGAATAAAATGCAACTAGGCTAAAGCGTACAACAACAGCCCTAGTTTGCTAAAATAACGTGACTAAAATAGCTATACAACACCCTCCCCTTGCCAGTTCAAAGGTGGTTTAAAGCCTAAAAAAAATAAAAGACAAATTAAGTCTATTTATAAAAGCATATAAACATAAATGTCAATAATGACAGGTTAAAATACACAGGAGGAAAGAAAGGACAATTTAAAACTCAAATAGTGGCGTCATTAAAAGCAAATTTAAAAGTCAGTGTCATTTTTTAAATCACCAATTATGTCCGGGACAATTGAAGCCAGGAAATGTCCCACTTCGGCAGGTGGTAAAATATCCAAGTCGTTGCCTAGTAAAACCATAGAGCTCTTGTGTTCAAAAGCCTGAGCTCCAGCTGAGGCAGCAGCATTCCATGTTGAGCCCATTGTTGAGTTAAGAGTCGCATTGTCCACAAAGGGCAACTCATACACAGATTCCAGTAGCAAACACATCCTCAACGCGCATGTCTGGTAATGAGCCCTCATCGAGAACATCAACAGATCAGGGTCCAATGAAAGTAAGCACCACGTAGAAAGACAGACTTTCAGTGCACATTCGAAATGGCACTGTTGATGCCTGAACAGGTATCACGCATCAACGGGAGTACCAACAAACAGCCCTGTTTCAATCCCTTTCCTCCGTGAATCTCAATTATAGATTGATCCATATTCCATCCATATAAGACCCCAATTCAGTAGTCTACAAGTAGTGGGTAGTGGAATTAAAATTGGACTTCTGAGTAGCCTGTTCTACACAGTTGAACACACTGGATGAATCTGTGAAAGCAGCATAAAATTTTCTTTTTTTTTGTGACATACTTCTCCATACTCATGAGATGGGTCATGATATTGTCAGTAGTTCTACACTTATATCTCCTCCAGCCCCGCTTCCACCTCCAATTGAAAAGGAACTATTTTCAATCATCGCAGTAGTTGCTGAAGAATAATATTGGCAAACAATGTAGTAGAATCCACCAAAAGAGCTGTTGATAATTAGGTACCTCATACCTACTACCTTTTTTTTAATATAACAGGCGAATCAGTCTCTATTCTCAAAATTTTGGTTTGTGCAACATTTAAACAAAAGAAAATTACCAAAGAGAGGACTTCAGCCAAAAAAGTTTTATGTAAAATTATAAGAGGCTTACTATCAGACCCCTGTGCCCCTATTTTATATAAGTCCCTCATTAAACCCTCTACTTAAGGCCTCATTACAAGATCGGCAGATGGGAAGACCCCTCCGCCAATCTTCCGATGGGGAGGTTGCCGCTTTCCTGCCAGCCCTATTATGACTTTTCCGTTGAGCTGACAGGCGGAAACCTTGCAGCCCAGCAGGAAAGTGGTGGCAGCATTGTAGCCGGCTTGTAATCGACCTGGAGGCAATGCTGCTGTCCGCAGGGTGGCACCAGCAGCCTCATAATGTGCGCCATCTGCACAGCAAACCGTGTGCATTACGAGGGTGCTAGGCAGGGGGACCCTTCCACTGTCCATTCCATGGGCATGGGCAGTGCAGGTGCCCCCTGTGGCTTCCTGCACCTGTCGTCCGCCAGCCTTTTCATGGAGGTGAAACTGCCAGAAAAAGGCTGGCAAAGAACCAGGTCATAATCAGCAGGGTGGTGCTAACTTCAGCGACACCCTGGTTGATTATGACCTGCACCACCATCAGCCTGTCAGGAACATTGTTCCCGGCAGGGAAGGTGGCCGTTTGGCGCTTCGACCACCAAACTCCTAATTTGGCTGTTGGACCACCAAACCGGCAGCAGACATGACCGCCACCACGAGTCTGGCTGTCTGTTGACCACAGACTTGTAATGAAGCTCTTGGTTCTCTAAGTTGCCAGGTCAATGTCCAACAAAGTAATATTTTGAGATGGAGAATGAACAGAACTAATCGGTGTGCTGCAGTAACTCTATATGAACTAGTAAAGTATAATTACCAAATAGTTTTATTTCCTAAAAATCTTGACACAAAACTACATGACACTGTTATTTGGGCCTTTAACAGAGTATCATGTATATGTGTGCCAAACTCTAGCTTCATAGTTCTCCCTGTCCAGTCTATGTTTGAAATGACTATGATACAATAACTAGTTGTAGGAGAGGGATGTTGAGTTGTTTCCTGGCCCTGTGTTGGATTTCCGTCAATCAGGCAGTGCATATAGCATGTCAGAGTGCATGGTGGTGACCACAAGCTCCTCAAGGTGATCAGGCAGACAGGCAGAATCTACCTCCACCTCCATGAGGAACATATGATCCCTTTATCCTGGAGAAGTATTACTCTGCCTCCTCCCATCCTGCCATGTTTTTGACATCCTCTATGGTGCAATGACATACTCTGTGCATGGAAGATCTCTGAGCAGTGACATAATGAGAACTCCTGCCATGTGGCACCTTCTCCATTCTACTAAGCGTATATAGATGCAGACCATGTAATTCTGTGTAATGATTAACAACAATGGTGAATACAAGGTCTGTCTCCACTGTAGTAAAGGTGTTGTCTTCTTCTTGAGTTGGGCTGCCTGAAGCTTGGAAGTTTAGGTGTTATGTGGCATACTGTTATTTAGGCAGTTCAAGGGAAAGAGGGAAAAGCATAGGATGTGCTCACTCAAATGTATGTGTTTAGAGTGTTAGGCCTTCATTACAACCCTGGCGGTCGGTATTGAAGCAGCACTAATACCGCAAACAGGCCGGCGGGAAAAAAATGGGATTACGACCGTGACGGAAACCGCCAACATAGACAGCCACTTTAACACTCCGACCAAACAAACAGTGCGGTGGACACCGCCAACAGACAGGCGGAAGACCTGGATAGGATAGGGTGTACCGCCCACCATATTACAACAGGCCTATCCACCACCTTTTCCGGGGCGGAACCAACATGAACAAAAACACGGTGGAAACAGTACACAGAAGGGAAAACACTCACCTCTCCACACCCCACAAGGAACCCGGACGCCATGGAGCCTGAATTGCAGATACTGCCGATGATGGTCTTCCTCCTCTTCTATCAGGAGCACCAACGACGGCGGCGACGACCACGGTAAGTACTGCACCTACAACAAAGGGGAGGGCGGAGGGAAAAGAGAGTGACACACACACGCAAACCCCCACCACCATACACACAAATACATGCAGCAACAGTACACATACACCCCCTCACCCCCTGGAAGAATGCAAGGACAAATAGAATTGATTTGAACAAATGTAATCATGTCAAATCTCATTATCAAAGTTCAAAATCCAGTAAATGCAATTATGTACACCAACTACACAAGTCCGGATAGTGCACCAATCATTGTCCATGGACCACTGGGCCCAAAATGCATGGGCCAAGCCCACACATGACACCTGACTGTAAACGGAGAGAACACTGCAGGGGCATCAGATCGAAATGAAACAGGCACCTCAGGGGGAATGGGGGGGGCACCTCAGGGGGAAGGGGAGGGGGGGCACCTCAGCCAGATGAACACACAACGCCACTGCTGCATGAGGGGGCTCCATGCCCACTGCTTTATCCTGGGGAGTGCAAAGCCACAGTCTCTCAAGTGGGTGGTTTGCCCACTGCTTTATCCTGGGGAGTGCAAAGCCACAGTCTCTCAAGTCTCTCAAGTGGGTGGTTTGCCCACTGCTTTATCCTGGGGGTGCAAAGCCACAGTCTCACAAGTCTCTCCAGTGGGTGGTTTGCCCACTGCTTTATCCTGGGGAGTGCAAAGCCACAGTCTCTCAAGTGGATGCCTTTCTCCACTGGTTCTGGAGGGGGCTTTGTGCCCAGAGTGATTCATCCTGCTAAGGACAGAGGTAGTGGATGTGATACTCCACTGGTTCTGGATGGGGCTTTGTGCCCAGAGCGCTTCATCCTGCCAAGGACAGAGGTAGTGGATTTCATTCTCCACTGGTTCTGGAGGGGGCTTTGTGCCCAGAGTGCTTCATCCTGCCAAGGACAGAGGTAGTGGATGCCTTTCTCCACTGGTTCTGAAGAGGGCTTGGTGCCCAGGGTGCTTCATCCTGCCAAGGACTGTGGTAGTGGATGTGATACTCCACTGGTTCTAGAGGGGGCTTGGTGCCCAGAGTGCTTCATCCTGCCAAGGATTGAGGTAGTGGATGCCTTTCTCCACTGGTTCTGGAGGGGGCTTGGTGCCCAGAGTGCTTCATCCTACCAAGGACTGGACTAGTGGATGCCTTTCTCCACTGGTTCTGAAGAGGGCTTGGAGCCCAGGGTGCTTCATCCTGCCAAGGACTGTGGTAGTGGATGTGATACTCCACTGGTTCTGGAGGGGGCTTGGTGCCCAGAGTGCTTCATCCTGCCAAGGATTGAGGTAGTGGATGTGATACTCCACTGGTTCTGGAGGGGGCTTGGTGCCCAGAGTGCTTCATCCTGCCAAGGACTGAGGTAGTGGATGTTATACTCCACTGGTTCTGGAGGGGGCTTGGTCCCCAGTGTGCTCCACGTGCAGTGTGGCCGGTACAATGCCCTCACCTGGGTGTGTGTGCCACGAGATTGCCACGGTACAGGTAGCATGATATGCCATGGAGGCTGCGACATACCCCACACTGCTGCAGCTTCGCATTCCACCTGCAGGTGACAACTGTGATGTCTGTAATGCTTCATGGAAGCTGCCCAGGGTCCTGGAACTCACCACCAGCCCCGGACGACTGACCAGTTGGGATGGTAGGCATGTCTGCGGTGGTGCCACTGTCTGAGGACGTCACGGGCGCTGGCGTTGCTTGTGGCGGTATCAGTCGTGGCGGTGCTTGCGGCGGTGTCAGTCGTGGCGGTGCTGGGTGCGGGATCTGTGGCGGCGGTGCTGGCTGCAGGGCCTGTGGCGGGGTGCTGTCGGCGGGGTCCGTGGCGGCGGTGCTGGCCGCGGGGTCTGTGGCGGCGGTGCTGGTGGCAGGGTCTGTGGCGGCGGTGCTGGCCGCGGGGTCTGTGGCAACGGTGCTGGCGACGGGGTCCGTGGCAGCGGTGCTGGCGGCGTGGTCTGTGGCGGCGGTCCTGGGTAAGCACCTGCTGAGGGAGAAAGCTGGATGTCTCCTGCAGCCTCGGATGGCTGCCCACTGGGGAAGAGGCTGGGGACTGTCGCAGCGGCTGTAGACGTGCCGGATGCGGTGCTGGTGGCGGTGTTCGCAACCGTACAGGTTGGCGTGGACGAGGACAGAAGGTGTGACACTGGTCCCTCAGTCTGTGCCACCATGCCCTCTCCTGACCTGCCCTTCAATTTGTGGCCCTTCCCCACCTTTGATGGTGGTGCAGTTGTCTTGCCACTATCCCCTTTAGTTTTCGCTGACCCCTTGGTGGCAGGTGTTTTCGGCTTCTCCCTCCGGGATGTGGGCAACTTTTTAACCTTGGCAGGTTGGTGGAATGTCCTTGCTCTTGCTCCGTGGCACACTGGCAGCCCTGATGGTTGCCGCACTCCATGACCCCGCAGTTGCTGGCACCACTGTGCCTGGGGATGTGGTGGCTGAGGTGCTCGGCTGGGACCTGGAAAGCCTGGCCCTAGGGGAAGGACGGGGGGAGAGGTGTAGGGAAGAGGTCAATGTTAGCCAGGAAAAGTTTTTTAGACAACACTGGGACGGGTAGATGGAGGGTGGTTGGGAGTGGAGGAGAGGTAGTGGTTGTAGGAGGTGTACGTCTGCTGAATTTGGGTGAAGGTGCATGGGCTGGAGGCTGTTGTCAGGTGGATGGGTGTTAGGTGGGTGTGTGCCTGCATTTGTGTACTTTGGGAGGAGGGCTCACTGACACACTTGGAGAGGACACTAGTGATGTGTGAATGGTAGTGGGGGTGGTGAGTGCACATGAGCGGTGTGTGGTGATGGGCGATCTGGTGATGGAGGTAGTGGCTGAAGATGTAGTGCATGCAGGTGTGAGTGGAGACGAGACTGGGTGCGAGGGGGGAGACGTGGAGGAGGGGGATACAGTGGAAGAAGTGGATGTTGGTATGTGTGCATGGGTATGTTGCTTGTGTGAGTGCCTGTGGGATGTGTGGTGCTTATGATGTGTGGTGCTTATGTTTGCCTGAGCCACTCTTGTGTGTTGGTGTGTGTGCATGCTGGTCTGATGGTGTGCTTGGGATAGGCTGAGGTACAGAGGATTGGGTCTGGGTGGAGGAGGTTGGAGGGGGACGCTGGACACAGGGACAATGGGTGCCATCAGTGCTGAGGCCAGAGCCTGAAATGCTCTCTGTTGGGCTGCCTGGCCAGAATGAATGCCCTCCAGGCATGCATTTGTTTGGTGCAAATGCCTCTCAACACCCTGGATGGCATTCAGAATGGTAGACTGCCCAAAAGTGAGGGCAGCAGGGGTGACTGGGGCAGCGCCTGTGGTGCCTGGGGTGAAGGAGATTCCCACCCTCCTGGGTGAGCGGGCACGGGACACACGCTGAGGGGCTGCTGGGAGGGCGGTGCTGGTAGGGGTGGTGACGGCTGTACCTGTTGATGCGGTGGGCACAGAGGGGCCGGCCACCGCAAGGGAGCTCCCATCAGAGGAGGAGTCGCTGTCACTGGTCTCTGCTCCTGTCCCCGCCATGGAGCTCCCCTTGCCCTCCGTCCCACTGGTGGCTTCAGACTCTGTTGCTTCACCCTCCAGGGCCAAGTGGGATGCAGCTCCCTCCTGCTCCAGTGCCAATGCTCCTCCGTCTGATGATGCTATTGCACACAAGAACATGGAGACCACAAAAAGGGGGTGGGGACAGAAGAAAGACATGCTCAGTGCATGCAACACCACTACCGTTGGCGGACACAACACACAGGGAGCAGCCCTCTGCACTACGCCATGCACTAACAGTTCCTAGAAATTTCAGCTGACCGTGGGGTACGAGGCCTAAGGCCAAATGCTGCACAGGAGCCTGACTAGGTGTAGTTTGATCTAACCACTAGTGGGGTTGGGGTGCCACATAGCCTGCCTCACAAGGGACCTTGCCTACCAAGATCGCCCTGTCCTAAGGGAACCCACTGGCCACCTCCCCCGCCCAGACACCTCCTAATTTACGAAAAGTCAGCTGAATGAGAGTGTACTCACCCCCTTGTGGCTTCTGTGATGCCCTCAAGCGCCCATCCAACTCCGGATACGCCACCGCCAGGATCCGGAACATCAGGGTTGTCATGTTGAGAAGAGGACACCCCTCCCACATTGGGAGGCCATCCCCAGCAGGGCCTCTGATGTCTTCTTGCTCCAGTGGCACAGGTCCTCCCATCTTTTCTGGCAGTGGGTGCTCTGTCTGTGGTGGACCCCCAGGGTCCGGACGTCCTTTGCGATGGCACACCAAATACCCTTCTTCTGGTGGGCGCTGACCTAGAGGTATGGTACAGGGGAAAAGGACATTACTTACCCGTCCGGACCGTCATACTCATTGCCCCCGCTCCCACCCTTGCCCTGACGCACATACACTCCCCATCCGGACATGCAGGCCTCAGCCCCCCCCCAGGTATCTTCCATCCACACCACTCACAACAGGCATTGCCCGTGCAGCATGCTCACAGTGTACTCACCTGTTTGTCTGGAGGACCGTACAGTTGCGTGTACTGGGGGAGAACCCCATCCACTAGTCTCTCCAACTCCTCCGAAGTGAAGGCAGGGGCCCTTTCCCCAGACACATGGTCCATGGTCACTTCCAGACACAGGTCACAGCAGCACTTGCAGTGTAGGTCCTCTCCTGTTGAAGGTAAGGTATCAAATGAGTGAACAGACAGAAAATGGAGGTCACGTCTGCAGCGGTGCATACCGTCACCGCCGGCGTACATCGTCATTGGCCCAATGTTAACCAATGCTGAATAGCGCCGCGGTCTTCGACCGCCCACCGCAACGGTGTAGAATGTCAGCGCAGTTACCTCATATCCCCTTGCCCCACCTTAGAGGTCAGGCAGCCACCATTTCAGGGGGCCACATGGTATTAACAATAATTGCGTCACACCTATGTAGGCCTGGAATACTCACAGTTACAGGCACATTGCGTATTAATAATTTTGTGCAAATGACATTTTGGGATACCTTAGTGTTGGCTGACACTCTGCTCGCTTTTCTCCTCCATAGGCAGGTCTATTCTGTCTGCTGGGACAGGTGATGAGATGGCGGCATCCTCCGGTGTACAGCCCCCTGGTGGACCTGTCCACAATGGAAGAGAGACACATAATTATCACATACAGACTTGATCGTGCAACAATCCAGGAACTGTGTGCCCAGTTGGAGCCAGACCTAATGTCAGCTTACGCCATCCCACAGGGATGCCCCCTCTAGTGCAGGTCCTGTCAGTACTCCATTTCCTAGCAAGTGGTTCATTTCAAACAACAGTGGCCATTGCATCAGGGATGTCCCAGCCAATGTTCTCTAACGTGTTGTCCAGAGTGTTGCCTGCCCTGCTGAAACACATGCGCAGCTACATCGTGTTCCTTGAGGTGGAGGATTTGCCAACAGTGAAAGGTGACTTCTATGCCCTGGGACATATCCCCAACATCATTGGTGCCATTGATGGGACACATGTGGCATTGGCACCCCCGCAGGAGTGAACAGGTGTACAGAAACCGGAAGAGCTACCATTCTATGAATGTGCAGATGGTGTGTTTAGCAGACCAGTACATCTCCCATGTGAATGCCAAGTTTCCTGGCTCAGTGCATCACGCCTACATTTTGAGGAATAGCAGCATCCCTTATGTGATGGGGCAACTCCAGAGGCACCGGGTGTGGCTAATAGGTGAGGCCAAGGACCCAATACTGTGTGAATAGGTGTCTGGGTATCGGGTTGTCCCTTAGGGTTAGTGTGTGTCTAACGGTTGTCCCTTGATATTTGCAGGTGACTCTGGTTACCCCAACCTGTCATAGCTACTGACCCCAGTGAGGAATCCCAGGACAAGGGCAGAGGAACGCTACAATGAGGCACATGGGCGAACTAGGAGGGTGATCGAACGAACCTTCGGCCTCCTGAAGGCCAGATTCCGGTGCCTCCATATGACAGGTGGTTTGCTCTACTACTCACCGAAGAAGGTGTGCCAGATAATCGTGGCCTGCTGTATGCTGCACAACCTGGCTTTGTGACGCCAGGTGCCTTTTTTGCAGGAGGATGGTCTAGCTGATGGTCTAGTGGCAGCTGTGGAGCCTATGGACAGTGAAGAAGAGGATGCAGAAGAAGAGGATATCGACAACCGAAACAACATAATCATGCAATACTTCCAGTGAGACACAGGTCACTGCTTCCCACATCTCATACAATTTCTGGAGCTAGCATAAGTCTGTCATGCAAATAAGTGGAGGGGGTTGTAAAATGGGCTGGGGGGATGGTGGAGGAATGTCCATGGCAGAGTCCAGTCTATTTGTTTCACAGGTACATTGTCCAAAGGGGCATAGGAAGTGGAGCAGTGGCAGTTGAAGGATGGACAGGGTGACATGGTGGGACAGAAGGGTGACATTCAGAGGGGTCTCATTTCCTGGCGGGGGTCTTGGCAATGTTCTCTGGCTTGTTCCTGGATCTCAGGGACCGTTTGCGGGCTGGTTCTCCATCTGCAGGGGGTGGGTGCTGGTGTCGTGTTCCTGTGGCAGGTGGAGGGCTGTTCATCGTCCAGGCTAGTGTCAGGGGCCCCTTGGTGTGCCACTGTGTCCCTCCTGGTGTTGACAAGGTCTTGCAGCACCCCTGCAATGGTGACCAGGGTGTTGTTAATGGACTTCAAGTCCTCCCTGATCCCAAGGTAGTGTTCCTCCTACAGCCGCTGGGTCTCCTGAAACTTGGTCAGTACCATTGCCATCGTCTCCTGGGAATGATGGTAAGCTCCCATGATGTTGGAGAGTGCCTCGTGGAGAGTAGGTTCCCTGGGCCTGTCCTCCCCCTGTCGCACAGCAGTCCTGGGGACAGAGGGATGGGCCCGCTGGGTGGGTGCTGTGCTGGTGTTACCTGCGGGGGAGGTTCAGTGGTGGTTTGTGACTGTGTCAGGGTAACCGACTGTCCCGAGGTCCCTGATGGGCCAGGCTGGTCATCTTGATCCAGTTGTGCAGAGCTTCTGTCATCACTGTGGGTCTCTTCTGGGGGGGACTGGCTATGTCTGGCACCTCCTGGTTAGTGACGTTGGGTAGGGGTCCTGTAGGGGTGTAAAGGCATGATTATTGCATCTGTGTGTGCCATCGTGTGCAATGGGTGAGTGACCCTGTACTCCAGTGCTTGCATTCTTCGCTTGGTCCTTGTGTGATAGTTGGTTTGGGGTCTGTGTGGATATCGGTAGAGGACATGCTTTGGTAATAGGTGTCCATGCTTTGGTGTTGCATGCAGGGCTTGGTACTGGGATGTGTGGGTTGTGATCGTGGGGCATATGTGAGGTGTTGGAGTGATGGGGGTGAGGGTGAGGGTGGGGGTATGTGATGGCATGCGGGTGGGGTGGGGGGGATAAAGCAGTAAAGATTTGCCTTACCAGAGTCCAGTCCTCCTGCTACTCCTGCGAGGCCCTCAGGAAGTAGTATTGCCAAGACTTGCTCCTCCCATGTTGTTAGTTGTAGGGGAGGACGTGGGGGTCCACCGCCAGTCCTCTGTTCAGCTATCTGGTGTCTGGAGACCACGGAACGCACCTTCCCCCGTAGGTCGTTCCACCTCTTCCTGATGTCATCCCGTGTTCTTGGATGCTGTCCCACTGTGTTGACCCTGTCGACAATTCTGCGCCAAAGCTCCATCTTCCTTGCAATGGAGGTGTGCTGCACCTGTGATCCGAATAGCTGTGGCTCTACCCGGATGATTTCCTCCACCATGACCCTGACCTCCTCCTCAGAGAACCTGGGGTGTTGTTGAGGTGCCATGATGTGGTGTGGGTGATGTGTGAGGTGGTTTGTGTTGTGATGTGTGAGGGGATGTGTTGTTGTGTGTTGTTTGAGGTGCGTGGATGTTGTGTAAGTGATGGTGTTGTGTGTCTGCGGATGCTGGTGTTGTTTTAGGTAGTATATCTCTCTGGCCTGCTTTCCAATTTCTGGTAGTAAGGGTTTGTGGGTAATGTGGGTGGGTGTTTTATAGTGTTGTGGGTGTGTGGGAGTGGTGTGTGTATGTGTATCAGGTGTGTGTATTTTGAATTGTCCAATGTGGTTGTGTTTTGTAAGTGTGTGTGTGTATTTTGAGCGCGGCGGTGTGTACCACCAATGGATTACCGCTGTTGAAAGAAAGCTGCGTTGATTCGTGGGTCGTGATAGTGTTGGCGTGATGGTGTTGGTTTTGTTATCGCCAGTTTATCACTGACCGTTGGTGTGGCGGAGTTGTGTGGGTGTCTGTATTATGGCGGATTCCGAGCTGTGGGTCGTAATAGCTGTAGCGGAATTCCGCAGCTGCAGCGGTAAGTTGGCGGTCTTCTGCACGGCGGTAAGCAGCATTTACCTCCAGGGTTGTAATGAGGGCCTTAATGTGTATGAGGTGTTTGTGATTTGGGTCATGTGTATGCTGTTTCCCTTTTCCCTTCGATTCAAGCTCTCTGTCCCAGTGGCAGAGATCTCTAATCCAGTCACAGATCTTCACCACAGGGGTGGAGAATTCCCCCATCAGGTGTAGAGTAGAAATATGACTGCAAATTCACTAAACTTTCTAGTGATTTCGATCTTAGAAAGATCCAGCCCCTCATATGGGACATTCAAGACTCATAAGTCCTACTACTAATGGAGATAGCGCCTGGAATTGGGCAATACCATTCGGATGGTGAAATCTTCCAAGGTGTAGGCAGAAATCTACATTAGTTGAGATCTCCACATGCAGATTTTATGCCTACCATTTAAAAGAGCAACATTTAAATTTGTAGAGCAAGACAGCAATAGTCTCTTTATTGTATAAATGTGCTGCAGTAGAAGAAAAATGTGACAAAGTCCCCATCCATTTACCAACTAGTTGATTTAATACCATGATGGTTTCCACCAATATCCAAGGTTTGAGTAATTGGTCTATCTTATATTGACACAATTAGAATGTTTTTTACAATTTGATAATGTTGAAACAGATATGCTAATTCGAAATTATTAATGAATGTTTATGAGTTTTGATTAACAAAAAAAATTCATAGAGAAATTACTTGTTGAGAAAATAATGTGCACGTTTGAAAATGTGCCCACAGGAGTGGTAGCCACTTATACAAATTTACACTAAAATTATTAGAAATGAGTGAAATAATGGAAATGTGTAATAATGATGTAGTAATATGCCATAATGAGATGTATAACCTATGTTTTGCATTATATCGTAGAAGCTAACTTAGCCGAAGTCATGGCCTACTTGCCAGGCCTCATGCAGAATCAGAATTAATAAACGCACAATGAAGAAGTTGCTGGTGCATATGAACTGACCGTGAACTGTGTGCTTAGCTAGAATTTTCTGCAATGTACACATGTACAGGAGATGATGAAGTCATTTTGATACAATTATGTGTAGAGTAGGCTAAATGTACTTTCCCAGGACTCAAACAAAAGAGACACTGACTGAAGAGGAACATGCAACATTTTTGATACCTGAAGAGCCGGATGATGAAGACATCGTACAGTGAACCAATCCATGAACTTAGAAAGATGAAATATTAGAACTCATAGATATGTAGAGTAAAAAGTATTGGGTAACGTCACATATGGAGAACTAATTGACCAATTAGAAATGAAGGGGATGGACTGAAAAACTCTAATAAAAAGTCATGATGCGGTTCGAAATTCTGTTATTGGGCTCATGCTCTTGAGAGCCTGATGCGTTGCTGATCTGTCAATGACCTGAGGACGAAGACTGACTTTGTTGCTGAGACATTCCGTGGGTAGGTAGCTATGACAATGTGACTGATTAACTTTGTGCCTTTCTTTCTAGGTACCAACTGCGCTGTTTTTATAGTTTTTCTTCTAGCTAGATGGTTTTCCAAATTTCTGTTTCTAAATTGTTTTCGCATGAAGTCCCACATGCTGATGCTAATCCGGGTTAGGTAGGATTCTTTGGGGTGACATTGACAGTGACAAATGATTGACAAACCAATTGCTGAACTTTGCTATTAATGTCGGTATATTCATCTTTGTTAGTTTATGCTGAAGCACTAGAGCACATATTTTCCCGGTTTCTGATTAGATTGTGTTATTGGTGGTCACTAATAAACTAATTCTGAGCTGATTGAATAAAGTTTGAGTTAACCGAATGCCTTATAATTGTAATTAATAGGGAAATAAAAATTGTTAAACGCTTTATCAAGTTGTGGTTATTCATGAATTGTTGGCTAATGATTCTCTTAGAGGTTATTGATTACATTTGATTATTGATGTCACTGGTCATTACGTGACTAGAATACTCCATGCGATCCAAAAGGTTAATCGGCCTATACGCGTCCCCTTGTAAGTTTACTTATTAAGGACCAGGCGCGTTTGCAATAATAAATATGTGTATGCTAAATCCTGGGCCTTTATTAAAGTTAACTGCAATCTGTGGTGCATGCTCTAACCTTCTTTGATAGTATTAGAGTACAAAGTAGCAGGAAGCTAAATAACAAGCATCACCATGCAAATATGTTCTAATTTCACATTGCACTGTAGTAAAGATTTGTAACACACCCCTTTTACTCCACCTCTACTCAAGTGCATTACATGCTATTTATCTGTATAGCACAATTAACTAATTCTTAGGTGCAAGAACGACTTGCACAATGTCTAACTGTAGTAGAAACAATCAAAATGAATATATGTCCTCTCTCTGCACCCTGGACGTTACAAGATTTATAGAATGATTACAGGTGGTAGGAGCATTTCCAATTGCATTCTGGTTATTGAAGTCATACCAGATTTAATAGTTATGATTTGAGGGTATTTTCCATTAGTGTAGGACATTCCAGGACTTATGTGTTTCTTAGTCAGTGCTATTCATCAGCAGAAAGTAGCTCTTCAGATTTAAGGCTCTTTGAAATGATACTCCAAGATATCAGTGCATCCCATGATTTGTCAGCTCTAGAAGGAGCCTAAGAAAGAAGGTTCAAAGCACACTGCTGCATGTCAGCAATAGTTTTCCCCATTGCTTTCTGTTTTTGCAGTGCATAATATTTTTTCTTCTCACAAGTAGAACGTGTTTGCTATTGATGTTTCTTAATTGCTATATCCAGCATAGAACTTGGGTTTCAAATATCAGTTACCAAAAAATCTCCATGTGACCTGCAGTGTAGATACACTGCAGACGACTGATGTAAACTATGCACGTGCTGTCACTCATCTACCCCATCACACAGTTAAAGGCTGTGACTCAAGGCAAGATAAGAGTACGACTCTGGTCTCTCGTGCAGGGCAGCAAAATGTTGCCTACATAGGCCTCATTGCTAACGCAGCTATTTTCCAACCAAACACCTCCCCCATGGTGTAGCATGCTAGTCATCCGATAAGTGCACGTTGGCATCCCACAATGGGGTATGAAGCGCTATTTAAAAACAATTCCAACTCTTTACTAATGTTATACAGAGTCTGAACATTTGAAGTCAGAAGTAGCGTGGCCAGACTAACCACATCCTGAAGTGTTATCAACTGTCATATGAAAAACAAACTCATGCATGGATATCTTTCTGATATTGGAAACATAAACAGACAATTAGTAGGTACATGCTGTTCTGTGTTGGTGTGCTTATCTGCACACTGTCGCTGACTGAGTCTCAGTGAGGGTGCTTTGTTCTGGAGCTTATCTGCACAGTGTAAATAACGGTGGGCATCAGTGACTCAGCTGTGGGCAGGATATTCAGTGATGACAAGAGACATTAGCAAGAGAATCAGAACCTCCATGAAAACAATCGCAAGACGTTATAACACAGAGCAAAGATTATAAGGTTCCACTTCTAAAGTCACAACAGTACCCTACTCCAGTGGTGTTTAACCGTTTTGCTTCTGTGGACCCCACGTAATAATTATTTGAACCCGGTGACCACCCTGAAACATTATGGGAACCTGGGGCCCCGCCCACTGAGTAAGTGCTGGAAACCGGGGACCCTGTCCTAAGTATTTTTGATAATTAGAACTGCAAAACAACACATAAACAAGCACTGACAAAGCCAATAAGTCTTGCCTAGGCAAGATTTATTGGCTTTGCTAATGTTTTTTAGCCATGTTGCAAATGGCTGAAAGTAAGGATAAAAAATGTATGACTTTATGACACAGTTAACATTGACTGTGTTATAGCGTTTCTTTTTTTTTTTTTACTTGCAGCTATGCTGCACTGAAGCTAGTGCTGCTGTATAATCTATACTATAACGTTCGTGTATATATGTAGGCTGGGGGCTGCAAGCGCTCTCCTGATCGTTGACTTTGGCCCCCTGTTCATAACAGGCAAGCATTTATTTACTAATTAATCAGTATGAAAGAAAGCAAGTAACTAGTGTGTCCTGTACAGTAACTCTTTTGGACACCTTCATTTTAAAGACATTCTGCAACAAACGTGTAAAATATGAAAAAAACAATTCAAAAATTCCAAAACGTACTTTATTTACATGCAGAGCTGTTTCCTCTCAGTAGTAGTAGTACATCAGACTAAATCAATGCAGGTATTGTTTTTGTTAAGGACTAGCATTCAAACATGATTTTTGAAACGTTCATGCTTCCAACCACCCTGACAATGTCAAAAGTGAACTAAGAGGCAAGTCAGTTCTATGCACCATTTGGATGGCCTGGGTTGCTATTCTACATGAACATTTTAGTAAAATCAAATGTTGGAGAAGTTTTCATACAGTGCACATCCTAAAGGTATGTATATCAAGATCGTATTACATGTAATAATAAAGGACAAGCATTGGCAAAGCCAATTTTCCCCTATGTGAAATCTATTGTTTGCCAATTTTTTTGTACATGTTGCAGATGACTATAATAAAGATATGAAGTACCAGAAAGAGCTGCCGACCTGGGGAACTGGGTTCGAGTCTGGGCATTGGCTCAACATCCTGTGATCCTGGCCAAATCATGTAATCTCCTGCGGTGCCATCAAAAAGTGCCTTTGTGCAATATAACTGGTGCTCTTATAAAGCGCCGAAACATTTTATAGAGCCTTTAGGTGCTTTCCATAAAAGCTGCCCATCCTTTGACTAAAAGTGAACAGCATACTTTTCTGGTGTGGCAGTGTCCTAGGTAAGGAGAAGGGGAAGCCTGTGAGTGAGGAAGCCTGTGAGAGGCGATAGAGGAAGGATCAGGAAGAGCAGCGGTGGAGGAGGTGGTGCTTGTGCTGAACCACATGGAACACTCGGACAGTTACTAGGTCACGGGGTAATATCAGCCAGAGCTGGTTCTGAGTTGGGGGTAGTAGTAAAATAAAGCATTAATCAGTGTTAAGTGGGTTTCCTAGAGTTTTTCGTCCCTGTGCCACTGCACCTGCTGCACCATTCAAATCATGGCCCTAGTGCCTGCACGGTAACAGCACTTGTGACTTCTTGTTTAGTAGTCAAATATAGCACTGATCAGTGCTCAGTGGGTTTCCTAGAGCTTTTGACCCCTGTGCCACTGCATCTCCTGCAACATTCAAATCATGGCCCTAGTGCCTGCAAGTACAAATGAGGAAATAGTTTAAATCCAGTAATATATGTGTTCCCAAAAGGGCACATTTGCAGAAGGAATACATAGTGATCGTGTAGCTAAACATGAAAAGCTTCATAAAAGTGCCTTCAAAAATATTCAACTCACCAAACGAGTTGCCACAGATGTCTTAAATAAAGCATATGCTTAACACATCAAAGTGAAAACCAAGCATTGTAAATTGTGTTACCATGTGGCTGGCTCTTTCTTTGAAAAGATCTTATTCTGTGCTTGATAGGTGTTGTGAACCAACAACAGGAGACAGAGGCCCTCATTCCGACTTTGACCGGCGGCGGTCGCCGCCGGCCTGTCGGGGGCCGCCAGAATACCGCTGCGCGGTCAAAAGACCGCCGCGGTAATTCTGACTTTCCCGCTGGGCTGGCGGGCGGCCGCCTTCAGGCCGCCCGCCAGCCCAGCGGGAAAGATGCTTCCACGATGAAGCCGGCTCGGAATCGAGCCGGCGGAGTGGAAGCTGTGCGACGGGTGCAGTGGCACCCGTCGCGTATTTCACTGTCTGCCAAGCAGACAGTGAAATACTTGTAGGGGCCCTCTTACAGGGGCCCCTGCAATGCCCATGCCAGTGGCATGGGCACTGCAGGGGCCCCCAGGGGCCCCGCGACCCCCCCTACCGCCATCCGGTTCCCGGCGGTCGGACCGCCGGGATCTGGATGGCGGTAGGGGGGGTCAGAATCCCCTCGGCGGCGCAGCAAGCTGCGCCGCCTTGGAGGATTCAATGGGGCGGCGGTACACTGGCGGGAGACCGCCAGTGTTGCCGGTCCGACCGCGGCTTTACCGCCGCGGTCGGAATCCCCATTGGAGCACCGCCGGCCTGTCGGCGGTGCTCCCGCGGTCCTCCGCCCTGGCGGTCTTTGACCGCCAGGGTCAGAATGACCGCCAGAGTCTGGTGAAGTTTTTAGATGATATACTATGAGCTGACAGCACACAATCCTTCCAGGAGCTTGTGTTAGGTTGAAATCAGCCTTTTAACACTCTACCAGAACCACTGTGGCAACATTCTTACCTTTAGATTCTATTGCCAATGCAACAATAGTAGCAAACCACAACAATGGGCCATAAACATTGTAAATTGCCCAAGGTCACCATATGTTAGGCTGAAGCTGAGACAGGTTTGAACTTTGTTCCTAAAAAGGCAGTCTCACAAATTAATTGGACTCACCAAGGAAGAGGAGTGTGGCATTGTATGTGTAAGTTTAAGTTATTAATTATTGTACTTTTCTCTTTATATTATTTTCTGTATATTGGTTCTTGTATATAATATTGGGTAGTTGGTATGTTCTGGTCCCCCTGCTCCAGCTCTTGCATTATCTGGAATGCTCCTGGGAGTTCTATTCTGTTGGAGCTGGACAAGCTGTGTGCAGGTGTGGCTGGAGTTTTCTGCTACCTCTGACTTTGGAAGAATAAAAGAATATTTTTCTACTATTGGATCAACAAGTCTTTTCTTCACATCTACTAAAATACTACAATTTTGGCGACGAGGGTTGTGGACTATGGACTCACGAGGCAGGAAACTCCAACACCCTCTTTTCGGGCATGTTACACTGTAAGGTACTGTCTTTATTATAAGGAGAAACATTGTGACCCTTTTCCCTTTTCATTTTATGTTTTTAATAGAGAAAAAATAAGCTCTGTGCATTTGTTACATTTCATTTTCTTTGCCGGCATTTTTATTTATTGCCCGTTGCCGTTTGTGTGAGAATTTACACGTCTGGTCTCCTTGACAACACATTTTTCCTTTGTCTGAGCGTGCTTTGTTTCCACGGCAACCCCAGCGTCTCGTGTCAGGTTACCGTGCCTCCATCTTCTTCTGCAGACCGAGCACCCCATTTGGAATGGTCTCGCGGCTTCATTACACATGCCGCTTGAGACGGCTTCATTAAGCCTTTTTCGAACATTATTTCAACACGTCTCGAGCGCCCCATTCGGAATGGTCTCGCTGCTTCATTAGACGTGCTGCTTGAGACGGCTTCATTAAGCTTTTTTCAAACAACGCTCGCATTAATTCAACGAGTTGTTTTTCTCTTTGCTCAGACACGGTGATGTGTTTACTTTTACACAGATTCTGCCCACAATTGCTCATACAACGCTGTGATTAGTTCAAACACAGCTTCTTCATGCGGCATTCTGCTACTGCATTTACTTTTCTGACCGCAGTTTGGACGCAGTTTCCAGCAGTTTATTTGTACTACAAAATATTTTATTGACACAGAGCATTTTTCTCTTTGTTCATTTGTCTTATGTTCAAACGTGACTGGAGTACGCAAAGTACATTGTGGATTATTATCCTGCTCATTCATTTTTTTTCATCCATTTTTGATATAATGCAAAATATTACGCCGCCACCATTTTTCCTGTCATTACCAGGTGACCCACCGATTCCGTGGAGCAAATGGAAAAAAGTTTTTCGTATTTATATTCGTGTTTGCGGCAGCAATTTATCGGCGGACAGAAAGACCTCTGTTCTACAACATTGTCTTGGAACGGAAGGACAGGAGATTTTGGAGACTTTACCTTCTATCAATACTTCTGACAGTGCAGATGGAGACACTAATTTAAATGAGTTTGACTTAACTTTGCTTAAATTGGATAAACATTATTTATTCAAAGTATCAATTAATCTTCAAAGGTACTATTTTGGTAAATGTAAACAGAACGAGTCTGAAACTGTTGAAGACTTTGTAATGAATTTTCGCAGGTTAGCAGCTCAATGCAAGTTTGGAGACAACTTAGATGAACGCATACGAGATCAATTCAAGTTAGAATGCAGAAGTGATAAAATAAGAGAGGCATTATGGTCGAAAGGTGATCCCACTCTGGAGGAAGTTTTGATTGTAGCTAAACAGATCGAGCATTCTGAATCTTGTATTGATGATCTTAGGAAACCGAAAATGGTATCTCACACTATTCAATCTGTAGATACTAAGTCAAAACCTAGGGGGAATACTAGTACGAAGCCACAATTACTGTGTTTCAGATGCAATTCTCCATCGCATTTAGCCAATAACAAGGATTGTCCTGCTTTTAATGCAGTATGTAAGAAGTGTGGCAAGAAAGGTCATTTTGCCAGATGTTGCAAGTCTTTGAAAAGGAAAGTCATTAAAGTTAATGAAATTGAGTGTGGAGAAGAGGATGATGAGAGGAAAAGCTTCATATTACAAGTTGTTAATGATGTAAACTGCATCTGTAATGTTCTGTGCGAGTATCCTACTGATTTTGTGGAGGTGGATGCTGTTAAAGTCCCTGTGATGATGGACTCAGGGGCAGAGCTGACTTTGGTTTCGGATTCTGATTACACAAAATACTTTCAGAACAAAGTGATTCTTCATGCTCCTGATGTAACACCATTCAGTTATGGTGGAAAACCTATAGAGTTAAATGGGTACTTTAGTGCTAGGATTGTTTTCAAAGGGAATACCATTGAGGGGAAGGTGTATGTTCCTGTTGTTGGTGATGCAATACTGAGTTGGCCACATCAAAAGTTGTTGGGGATTACACTAAATCCCAACTCTGTTCCACAAGTACAAGTGCAGAAGGTCTGTAATTGGGGTGAAGAATTGATGAGTGCGTTTCCGGATGTGTTTAATAGTAAGGTGGGCTGCATTAAAGAATATAAACATTGTATAGTACTCAGAAAGGATGCCTTGCCAGTAGAATGTAAAGTTAGAAATATTCCATTCAGCATTCGAGATAAAGTGAAAAGGGAACTTGAAAGGTTACTGGCTGAAGGCATAATTGAGAAGGTTGAAGCGGCCGAATGGGTCGCTCCCATTGTAGTGGCAACATAAAGCAATGGAGACATTAGATTGTGTGTTGACTTACGCAATCTTAACAAGGTGGTTGTTGAAGATAGATTTCCCCTACCTAATATAACCGAGATGGTTAGTTCCCTGGGGAATGCTAAATACTTCACCACCTTAGATCTGAGTTCAGCATATCATGAGGTGCATTTATGTGATGAGTCCAAATTACTCACTTCTTTTATTACACCTTTTGGAGTTTTTAAGTTCAATAGGATGCCTTTTGGACTCTGTTCAGCGGCATCTGTATTTCAAAGACTAATGAATGAAATTCTAGGGGATTTTGCTGGTGTGAAATACTTCCAAGATGATGTTCTTATTTTCTCTAGTACCATTGAACAACATAGAGAGTTGGTCAGGAAAGTGCTCAATATATTTTGATTAAAGGGAATTACATTGAAAGGTCCAAAATGCAAGCTTTTTAAATCAGATATTTCCTATTTAGGTCACATAATAACTTGTGATGGAGTTAAACCTAAACAGGAGCTGGTGAGATCTATTCTTGATTTGACACCTCCTGAAAACAAAAATGAGGTTCAAGTTGTTTTTGGAATGGTAGAATTTTACTCCAGATTCATACGAGATTTGGCTAAAGGAAGTTGTTCAATTAGAAGCTTACTCAAGAAAGGTACAGATTTTGTTTGGGATACTGAATGTCAAAAGGAGTTTGATGATCTTAAATGTGCTTTGTCTTCAGCACAATCGCTTAGCAGTTTCCAGCCCAGTCTACCCTGCTCAATCCCTACAGATGCCTCTGAGAAGGGTTAGGTTGTGTCTTGAAGCAATTTAATAAGGGGGAGATAATTGTTATTGCTTTTGCTTCACGTGGTTTGCGTGGGGCAGAATGCAAGTACGATTGAAAAAGAAGCCTTAGCTATATTCTGGGCTGTCAAAAAATTTAAACAGTTTCTTTGGGGGGCAACCTTTGAAGTGCGCACTGACCATAAACCCCTGCGTGAAATATTTGAGAAGAAAGGTTTGGATAATGTCTCTGCTCGTATTTGTAAGTGGATTGTTGGACTTCAGGATTATCATTTTAGTGTAAAATATGTTCCGGGATGTGAGAACAAGTCTGCGGATTGCTTGTCCAGAATGAAGATGAGTGTGTTGGATGAGAGTGACTATAATACATTGTGGTGAGTGGACAAAGATGTTAAAGTTTGTAGTGTCACCGAGGGATCTGTATCTGAGGAGGAGTGGAAACAAGAGTTGAATAATGACGAGGAATTACTGAAAATCAAGGACTTGCTGTCTACTGGGTTACGTCCTGGCTGTACTGTGAAATTTAATTCTGAAAAATTTGGCATGAGCTTTCTATACAAAATGGAGTAATTGTTAGAGGGTGTAGATTGATTCCACCGTGCAAGCTACGTGAGCGCTTAATTGATCTGGCACACTGTGGACATCACGGCATATGTAAGACTAAAGAAAGGAAGAGGGGTGTATATTGGTGGCCTTGTATGGACTTTGCGGTTGAAAGGAAAGTTAGTGATTGTGTGGAATGTAAAACGGCGGATAAGACTCTTAAACTTAGGATGCAGCCTATGGTGTTGAAAGAAATTCCTGAGGAGGTGTGGGAGGAAGTTTCTGTGGACATCTTGGGTCCTATAAGTGGTGGCACACTTTCCGAGTATATTTTGGTATTAATGGATGGTTTGTCACGGTGGCCTGAAATATTTATTACTTCTGAAGTGACCTCCCTGAAGGTGATAAGGTTTTTGACTGAGCTATTTGGAAGAGAAGGTAATCCAAGGTACATTTTATCTGATAATGGGGTGCAATTCACGTCAAAAGTTATGAGTGATTTTTTGAAGGAGAGAGGAATAATTCATAAAAAGTGTGCTTTATATCACCCAGAGACTAATGGGATGGTAGAACGTTTTAATAGGACGTTGAAAGAAACAATCCAATTGTCTAGACAGCTAGGTGAGGATTGGGAGAGTATGGTTAAGCGTAAAGTTGAAGATTATAGATTTACACCTCACACCAGCACCGGTCAGTCACCCTTTGTCATCTTCAGGAAACGTGTTCCTCACACATGGATCAAGAATTATACTGGAGAGAGGGTTGACTATGAAAGATTAAAGGAAAGTGCTGTAAACAAAGATTTGATCTGTCAAAGAAAAAGAAAACTTAGGTATGATACTCACAAGTCTGTGAGAGAAATACATGTTAATGTGGGTGATTCAGTCAAAATCAGATTACTAGGTAAAGTGGGAAGTGGAGAATCTACTACAGCAAAGTTTTTAAAATAATAAAAGTATTTAAAGGTGCGGTTAAGGTAGATGATGGATGCATTTGGAACCTTAAAAGAGTTGTTAGAGTGAAATAATTTATCCTTTTTTTTTTTTTGGTTAATTCCTTTTATCTTTGTTTGTTTCTTTTGTCCTTCAAAAAAAAAAAGAAAAAAGGGTGTAGGTGGTGTGGCATTGTATGTGTAAGTTTAAGTTATTATTTATTGTACTTTTCTCTTTATATTATTTTCTGTATATTTGTTCTCGTCTATAATATTGGGTAGTTGGTATGTTCTGCCCCCCTGCTCCAGCTCTTGCATTAACTGGAATGCTCCTGGGAGTTCTATTCTGTTGGAGCTGGACCAGCTGTGTGCAGGTGTGGCTGGAGTTTTCTGCTACCTCTGACTTTGGAAGGATAAAAGAATATTTTTCTAATATTGGATCAACAAGTCTTTTCTTCACATCTACTAAAATACTACAAGAAGCTTTGCAAAAAACATGTTAAATGTGAAAAAATATCTGCACAAATTTTAAAAATGTATTTCATTCACACGTAGAACTGTTTCATCTCAGTAGTACTAGTATATAAGACTAAGAGCCTCATTATGAGGCCGGTGGTCACAAGACCGCCAGCCTCGTGGTAGCAATCCGACTGCCACATTATGGGTTTGGTGGGCGGACTGCCATCCATTCAACGTCTCTGCCAGGACTGTACATCCTGGCTCGGTGACAGCGGTCTTGGTTGCAATCAGCAAGGGCGGTGCTGAACTCAGCGCTGCCCTGCTGAGTACAACTTTGTTCTCCGCCAGCCTTTTCCTGGCTGTTTCACCACTATGAAAAGGCTGGTGGAGAACAAGTGCAGGGGGGCACAGGGAAGCTCCTGCACTGCCCATGGCAATGCCAATGCCCATGGCATGGGCAGTGCAGGGGCCCACCTGCCCAACACCATCGGAATACACATTGCCTGCTTTGCAGACAGTGCACATTCTAAGGGTACTGGGTGACCCCCTCTGTGCTACAAGATAGCATTTGGCTCCCTTAAGTCCCACAAATGAAAGGCAAATGTTTTGTGCAGCTGAAGAACGAGATACCTTTTGAGATAGCTATGTCTAAAATGAAATTTTTAAAAGAGGTCACAATGAGGCTCCATTGAGAAAATATGTTGCATTTCTCTTTCCTCTAATCGTTCTCGCTTTGAAGTCAGCCGAAAGCAAAATAAACATCAGGCTCCCTCGATGTTACAGCTTGATATTTGACCTCTGTGTTTGAATGTGCAGCAAATATGATGCAAAAAGAACAACATTTACAGGCCTATTTATTACATAAAACAAGCTACTGGAAGAATACTGTAAACACGGCTTTGGCATGGGGAAGTACAAACTGGAGCTTGGGAGTCTAAAGTAAATGATGCCAGCAAATGGAAAGCTAGAAAACATGAGTTACAAACCATAAAGCTAATGGCAAGCAACTAGCAGAGTGCATTTCCATGTCAACTTTCTGAAACTTCCCAAGATGTCTGTTGCAAACCACAGAGCTGCGCTGTCTGGTAGGCTGTGACCTTAAAATAAAGAAACACGCATTCATAAAGACAGATATACAAATAATGGAATATTTAATTTATTTCACAAATATAAAAATCAAAATGGTATTTTAATGAGAAGGTTAGATCTTTTCTACATTCAATTGAAACCACTAATCATTCATACTATAGAATCTGTTTGATTCACTTGGATTGCTCACATGAATCAATCTGATGATACTAGCTTGATTATTAGCCTCTAGTTTGAAATTACTGCCCATTCACAGAATGTTTTAAAATGTTAAAGTGGACATTTTGCTGCTTTATTTATGTACACTTTATTATTCTGTCATTATTATTTAATTTTCTAAGCAGCTGTGGACCCCCTGAGTAGGCTTCCTGGACACCAGGAGTCCACGGACTACAGGTTAAGAACCGCTGCCCTACTCTTTTAATTGGATTTGTTGAGTAAGAGCACGATAATGAGGAACCTAAAGGTAAGGTTTTGAGTAAAGTCTAGAAAAGCAGTATAATGGTATTTCTTTATACCAAATTCTCACTCTACCTAAGATGCACCGGCTTTGGATAACAGCTATGAATGTTTCTGTTAAAAATGAAAAAAACACTTCGGAGGAGCAAGGCCAAGGATTAGGTATTGCAGATAACCTTGGCTATAATGCAAAGCACCCAGAAGGATTGTGCACTGCAGCTAGAAAAGTTTAGTTATTTGATAACATAGGTGCACCTGGAATCTCAGGTCGAAGTCAAGGGCTCCATTGGATGGACTTGAAAAAAGCCAGAAGACAGCGTTGTGGAAATAGAGGACATATTGAATCCAAACAAGGTTAAAGTTACGAGTACTTGAGAGGGGCAACTGCGTAACGCAGAATTCAGCCAAACCCCAGCCTGAAGCAATGTAGTCTGAAAGGGTACTATTCAAATCAGCTGATGCTTGGCCACGCGCAGCAAACGTGCCAGCAGTGTGCTGAAGGTGCACCAAAGGCGATCTCATCTGCCCCTATCGTGTTAAGCGAATACCCATGCTGCAGTACTTAATTTGTAAAAAAAAAAAAAACGGAACAGTTTGCAGAGGATATTCATTCTTCTTCCAATGTTTATCTGAGACTCAACAGTCAGGACAATTGTCAATCACCGATCTTACATTACTCTCCAAGGATGGCCACCAATAAAACTGTTTAATTATTTTACATATTTTAGACATTCCTGGATGACCTTGGTGAGCTAACACAATCAATTCATGTCTTATATCTTCTGGCGGAATAAACACTTATCCACGCATTATTATGCCACTACCTACTGATAGTTTGTCAGCTATTTTAAAATACTTCTTTAAGTCATTAGAAAAGTATTTTATTTCAGGCCAACCTTGTGAATTATAATGTTTTATTTAGATAAGTTTGTATCCAAACGACATGCTTCTTCCCATCTTTCTTCTGTGGCCTTGCCACCACTCTTTTCAATTGCATCTAAAATTGCAGACACACATTCTGTTTCTTCGAGTATTTCTGCATTATTGTCTTCTACTGCCATCCTAAACTATCAGCTTGAAACTTTTTACGACCAGACAATTGTTTGACATCAAAATTGTGTTCCTGAAGTTTAGATAATAACCTCACTAATCTGGAAGACACACTACTACACGTTTTACTATTAAGAATGTGCACTAAGGGTTTGAAGTCTGTGTACAGATCAAACTTGTGTCCCCATAGGTACACTTAAAATTTTTGAACTTCCCATAGGGCCGCCAAAGCCTCGTTTTCAATAGTGCTATAAAACTTTTCTGATGGTCTAAGTTTTCTTGAGGCGAACCCAACTGTTTGTTCTCTATTGTTGACCCATTGCCTCAGAATTGCACCTAACCCCGCTAAGTTCACATCAACAGTAATTATACACTTACACTCTGGCTTATAAGGTTGCAACACTGGAGCTTCAATTATACATTTCTTAACATCTTTAAATATTTCTTCCAAATGTTCGGTCCATTCAAACTTCACCCCTTTTCTTAACAGCATTTTCAATGGTTCTACTTTGTGTGAGTACCCTTGTGCAAACCTTGCAAAATACTCAGCAAGACCTAAAAATGACTTAAGACTGTCCCTGTCTTCTGGTGCTTTGGCTTCCTGTATAGCTCTTAACAAGGAACATTTATTGTTATGTGCTAGTGTTTTACCAGATGATGAAATCATGTGACCCCAGTATTCTAGATCTCTTACACCAAACTTACATTTATTTTGTCTTTCTGTCATTCCAACATCAGTTTTTAATACATTTTCTAAAATGTGGTTGTGTTCATGAACATTTTTTGCATAAATTAGAATATCATCTTGATATACTTGTACACCCTGCAAGTCACCGAATAACCTATCTATTAATTTCTGAATAATGCTAGCAGCCGATGCTAACCAAACGGAAGTCTACAGTGCTCAAAAGCTCCAAAAGGTGTAAGGAAAGTTGTGACCTCCCTAGATGAAGATGTCAAAGCAATTTGGTGATATGCAGAACGCAGATCTAACAACAACAAAAATTCTGCTAAGCCTAAATTTGCCAACAACTCCTGAATTTTAAGTATGGGATGACAGTCCACAATAATGTTCTTATTTAATATGCGTAAATCAGCACACAACCTGAGTTCACCTGTTTTTTTTTTTTTTTAGCTGCAACGATTGGAGAAACCCATTGAGAAGATTCAGTTGGTTTAATAATATCTTGCAAACACAAATCTTTAAATGTTTTCTTAAAATGCTCTCTTATACTCAAATGTACCTGCCGTACTTTTTGAATTACAGGGCGGGCATCAGATTTGAGTCTAATATGATGTTCAAATTCTTCAACCAGCCCAATTTTCTCCTGGAAAACTTTTTTCAAACTTTTTACAAATAACCTCAACTTCTTGAGAAATGGAGTTCACACTAATATAATCATTACTTATGTCACATTTGCTTGCTCTAACTGGGTTCTCAGAACCAGGGACTAAATATAAACCCATTTTGGCTAAATCTTTCCACCCAACAATATTTTTCCCTTTGACAGCAACATACACCTTGGAATTTGTACCTCTTCCCAAACATTATATGTCAGCTAGAAAATACACAATCATCTCAATTTCTTTCTCACCAAAAGCTTTCGGATTGATATCAGTAGGAATTAATTGAATATTACCTCCGTACATTTCTGAAAAAGTAGAATCTCTTTAAATAGTTATAGGGGAGCCTGAATCAGCCACAACTTGCATTGTAACATTATGAATTTTTTCATCCGCTACAGGTCCTTTAATGCTGACTGAATTGCATTTCACAGTTAGGAGTACATTTTCCTTAGTTTCAAAATTATTATGATTCAACTCTACACTATTCACTTTGACATTAGTCCTATTTGTTTCACACACTACTTGAAAATTCCCCACTTTTTTACATAACATGCAGCGCTTTGGTAGCGCTGGGCAAGGAAGATTGTTAGCAATATGATTCTTCGATCCACACCTAAAACATTGCATGACTTGTTTTTTAGCAAATTGCTTTCCTGTTTTACCATTCATATTAACCGCACACAACATTTGTGTAGACACTTCGATGTCTCTCATTTCATTGTTTAATAAGTTTATTGGAACCTCTTCTTCTAGAGCTTTGGAAGAAACCATTGAACGTTCAATGCCTTTGGCTAATTCAATTACTTCTGCAAGTGAGGATTTCTACATGCTAATAATCTTTCCTGAATTTTGTGTGAATAACAATTTAAAACAAATTGGTCACGAATAGCTGTGTCAATATTTGCCCCTAATTCGCAGGTAGCAGACAAAATTCTTACAGCAGAAATTTACTCTTCAACACTTTCATCCACATTCTGTTTCCTTTTTACGAATGTATGTCTTTCAAGCAAAATACTGGGTTCTTCTCAATAATGTTTACTAAGCCTTTCAATAGCTTCTTCATATTGATTGAATTCTGCAGCATTATCTCCTGCTTGCCCTCTTATGGTAGTCATGACAGGTAAGTTATCAAAGACTTCTTGAGCAGCCTGTCCCAAACTGAAGAAAATGCAGTTGTTTCCATTTAATTGGTGGTTTCCTAGGTTGTTGCAGAAAAGGTGGAGGTTGAATAAATTGATATTGAATCATTTGCGATGAAGCCATTTTTATAGCCTCTGTGCTTGAACAACAATTGTGTAATAAACATATACAAAGTTACAGTGGTGTGCCTGTCACCAATAATGCAGGCAATATGTAAATCAATCGTTTCTCTGAAAGGTTAACAATGTAGTTGTGCTAGGAGAGAAAACGTTGTTGGAATGCCGGAAACGCAGAAATGCTATTGAAATGCCTCCTGAGAGGTACTGTAGCGGGAAACAATGTAGAAAATTTTCAAACGAACTTCAAACAAAGTGTTTCCAAGAGAATCACTGAAGTGGCTTTATTATCTGTAATGGAGGTGTAACAGCGTGCCTCCGTTTACGATGTTGCTAAGCAACGGAGAACGGCCTTGTTAAACATAGCTGAAATGTCATGATGCACCTACGTTACGAACGTTGCTAAGCAAAAAAGCATCACAGCTTACTCTTGATTACACTGTTGCCAGGAAACGCTTAGACAAGAAAAAAAACTCTTATGTTGCTGTGCGTACACGAAAGTAATATCTGCTTAACAATACACTGGCCACAAATCCACTCATTGAGTGCGGGTAAATCTCCGTCAACATCAGCGCCGAGATAGCTTGCCTCAGAAGCAGACAAAACCATATTTCCTTTGGGCATGTACAAAGTGGAACCGAAGACTGAGTGAGCTCGTCAACTCATCGCCAACATGAAATAACAACTTTAGAAGGTTCGAAGTTTTTCTTAAATCCACTTTATTCCAAATACATGCCCACGTTGGAGCCTGCGTCCTCCACTCCTAACATCCTGGCTGCAACTGACAAACCAGTCACTGCCAGAATGCTACCAGCATGCCAGAACACTCCAACACGCTAATATTCTACATTCCACTGAGACTTCCTACCACACTCCCCCAAGGGGCAACCCTTTAATTCAAACAAAGCCTAGAATTCTGGGTAAAACTCAGTACTTTGAGCATACTTCATTTTCCTGCTGGCAGCCAATGCATTTTTTAGATGTCTAGATACAGAGGAACAGGGTGGAAGATTAGAAATAAGACTGACTGACAAGTTCTGCATATATGAAGTCTGTGAATGATGTAGGTGAGCAGACCTAGGTGAAGTGGGTTTCCATAATCATCACGGAATATGTGGCTGCAATGAGCAGGAGAGGGATGAATTTCCGGCACATAAGTATCAGAGAAAAAGAAGAGCCAGATTGATGGTTAATTTGCTAAGGAAAAGATACCTTGTTTTCAAACTAAATCCCCATGTATTAGCAGATGAGGCAGAACCAAGAGAGGACTGACGTTAGAAGGTCACCAAGATGGAGGACATGGGGATCAGTTGATGACCAAAGAGGAGAATCTAGGTTTTGTCTCCGTTTAGTTTCCAGCAGTTTTCCAGCATCCAGGATGCAGCTGCTATCACACAGGCATAGAAAATCTCTTCAACAGCCATGATCCGCCCTTTGGGGCTGAGGTGCCATGCCTCCTCACATTTTGCCCCTCAAGAAGAGTGTCTGTCAGGCTGAGCAAAGGTCAGCCTGAAAGACACTCTTCATTTTCAGGTGAGGCAGCCAGAAGCGAGACATGCGCTATTTGTGCAGGCTCGTGGCTGACTGAGCTGAACTCTGCTGGGCTGAGGAGGTCACAGCTCCTGTGGGTGTGACTTCCTCAGCCTAGCAAAGGTCCTCGAGGCATTAACAAGGGGTAGTGTCACTCATTGCCTCAAACCTAGGTGCTTCAGCTTTAAGCCCTAAAGTGCCCAGGGCCGAGAGTCAATCAGTGGCACATCATCACAGATTGGGTGGGATCAGCAGTCTCACTGACCCCATCCCACTCTGTGGCAAGGTTGGGTCTGCTGCCTTCCTTCAAAGGATAACTTAAGGTCAACCAATGAGGGAAGGCAGCAGTCTCAACCCTCCTGGGACCTTCGAGGCTTAAGACTGCTGCCTTTCCTCATTGGTTGACTAGGAAAGGCAGCAGTCCCAACCCTCCTGGGACCTACGAGGCTGAGCTGGTGTGTGTGTGTGCTTTTTTTAATGAATGTTTGTTGCATGGGTGTATGTTTGAATATTTGTTAATGAGTGTTGTGAATGGATCTGTGTTTGTGAATAAGTGCATGTGTATTCCATCTGCCGCCTACCTCCTAAAATTACCGCCACTGCTCTTGAACTCTTTTCTGTCCACATGTGAGGGAAATTATAATTTAGATATCATCAGCATAGGAGATAGGTTCAAACCAAAGAATGGAATGGTGATGTCACAGGACAGATGTAAAGTTTAAGAGAGTGGGAGTGATCGAAGAGCCTTGGGGGACGCCATAGTGTAAGGCTAGAGCATCCAATAAGAAAGAGAGTGATACTGCCTGAAATTTAGAAGAATGGAGGAGGTGATCCATTTTAGGGTTCACTGTCCTATATTGATGCTGAATAGACTGTGTAAACATGAAGCGTGAGAGATAGTATTGAATGCTGCTGAGAGATCTATAAGTATCAGGGCTTCACAGTGCCCTTTATCTATGTGTATGCTCATTGAGCCACTAACAACGCATATTCCATGCCATGCCAAGGGCAGAATCTAAACTAGGATGAATCTAAAAGTTCATTATGTTAAAAAAAAATACCAGGGTCGGGAACCAATGGCTTTTTCCACAATTTTGGATTGGGACGGAAGCAGTCTATAATTGCTCAGTGTATTGGGACCAGCAGAGGGGTCTATCAAAAGGAAGACTATGAAAGCATGCTTCCAGCAATCGGGACTGAAGCTGAATAGATGCACCTTGAGACCCTCATGGGTAAGTAGCGTGCTCTACTAATTTACTGATTGATTGATTGATTGATTGATTGGAAAGATTGCACAGATCAGTCAGTGTAGGATGGAGAATGAAATTGATAATATGAGGAGGCCAAGGAATGAATATTCAGTTTTCCACCCTGCACAGGGCCTGCTTCACTCCATACAAAGTTAATGAGCTCTTCCCAGATGCTAACCTCTGTTGTCCACCCTGCTGCTCTCCCGACACAGACCTTCAACACATGGTGTGGTCCTGGTCCACCATAGCATATTACAGGGAGGCAGTGCAAAATACACTCATCACCATCACTAACTAGGCAGTGCAAAATACACTCATCACCATCACTAACTATAGCAACCATAACAATTGAGGGGCTTGCCCCCTTGACCTGATCATGTGCACCAAACAAAACAAGGTAGCAGATAGGTTTTCTGATTTTACTTTACTTTTAGCCAAATGTGCACTTATATCAAGATGGCGTGCATGTCTGGCTGTCTCATCCGCAATGTAGCAAAGCTCAAAAATTCATTTAGCTGACGCACAGAGCACAGCACTTAGAAGAGAAGGGGTGAGAGACCTTTTGAAGCATCCTATCTCTATGGAATGGGATGCCACGCTGTTACATTTACAAAGCAGCGTCAAAAGATGGCAATCAACATTTCATCAAAGACAGCAGACATCCAATGTTGCACTAGTCCACGCAAATACATGTGGCCCTCTTTCTGCCCCTAAGCCGGTTAGAGACCTTATTTCCTGTTTCCTTTTTTAGTTTCTTTTAGCAACTCCATCTGTGTTGACCTTGTTTTTCTCACCAGTAGTTGAGTTGCTGCACTCACCACGCCTTCACCCCCATTTCAGCTAGCTGACCGCATTATTTTTTCCTCTTGGAATTTTATGCCTTAATCTAATGTGCTAGATCACCATTGGCCATTCAATCGTTACTACAACAATCTGCAGTCATCTACAGCTATGCCATCTATATGTTAAGGAGTTTTTTTACTTTGAAAATGTTAATACAAAGATCGTAAAAAGAAATGAGGAGGACAAGGTTCATTAGCGGAACCTGATGTAACCTTTGCCATAAATTTACTCCCCTCTTCCACCGTAAGGGTTTTGAAGTCAGTAAGGACCTGGGAGTGGCCAGGGGCCTGAGTGATTAATGAGGAAATAGGGTGTCCCTCTGGGGGTTGCATAGAAAAGTGTGCTGGTTGAGACGTACCTTTGCTCTAGAAGAAGGGATTGAGGTGGATAGCTCCCGGGAGGCAGGAATGTTTTTCTGCATGCCGGTGGATTAAGCAGACCTTTGATGATGGCAACATTCCTTTGGGGACATTACTGGAGGTTTTAATTTTATTGGAATAGTAGGTAACACGAGTAGCGTGAAGGTGGTGTTTATAGGTTTTAATGGCTGCTTTATAGGCAGTTTTACCCTGGTGATCAA
This sequence comes from Pleurodeles waltl, assembly GCF_031143425.1. Classification (NCBI taxonomy): domain Eukaryota; kingdom Metazoa; phylum Chordata; class Amphibia; order Caudata; family Salamandridae; genus Pleurodeles; species Pleurodeles waltl. Next base: position 1,643,506,699 of record NC_090440.1, on the reverse strand, counting down.
TGGAAGTATGCCATGATGGTGCCAGAGTTTTTTACACTGCCGTTTGTTATCTCTGAGCTCTTCATAGTACCAGGGTGTAGTAGTTTTATTTTACAAACGAGGAAGCACCCTGGTTTAGAGGCCATAGGTGAAGTGAAGGATTCACCCAGTCACTTGTTGGAGGATACTGGAGACTCAGATCTTCTGAAAGACAAAAAAGGAGAGTGATACAAAAGAGCACAGGAAAAAGAAGAGACCGGACTGATTTTGTTAGTAAAGCAAATAATTTTGCCAAAAGCAAAACGCACATTATCCAGGATAGAAAATGAGAGGGAATCGCGGTCAACAATGGCCAAGCCAACTCCGCTTCCCTTGTTGATTAATGTGGACAATGCAGTACTCAGTTGCATTGCAACAGAAATATCTGTGAGCAAGGCATTTTAGAACCAATTTTCTGTGAAAAAGAATGCATCTAGGTTATGGGAAGCAAAAAAATTAAAAAAAGTCAAACTGAAGTTGTGGAAGAGATCTAATATTATTTAGGAAACAGTTAGAGGAATGGCTAGTCTGTTTAGAATTAAAACCTAAGGGCAAGGTGAGAGGAGATTTAAAAAAAAGCAGAAACAATGACAGTGTCAGCAAGAGAGGAAGATGCAGAGTATTGGGAAAGAGTTAGCAAGAAGAATCTGACATGTGCAGTTTCATGGAGGGCGAGCCCAAGCCTGAGCCTGAATAGGTCAGACGAAGTTGAGAAGGCCAGTGTTTTTGGCACAGGGCCCAAAATGGGCATAGTTGGGTATGGGCAGGTTGGTGGACATGCATCTGCTCTAGTTTTAAGTGTCTCCAGAATAAGGGGTGTGGCTGAGAGTTTGCTGAGGCATTGACAAAAAACGGTGTGGGAAGTAAAAACCTTACCTGGAGGCCTGCTGCTCATGTGGTGCACTAAAACTCGCTTGACAGTTGCAACTACTGGGAAATTAAAACAAAATAAAAGAAATGTGAAAGGGTAACTTTGGTGTTCTGTATCCAGGGTGTGAGGTAGTATAATTCTGTAACTAGGTTATGATGTAGAACCTTAGGGGTTCATTACAACCCTTGCAGTAAAAACCGCTTACCGCCGCGGCAACGCCCGCCAAAAGACCGTCGCCTCAGCAATGAGCCGTCAGCTGGATTTTGACCACAGCCATATTTCTGCCAGAATGATGGCAGAAATCCGGCTGTGGCCATGCCTGCGGATGGCGGTAAGGTGACACTGCTGCCAGCAGCAGAGGCATGGCAGTAGACCGCCGCAGACTGTATCATGAACCATGATACGGCCTGGCAGTGTTCTGCTGGTGGACGCTGCTGCTGACACCAGCGCCCCGTCCCGTCTCCTGCCGGAGGACCCCCTGACATCAAGTAAGTCGGGTGCTCCGACAGGGGAGGGGGCTGGGGGGGGTTCTGTGTGTGTGTGTGAGGGTGTATGTCTGTGCGTGCGTGTATGTGGGTGTGTGATGCGTGTTGTATGTGGGTGTGCATATATGGATGTGTGAGTGCCTGTATGTTGTGTTGTGTGAATGGGTGTGTGTTTGAATGTATGTCAGTGTGTGTGGATGTGTGTGTGAATGGCTGTATGCATGCGTGGATGAATGTGGGTATGAGTATGTGTATGCGTGTGTTCGTGGTGCATGAAGCTTCGTGTATGTAGTGGGGGTCTGGGGAGGAGGGGGTGTGGGAAGGGAATCTGGGTAGGGGAATGGAGGCAGGGAAGACCCCTATCAGTGACAGGGACGGGATTTCCTGTCACTGATAGTGCCTACCACCATGGTTTTCGTGGCGGTAAGGTTGCTACTAAAACCATGGCGGGAGGCGGGCCATAATCCCGCAGGCGGGCAAGTGACAGCCGTCTGGCTGGAGAGTAAAATCTCCAGCCCGGTGGTCATTACAACCGTGGCGGTCGGTGTGGAACGTTGGCGATTTGGCTTTAGCAAACCTGTTGGCAGTACTTTTCTCCATATTAATGCCGTCCGCCAGGGTCATAATGACCCCCTTAATGTCTATGCTGTGATATAACATCATTGGAATGTGTTGCGGTTACTAAGGGAGACTGTGAGGCAGTTGATTCTTTGTTGGCTGTGGATGGCGTCTCTCCTATGGATGTACTTCAGTAAAGAATTCCTTCTTTACATCAAAAATTCCTGGCCTGGCTTCTTGAACGTATTTGACAATAGAGTAAACTCGTAAGATCAATAAAACGCAGCGCTGGTTAGCCGCAATGTCACCATCAATATAAGCTGGAGCAAGGTAACCCCCTCTAGTCAGAGAAGTCAGCTGCCTGCACAGGATGGGCCCACAGTCATTCTAATGTGGACGCGCAACCGCAAGAGTTTTAGGCATCTCCAGATTACTGCAACCTTGTGAAGTGCCACGCATCTCGGGTTACCCTAACCTGTTTGACTAATTTCTCTGCATTGCTGCAAGCACCCGAGTTTGCCACATAATGTGGCACTTGTCCGGTTTCAAAGGAATAGGAATTTCATTGAATCAGAGCGGATGTTGCAATTTTCAGCACAGGTGCCGGTTTTCCATGTTGCTGTAGAAATGTTCCTGGGGCTCAGGTAAGGATTAAGTACAATAACCCATGGAATGATCATTCATGTCACAAACTGAATTAACGTGCTCGCCAACGCGCTCTGTGCCTACAGTTGCTCTCATCAGAGGTTGAGGAGACAACCCCGAGGGCTCCGCCGACAGTAATTGGATGTTTTTGTAGCCACGTGTGTTGCTGCGCATGCTGCCTACTCTTCACTGGGTTTCAGAATGTCAGAATGAGGACAAGGGCCCTTTTAAAAGACAGACAATCCCCTGGGCTGAAACCGAAGTATGACACTATGTCGTAGGTAAAACTCTCCAAATAATTAAATACAACAAGGAACAGCCATTAACGTATTTTGTGAGCTACTGCAAGAACCTGTGAGGTACTCAGCATTGGTGACACAAATTTGCATTTTTTCGTTTAAAACTCTAAGAACTGTCTAACAGTTTATCTGTTTTCACAACAGTCCATCTGTTTTGCACTTATTTTTACAATCATGCTGCTTAGTCTTTGTTCAATATGACATGATTTGCAATTTAGGCCGTGAACCTTACAGTTGTGTCAATATAAGGTCTCTGAGAGGTAAGAATAATTTTGACATAGGTCCCTCTCTGGAGCCCCAGCTGCAGTAAGTCGGTGTGTCACACTTGGCTGTGCTATGCAAACTTTCCATCAATTGAATAAATGCAGGAGGCCCTGCCTTTTTTCTAATAGTCCATAAATTGATGTACCCTGCAATGTGGGAAATCCCCCTCACCTATAATAGCTCATTGCTTATGGAGAGTTGTACTACACACCGTCCATTGCAGTACAAAAATAGAGTAATTTGTGAAATGGAACGAGTTAGTTGGCCTAGCTGATTTGCTCCGCTCACAATAAACCGTCATCCAAAGTATCACACCTGTGGCATTAAAATGTCACACATATTCACAATGAAGACTCAGAAATGTCACGCCTAAGTACAATGAAATCTTGGCAGCTCTGTTGGGGATGTGGCTATGATGCGCTGAGAGGAGCTGAAACACCTGGCGGGAAAGTAAAAACCTTATCTGGAGCCCTTGGAGGGTGCAACTTCTGGGAAATTAAGACAAATTAAAGAAAGATGTGAAAGGGTAAACGTGTAAAACCATTAAAACACAGTATTGGGAGCCACAATGATTGTGTAAATGTATGCTGGATGCAGGCACCTCCAATAAGAATATACAAGGAAATTAAATTCACGGGACTTCTAGTCCCAGACGTAGGCTGCTTGGACAGGATGGACCTATAGTTACTTCCAGTGTGGATGGGCAGCAATACTAGTTTTAGGTTTCTCCAGACTGTGGGTGTGGCTAAGAGTGCCTTGAGGCACTGGAAAAACTGGTGAAGAAAGTGACAACCTTACCTTCTCCTGTTGTGCCCGCTAGGCTCCCATGGCTTGTGCTTCTACTGAGAAATTAAAACCCATCAAAAGAAAGATGTGAACGGGTAAACTCTTAAAATCAATAAAATGTGATGATGGTAGCCTTGATGTGCACACTGGAGCCAGGCACCATCTAGAAAAAAGTACAAGAAAGGTAAATACACAGAATGTCTACTCCCATGAGTCAGCTAAGGATGGGCCCACAGTCACTTCCAATGCAGAGGGCCACCTGTACTAGCTTTAAGTGTCTCCATACTGACGGTGTGGGTGAGAACACACTGAGGAAACAAAACACCTGGTGGGGAAAGTAAAAAAACGTGCCTGGAGCCCAGCCTCATGAAACGTATGTATCTCATATACCTGATCAAGAGCAACAAAGAGCTGTCACTGTTCCGAATAAAGTTGTCACTCTAGAACAGTGAAGTTTTGATCTCTTTGTCAAAGTGAAGCATTTTGCTGATCTCTGAGGCAGGTGACAGATGAGAGTTCCACAAGATAAATAAGTAGGCGATGAATGGTCTTTCACTTTACCAGGACCTTACTCTGGTGTACAGGGAGTAATTTGACACTAGAATGCAACTATATGGATGGGTTTTGTAGCTAAAGCCAGTTTCTCAGGACAATATTTGGACATCACACACTTGCCTCTTATAGTAAAGTTCTTGAATTTCAATCTTGCTTCAACCAATAACCTTAGGATCTCAGGTGTTTTGCATCCTCATTGAACAGTGTTTGTGACTGCACTAGCTGTGGATTCATGGTGGACCAAAAGCTTCTATCTGTTATTGTTTTGCTCTGCCAAACCATTTGCAATGATTAGTCTTTTATCACACAATAGCCCGTGTTATTGTACTCGTGCTGGTTTCTTGCTGAAACAATAGATGCTGCATAGAGGTTTAACACAGTAAGACGTTTGAGGGTTCCTTTTTTCAGCTTTTCTGATGGAGCAATCAAAGAGATGCTAATCTAAAGGAACTTCAGTTTCTTTCAAGTTACTTAACAATCTCAAATCAGAAGGTGAGTTTTGGACTCATTCAGACCAAGCCAACTGTTTTTCGTCCACATCCTAGTTATAAGAAATAAATAGCTGACAGTCTTCTTTTCCAGTCCAGTTTAATATAACACTTTGAACAGCACTTGAATGCCTTCTGCATAAATGCAAAATATAACTTCAAAGTTCCCTAGCAGCCGATGTCATCAAAGCATATCAATGTTATAAAGTAGAAGTGAAGAAAACAAGAACTCGCAATGACACTGCAGCTGACTAAGGACAAGTTGAGTAGACACACACACACACACACACAGCGTTGATTGCAAATATCGAAGCAATTGCCTTAGTCCAACAATCCAACCACCTCATCTGTGGCAGCAAGATTTAACGCAAGGTTCAGTGTTGTCAGGTCAGCAGATCCTTCATAAAGGATATCTACGGTGGATGATGAAGCCACAAAGGGGCGGTTTATGTACTATTATTTGGGCAGACTCTCAACTGCCCATCAGCCATGGTGAATGGTTAAGATTGGGCAGTACTTTTTACATGGGTGGTTAAAGGTGTGAGACTTTTGAAAAACATTAGATATTTCGTGAAGATAATAAAGTTAGCAAAGTTTAAAAAAAGAGCTAATGAACATTGTGTAAAAATTAGGTGTTTGTTGAGAAAAGGTGTTAATGCCTATTTTTACGGGTGGATTTTCTGACAAAAATGTATTAGCAGGAACATTCTCTGTCAAAAAAGTTTGTGTGAAAATGTTTTCCCAGGCAAAGCTGTGCAAAGCGCACAAATTAAGCAACTTCATGGAGGGCAACATGTCTGCACTTGTGCCAGTTTCAATAGCATAGTTAAATCTTCATCCATCCTTAGCTATTATAGTCTGAAGTACACAGGCTGGCCTTTTTAATGTAAGGGACACCCCTGCTTGTTCCAGAGATTTAGGTGTTGACTCAGATTAAACATTATTCACTCATAATAAGTAACACTTTTTTTGCTACAATCTGCAATTATGTGGAAAGCACTTTAATAAACAGCATAGTTATTCATTTAGAATTTTAGTGAAATGTGTTAAATTCCGCGACTATAATTTTGTGTATTGCAAATCCAGGCACTCTATGGTGTTTACTGCATTGGTGGTACAAATGCATGGTAATCTAATTACTACATATTTCTTCACTGAATGCAGTTTCAGAGTGATGAGAAAATATCAATATTACATCATGGCATGACCGCATCACACAAAGGCCCTCATTACAACCCTGGCGGTCGGTGATAAAGCAGCGGTAATACCGCCAACAGGCTGGCGGTAAATACCGCCAAATTATGACCATGGCGGAAAGAGCTCAGACAGACAGCCACTTTACCACACCAACCCCCAGAGCGGAATCAACAGCCACCACGGCGGTAGCCGCCAACAGCCAGGTGAAAGCCAATGTTCTGCCCGCTGTATCATGACAGGCCAATCCGCCACCTACCAACGACATCAAAAGCCTTGCGGAAACACTGCACAGAAGGGAAACAACTCACCATTGGAGACTCAAGGAAGAACCACGCCGCCATGGAGCCCAAATTGCAGATCTTCCCAATTATTTTCAACATCCTGCTTCACCACGAACACCAACGACGGCGAAGGCAACTACGGTGAATACTATCGCCTAGCACACAGGGGAGGGGTGAGGAAAAAGAGAGTGACACACACACGCAACATGCAACACCCCAACACCATACACACAAGCAGATACAGTAACATAACATATTTACCCCATAGCCCTCAGGAATAATGCAAGGACAACACCAATAGATGTAAGGGAGTGTAATAATATAAATATAGTAGAAATACGAAAATTCAATCTAAAAGTATATACACATGTACAAGCAAGGCACACTGCCCAGTCCTCAATCTGCGTGGGCCACAGGGCCACATTTGAAAGTCCAAGGCCCCACTTGACTACTGCAACAACACGGAGAGAACACTGCAGGGGAATCAGTTCGAAAATAGGCAGGCACCTCTTGGGGACTGGGAATGGGGGGGCACCTCAGCCGGAAGATGGAACAAATCCCCTGGTTCTGGAGGGGACAACATGCCCTATGCTTGTTCCTGGGGAGTGCAAGGCCACAATTTCTCAAGTTGGTGACTTGCCCACTGGCACTAGAGGGGGCAACATTCCCTGTGCTTGGTCCTGGGGAGTGCAAAGCCACAGTCTCTCAAGTGGGTGACTTGCCCACTGGCTCTGGAGGGGGCAACATGCCCTGTGCTTGGTCCTGGAGAGTGCAAGGCTACAGTCTCTCAAGTGGGTGACTTCCCCAATGGCTCTGGAGGGGGCAACATGCCCTGTGATCTTCAACCTGGAGAGGATGGGGTGAGTGGGTGTCTTCAACACTGGTTCTGGAGGGGGCATTGTGCTCTGTGATCCTTGTCCTGGAGAGGATGGGGTGAGTGGGAGCCATACCCACTGGTTCTGGAGGGAGCATTGTGCCCTGTGATCTTCATCCTGGAGAGGGTGGGGCGAGTGGGTGCCATACCCACTAGTTCTGGAGGGTGGCATCGTGCCCTGTGATCTTCATCCTGGAGAGGATGGGGTGAGTGGGTGCCATACCCACTGGTTCTGGAAGGGGCATTGAGCCCCGTGATGAAGATCTTGGGGAGTGCAAGGTCACAGTCTCTCAGGTGGGTGTCTAACCCACAGGATTTGCATGGGCAGGCTGCACCACAGCCCATGGACGCAGGGCTACAGACTGTCCACCGGAGGTGATGGCTGCTCAGTGGTGGTGCTGGTAGTGTGGGAAAGGCTCCTGCCCATCCCCTGCAGCCTCGGATGGCTGCCCACTGATGCTGGTGGTGTTGCCGATACTGCTGGTGGTGGTGGTGTGGGGATGCTCCTGGCCATCCCCTGCAGCCTCGGACGGCTGCACCACCATGGTTGGTGGTGGGGGCTCCGACTCAGTCCCAGCACCAGGACCCTTGTCCCTTCTGCCTGCTGGTGCAGGCCCTTTGCCCTTCCTGGCAGCAGCTGGGGATTCCTCCTTCCCCTTCCTGGCAGCAGCTGAGATTTCCTCTTTCCCCTTGCTGGCAGCAGCTGGGGGTGGCACCTTGAACTTCCTGGCAGCAGCTGGGGAGTCCTCCTTCCCCTTCCTGGCAGCAGCTGGAGGTGGCACCTTGACCTTCCTGGCAGCAGCTGGGGAGGGCTCCTTGCCCTTCCCGGCAGCACTTGGGGCAGGCACCCTTTCCGTGTGGCTGGCTGGTGGCCTGGATCCTTTAGCACCACAAGTTAGTTGCTGGGGACACTACTGGGCCCGTGGACTGGGTGGCTGAGCTGCTTGCCTGGGTTTCACACACCCTGGCCAGACGTGAAGGACCTGGGGGGGTAGGGAAGAGGTCAATGGTGCTTAGGGACATTGGGGCGGGAAGAGGGAGAAGGTTTGGGAGTGGAGGAAGAGGGAGTGGTTGTAGGAGGTGTCTGTCTGCTGTGTTTGGGTGCAGGTGCATGGGCTGGATGCTGTTGTGAAGTGGATGACTGTTGGGTGTCTGAGTGCTTGCGTTTGTGTACTTTGGAAGGGGGGTGACAGACATAGTGGGAGAGGACACAGGGGATGTGTGCATGGATGTTGGGGTGGTGACTGCCAGTGAGGTGTGTGTTCTGATAGGTGTGCTGGTGATGGAGGTAGCAGATGAGGATGTAGTGCATTCAGGTGTGAGTGCAGACGCAACTGGGAGGGAGGCAGAGGACTAGGAGGAGGGGACCACAGTGGAGGCAGTGGATGTTGGTATGTCTGCATCTGGATGGTGTTTGTGTGAGTGCCTGTGGGATGATGTGTGGTGCTTGTGTTTGCCATGTCCACTCTTGTGTGTTGTCCTGTGTGCTTGGGATAGGTTGGGGTTGAGGGGAATGTGATTGGGCAGAAGAAGTTGGAGGGTGGAAACAGGGACAATGGCTGCCATCAGAAAGGAGGCCAGAGCCTGGATTGATCTCTGTTGGGCCGCCAAGCCAGTGTGAATGCTCTCCTCAAATGCAATTGTCTGTTGCATCTGGCCTGCCAGCATATGGATGGCATTCACAATGGTTGCCTGCCCAACAGAAATGGATCGCAGGAGGTCAATAGCCTCCTGACTCAGGTCAGCAGGGCTCACTGGGGCAGGGCCTGAGGTGCCTGGGGCAAAGGAGATGCCCACCCTCCTTGGTGAGCGGGCATGAGCAATTCGCTGAGGGGCTGCTGGGAGGGCGGTGCTGGTACGGGGGTGGCGGCTGTACCTGTAGCTGGGGTGGGCACAGAGGTGTCCGCTACCACCAGGGAGCTTCCATTAGAGGAGGTATATGTGTCCGAACTGTCCCCTCCAGTCTCCACCGTGGTGCTCCCCTCGAACCTCCGTCCCACTGGTGCCCTTAGCGTCAGTGGACTCTGCCTCCTGGGTCCTGTGGGATGCAGCTCCCCTTAATTCGCAGGTGCCTCTGCTCCCACACCAGATGATGCTAATGCACATAAGGACAGGGTGACAAAACAAAAAGGGGGGGGGGGTCAATGGCTACACCAACACCACCGTTGGCAAACAGCCCACCCTCACACACAGGGAACAGCCCTAGGCACTATGCAATGCACTATCATTAACAATGCTAGTCACCACTGCATACACAACATATAGCCAACTGCAGCATACCTGGGACCCACACAGCCCTGCCCAGTCGTGGATGCCTACTAGTTAGGTAGGAGGAATATCAAATAAGAACCTTGCCTAACAGGGGGCCTAGACTGCAATGCCAGAAGGCGGGCCATCAGGGGGGTCAGGGTTTGACAGGCACCCTTTCCTGATTGGTAGGCCATCCCCAGCTGGGCCTCCGCCGCCTTCCGTGCCCAGTGTCTCATGTCCTCCCACTGTTTCCAAAAGTGGGTGCTCCGCCTGCCGTAGACCCCCAGGGTCTGCACGTCCTTGGCAATGGCACGCCATATACCCTTTTTTGATGGGCGCTGACCTGCAGAGGAAATATAAACAGGGAAAGGTATTAGTTAGACCATCCTGCCTGTTACACTCATGGCCCACCATTGCCCTTCCCATCCCCTTTTGCACAGGAATGGCCCAACAAACATGCTGCACGCTGCCCAGGGCCCATTCACCAACCCCCCCCCCACACGAGGCCTTCACACACAGCACTCCATGTACTCATGCCCCATGTATCGTGCTCTCAGTGTACTCACCTGCTAGTCTGGAGTCCGTACTGGGGTAGGACCCCATCCACTAGTCTCTCCAACTCTGCCGAGGTGAAGGCAGAGGCCCTTTCCTCAGTCACACGTTCTAGACACAAGTCACAGCAGCACATGCAGTGTAGGTTCTCTCCTGTTGAAGGTCAGGTAGCAAGTGATTGAACAGATAGAAAATGGGGGTGACGTCCACGGCGGTGCATACCATCACCGCTGGTGTACATTGGCCAATGTACCCCAGAGGGCCCAATTTCATCCAATGAGGCGTTGCATGGCGGAATCCCGACCACCTCCCGCAACGGCCCACACGTCAGCGGAATTACCTCATTTCCACCTGTCCCTCCATACAGGACAGGCGGACGCCATTTCATGGGGGGTGACAGTGCATGTAACATAACTGCGTCACAGATCACAATTGTACATACAGGACATATGCCACTAATACATTTATAATTCACATCATGCATTGAACTATAGTGGCAACAATGTACATTTTATGACCGGCTCATCATTCTTTTGCCCCATAGATTGTAACTGCTTCAGATGCCCCATAGATTACAACTGCTTCAGATGAATAGGAGATTGAGACATCCCCCTGTGTAAAGACCCCAGGTGGACTTGGCAACAATGGAGGACAGGCACATTATCCTCACCTACAGACTGGACAGGGCCACAATCACAGAGGTGTGTGCCCAATTGGAGCCTGGCCTGATATCTGCTATCCGTCACCCCACTGAGATCCCCCCTCTTGTGCAAGTGCTATCTGTGCTCCATTTCTTGGCAACTAGTTCTTTCCAAGTGACAGTGGGCTTGGCAGCAGGAATGTCACAGCCAATGTTCTCAATTGTGCTGACAAGAGTGTTGGGTGCCCTGATTAAACACATGTGCAGGTACATTGTTTTCTCCCAGGTGGAGGATTTGCCCACGGTGAAGGCTGACTTCTATGCAATAGGACATATCCCCAACATAATTGGGGCGACTGATGGAACATATTTTGCACTTGTCCCCCCAGCAAAATGAACAGGTCATCAGAAATAGAAAAAGTTTTCACTCAATGAATGTGCAGATGGTGTGTTTGGCGGACCAGTACATCTCCCACGTCAATGCTAAGAATCCTGGGTTGGTGCATGATGCCTTTATCCTGAGAAATGGCAGCATCCCAAATGTGGAGGCCCAACTACAGAGACACCGTGTGTGGCCAATAGGAGAGCCCTGGTTCCTACCCAGTGGATGTTGGTATATGGGTATTGTGTGGGCTAACAGTTGTCCAACAATATTTGCAGGTGACTCAGGTTATCCCAACCTATCATGGCTACTGACCTCTGTGAGGAATCCCACAACAAGGGCTGAGGAGCATCACAGTGAGGCACATGGGCGAACAAGAAGGATTATTGAACGTACATTTGGTCTCCTGAAGGCCAGGTTTCGGTGCCTCCATCTGACTGGTGGATCCCTGTGCTACTCACACAAGAAGGTCTGCCAGATAATCATGGCATGCTGCATGTTGCATAATCTTGCCTTGAGACGCCATGTGCCTCTTCTGCAGGAGGAGGAGGCTGGATATGCCCCAGTGGCAGTAGTGGACCCTGTGGACAGTGAAGATGAGGAGGCAGAGGATGAGGATGAGGACAACAGATCTGCAGTGAATAGACAATACTTCCAATGACACACAGGTAAGACAGTGTTACATCACATTTCTTTGGCAGTTTTTTGTTGCACATTGTCACTGGTATGCTGTTATTTCCCACTTCAATGGCCACTAACTGTACCCTTTGGCAACTCAATTTGCAGATGTTGGTGCCCCACTATTGCTCCTGGTGTTGTCACTGCAGCCATCTATAGATCTTTCCTATGTTGACATTAGTGTTCTGTTGAATTGCAATGTTTAAACCTTGTAAAACGAATACATACTGATATCATTTGACATTTTCCATACTTGTATTTTTTCAAAGTGTGTTTATTGCAGTACTATGAAGAAAAGGTGGAAGTGCAATGGGCTGGGGTGATGATGGAGGCAAGTCCAGGGTATAGTTCCAGTCTATTTGTAGCACAGGTGCATTGTCCAAGGGGAAGGGGAGCAATGGCAGTTCGAGGTGGACAGGGAGACAGAGTGAGACACAAGGGTGACAATCAGGAGAGTCTCATTTCCTGGTGGGGGTCTTGGCAATAGTCTCTGGCTTTTGCCTGGATCGCAGGGAACGTTTGCGGGGTGGTTCTCCTTCTGCAGGGGGAGGGGTGCTGGTGGCCTGTTGGTCCTGTGGCAGGACCTCCTGTCCACTAGCGGCAGTGGAGGTGGAGGGCTGTTCAGTAGTCTAGCTAGTGGCAGGGGCCCGCTGGTTTGACACTGCCTCCCTCATTATGTTGGCCATGTCTGCCAGTACCTCTGCAATGGTGACCAGGGTGGTGTTAATGGCCTTCAAGTTCTCCCTGATACCCTGGTACTGTCCCTCCTGCAGCCACCTGTTCTCCTGCACGTTGTCCAGGATCTGGCCCAGCGTATCCTGGAAATGTTGGTATGCTCCCAGGATCTCGGTGAGTGCCTCCTGGAGAGTCGGTTCCCTGGGCCTGTCCTCCCCCTGGTTCACAGCAGTCCTCCCAGCTTCCCTGTTGTCCTGTACCTCTGTCCTCTGAACCATGTGCCCACTGCCACTGACCCAGGTCCCTGGTTGTTTTGGGTATGTGGTTTGCCATGGGGTCCCTGTAGTGGTGGACACACTGCTGATTGATGTGTCCTCGGAACAGAGGTATGGATACGCTGGGTGACTGCTGTGGGGGTATTTCCTGAGGGGGGAGGCTCTGTGGTGGTGTGTGACTATGGCTGGGTAACCGACTGTCTGGAGGTCCCTGATGGGCCAGGTTGGACATCCTGATCCAGGCGAGCAGAGTCACTGTCATCACTGTGGGTCTCTTCTGTGGGGGGACTGGATGTTGCTGGTACCTCTTCTCTGGTGACATTGGCTGGGATACCTGTGAGGATGTAAATGCAGTGTTATTGTTTCTGTGTGACATATTGTGCATGGTTGGGTTGCCCTCTATGGTTGTTTTTGTCCTGGCAGCTTTCACTTGTGTACGTTGGTGTATGGTGGAATGATTAGTTCTCTATAGTGTGCATGCTTTAGTGATAGGTGTTCATGCAGGTCTGTGAGTGGTGTCCATGCATTGGTATGGCATGTAGGGCTTGGAATTGGGATCAGTGGGTTGTGATGGTGGGGTGTATGGGTAGTGGTGGAGTGATGGGAGTGAGGGTGAGAGTATGTGATGGCATGCAGGTAGGGGGTGATAGTAGTATAATGTTGACTTACCAGAGTCCAGACCTCCTGCTACTCTTGCCAGGCCCTCAGGATGCATGATTGCCAAGACTTGCTCCTCCCATGTTTTTAGTTGTCGGGGAGGAGGTGGGGGTCCACCGCCAGTTCTTTGTACAGCGAGTTAGTGTCTTGCTGCAATGGAACGTACCTTCCCCCGTAGGTCGTTCCGCCTGTTCCTGATGTCGTCCCTTCTCCTGGGGTGCTGTCCCATGACGTTGACCCTGTCCACTATCCTCCGCCATAGCTCCATCTACCTAGCAATGGACATCTGCTGCACCTGTGCTCCAAATAGCTGTGGCTCTACCCTGGTGATTTCCTCCACCATGACCCTCTGCTCCTTCTCAGAGAATCTGGGATGTCGTTGTGGTGCCATGGGTGTTGTGTGAGTAGTGTGGATGAGGGTGTGTAGGGTGATGTGTTGGGGTGTGTGTTGTGAGGTGTGTGGGTGGTGTATAGGTGATGGTGGTATGTGGCTCTGGTTGTGTGAGTGGTCTTGCTGTCTCTCTCTCTGCTGGCAATTATTTGTAATGGTAAAGGGTTGTGGGTGTGTGGGTGTGGTGTGTGTAGTTTGAATTGTCCAATATGGTGTTGTTTTGTTTGAGTGTGTGTATTTTGAGCGCAGCAGTATGTAGCGCCAATGGTTTACCGTGGTTGAATGTCTGCCCTGGTGATTCGTGGGTCATAATGTGTTGGGCATAGTTCTGTTGGGTAAAGGTGTGGGTTTGGATACCACCAGTTTATCACTGACCCTTGGTGTGGCGGATTTGTGTGTGTGGCTGAATAGTGACGGATTGGTGTGTGTGTCATAATATGGTGAATGGATATCCGTGTTGGCGGCAGTATGTTGGTGGCAGTCAGCATGGCGGTAAGTGGGATTTACCGCCAATGTCATAATGAGGGCCAAAGTCTGTAATGGTAATGTTATATGGTAACATCATTAACCCACTTGTGTATTACCTCTGGATTTAGGGCCAGATGTAGGAAAGTCCCAAATTGCGACTTGCAATTTGCTAGTCCCTGCGACTCGCAAATTGCAAGTCGCAATTTCGGATGCAGAAAGGTGTCTCAGACACCTTCTGCGAGTCGCTATGGGGTCGCAAAGACCCACCTCATGAATATTAATGAGGTGGGTCGCAATTTGCGACCCCATAGCGACTCAGGGCACTCACGGGGATGGAGGCCTGCTGGGAACAGCAGACCTCCATGTCCGTGACTGCTTTTAAATAAAGCAGTTTTTTTTTTTTCAAAGTGCAACCCGTTTTCCTTAAAGGAAAACGAGCTGCACTTTGAAAAATAAACCAAAACCTTTTGTTTCTGTATTTTTCAGGGCAGGTAGTGGTCCATTGGACCACTGCCTGCTCTGAAAAATTATTTTTTGGTCCAGTCACAAAGGGGAAGGGGTCCCATGGAGACCCCTTCCCGTTTGCGACTGGGTTACCATCCACTTCAGGTGGATGGTAACTGCAAGTCCATTTGCGACCGCTTTCGCGGTCGCAAATGGAATTGCATACCATTGCGACTCGCAAACACCCCTTCCTATTTGCGACTCGAAAATGCATTTTGCGAGTCGGTGCCGACTCGCAAAATGCATTTCTACATAGCAAAGACGCATTTGCGACTCGCAAACGGCGATTTTCGCCGTTTGCGAGTCGCAAAGTCCTTGCTACATCTGGCCCTTAGTGCTGTAATTGTAATGAGGGCGAAAGAGAGGTGCTACAGTGCTAAAAAAACTCAGTCGTTTTCTGCATGTTGGATTACTGCTTCTCTAACTACTTTTTTCTCTCCCACATTATCCAATATTATCCCGGCATAACCTCATCTCCATCTACCACCACCAAATAGGATGGCTGAAGGCAGAAATCAGATCAATATATACCTACTCATATTAGTATAAAAATCAAATAACAACCTGGCTCCCATATATTTTAACCCTATCACACTACTCACCACCATGTAACATTTGATCCACTAATCACAACCTTCTGACTACACCGGCGCCGCCTTGTGCCTCTTCCAATTTTTGCGCCTTTCACCTTCAAGGCCCTGCTTCAAACATGCTCATGGTGTTTATAACTTAAATGAAAAAATGAAAGTTACTACAAGAGATACAAACTGGAGTGTATATTTATCAATGTGTTTGTTGGACTTTTGGCCATACGCATGGTCATCCCTAGTCTTTTTGCCTCCTTCCTCCTGGTTTTTCTGACCTTTCGCTGTTGGCTCTAGGACTCTGAGCACTTTATCACTGCTGACCAGTGTTAAAGTGCAGGTGCTCTCCCATCTAAAGTTGGTATGATTGGCTTATACCTGATTGGCATATTTAATTTACCTATAAGTCCCTTGTACAGTGGTATCTCTATACCCAGGGCCTGTAAATTAAATACTACTAGTGGGCCTGCAGCGCTGCTTGCGCCACCCACTGAAGTAGACTTTCAAACCTGTCTCAGGCCTGCTAGCGCAGGGCCTGTGTGCGCAGTTTTCTGCCACAGGGACCTGGCATCTAAATTTACTTGCCAGGCCCAGAACTCCCCTTTTACTACATGTAAGTCACCCCTAAAGTACGCCCTGTGGGCAGGGTGCCATGTAAGTAGAAAGGCAGGACATGTGCCATATTGCATGGCCTGTCCTGGTAGTGACAAACAGCCTAACTTGGTGTCTCACTGCTGTGAGTGCTGCCTTCTCATAGGATTGCATTAGAAATGCCCTGCCTTATGTGTAGGGGTATTGTCTGATTTATGAGGGCTAGCGTAGGCGTGTTTGGTATGGTTGTGATGGTGATAATAAATACTGCTTACTGGTGTGGGTGTATTTTTTATTACTATCACAGAAATGCCACTTCTAGAAAGTGCGCATTTATCTGTGCTTATGATTCTGGTGTTTTGCAGCTTGACTCCAATCCACGTCTGGGCAGAGTGACAGTTGGGGCTTTGTGCATACTTTTCAGACAGCCTGTACACAGGGAGGGTGGAGGTGTCACTGAGGTGCATCTACATACTGAATAGTCTTCCTGGGCTGAGAGAAGGGAGAGGCGGGGCACACCTACATTTGTAAAGGCTGTGTCCTGGCCTCACACAATAGGGTCGTTAACCCCCCACTGATGTTTGGAGCCTGTGCTGAAAGGAGAGAGGGGGCACTCCCAGAACCAGTTGTAACTGGCTGGAACCTCCTCTCCCTACCACTGTAAAACACTGTAAGAACTGACTATAAGTACAGGGGAATTTTCCCCACAATTTGAACATTCTTGGAACTTGAAACTGGACACAGAACGCTGATGAATGGACTCACCAGGAAACCGCCATGGACTGCTGCTGCTGTGCTGACCTGTGACCTGCCTGGTCACTAGGAGGAACTGCCACCATCTGCATCCTTTGTGCTGGCCTGTAGCTGGGCCCACCAGCCCTGTACCTTTTCCTGGATTATTGTTCCCAGGGGCAGGGTGCTGTGGCCCCTGACCCCTGCACCGATTTTCTATGACATTGTCTTAGCGCTTAGGGGAAAAGCGCTCATATGGAAAGGCTGTAGAAGATCACCGCCGCAGCCCAGGCAGCATGAGTATCTTAGCGCTTTGAAAAGCGCCTTTCTTGTGCCCAGGGAACTCACCGCCGCAGCCCAGGCTGCACCATTGTCTTAGCTCTGTGAAAAGCGCTTGATGGAAATTCACTGCCGCAACCCGGGAGCCTCTTGATGCCTTTGCGCTCTCTACGGCGCCTTTTGTGTGCTAGAATCACCGCCGCAGCCCGGGCAGAGCATTTGTCTTTAAGCGCGAGGTCCGCGCTGTCTCCAGTGCCCCCGGGGCACGTACAAAAACCAAAGAAGGAGCTAGCACGCTCCTAGCGTGCTCCCGGGGTACGCGCGCTTTTCAAAGCGCCCTCGGGGCACCAACAGGCCCCACCTTGGGCCGCGTCGTCATCCGGACAGCGAGGGAGAGGAGGACGCCTCTCCCTCGCGTGCCGGAGTCCCGGAGGACTCCACTGTTACCTTGGGCCGGGCGGCTGCCTCGCCGGAGGCTCGCCCTGGCCCCCGGCTCCCTCGTTGGCCCCCTCGCGGGCCAGGAACATCCCAGTTAGGGGTCTCCCTTCGAGGAAGGGCCACGGAGGCCCAGGGAGACCCCAGAGGTTAGCGGGTCCCCCGGAGGGGCCCGTGTGGTAGCAAGGAGGGGGTGCGAGGCGCCCCCCCTCCCTCTACCAGTATTGGGTGACCTGGGCCCCCCACAGGAGGGCCGGTGGAGGCCCGGGGGGCCCCCAGTGGTCGCGGGCCCCAGGAGGGGCCCGTCAACAGTACAGAGGGGGTGCGTGCCGCCCCCCTCTCCCCCAGGACTCTAAGGAGGCCCCCTCATTGCGCAGAGGAGCGCTGGGGGCCCCTTTCTTTCTTGTCTTTAAGGCACGGAGGGTGCCTCTATCCTTCACCAGGTACTTTTAAACGGACCAATAATATTATAATCCAAGTTCTTTCTACAGACCTTGCTAATTGTGATTTATTGCCTACCTGTTCTAGGATGCTGTTACATATATGTGCACATGTTCCTTTTATGGACATGACTTGCTAATATGTTTGCTTAACTTGCCATAGATTTTCTAATGTTCCTATTATGGGCGTTTTATGATATTCTTATGACAAGTGTGCTAATGTGATAACGTGTTTCCTGACTACTGCTTATGTTGCAGAATACTGAGTAACCTGTGTGTTATGTGTGACTACTGCTAGTTTGCAGAGTAACTAATGTGTAACGTTCTGACAACTGCTAAGGTAGCAGGATAGTACTGTTATGTGATGTTGGTCTAATAATTATGTTGTGTACAATACAGTGTATTTTCATATAATCTGGTGTTGTGTTTCCTTGGTGGTGGGAATATTGCGTCACATGTATGTGTGTGTTGTGCAAACGCTTTACACATTGCCTCCGGGTTAAGCCTGACTGCTCGTGCCAAGCTACCAAGGGGGTGAGCAGGGGTTATCTTGGACGTGTAACTCCCTTGCCCTGACTAGAGTGGGTAAGTTCTGCCTGGCTGAGGTACATACCCTAGCCAACCAGAAACCCCATTTCTAACATTGGTGGCAGCGGTGGGATAGGACTTGCGCTTGCACAATACCATTGTGACTCATTATTTCACTACAAGGATTGCGTTTAGACCATCACATGTTTGGCTTCTCTTAACTTTCTCTCTTTGGTCATTTTTCCTGTTTTCAGTTCTCACGCTTGGGTATTGTGGTTGTCACAGTTGAGTTATTTGTACCTTTTCAAGATGGGGCTTACCTTTGATTTAGAGGACCTGCCGTTTTACACGCAGGGGGAATTAGAGGGGTTCTGTAGAGAGAGAGGGCTGCCTGTAGAAGGGGACCTCAGGAGATCTCTGAATTTCTTTGAAAGGTTTGTGACATTTACCCAGGGAGGGAGTGTGCGTAGGGGGTACCCAGAGGATCCTGAGTGTAGCGAGGGTTCCCAATGGGAGGGCTCCCAGACCTCATCCCTAGAGAGTGGTAGAGAGACTGATCAGGAGGGTGAGAATGACCGGTTGGGGACGCCAGTTGACAGGGAAGGCCCCAGTGATAGGGAGTCCCTTGCTGGGTCCAGTGTAAGAAGCAGGGCTACCTCTCATTCCATGACGCCTGATGAGCTAAGAGATAGGCGGGGAGAGAGGGACCTGAAGTTGCAGTTAGCGCGCCTAGCTGTTGAGGAGAGAAGGGCTGAGGTAGAGAAGGCCTTAGTACAGGAGAGAATGGCAGAGGCAGAGAGGGCCTTTGCCAGAGAAAGACTCGCTCTAGAGCGCAGTCTGAAGGTTCTGGACTCACCAGCGCTGCAGGTGGAGTCCAGTGGTGGCAGCAATGTACAGTGCTGTAGCAAAGATGTTCCTCACATACCCATAGATCTGGTACCTAGGTTCCAAGAGGGGGGTGACATACGTCAGTGGTTAAAGGAATATGAGAGGGCTCTGGTAGAGCGCAGGATCCCTGAGAAGGATTGGGGAACTGGCCTAGGGAGTTTTATTCCTGAGGAGGGGAGGGATGCCCTACTGACTCTAGAAGAGAGTGACAGGGAGGGGTACTCCGCTGTGAAGAACGCACTGATTGTGAAGTATGGTTTCTCCCCTGAGGAATACAGAAAAAGGTTTAGGGGTGGTAAGAAACTGTCCCACCAGTCTTGGGAGGAGTTTGTGGAGGCTTGCTGCATTGCACTAGATGGATGGGTGAAGGGTAGCACAGTAAACAATTTTGAAGGGCTGTTTAATCTGATTCTCAGAGAGCACCTGTTTTGTTGTTGTTTTTCAGAGTTACGCCAACACTTGTCAGTGTGTGAGCTCTCTGACTCCAGGGAGCTTGCAAAGGAGGCAGACTTCTGGTTGCGTACCAGAGGGTCTGGTGTGACATTAGGGGGTGTTCCTAATGAGAGTGGTCTAGGTGTTTCCCAACCAGGTGTGGTGGGAAAGGCTTGTGTCCCAGGTAGGTCCCAGTGTATTGGGGCGGGTAAGGCACCCCATGTCCAGTCTCAGAGGAGAGGGAATGGGGTTGGGCTGAGGCCCAGGGTACCCGAGCTCCAGTCCCAGGTCCTGGAGGGTTCCATGAGTGAACGCCAGGAGGTGAGCCTAGCCTGTGCCGTAGGGCCAGCTGTTCAGAAGGATCCCATTTTGTCATTAGGACTTGGGCGGGTGGCTGGTGATAGCGTTCCGCCGGTCCTGGTGTCTGGTAGTCTCGCTCTACAGCGGAGGAGGCGGAAATCCAGGCATAGGGTTGAGAGGGGGCTGCGGGCCCCAGTGGAGAACCTGGAGGGTCAGGGGTCGGCTCTGAGTGCAGAGCCCCCCAGGAATGACCTTGGTGAGACCATTTCTGGGCTGGGGGGAATCCAGACTCTGTCCGATGGGCAGAGGTCAGGAGACCTGCGCCAGCCAGACTCTTGTGTGGCCCTTGGGGAAAGTGTTTCCCTGATGGGGGGTAGGTGTGCCCCCCAGGAAGTCCTGGTGCGCCAGGCAATGATTCAACCGCAGGGTGGTGACTCTGGGTTGGATGATCAGGTTCAGGGGGTAAACTCTGACCTGATGGGGAGTACGTGTGCTCCCAAGGAAGTCCTGGTGCGCTAGGCAGTGGTTCAACCGCAGGGTAGTGACTCTGGGTTGGATTGCCAGATTCAGGGGGTAAGCTCTGATCTGGTAGGGGGTAGGTGTGCTCCCAAGGAAGTCCTGGTTCGCTGGGCAATGGTCCAGTCTAAGGGTGTCGTCCCTGGACTAGATAGACAGGTTCAGGGGGTAAACTCTGACCTGGTTGGGGGGGCGGTTAGTGCGCTCACCTCCCCGTGTGAAACTTCTGGTGGCTTCTCCCGAGGTGGGGAGATGCAGGACATCCAAATGGGGCACAAGAGCGATGCAACACTAAAGTAAGATTTATCAAGTCGCGCAAGGCCACCTGGCATGGCCCTGAGTGACTTGATAAATCTAGAGTAATGCAAGGCAGCACAAATCACGTTCCATGAGTGGAGTGTGGGTGTTCCCACACATCTACCCCTGGATTTTGGCACATTACCAGATTTACCCACAGTGGTAAACCTGGGAATGCATCAAAATGCTACGCCTCTCCAGGGGAGGTGCAACGAGGAGAAATTTCTCCTCTTTGTTTTCTCTTTCTAAGTGTACTGCATTCTGCAGCATATGCAGAATGAGGAACATGCCTCTGAGGACTGTTTTTGTGCAGGAAGGTCTCTCTTCCTGCACAAAAACAATCCTGCCTACAACGCAGGCACCCTTGCACCATGGCGCAAGGGTGGTTGCATTGGCACTAAGCAGCCAAAAGGGTGCAAGGGAAGAACAGGAATGCACTGTATGTTGTTAAGTACGCCGCATTTCTACCTTTCATGCAGCTCAGCAAGGTGGCGTGTTGTGCTGCGCAGCATGAAACCATGATAAATGAGGTCCTAGATAATCATCTAGTATATCGAATAACTGTATATAGCAAACCATCTAGAGATGCACCCGTCCTTAGCAAGAAAGAGGCGTTAGTGTCTATGTCCTACTTGTTCTCCTTGATACTCATATGCAGATATTTGTGTATTTTATCATGATTAGCCTGTTAAATTCACTATGTAAGTAAAAGTTAAAACATGCAATCTTTCTTGATCTGTATACGGTTTTGAGGTGCTAATACAACCTTTTGATCGGAAATGTTTTGGTGTTGCTAAATAAATACAAATATTATAAAGTGATCGGTTGTATGCTTCATGTACCTAGATGGAATAATGGTGTTTCCTTTGGGATTCATATTTGAAATTATTCCTTAATCTTCAAAACTGCAGATTTCTGCCTCTGATGTTTCATTTCTATGGTGTTCAGAATGACACATAATTTCAGGCCAACTAATTTATTTATGCATTCGTTAATTATTTTGTTTATGCTGTTCTTAATATGGCGAGTTGTTACTTTAGAACCGCTTTGTAGTACTTTGAATAGGTTTATATAAAGACTTTTGGCAGTATTCAATGAGGAGTTACCTGTCCATACTGGGACACTTGGTGCCTCTTGCAGGAGACCTTGTGCATGGTGCAATGGATTTTGAAAACAGGTCTGTACTCCATTTGGAGCCTTTGGGGTGTGTAATAGGGTCACAACATCCCTGGGTTCTGAAGGCCCTACAGGGCCGCTGTTTACATACCCCGGGGGTACCTTGGAAAGGGCCGGTGCATGGAGCGTTAATCTGGATATCCGTTTGGGAATAACCCAGAAAGGGAACCGGAACTGTAAGGATGGCGTGCTCAGATAGAATTGGAACAGAGACAGAAGGTGAAGGAGAAGAGGACGAGAGAGCAAGCGGAGCGTTTTCTGAACATGAAGAACCAGCAGGTGAGAGGAGCGATGATGAGAGCAGACCAGGCTGAGGACCCAGCACCTTTGACTGGACACCAAAACTCCCTGCCACGTCCCCGAGGGACGTGGCTCCTCCAGGTGCGTACCCGTATTCCGGGCACACGGGATTATTGGTGGACATGGGGAGGTGGGAGGAGGGATGAAGGGTGCTAAAGGAGTAGAGAGAGGGAGAGAAGGAGAACCCGGCACTTTGAAGCACTGCAAAGTATCGCACACTGATCCCTGCACGTTTCACGGACATCGTGGTTAATTTGTTTTGCTCACTCCCAACCCTCCCTGCACGCTCCTTGGACAATAACCCTTCTTCTCCTCCCCCCCCTTTTTTGTGACAATAACTGTGGTAAACAAACAAAAACATTTACCTGATTTTCCCCGTTCCTTCTCTTCACCCCGTGACACCACCACGCCGCGACTGGAACGAGCGACCTAGAAGAAAGAAAACACAGTAGGTGAGCAAAAGGAATCAAGAGACATGGACAATAAGAATAAAACGAAACAGTACAGAAATGAACTAAAAAGAGAAGAGGTTGCGAATAGAGGATGGAATCATAAACAGGACATCTGAACATATAATAAGCATAGAGAAGAACCAGAGAGGAAGAAAAAGGAATGAAATGACAGGAAACTAAAAGAGCACTTTAATAAGAGAAAAAAAGAGAAATGTTTTGTGTTCATACCTGGAAAGCTCCAGAAAAGAATAATAAAGAAACGAAAAAAAAAATATTTAGCAAAGAAACAGTTCTTGTCTTCTCATTTTTCAAATAAGAACCCCTTTCTTCACAAGGAACCCACAACAAGGGTGTCAGAAGTGGGATTTCCACACATATAGGAAAGAAAGGAGGGATAGTAACACCAGAAAAATAAAATGGAAGACAAACGTGCATTGGAAGATGTGATCCACCAGTTGGCAGAGGGTAAACGGCATCTGCAACTGGTATGGGAGGAACAGCAGAAAGAAGCACGTACCGACCGTGAAACTCTCCAAAACGCGCCGAAAAGCCAAGCCACAATCATCGCCAACAACCAGTTGGTGCATGAAACGGCCTTACGCAAGCTAACTGATACCATATCTTCAAGTCGAATCCATCCTGATGTTCCGAGCTCTGTCCTCCACAAGTTTCAAGAGGGAGAGGATCCAGATGCTCTTTACTCATTTTGAACGCGTTGCCACATCAGCCACATGGCCGGAAGACAAGTAGGGACAGTATATTGCCCTGCTTTTAATGGGAACACTTCAAGCTGCTTACCAGGCTATCAACCCAGGAGGCAATACCCCATACCCAGACATAAAGAAAGGTATATTAGAACGCATGGGACATGACACAGAATTCTACCGTATTAAGTTCCTGAAAACATGGTGGACTCCGATGGAAAAACCCCGAACTCTTTACTATAGAGTTCAGGATCTAGGTCTTAAATGGCTAGCTCCAATAAGCACCAATAGAGATGATGTAATTCGGGTCATCCTATTGGAACAGTTTCTTGAGGTGTTACCCCCACAACCAGAAACTGAATAAAACAGCACCCCAAGGTTGATACCACTATGGCCATAGAACTGGCTTGCGCATTTCACAGAGCCCCTGCGTTACGGTCAGGAAAAGGATCGGTGATAAGCAGTCGTTCACCCAACACCACATACCGGGAAAAGCCAGAAAAGGGACCAGAGGAAGCCACCCTGTTGAAACCTATCGACAGACCTCCAAATCAATCACCCCAGTGTTACCACTGCGCAGAATGGGGGCACATAGCCCGGAACTGCCCTCACAAGATGGATAAGTCCGAACCCATGGAAATAGGGTTGCTAGGAAGAGGGTCTTCTTTATGGGTAAAGACATGCCTCAATACACCCAAGAACTTCTCATAAACGGAAGGGCAACCAGGACCCTCGTTGACTCTAGGTGTAGTCAGTCAGTAATTTGTGCAAGTTTAGTACCAACCGCTTTATCTACCAGTCAGGAGATGGTTTCCATTTGTTGAATTCACGGGGAAATGAGACAATATTCGTTAATCACTGTAATGATTGAGTGGAAAGGACAAACAGAAAGATACAAAATTGGATGTCTTCCTCATCTAGTAGAAGAAGCAATTATAGGTACTGATCATGGCCCTTTTCGCCTTCTATTGGGTAGTATACATGAGAAAAACAGAGTAGAGGAATGATGGCCCTAAGCTCCTTTTTCCCAGACTACCATCCCTCTGAGAAAAGAACGGGTCAAACAGAGCAAAAGATAGAAAGGAGAGGGGAAGAGAAGCTTTCAAATGGTACTCCTATGTAACAAAGAGCTCACAGAACATAAATCAGTATTAGCATCCATACCACCGTTTAAGCAAAGTCAAAGGGAAGACCCCTCCTTACGACATGCATGGGAAGCAGCCATGACTGATGATAGTGAGCAGGTGGGTCCCTACTTTTTGGTTCATAATGGGCTCTTATATAGGGTTATACGGAGGGAGGAACAGGAGAAACGACAACTACTAATTCCCCAACCACATCGTATTCAGGCACTACACTTGACCCACAGTCTCGTGGGGGGAGGTCATTTCGGTCGAGAGAAAACAGAGGAATACTTGTTGCGACGGTTTTACTGGCCCGGTGTCTTTTCTGATATACAAAGCTTTTGTCAACAATGTCCTAAGTGTCAGCTGATTAACCCTGGAACGAATAGGAAAGCACCTCTTTTCCCTTTACCTATTATTGACGTCCCCTTTTCTCGGGTAGGAATGGATCTGGTAGGCCCCCTAACACCGTCATCAAAAGGTAACATGTATATTCTTGTCCTTGTTGAATATGCTACCAGATATCCTGAAGCCATTCCTATGAGGAACATGACCATTGAGAACGTAGCTCAGGCTATGATTGGTTTCTTTTCAGGGGTAGGATTTCCTAAAGAGCTACTTATAGATCATGGAACCCCATTCATGTCCAGACTGATGTCGGAGATCTGTCATGTACTTGGGGTAACCCACATCTGTACCTCGGTCTATCATCCCCAAATGGATGGCCTAGTTGAGAGGTATAATCAAACCCTAAAAACTCTTTTACGAAAGGTCATAGCCGATTCGGGTAAAGATTGGGACAAGAAACTACCTCGGGTACTGTACGCCATAAGAACGCATGTCCAATCATCAACTGGTCATAGCCCTTTCGAGTTAGTTTTCGGGTGACAACCCCGAACCTTATTGGACATGGCAGCAGAAAAGTGGGAGGAATCCGGGGAAGAAGGAAAAGACATCCCAGACTATACCCAATATCTGAAAGCACAAATCCACAGTGTATGGGACGATGTTAGAACACACCTGGAGGAGGCCCAAACAAGGCAGAAAAGATATTACAATAGGAACACCTCCCTTAGAACATAAAAACCAGGAGACTGTGTATTTATATTACTTCCCAGCTCAGAGAATAAATTACTGGTAAAGTGGCAGGGTCCTTATATAGTAAGGAAGGTAGTAAGTCCTGTCACTTACGAGATAGAACTATCCAATAAACCCCATCATACTCAAATCTACCACATCAATCTCCTAAAAAAATGGGAGGATGCAGACGAGATAACAGAGCTGTCCCATCCAGGTGACTGATTGACACCTGATCTGTTCGATATAAGTCAATAAGGACGCTCAATGAAGGACCACACGCCAATTATGAATACAATTTAGCTTTACTAGAATTTCAGGTAAATGTATACATTTGGCATATCAACGAAGTAGAATAAAAAAAACAGCAATAAAAAGCATCTATTTATATATGAGCAAAGAGTTCATTCACAGATATAAGCTCTGTTTAACTGTATACAAAACGCATATCTCAATTACTGCAGCAAGCTCACATTAAGATGGTCAGGAAGCAAAACATAAACGAGCGGAATACTTCAGAATATAAACATAGTGCAAGCGTAATAATCAATCATAATAATAGAGCAGAGAAACAAAGGCCTTTCATCCCTGGGTGGAATTTAACTTAATTCACAAAATGCTGGGAAGCCCTCTACCGCCCGCTTGGACCTCTCTCCCCCTCGAGCGTCATGGTCTCTGAACAGCAAAACCAGAGAGGCAGCGCTGTGGGCCTGGCGATGGCAGCCTTCACAACCCCATCTGCAAGCTTCAATCCCCTCACCCGCACTTCAGTGCTTAAATAACCTAAAGCTTGGATTCTATCCCTTTCTCGCATTTTCTAGCTCTGTTATCAGCACGTGTCCCTTGGCTGCTCTGCCGTTCCCTAGCCATTGTTTTCATTCCATCTTTTTCCTGTACTCCCGTTCTCAAGGTTGAGACGACCTCCGTCTTTCTCTCTTACACATCCTGTTTCTTACACATGCAACTGCGAATAATTTTATCTATGGAATGTTGGAGAAACAAACTTGAAAGCGGCATTGTGGACTTTTCCACGTTGTTCAGGTTTCGGCAGGCATCACCCTCATCTACACTGTTCAAGCTAATTAACCCTTCATGTCACAATATCTTCCGCACCTTTCCCTATACTGATCAAGAGCTGATAGAAACAAGTTTCTTGATAAACAGAGCTAAGCCACTCAAGATCACACTTTCCCCACAGTCTGAACAAAGTAAGGGGGAACTTCCTTTCCTCCCCTCCACCCTCTCACCAGAACAACAGGACAAAATAAGAACTGTTCTCCTTAGTTATCAAAACCTTTTTTCCCTAATCCGTGGGAAAACCTATCTCATATATCATTCCATTAACCCAGACAGGGAAAACTGTTTGACTCCGACCATACCATATACCGGACGCCTGGAGAGAGATAGTAAAACAAGAAGACAAAAAAATGTTACAGTCCGGCATCACTGAACCATCTATAAGTCCCTCGTGTTCACCAGTGGTACTAGTTCCAAAACCCAATGGGTCTATCCGCTTCTGTATCGACTCCAGACAACTTAATAGTATCTCACAATTTGACACTTACCCAATACCCCGGGTTGATGAGCTATTAAAACAATTGGGCAAAGCACATTATTTGTCCACACTTGACCTGACAAAGGGGTATTGGCAGATTCCTCTACATCCTCCCGATAAAGTAAAAACAGCATTCTCTACCCCTTTGGGCCTATATCATTTTACTGTTCCCCCTTTTGGGTTACATGGGGCCCCTGTCACCTTCCAACGGTTAATGGACAGACTGTTAAGGGGACACAAAGGATATGCTGCGGCTTATCTCGCTGATATTGTTACCTATATTGAGAATTGGAGGGATCATTTGCAACATCTAAAAGCGGTGTTTCAAACATTGCTCGAGGCAGGGTTAACAGTAAACCCTAAGAAATGTAACCTGGCGAGGGATAACATTGCCTATTTAGGGTATAATATAGGAAATGGGCAGATACGACCCCAGGTTGACAAAGTGCAAGCAATCCGAGACTTACCACAACCCACCTCTAAGCGAGACATTCGTTCCTTCCTAGGGTTGGTCGGTTATTACCGACGATTCATACCCAGATATTCTACCATTGCTGCACCTCTGACAGATCTGTTAAAAAAGGGCAATCCAAACAAAATAACAGCCTTAACAAACCCCCAGCTTCATAGTTTTGAGACCCTGAAGAAGAGTTTAACCACAGAACCTGTGCTACAATGCCCTGACTTTACACAACCTTTTTTTTTAACAAACTGACGCCTCTGACATTGGGACTGGGGTGGTCCTATCGCAGAAATCCGACAGAGAGATTCTTTGTCCCATTCTTTACATTAGTAGGAAGTTAGTGCCCAGAGAGCAGAACTATCCGATTATAGAAAGAGAGTGTCTGGCAATTAAATGAGCCATTGAAACCCTCCAGTACTATTTGCTAGGGACATCCATTTACACTCTACACCGATCTTGCTCCTCTCACTTGGCTGGCCAGACACAAAGACAGTAATCCAAGGATTTTGCTGTGTTTTATGGGACTTCAACCATTTTGTCTTCCAGGTACAGCATCTCCCTGGTTCCCAGACGACAACAGCAGGCTTTCTCTCTAGACATCCTATGGATGAAGGTCTCCAGCAGCCCTTCGCATGGGGGAGGAAGTGTAACAGGGTCACAACATTCCCCGGGTTCTGAAGGCCCTATGGGGCCATTGTGTACTTACCCTGGGGGTACCTTGGAATGGGCCGGTGCTTGGAGAGTTTATCCGGATATCCGCTTAGGAATAACCCAAAAGGGAACCAGAAATGTACGGACGGGGCGCTAAGAAAGAATTGGAACAGAGACAGAAGGTGAAGGAGAAGAGCACGAGAGAGCAAGCGGAGCGTTTTCCGAACATGCGGAACCAGCAGCTGAAGGGAGCGGCGATGAGAGCAGACCAGGCTCTGCGTGCCGAGATGCAGAGACAATCGAGGACCCAGCACCTTTGACAGGAAATGCTGAAACTCCCAGCCACGTCCCCGGAGAGACGTGGCTCCTCCAGGTACCTCTGGGACGTATTCCAGGCACACAGGGTTATTGGTGGACGTGGGAAGGTGGGAGGAGGGACGAAGGGTGCTAAAGGAGTAGAGAGAGGGAGAGAGGGAGAACTGGGCACTTGGGAGCACTTAGAAGTATTGCACACTGATCTCTGCACTTTTCACATCGTGGACATCGTGGTTAATTTGTTTTGCTCACTCCCCCCCCCCCGAACGCTCCTTGAACAATAACCCTTCTTCTCCTTCCCCCCCTTTTTTTGTGACAATAACTGTGGTAAACAAACAAAAACACTTACCTGATTTTCCCCGATCCTTCTCTTCCCATGTGACGCCACTATGCCGCAACTGGAATGAGCACCCTAGCAGAAGGAAAACACAGTGGGTGTGCGAAAGGACTCAAGAGGCATGGACAATAAGAATAAAACGAAACAGTAGAGAAACAAACTAAAAAGAGAAGAGGTTGCGAATAGAGGACGGAATCATAAACAGGACATCTAAACGTATACTAAGCATAGAGAAGAACCAGAGAGGAAGAAAAAGGAATGAAATGACAGGAAACTAAAAGAGCACTTTAATAAGAGAAAAAAAAAGAGAAACGTTTTGTGTTCATACCTGGAAAGCCCCAGAAAGGAAGAATAAAGAAACTAAAAAATTGTTTTGCACAGAAACAGTTCTTGTCCTCTCATTTTGTTAAACAAAGAACCCCTTTCTTCACAAGGAACCCACAATAGGGTGTTTTTTTATTTTTTAGGTTTAGGCCCAAGATGGTTGCATAATGTAGCTTCAATTCCTACTTGTCCAAAAATACTTGGGAGTGTCTGGTGTAGACTACATTTCTTCCCTCCAAGCATACATTGACCTAGTGAGTAATTTGTAGGAGTGGTGTAGGACATTTAAAGAATTAAAAATGGGCCACTTGTCTTCTGCATTTGTTTGTAGGGGAATGTCAAATGTTAGGTCTAAGTGGTGGAATAGCTTATTTGTATCTTCTGTATTGGTACAGCACACAAACTGTATTTTCTTAGCCCAAGTCCTGCTTAACATCAAGGCCTATTTTTGAGAACCTTTATCAGTATGCTTGACCTACTACTTCATTATTATAACCTGGCCCACAACCATTTTAAGTCCAGGTGAATCTGGTTGCACTTTGTGCTTTTCATGGGCCAGTGTCAGTGAGTCAATCTAGGTGTTAAACAACAAGGATAGCAATGCCATACAAAAGCTGAGGCACATGAGATACAAACAGTTGTTTTGACAGACTCAGGTCCCTTTATCAGGCTACTGTTTCCCCTTTGAAGTGGCAGCGATATCGGAGAGTGCCAATATTACATGGTGCAATATTAGACGATGGCCTTCGTCAAGAGCAAAAAGAGCAAAAAAGCAAAAAGAACAAAGTGATGCCAACCTGATGTTTGCATGTTATGTTTTTTCACACCTGTGTATCCGATGGCAATAAGGGGTATTACTATGGGGAATGTACTTAAATATATGTCTTGTAAATTGTTTCTGTAGAATTTAGCAAGGATTCAGTGGTTTCCGAATTGTCATATGTTAGCTGTTAGCACCAGTATGTTGCCTCAGAAATGGGGTGATAACTGGAAGCTTCAATGGTTTTGAGTTTGTGATGTGGCTTTCCTACATAGGTAGATTAAAAGTTTTCATCTTGTAAACTAACCTTGCCATCTCATAGTTGTCAATATTATTTTTGTTACTCTAAAATTATGTTTAGAAGTATGTAGAGAAGGTAAATAAAGGAAGTTGAGTTGATATGGGAATGCCTTTGGCTTATGGGCCCTCACAACTCAGAAGATTTTAGGAACGAAGAAGAGGATTAAGTGATTGCATCAATATTAATGTCAAACAAGGGAAGTTTTTCAGGCCTTATAGATAGTTTTAAGTTACTACATCAAGGTCAATCGCTTTGACCGACACCTACTTCAGAGCCGCTACATTCTATCTATCATTAAGTCGACAAGCAATGTATGCAGCATGTTTAGCAGCTATATTGACCCAAGTACCTTGACCCTAAATCTAAATTTTTCCAGATCCTAAACGTAACACTAATCTTCATACTGTCCCTGATCCTCAAGATAAATTTAAATCTAAATTTAAACCTAAGATTCATCCTAACACTAATCGTGCCAAGGCCTAAACCTTACCCATAGCATTCTACCCTAACACTAACTCCATCATTAAGCCTAACCCTTAATCTAATCTTTAGCCTACTCTTTACTATTGGCCCAAACCAACTCCTAGCTGTTTGATTAACCTTGTCTCATACCCTAACTCTATTTATAGTATTAAATCCAATGCTAACCCAAGACCTTAGCTTTACCACAACCCAAAGCTTTACCCCAAGCTTGAACCCTTCTCTAATATAAATGTAATCCTAAACCTTACTCCAACCCTACATTTAAACCTAAGCCTAAATTTATTATAGCCCTACCCTAACCCAAAAAGGTACTTTAACCCCAAACCTAGCATTAACCCTAATCCTAAACTATCCATTTACTCTAAACTCAATCAGCTCTTACACATTACCTTAATTGTAACCCACTCCAACCCCTAAGCTTTAACACGTACCTGCATCGCCACCATAATAAATGAAGTGGCGTTCTCAAAGGTGGCATTTTTTATGTGGTACCTCTGGAGTTTTGTCTCTTTCATCTATAGATTGGTGATACTAGGATTCAAAATTTTCATCAGACCATTTGCTGTTAGTAAGTTTCAAATGTTACAAGCTGTTGGTCATTTTGCTCCCTCGTTTTTTTTTTTTTTCCATTTTAGGGGACATATCTATCCAGTGCGTATGTTATTTGACATCGGAAGAGCCTCTCAGTTTAGCTAATTGTGTGCTCTTATTCAAATTGCATTGAATATCTTTGGGTGCTCATTCATGCTTAATCCATCAAGCTATCTGAACAGAACGGGGTCAACCTGTGATTTTGCACCAGAGCGTGGGCTGTGTTCAGAATGTTGGAAAGTTCATTACTGATAAGCGAGTGGTCTGACCATAGCTGGTTTTGCATTGTTTTTGTTGTGGCTTTGATGGTATGCATAAAAACTAGCTCCAAAATATGCTTGGTTGAATGAGTGAGGAAGCTATGTCCCTGAAGCTCATGGTATTCAAATTCCCTATTAGTTCTGTCACAGATGTATTGTCAGCCCTGTTAGCACAGAAGTAAGAGTTCTATTAAGAGGATTTACTAGGCCACATCTCTAGGTGTGATAACAGTTCTAGTTATTCATCCAAGAAGGCATTGTTGTATCCTATCATGATAATGGGTCTCAAGAGCTGGCCTCCTCAGTGATGTTTAAAAAGTCTTCTACATTTTCAAGAATAGCCTACTATCTCTAGCGGCAATGCCAGATTGTAACTTGAAATCTAACAGTGCTCTAGAAACAAATATCCACCAGGGAGGGAAAACCTGGAGACCAGAAAAAAACTACCAACTGTCCAGCCCAAGCAACAGGGCAAAGAGCAGGAATAATCCTGAACTGGAAAAGGCAAACAATCCACTCATCCCAGTGAGAGAGCAATCTACCAGAGCAATTGTGACACAACTAGATTCAAAATGGACTCCCTCTTATAAGGCAAAACAGGATATGAGGAAATCTAGATTGGGGTTCGGCCAGCTTGGGTTGGGAATAAAAAATTCATGAAAGACATAAACTATAATTAGCAGTGCATATATATTGCACCATGAATTTTCAGTATTATTTACAGATATAAACACATTTAAAAAATGTTTTGCCATAATGTGTACCATGATTTGATACTAATAAAACCTTCTGAATTAGGTGTTACTAACATGCCAGCATGGAGAGAGGAACTGTGACAGAAACCTTAGTGCAATTTGCTGAGCCGAAGCATGTGGACAAAAAAACAAGATGGCTGCTACTGAGGACACCGCTGCATCCTACACCAGAATCATTAAAGCCGTAGAAGGCGGCAGCGACATTAAGCCATGGAGGGACCTGCAGAGCCCGTGTCCAGCTGGGGAGCTGGGAAGGTAGAGGAGAAACCCTTACAATAAACATTAGATCATTGTTGTAATGACAGGAATGATTTTGTACATTACTCATGGGGCAACAGTGCATTCAAATGATATGTACATTGTGCCATTGATCCCTTTCTTCACCAAAACCACCCCCCTCCTCGGGGAATGAGCACAGTGATTTTATTTTATGGTCTAGCTGTACACATGCTCTGTAAGAGGATGAACAGCTTTTGCAAATGTTGAACCATTTCACCTTTAAGCATTGCATATTGTAGAAGAGAGGGGATATCTTTAGATCTTTTAGATGCTCCATATTTTCCTACCAATTTAGATGGCATCTCCAGTTGTTCTGATAGAAGTGTAAAAGTCAAAGGAATCTGACATCATGGAAAACATCCTAAGTGGGCTCCAACCACAGTAGTTCATCACCATCCAGATGGATGTAGGCATAAGATCAATGTTAGATACATCTAGGCTCAACCACTTACTCAAACTCTGTTCTGTGAATATGTAATGTGCTTCCATCCACCTACCTATTTTGAGTCAATAAATAGTAGCTATGGGAGATTAAGCACATAGGAACTAAGGTCTTGTCGAAGCTACCACTGGTGATGGATACTTAAACTGAAGCAGAGGTAATCACATGGGGCCGGAGTGCCCTTTTTCCTTCTTAGAGAAGAAAGGAAGGAGAAATACGTTAAAGTAGTGAAAAAATCTGGGCTGAGGCGGTGAGTTAAGAAGAGAAATAGTTTATTTCCAAGAAAGACCGGGAGGGAGACACAACAACAGCCGCTGCCTCCTCCACGCTCCGTTTCTCCCTCTGGTTCTGTTCCACGCGCCCACAAGCTGGAATCCTCCTTCGCACGGCGCGTGGAACAGAATCCACCAGAATACTACAAGTAGGTTCTCAGTTTTGCCTGTGATGCACATATGTATCTGTGCTTTGGAGAGAGCAAGAACTTACCATGATCTGTGTACAGAGGTGCATGCTATCTGCTCATCTGCACATTTTGTTTATCATGTTTTAGTGATCATCAGTTGTTGAATATATTGCCTTGGTATTGACTAGTCTTGCCCAACATCAGTGGCAGCTGGAACCCTCAGCGGTGTACATTTGTTATTTTTACTAACATTAGGGAAGTGTGTAAATCACAGATGTTCAAGAATGAGAAAACGTTTGTTTTCAAAGAAAGAAACGCTTTGTTAGGTGGGTTTGCACGGTGGTTTTGGAGACAATCAGTACAAATAGTGGACTAACTTGCCTTACCCTTTTGTTTGGGAGTGAAGTGCAGTGGGATAGCAGACATTCAGGGTTTATTGAGTAGTTTACAAAATATCAAAATAATGATGATGGCAGGTAGTCCATGTCTCTTTTGTGCATAGTGTTGTATGTAGTGAAGACAGCGGGTAAAAAACACCATCCAGAGTGAGCTTTTAGGGCTGTAATCAGACTTTGGAAATGTAAGGATGTCATGGTCACTGACGGCTTGTACTAGGATGGTGTGACCTCAGTCTACTGCTCATAATTCAGGTAAAGTGGGTTAGGTCTTTCTCATGGGTGAAGCATCTTCACACATCTAAATTTTGTCAGCTTCTGGTTGGAGCTTTCCTCACCATTTCGTAACAGCCAGCAGTAGAACCTTTGTTCCTCAACACTCCATGCACAGAAGCAGAGGGAGGTTTCTTGCCAGGGAAAGGACGATAAGGGGAAGTGTCAAGGAAGAGAAAAAGGGAAACAGGTAGGGAAAAAGATCATCATAAAAATAGAATGCAACAGTAGTCATCACTACAGATTTGGCAGCCTCTCTAGATAGAGCTGCTGGTGTTGAACCCTTCCTTGTTGGACGGCGTTTCATATAGTCAAGGCCACTGAAATTATGCAGCAGGGGAAAACCAAATTATAAAACAGGGTTGGCCAAATTGTATGGAAAGAAAAGGCAAATTATGTGGCATACTGTTGCACATTTTGTAGCACTGTTACTTTATTATTTACCATTTTTACAAATTTTAGCACTATGTGAGCAAAGTATTTTTAACACCTAAATACAGATCTTCACACCTGAAACATGATTAGTTAACCTTTAAAATGGCTTGTCACTACATGGCAAGATGCAACATTTTTAGTAACTTTTGATGCTTTTTAGCCAGAAACAAATTAGTTATGCTGGATTTTGTTGTAAATACAGTAAATCTATTGTTAAAAATAAAACCCTGCGCATTGTGAGCTCCAGAGTCTAACTTGTGTTTAATGCAAAATATCAACTAGCACATAAAAATAATTAGGACAACTGCCATTTCGACTGTCAAGAGCTCTTTCTCGAAAAGGGTCAGTTGTAACACAATGCTAAAATACATAACATTTGGGACAGTTTATAGAGCTTTTCTCTAACTACAAGCCAATGGAACCTAATCATGTGTCACAAATGTGCTACTTTCATTTACAAGTTATCTAATGAATAGGTGGCAAGAGAAAGCACAAGATGTCCTTGCAGAGAAGATATAATTCATGAACACAATACTGAGCTCTCGATTCTCCCATAATCATACTTCCAGATACCTGGAATGAAAGTGAGGTTATACTTTGAAGAAGTGTGCAAATGTACACCCTTGAATAACAAGTCTTCTTGGCCTACCAGAGCCATGAAATGTAACAAGCATATTATAGGCTGGTACATACATCAAACCAATAAGAAACAGCACCCACTTTATGTAGAAAATATATCGCTACATACTTTGTCATACAAATGTATAAAACAATATTACTGTAGCACATGGGAGAATGCCGGAATTGCATAATTCCAGTGGCCCTGCATAGAGTATATCAGTCACTTTTCCTCAGCTGGGGGCAGGATCCGGAAGTGATATGCTGTATCACGTCGAATTACATTCATATCCCATTAGTAAGAGAACGTTCTTAATCGGTTTTGGTCTCCAGTTTCGATGTGTTTGTATGGGCCTCGAAGAAGTGATTACATGGTTGCATAAGTACAAGATGGTACAAACACCTTATTTTTTAGTTCAGTAACCCAGGTGATCTCCAGAATTTACCTAAATGGCATGCCCTTTCTATTAGCTGGGTTATAATGCTGGAAGAACTTAGTATAAGTTACCTGTCATCGCTCAAGGAACTCCATAGCTATTTCACTGTCTTTCGAAAAAGCTATTCATAGTCTGCAAGGACCTTGCTTTGATTCATCATCATGACCAGATACACACTAGAAATTCTGCATAGGAAACACAGAAGGTACATTTTTCCACTATTCCATCCAGTCTGTGGTTATTTCTTAACTTGGGCAATATTTATTTATCGGAGTACACCTATGCCAACACTTTAGTGAAATCCCAAAGTACATCCTTGACAGATGCTGCTACACTGCACCTGCTGTTTTTCTTTGCTTTCCTGATCACTTACTTGAAAATTTATGCAGGCTCTACTAGTAACTTACCTACTTAGTACAGGTTAGGTTCGGTAGCGTAACCCTACCTGTTTGTCAGAAAAAACACTCTACTACTACATGCCTGGATCATCCACATTACATGTCTTAGTACAATGCATAGAGTGACACACATGGCAAGATTTTTAAGCATGATATTAAAAAATAAACAGAGTGCATTCTGGGTAATGGTGTAAGTGCGCTAAAGGTAGCATTTTGAATCAATGTACAAAAACGACAGTGTGAGATTAGAGAAACAAGGAAGGCCAATGCTGAGTATAGCAAGAAATGTCACTAAAAAGTCTAGGCATTCAACTAGGGCGAAGTGTGATAGTCAATTTATATCAAGATACAGCCCAACGACGAGCGTGTGTCATCCAATGAAAAAAAAATTATTGTCTACGTATGAGTAACTAAGGTCAATAAAATGACTTAGCAAGGATCAGATGATGACTCCTGTGGCATTAACAACCTGTGTGCATTAGTGTAGAGCGACTGAATGACTGACTGTCAGTCAGTTCAGGGCGACATAACCATTGACTTCTGGACGTTGTCTCTGTTGATTAATTCAGCACTTTAAAGCCTGCTCATAGGTGCCAAACAGTTCTGAATCAGGCGGGAGACTCCCAATTTGTGAAGTAAAAAATGGTTTTATATTAGCTGTTTCCAGCCTTCAATTCCTTCAACAGCAGTCAAAGGCAGGGGCGGCCCCTCAGCTATGGCCCACTGACGAAAAGCAGAAAAATAAAGGGATTATATAAGTATTTTATCATCCCTTTATTTTTCCGCCTTTGTAGGGCTGAACAGGGCCAGCCTCCTCCACATCTAGTGGAGGAGGAGTGGTATGTGCTCTTCTAAGCCCACATGTCGGTTTGGCAAGCCGTCGGAGGCCGGCTATACTGACATGTGCACTTAGAAACTGGTCACCCAGCTGTACTTTACAGCAGGTGGAGACCAAGCTGCAGTGCCCCACTCCCTCCCAGGGCGGCATTTCTGCCCACTCAGGCCATTCGCAGCACTTCTCTCATGCTGTGGAACAGCATGAGAGAAGGTTCGTGATTGGTTGGGGAGGGAAGCACAGGAGATGAGGTGGCTGGCAGGAGTGGTGGAATGCAGAGGGGTAGGCAAGTCCGTTTATTTTTTAACTGCCCCCCCTCCCCCCCCCCCCCCTGCGCCCGACACTCCGTGAGCTGCCCACCCCTTCCTGGCAGCAGCCACTACTGGTCAAGGGGGAGAATACATTCTCCCGATTTTTTCTCAATATCTCGCTTTTACTTGTTCTAAAATGTTGGAATATATGCAGGCTATCGTTCATTCATTTATTCTGGAATTCTCCTGTTTCTGCCGCACTGTTTTGACTGATCACACCTGTACACTAGATGCCTCACTGGCACCAAGTGTTTGAAGTATTTACTGACAGCACAGCAGCAGGTTTGCCTAAGCAGTCCTGCTGTTGTCCTCCCTGTATATAAATCATATACAGAACACGCTCAAAGGCATCCCAAATAGTGAGTAAATTTGCAAAGCAGGAAGACCATCCTAAATAAAACAGAGGCTAAGTTGATCGATAGTGGATGGGTTTTTTAATAAAACATCCCATCGCCTCCATGTTACATTTTAGGAAGGTAATAAATACATCATCTAAGTGCTTACTAATTAAACATTCCTTTCCCTGGGGAGACATGAAACTCTACCCATTATATTGATTAATGGCCTTGGACTCCCACTTGTTGAATGCACTCTATTTATCTGACCAAACGTCTGTTGTGAACTGCTCACCAATAGGAAAGTTTAAAAAGCAGAAACAAATGCAGATTCTGCTGCAATGTTCTCTGCAGAAATGCTCTATCTTGCATTGACACAGATGACGGACATTGGATCACATTGACCTTCTCTTGCAGGGTGCTCCTGTGTTAGTAGAAAGGTATATGATTCAGTGCAAAGTGCAGAATAATATGTTCTTATATATTTGTAAACATGAAATGCCATAAAACATCTAGGCCCGTATTTATACTTTTTGACGCTAAACTGCGCTAACGCAGTTTAGCTTCAAAAAGTTTTGCGCCGGCTAACGCCATTCTGAAGCGCCATGCGGGCGCCGTATTTATTGAATGGCGTTAGCCGGCGCAAGCAGACCGGCGCTGCCTGGTGTGCGTGGAAAAAAACCACGTACACCAGGCAGCGCCGGCGTTGGGAAAAATGGCGTTAGGGCGTCTTAAAATGGCGCAAGTCAGGTTGACGCTAAAAAATCGTCTTAACCCGATTTGCGCCATTTGAAACGACGCCCAGACGCCATTTACATGACTCCTGTCTTAGTAAAGACAGGAGTCATGCCCCCTTGCCCAATGGCCATGCCCAGGGGACTTCTGTCCCCTGGGCATGGTCATTGGGCATTGTGGCATGTAGGGGGGCACAAATCAGGCCCCCCTATGCCAAAAAAAAAAAATAATAATAATTATACTTACCTGAACTTACCTGAATGTCCCTGGGGTGGGTCCCTCCATCCTTGGGTGTCCTCCTGGGGTGGGCAAGGGTAGCAGGGGGGGTCCCTGGGGGCATGGGAGGGCAGCTGTGGGCTCATTTTGAGCCCACAGGTCCCTTAACGCCTGCCCTGACCCAGGCGTTAAAAAGCGGCGCAAATGCGGGGTTTTGTGCCCCGCCAACTCCCGGGCGTGATTTTTGCCCGGGAGTATAAATACGACGCATTTGCGGCGCAGTCATTTTTTTGGACGGGAACGCCTACCTTGCATCTCATTAACGCAAGGAAGGCGTTCACGCTAAAAAATGACGCTCTTTCCTCATACTTTGGCGCTAGACGTGTCTAGCGCCAAAGTATAAATATGGCGTTAGTTTTGCGCCGAATTTGCTTTGAAAAAAACGACGCTAATTCGGCGCAAACGGAGTATAAATATGGCCCCTAATGCCTTTGCAAATCGACAGGTCAGAGTTGAACAGCAATATATTCTGTCTTTTTACTTCCACTTCTTCAGGCGTGCTAGTTAAACCACAGGACATCAAAGCTGCATTTAATTATTTCACTGCAGAAGAAATCCCAAACCTTGCAATACACCCAAAGCTCCGATTTTTTTTCTCGTATGAATGGCACCAGAGAGCACAGCTAAGCCTGAACTTAGGGGATCTAACACTTCAAGAAATGGGGCGAAGCAATCCTCAGAGCCACTATGAGAAATGGTGTAGCAACTGAGCAAACCCAAAACGTTGATAACAAACGTGTATTTGTGGATTTAATGCTTTCTAAACTATAGACTGTTCTCACGGAAAAGGAGATGGGGGGCAATGACAACTAAAATGCAGCTTCTATAGATTTCAATACAAAGCATATAAGAACTGTCAGTGGTTTGGAATGGTTTGGAATTGAGCTAGTTCCGTTAAAGTAGCATTTATCACTTCAGTCTTAATGATATTGCTGGGCCTGGGATATGACCAAAGCCAAAGCTAATTAGTCACCATATTGAATGTGAGTGTCATGGAACTTTGCTCCGCAATTGCAATTAAAGAAGAGGTCTCTTGGCCCTCTTTATATGATGCTCAAACATGTTATGAGCTATTTCCACTCCTCAGTGGACAGAAGGAGCATCAGCTGAGGTCTCTCATATGTGACATATGTGAGAAAAGCTAGTGGGTGGATGAAATTCACCTTGTTCTGGCATCCTGGATGTGGCTGCTACTGCATTTTTGCTGGCAGCAGAGACCACTGGATGTTGTCTAGCCATCTATTTTCTTCTGCGGTTTGATGACCAGTCCATGGCACAGGCATTGTGTATACCGCATGTGGCAGGTAGCATAATGCGTATGAAGCAGGGGTCAGTTGCAGATTTCATGTTCTGGTGTGGTTTGGGGTATCCTTAAAACTTTTTCACACTTCGGGTACTTCCTGTGCCCTGCTTCTGGGGTTGCCCTGTTCCTTGTTTTTTTCTACTTGTTCATCCCTGTACTTCCAGTGACTGCCAACAATTTGCAATTGCTCCATGCAGAAACATACCTTTTCCTCCTTTACAGGTAGTATTGTGTCATGCCTTGGCCTCTACTCTCGAGTTATCCTGGAGACATCTGGCTTTGAGTGTGCAACTCATTCTTGACTTTATCACATCTGTGGGGGTATCCTCTAAGGGTCCTGCATCCTTGCTTGTCCTGTGACCCCTGGCTCTCCCTCTCAACTCATGCTCATGCCAATTTTAGCACACCAGGCCTCGGTCACAATTTTATTTGGGTGTTGGAGTATTTTCCTGAGTAAGCCACAAATGAGATTCAGGCTTCGAATTACCCTGCTGGACCAAGACAATTATTCTGCTGGCCAACAGGCAGATCAAAGCCGCCCCAACAGAACAGACCCATTAGAAGGGAATTAAGCCTTCTCCTGAGGAATTAAGCAGATGGGAGAAAAATCTGCACTGGCTAGCTGACTTATAGTTGTTCACAAACCTGGGCATGCCCGTCCAAAGAGAAACAAAGGGAATCAGCCAGATATCTGGCACCACTCACAGAAGGGGCTCTCCATTTATTTTTGGGAAGAAATTGATCAGATTGCTGTAGCAGTTAAGGGCAAAGGTAACAGCTTTAGTAGAGTTGTAGCTGACCAAGAGTTGATTCTGCCATCTTGAAATATTCCATCATGCTATGCAGGAACGGAGGGATGATGTATCAACTTTGCATTGGTCAGAGATGCACACCCTCTAGAATTCTTCACCTCCACTTTTAAGCCACTGTACAAGGGACGAACTCTGAAAAGCACTAGAACCTACAGAAGACAAGACACAAACGTACCCATGGATGGACCCATGGCTAGGGTGAATGGATAGTCTCCATCTGTACTAGCTTGCTCTCCATTGGACCTGTGTCTCCAGGGCCCATGGCAATGACCTTGCCATTCCCTATGGGAAGGATAGACAGGAACCTGCTGGGAAAATCTAGAGGAAAGGGTTCTACTGGGACTTCTGTGGACCAGGTCTGGCTGGAGCTGCCCTATAAGAGATTGCCTAAAGTGCTACAAGACAGACAGATGCCTGCAAGTGGCTAGGAGGCAGTGGGGCCTTGGCAGTGCAGGCAAACGGTGAGGTCTGCCTTGAGCCCCACAGGGTGCTGCAACTGGAG
This sequence comes from Pleurodeles waltl, assembly GCF_031143425.1. NCBI lineage: Eukaryota > Metazoa > Chordata > Amphibia > Caudata > Salamandridae > Pleurodeles > Pleurodeles waltl. The sequence continues at coordinate 1,643,465,467 of NC_090440.1, read as the reverse complement.
GCCCTAGGCCCTGTGACGAGCTGAAGGTACGTAGGAGGTCTCTTTGGTCTGGTTTCTCAGCAGGATAGCTCAGTTAAAATAATATGCTCTGGATGGTTTATGAAACTGTATCGGAAATTAGGACAAAAAAAATATTGGTGGCTTAGAATGGCCTCTGGAAGACATACTACCTTTCCCATCTAAATATGCCCAAAGATGTCCAGAGAAACCATCAGCTGTGGTTCACTATTTATTGTACTGGAAAGGGGCAGCCCCAGGGGGAAAGTAGAGAGCAAGAATGCATGACGGGCCAGTGTTCACCATTACAATCCTGCCTGGCAGGGTCAGTGCTCCCGGGGTTTCATCATTGTGATCACATTGAACTGCTAATTTGCCCCTGGTGAGGACAACCACTGATGAACTGTGGTTGGGGGAGTGCTTGAGAAAGCACCACGGTAAGCAGGGGGCTATCTCAAGCACAACAGGACACTGTCCTGTACAGGAGTGTGAGAGCAGAAGACAGCAGTTTCTCCTGCCTGTGGTCACGCTAGCAGGGTTAGGGAAAGAAAGCAGCCATCCCACCCGTTGGCACAGGAAGTTTGTCCCCAAGCGAGGTGGGACGCTTGGCTGGCCACATGGGCTTGGACTCCCCTGTGATCCAAAAAGTAAGCACATGGGTGCCCTACTCCTTTTTGCGAGAGAGCACATTTGTGACAAAATAGAACATAGAAAAGCTGAGCATCAGTGGCAGCATACAAATGGAGTGCTGTGGCTATCTCAGCTGATTAAAAGATCACCTCATAACACCCTGCTGCCCTGGAGAAATGTACATATTTGGAGCACAGTGCCTCGGGAGGACAGGGTCACCGTGAAATGAGATGATCTGTGCTGGGGGCCACCCAGGAGCAGTGGTGGACCATCAGCACCACAATCCTAAGTCACAAAGAGTGTGACAAGAATGGCACAAGAGAGTTGTAATCATTCTACAGGCATTCCTGAATTAGGGTCTAATGACTATGGGTTGATCTGAAGTTAGGTTACAGGTAGAAGAAAAACTCATATAGTGAATTAGATTGAATATTCAAAACTTCATTGACATGCACAAAGTTGGCCGTAAATCTTTGCATCTGTTGTTTAATATCTTGTGAAGCTGTACCATCCTAAAGTGTTTCAATATTTATTGTACTGTGATTTGTTTTTATGTTTTTGCTTTTAATTATTTTGGAAACACTTTGAAAAAGCCAGTAGGCCTGGCATATATTATATGCACCCCTTGTTCTTGTGTTAGGCATCTAGGGGAGGTATTGTACTTTTAGAGAACAGAACATGCTAGTGTACAGATTGTTTGAAGTGCTTCCAACACAGGGGGCCCAGAGTACAGTTAGGGGGTTACATGAGGTATAGGACCTTGCATAAGCATGTGCCCCCTATTGGCTGTGAGGCTGTTTAGGAGTAGTTGCCATAAGCATTTCCACCTGCCATCCTGGATATATTGGGAAATTTGTGGGTAGTATTTAGTAGTGTGAGTAATAAAGTACTCTTCCTTTCATATAAGAATGCCCACTGGCTAGACAGAAAAATATTGAGTGTTATTTGTTACATTGCTGAATTCTGAACCCACGTCATATCCCCTGCTAAGCCTTGGACTGCTCTGTCCTGCTACTCTGAAAGTCTAAAGTCAAGTGCTAACAAGGGGTACTTTATTTCCAGTTGGTAGATCCAGATTCTTTATGGGAAGCTTCTATCTGCCAAGCCTTCTTTGCACTCAGTTTTACAACTTTAGCCGGGATGAAGAATAATTTTATCTGATGGTTGAGGCAGGGTACACTTTCTGCCTCCTCCAATCTCTGCACATGATTCTTCAGTGAGTCTCAGTTGTCCCATCACTGGTGTGTGTGCTACACCAGCGACACACTTCAGGGCATCTCCACAGTCCAAATAGGTTTTGTCCTGTTAACATTACGATGCCTTCAGCTTGCACTGTGTACCATGCCCTCCTGTCCTCTGCCTAATTGTTCCACATTACCATGATTGTCTTGCCCTCCATCTCTATAAGCCCAGGAGGTCACATAAATGTTCCCCTCTATCCCATTTGATGTGATTACTGTTAATTTGTTCCTGGCTCCTGTTGGCTCCCTTTCCATCTCCTCTTTGTCCCTTCATGCCTCCCTAAACCTGGGAATAATAGATCAGCTACCCCTTATACCTGCTTTATCACACTTCCGCCTACTGTTTGCTCAGTAGGCCGTCCATGAGAATGCAGGGGGTTTACGTTCTGTCCTTTTTCTTCACTGCCTATTCTCTTCCCACTTACTCCAAAACCTGATTTGACTCCAGACCCACTACCCGCATTTGTTGCTTACTTGGTATGCACTGGGAGTGGCTGGATCGCTGGATTGGTTGGAGGCCAGTCATTCCTAAAACTAAGCCCAGATCCCTTCAGCTTGTTTGATCAAATATTTAAATGCACTCAAGAACTATCATTCTTTAAGAAGGTGAACTATGGGGGTGGGGCTTATCCTGCGAACATGGCGGTCACTTCCTGAAAGAGCTCTGCCTCTTCATGTAGATAATCCATCATTAAACCGCCGCTCCCCAAGGCATCCTCACCCAGGTTGAGCTTGGACGGTGGCTGAAGCGGTGCAGCACATAGCCCCATAAGAAATGAGGAGCAGAGAGGTCGGAGAAGCTGGCTAGCAGCTTTGTGAGGCTAGTACTTCTACTCTGGGAGGCAAAGGGGACTGAGCAGGGGCCAGCGACCTGGACCACTCATCACCTTGTGTCCTGCCAAAAGCAGGGCCAGCCACTAGGGGTTGCTGCTGCTCCCGGAGGGCGATACAAAGAGGTTCCCCCTTGAGGAAATTGAGCCCGCTGAAGAACCCAAAGCGAACATTTGGGCCCTCGGTGTGCCAAGGCAGGCCTGACGAACGTGATGGGTGGGGGCCAGCCTACGGGCATTCTTCTTCCTGGGAGAGGGCCTGTGGTCAGGACGCCAGAGCTGACAGCAGGAAGACCCACACACAGTCCCCCTCCCGCCTCAGGCTTGGGTCTGTAAGGTGGTCAGGTGGGTTTGCCAAGAGACAGACGACCCACCTGGGGAGGCATCAGGAGCTAAGAGACTCACGAGCTCCAGGAGCGCGACACTGAATACCAGTGAGTGCTGGGGGCCCCAGGAAGGGGACTGAGGGCCTCCCTGAATGACTGCAGGTTGCTGTTGGAGGGGGCACCGCCCTTTACCTGCTAGAGGTGAGACCTTGCAGCCAGACTAGGTGAGGGGCACAGTGGATTGGGTAGCCTGACTGGGGGCCCTAGAGAAACAGCAACGCCATGAGCGGGAGAGACCATACGGGCCAAACATTTCTGGTGACTCTGTGGCAATTTGGACCTGCTGGGAGCCCGAAGAGCATTAAGAGCCATACCAAGAGCTACAATGGGAGGGGTGAGCTTAAAGTGAAATGCTCTCACTGTGCAGCTGTGAACTTACTCTCAGTGTTGGGACGATTGAGGCTGTGCTCCCCCCCACCCAGATCTCGAGAGCTGGACTGGCCCTGATACACCACTGCATTCGAGGAGGGGACCCATTCAGAAGGTGGTCTTGTGGCGTGGACAATGGACAGTGCAGGGACTGTCAGTACAGAGTACCTCACTGCAACATGGAGTGAGACATTGCGTTTGCTTTCTTCTTTTCCTTTCCGTTTGTCTTGGCCCTCCCGGTTGCTGTGTGGGTAGCTCACTGAAGGGCGAAGACACCAGCTGGACCGCATTGGGGCGTGGATCAAGGTCAGCCTTCCAGGCGAGACAGGCAGTGACTGAATAAACTGGGAGGCCCACCCAGCCTTCATTGGGGTGATGGCTACACCCTCCCCAGTGTGAGGTAAGGGACAGTGTCAGACGGGTATGTGGGGCACACACTGGCGCAGCAGAAGCCCTTGACTAGAGAGGGTGGGCTCCTCCTCAAACGCAAACTAAAAGAAAAAGTTAAATGAAAACAAAGACTGAAAAAGGTAGAACTTACAGGTCCCAGCCTTGGTGGCAACTGCAGACAGGTGAGCTGAGTGACTCGCAGGTAATCTTGGAAGACATCAATGTGTACTGTGGGCACAATACCTGTTGTTGCAATATGGTGCATTCAAAAGCAACAATGATACAGCTAAGCACAAATGGAGACCCCATGGAAAATGAAGGGTGTGTAAATAGAGGGTTAGAACACCCCTCAGGCCTTTTGTTGGAATATGATGCATTCAAAAGCAACAATGATACAGCTAAGCACAAATGAACACCCCTTGGAAAATGAAGGGTGTGTAAATAGAGGGTTAGAACACCCCTCAGGCCCCTCAACACAAGGAAACTCAAGGTTCAGAACACCATTCACTAATCTGTCAGCAATAACTCAAACAAGGGAAAGGGACAAACAAGAGAACTACTCAAGCATAAGTTAGACACAGTGGTGTTAGACCTCTGGTACAGTGGAGAATTGGCTGCCATCCTGGACATCAGAATGTTGATCTATATGTGACCATAACGAAAACTTAATGTATGAATTATTGATAGTCTAATATAAAGTGGTGCACTCAAAGTCAAATATTGAAGTGCATTATCCGTAGTGTTAGGAGAAAATATACTGTATGGTATAACCTTATTAAGTGAAAATGAATCATTGATTAGAGATTTATAACCATCCTAAAGTTATTGGAGACTGTTTACCCTAAAATGATACTGGTTTATGATATGTGTGTACTAATGTTGTTGATTAACAATGAGAAATGTAGTTCCCCATCATATTAAATTACATGTTAACAGTTATATTTCCTTTTTATGCTAACTGTAACATGAAGTTTAAATGAGAATAAGTAACTGAAATTTTATAATGCAGAAGTTAAACATGCACAGTACATGGTGAATTAAATGTACAGTTGTAATACTGCTTCAGTTTGACTTGCCTAGGTCTGAATTTCCTTAGGATGAGAAACTGTTTTCCATTTCTGCTAACGTGTCATTTCATTTTAGGTGTTTTCACATAAAATCTTAGCTTGGAAATTGATGTGCTTTGGTTTTACTCATAGAGAGTGTGAGAAAACAATCTTGCAGTAGGTAAATGGAGAGACTGAGAATGTGAAGACTGACACTATTCATACATGTTGCAAAAATGTACAGGAAAACAAGGACAGCAATCTACCCAGGACTGTCTTGGAAACGCAGAGTAAAGTTGCAAGTTCCACCCTGAGATGGGAGAAGATGAAGCCTGGAGTGGTGTGATTGAAAGAGGCGTCTCCTAACTTAGTTTTGCAGTTTTACTTTCAATAATCAACAGCAGACCAAATTCCATTGAACTTTGAGAGGTACAGACCTCTGATTTCCCCTTCATTTCCCCTATATTTTGACGAGCGTGGCTTAGGCTTACAATTGTTTCTCTAAGAAGACTTTTGACCGAGCTTCTGAAATGCTGACACCTTCTCTTTTTACCTTCTTTTTGCCTTCTGTGATTATCTTAATTTTGCCCCTGTGACATTTTCAAAATGCTTTTTGTCCAGTTTTTGCTTTTCACTGTCTGCCCTAATGTCTTTTAGTTAGAATCCTTTTTCATTGGTTTAAATATGATAGTAGAAATCTTACTTGCCTGTAGCTAACTTAGTTAGATGACTTTAATTTGTACTAATGTGCAAAAGATCTTACCAGCTCTTATTTTCAGAACACTAATTCTTCTGCTGATATTCTGTATTGCGGTTACTGAGTGTTTGGTTTGCCTTATGCTAAACCGACCTAATTTTTTCAGCCGTTTCAGATTTCCCATGGTGATGTAGTATTTTACAGTATATTCTCCAGAACTGTGTACCTTAACCTGAGTGTTAATTTGTAATAAAACCCTTAAACTTTATTTCCGACTTAATTCATTGTGTGACCAAATGGGTTACATTGTAAATTAAATGTTGATTGACTTTTACCTCGTAATCCTACATGCAGATCATAATTTGTGGTCAAGAGAAGGGAAACAAGTGCAGAGATGTCTGAATGCCCTGGTTGCTGACACCACAGCACTACAGCAAGAGATTTGAAATCTCACCAAGAGGGTGAGTTTCCTGGAGAGATGGCAGAGGACCTGGAAGTGAGGTTGCAATGTTTAAAGGTGCAGGTTGTGGGACTCCCCGAATGCACTGAGTGTAGAAATGTTGTTCCTTGCATCAAAAGCTTGCTACAAGAGGTAGTGCTATCTTACGGACTGTCACAGTTATATTTTTGCACAGTGTTCTGGATGGTGAAGTTCCAACCCGGTCCTGGGTGAGAGAGTTTGGCTGTGATTAGAAGAAAGTTTGTCTGATTGCTGTGAGGTTCCACAAGGTGATGCAATGTGAAAATCAACCATTCTGACTCATACAGAAGCAGGTGGAACTTGGGGGCACCAAACATGCATCACACCAATGATAATGGAAAACATAAGTGACACACTGACCAGCACACTGCACAAATGCACATTGATGACATGGAAAATGCAGGGCCTCAATAAATTCACAAAGAGGCACAACATTGCCACATACCTCCACAGACGGGTAGTAGATATAGCTGTCCTCCACAATGCTTACATAGATGAGTTGGTTGTGCTGATGAGACAGTGGAGGGGGCAACTGTATTGCACCACCTATTTCCGCATTTACTAGGTGTACACTGATCTGGTTAAAACTGGGGACACCTTTCCAATTAATAATGCAGAAAAGTGTGCTGATATGTAATCATACTGGGCAAACTTAGAGGAGTAGAGCTAATGGTGGCCAGCATCTATGCACCCAATGTGGGACCGTCAGGCTTCTATGACATGCTCACAACACAACGGGCACTTTTTGCAGAGTCAACCATGTTGATGAGGGAACTTCTAGGAGGTTGAGGAAGTAATTTGGGACAGCACACACCCACCTTTGGCGAAGGAACAATCTGTGAGGATTGGTAAGGTTGTTACCGGCTGGTGAAGCCAGTGGAGTTAGCTGACATCAGGTGTACCTCACACCCTGAGGTAAATGAACACACATTCTACTTCCCAGTATATTGCCTCCATGTAAACTTTGACAAGATATATTGTAACAAAGACATAGTCAATCAGATACTGCATAGCAAACACTTAAGGAGACTATATTCAGACTGCAACCTCCTCGGCTGGACTGCAATGGGAAACCTACAGGACACATGACGCTTCCAAATAGCACCCCTAGAAGACACCAGTTTTAAAGTCGTATTAGAGAAAAATAAAGGCACAGCTGAAGTAGCACCCAAGTAATTGGGATGTTCAAGGTCGTACTAAAGGGCAACTGTATTGCAACCTGTGTGGGACTAGAGGGACCTGGGAATGGAGTTAAAGCCTGTATAGGATAAGATGCTAGGCTGAGACAAGGATGTGATAATGTCCAACCCCAACAAAATCCTAAAGAAGCAACTCTATGAACGACAAGCAATCCTTACCTATTCCTTGCAATGCCACGGTAGTAAGCGATACATTGTCTCCAGGCATGTGAAAGGTAAGAAACTGAACAGACTCTTTGCCTAGTTAATCAAAAGGGGCCGAGTGAGAGCCCCAGTAAAGCAGATAACTGATGCTTCAGGGCAGGTTAAATACTCTTGACCCGAAATAAATTATTTCATAATTATTCAACAGCTCAGATATTCAGAACCGAGAAACGGTACCTTGTAGATCGTCAACTATATTAGTACAACAAATTAACACAGTTATGCCAAGGGAGGTTTTAAATAGCTATATAATTGATTTGGCGCCAGGTCAATATAACTAATATACAGCTTAAAATGTTTGATTTTTTTATTACAGGGAGGAAGTGCAAGATTAAATTAGGGAACAATATGACATAGTGGAGGTGGGAGATATTTATGAGCCTGGGTTGTTGAGAACCTTTGTGGAAGTCATGGACAAGTACACAATACTGTTACTAACATATGCCATACTGATCAGGGCATAGGCATAGTCAATGGGGGCACACGTTCACAATCAAGCCAAAAAGGAACCAGACACTCCAAGCAGTACTGGCATGGGGTTAGGAAGTGTGGGGCACACAGGGGAGTTACCCACCCCCCAAATGTTGGAGTGGGAAGGACACAGGGATGAGATTGGGCAGACGAGGGGACAGAAGAATTTCCCCGCTCATCTCCACCAGTCAAACGTCCATGAGCATGTGAAAGCTCTACCTATAAAGGCAGTGCTTTTGACTTGCTGACCTGCCACTGCCCACAGAGAAATTTCAAAGCATCCTGCTACAGATGCTTGCAGCCTGCACCTGTGAGAAAAAAGGGAGAGCAGTAGAAACCTGTATTTGCCGTTTGCGTCCTGCCCAGGCTACTGAGGAGGACCAAGATCTTCATACATCACCAACTGGCTGGCCAAGGTTGATCTACCACCAAGTCCCTTTTCAGCACTTTCTTAACTGTAACTTGAATTAGAGACTGGAGGGCAGCGAGGAAGATGCAGCCCTGTGGATGCTTGTCCCCAGAAAAAGGCATGAGTCTGAACAACAGGTGAGGTGATGGAGGCAGCTTTAAAAATAACTCAAGCCTTACTTTATCAAAAAGGAGACCTGCAAAAGGGAGTGAGGGATGTCAGGCCAACTGTTTTAGGAGTTCTGGCATCAACCTTCCACAGAGCAATGACCAAAGCACCCATCCTTGACAAGTAGGGACAGCAAGGTAAGTTGCTAACATATATTGTGGAACGGAAGGATATTATCAGTTGCCACGTCAGCATGGCCAACTCCTCTGTTCTTTTTTTCTGTTCTTTTTTCTTTCTTTGTTTTTTGGGGGGGGGGGTTACATTCCCAAACCCACCATTGTGATTTAAATGCCTTTCGCCCTTTAAACTTTTTCTCCCCTGAACCCTAAACGCTCCTTACCTCCTTTTACTTCTACCCACCCTTGAACCCATTAGACCCCTCACCCCTTTACTTCTAACCACAGAAGCCCTAAAGACCACTTAGCTACTTTTAATTCTTCCTACCACTGAAGCCAAAAACCCCAACCTTCCTTTATCTCTACCAGCCTGCACTGTACCTTTAGCTGCCCCTAAATCCTAAAACACTCTTGGCACCCCATACTTATTTCCTCCCAAGAGTCTAAAAAATCCTTTGCTTCCCTTTACCTCTACCGACCCTTAACTTTATAAAGCCCTTGCCTCCCTTCACTGCTACCTCCCACCAAACCCTCATATCCTCTCAACTTCTATTACATCTACCTGCCATTACATTAAAAAAAAAATGTGACCACATTTTACCTCAACCCTGTTAGGGTTTGTGCACAGCAAAGAGCATGTCCCCTCTCACTGCACTAGTGGGTTCTGTAATAGCTCCCTTTTAAACTTACTATTGAAAGCCTTTCTTGTTATCTCACCTTCCCCCCCCCCTAGGCTTCTGTGTATGTTGTTTAATGTGCTGTTTTGTTTACACATTGGGCCTTGCTTTTACCAAGGCTTCTTTAAAACACTCCTCCCTAGGCCATGTGTTAATTTAACTCATTTGCATAATAACTGAAACTCTGCACACCTTTCAAGAACATGTGCAGCATGTGAGGACCACACCCAGCTCTTCAAACCACACCCAGCTCTGCACACCTTTCAAGAACATGTGCAGCATGTGAGGACCACACCCAGCCCTGTCTATAAAAGGCAGCCCTCGAGCCTCGCCCAGTGCTTGTGCTCGTCTACCTCCCGCTTACCTGAGGACAGATCCCTCGGCGCTGGCACTCCTGCTCTCTACAGACTTTCATCGGCTTCAATGGGCGCAGCTGCTGGCTCTTCCTTCTTCCGGTTTCCGGTTCCTCCTTGCCTCAGCCTCTCTCCTACAAGCAACCTGCAAAAGAGAAAGAAGACAAGGTTAGACTGATCAGTATCTCTTGCCAGCAACAAGTAAGTGCAAAACTTTTATTACCTGAAAGAACTTTGACAACAATTTCTGGATTCGTGTATAGACAATTTGAAACAAGATACCTTCCACAAACATTGTGATTCAAACTCTTTGTTACAACAATACTTTGCGGAACTTTGTGAAGCAAACATTTTTTTTATGGAACTTTTAAGAATCGAACCGTGGAAACCATTAACAGCAAGGCAAACAGTAAATCAAGGACTTGCACAAATTACATGCTGTATTTTGACGTAAAAGTACAGTATTTGTTTTATAAAAGATTCTGGAAATATGGGAAAAGTGAGTCTGCTATTGGCAATTTAGGCTTTAGTTATATTAAGATGAATGTTTGATATTGATAATTCTGATAAGGGTATTTGTTTAATGTTTTAGAAGCTTTAGAGTAATAGAAAGCACATCCCAGAGCAGTAACACATTTCAAACCTGGAAACTAGAGACCAGGATCCAAGAGGTACTTTTAGAAGAAAATTTCTAATAAATAAAGGGATAGTCAGGAACCCAGTTAGGAATAGGATGTACTTATCTGTTCTTTGTTTATGTTTCATTAGGCACCAGTTTCTACCGAAGTCAGAGAGGGCCGCAGATTTGTGCAGCACTTCAACAGTGGAAACGCAAGAACGCTGTTGTCTCTTTATTTTATTTTATCCACTTCCCCCCTTCCCTTGAGCTTCTGTTCTTAGTGCACTGTTTTAAAAAACTAGTGTGCTGGAACAAGCAGTTTCAGGGTGGGGTCGGATTGTCTTCAACCTCCATCAGAACTGAACAAGGACTCAGGTGAGCTGGGCTTTGACAAACCCACTCCTGAACCCGAGAACTCCATTGGCATCCTTTACCTCTTTCCTTCCCTGAACCATAAAAACTCCTTACCTCTCTTTACCTCTAGCTGCCACTGAACCTTAAAAACTCTTTACCGCTACCCATCTCTGAACCCTAAAACTCTTGCCTCCATTTACCTCTACCAACCCCAGAACCTTAAAAACCCCTTAGCTCCCTTTATCTTTACCCACCCCTGAACCCAAGAAATCCCTTGCCTCCCTTTATCTATACCCAGCTCTGAACCATAGAAACCCTTTGCCTTCCCTTTCCCTCTACCCATCTCAGGACCCTAAACATCCTTGAACTCCCTTTACTCTACCCAAACCTGAACTCTAAAATCTCCTTGGCACCTTTTTCCTAATTTTGCCCCTGAATCCTAAAAACCCCTTCTCTCCTTTTACCTCTACCCACCTCAGCACCCTAATGCCCCTTACTCCCTTTACCTCTACCCACACTGAACCCTAAAAACTGCTTACCTTCCTCTACCACTACACCGCTAAAGCTTGAAACCAACTTACTGCTCTTCATCTCTACCCATCATTTAACCCTAAAAATGCCTTACCTCCCTTTACTTCTACCTCTACATGCCCTGAACCATAAAAAAACCCTTACCTTCCTTTACCTTTTCATGCCACTAAATCCTAAAAAAACGTACCTCCCTTTAACACTACCTGTTTATAATCCCTGTAAAAAACTGGGCTATTATCTGAGTGGGGTGAGTTCCCACATGAAGTAATAATCACAGTCCTTATCAGGGTAAACCACTAAAGTCATTAATTAACGCTGAGGTCCACCCCCACCAGTAGCCATTGCACAGAGCAAATGGGCTTACTTAGAGGCAATGTATAAAGTATTTATACTATACTAAAACAGTAATAAAGTGGAAATGCAAAATAATAAATGAATTTGAAAAACAGAGTAACATTTAATAAACAAAATTACACCAATGTGATAAAGTCCAATAACGGGAACTGGAGATATGATTTTTTAAACTTTAAGTAGAAATAGTGCAAAGAAGCACAAGTTATCAATTGTAGTCAATGGTCATGGTAGCCTCGGACATAGGCGCGAATTGACACTGACAGCGATGGAGCGAAGTTCAGATGCACCAACCAGGTTTGCCCTGTCAAAGATTTTATCTTCTGACTTTAGTCGTTCAAGTCCCAATCCATAGCAGGAGTACACTTCTAAATCCCCCCAGCACACCAGATGAGGCACTTAAAGACCAACAAGATGGCAGACAGAGACCAGTTCAGATCAAGGTGCCACTAATCAGCTGGACAGTTGAAGGAGAGGCCTCTTGGAGCTTGCTGTATAGCTTGCCTATAGCTTGAACAGGAGGTCAATCGTATGACCCTTGGAGTCCACTTCTTTGTCATGGTACAAGAGGAAGCAGGTCCAGTCCTTTACAGCTCTTCTCAGGTCTCAGAGAGTAGGTTCAGTCCTCTTCTTCTGATCTTCCATAGTTCAAGGAGTGTTCTGAAGTGGGATGCCAGAGAATTCACATTCATGCCAGGCTCAATCTTGTGAGAGAAAATGATCCATAACCAATGTGGTATGGTTCCAAGGCTAACTCTAACCATTTTGTGCATTTTCAAGATGGCTGAAGTCTTCAGCCTCATTAAATTTGGGCTCTGAGGTCTAAGGGTGTGCGTAGTGAGTGTACTATGGTAATCCTGGTGCGCTTCCAAACCTAACAACAAAATCCAGTTTTAGGCAGTTCTTGTCTCCCCATCAAACACAGAGACAGACAAATGGTAAAATTGAAGGTGATCTTTCAGCAACAGACAGTGGATACACACAAAATGTTTTTCATTCTGTTTCCCTTCCTTGAAGAATGCCTCAAATGTTATATCTTAACCCCAGCAGAACTGTCAAGCAGGATGTGACATTTGAGAACAATTTGACACTCTAATGTCAAAGAGGATGCTCACAGCCCCACCAGATTGGTCTCTCTAAACCACTTCTGGGGCAGCTCTCCCAGCCACTAGAGTTGGTGCCAGGCTGCCTAAAAGGACAAAAAGGGAGGCAGGCCCCATTGTGAGCTACATCTGCCTTTGACATCGGAAGACCCTTTGAAGTGCACCCAGGGCCCAGACACAGCCTCAAGACAATTCTGTCAAGGGGAGGAAAACACCCCCCTACACCAAAGACTCATTGTTTCTGCCCTGGGAGCAGTTCACACATCTCCACAGGGGAGCCACCAGACTGCCTGGTGAATGTTGAATACTTACATAAATGCCTCTAAATGCCTCTAAAAGCTTTAGGCAGGCACAATGTAATTTTTCAAAAGTACCTTTTCCATACTAGTTAGACAAAATTCAACATTACCGTTAAATTGGATTTTGTATAACTATTAAAAGAATCCTTGAAATATTTCATATCAATCTGAAGTTAACATTATGAGGAATTATAATGTAATCCTGCTTTTCCCTATGGAAGCAACCAGCCTTGCTACAGTCAAAATAGCTTTTATGCTTTTTCTGCAGTAAGGACTTGTGCAATACCAAACTTCTATATGTCCTGAATTTTTAATTACTATGCACCAAACCCTATGGGCAGTAAGGACTAACTTTGGAGTGACCTGATTAAAGGGTTTAGTTTAACAGGTTGAATCTGCAGTTTAAAACAGCACCATGAGGCTTCAGTGGCAAGCCTGGAAACTTGCTTTACTCTGCTACTGTAGTGGTTGGCACAAAGAGTGCTGCAACCCACTGGTGACATTTAACTTATGGGCCCTCAGTACACTGTGGGTACCATATACTAGGGACTTTTAGGTAACGTAAATATTCCAATCAGGAGCATACGAATTTTACTATGTTGAAAGAATGAGCACACACTTATTATCAGGAGGAAAGTGCATAGAGTTTTATAGCCAGTAAAATAGAGTTCAGCAAAAAGGCCAAAAAGAAAATTGGGGTGATCTTGCAGAAAGGGCAGATTTCCAACACCCCATACCTCCTTTTACCTCTACCTGCCCACTAAAACCTAAAATACACTCACCACCATTTACCACTACCCACCACTTAACCCTAAAACCTCTTGAAGACCCTCATTATCTGGTACACTCACCCACAACTGAATGCTAAAAAACATTCATTGGTCTAGCTATCCTCTTTCTTAATCCATACCTGAACCCTAAAACTTCTTTAAACCTTTAACACCCAGAACGCTTATAAATGGAAACATACTTTTTCACATTTAGGCCCTCATTACAACCCTGGTGGTCGGTATTAAATCGGCTGTAATACCGCCAACAGGCCGGCGGTAAAAAACAATGACATTACGACCACAGCAGAAACCTCCAACACAGACAGCCACTTTAACACTCCGACCGCCACGGTGGTAGCAACAAACACCATGGCCGTCACCGCCAACAGCCAGACGGAGGACAATGTAACACCACCACATCACAACCCGCCTATCCACCAGCTTTCCCGGGGCAGTACCAATGGCATCAAAAGCATGGCGGAAACAGGAATTGGAAGGGAAACCACTCACCTTTCGACACTCAACGAAGAACCAGGACGCCATGGAGCCCAAGCTACAGGTCCTGCCGATGCTGGTCTACCTCCTCATCTACCAGGAATACGAAAGGCGGTGGCGACGACCACGGTGAGTGCTGCACCTAGCACATAGGGGAGGGGGGGAGGAAAAAGAGAGTGACACACACACGCAACACCCCCACACCCACCCTCACCCCCCAACACCATACACACAAACACATGCAGCAACATTACATTTACACCCCGTAACCCCCTGGAAGGATGCAGGGACGAAAGAAATTGAGTTAAATCATTGATATTTTAGAAATAGGAAGATATGCGTGACAATTTGTGAAACAGTGTTTACAAAAATATACAATATGTACATTAGACCGTACATTGTCCATGAAAAATGTCCGTGGGACACTGGGCCAAAAAGTAATGGGCCAAGCCCACACTTGACTCCTGCCTCAATACGGAGAGAACACTGCAGGGGTATCATTTTGTAAACCCACAGCCACCTCAGGGGGAGGGGGAAAGAGGGGGGCACCTCAGCCTGAAGATGGAATAACGCCACTGCTCCTTGAGAGGGCTTTGTGCCCAGTCTGCTTCATCCTGCTAAGGATTAGGTGAGTGGATGCCTTTCTCCACTGGTTCTGGAGGGGCTTTGTGCCCAGTGTGCTTCTTCTGTGCCAGTGGTGGAGGGAGGCTCCAGGCCTTCTCCTGCAGCCTCGGGCGGCTGCCCACTGGGGCTGCTGCTGCTGACAGTCGTGGTGCTAGTGGCGATACAGGTGGCGGTGCAGGTGGCAGTGCTTGCGGCGGTGCTTGCGGCGGTGCTTGCGGAGGGGGGTGCTGGTGGTGCTGGCTGCGGTGCAGGTGGCAGGGCTGACTGTTGTGCAGGTAGCCACCAGGCCTTCACCTGCGGCCTCTGACGGCTGAATTGCCTTGCCTGGTGTTTTCTGCCCCTTCCTCACCTTGGCAGATGGTGGTGGGACCTTAGCTCTGGCAGCTGGAGTTTTTGAGGAGACCTTGCTGGGTGGTTCGTATTCCTTGGCCTTTCTGCATGCTGGCCTCTTCTTCACCTTGGCAGGTGGCGGAATGCTTTTGTCCTTTGCAGGGGTTGGTGGCACACTGGCTGGGCTGACAGGTGCCCCCTTTGAGCCACTGGGAGAGGACATAGGGGACGCGCATGGTTGTGGGGTGGTGACTGCTCGTGAGGAGTGTGTTGTGATGGGCGTGCTGGTGATGGAGGTAGTGAATGAGGATGTAGTGAATGCAGGTGTGAGTGGAGATGCTACTGGGAGGGAGGTGGATGAAGAGGAGGAGGGGGACACAGTGGAGGCAGAGGATGTTGGTATGTCTGCATGGGTATGGTGCTTGTGTGAGTGCCTGTGAGATGAAGTGTGGTGCTTATGTTTGCCTGAGCCACTTTTGTTTGTTGACTTGGGTAAATGCTCGTCTGAAGGTGTGCTTGGGATAGGCTGGGGTTGAGGGGTTTGGGACTGGGTAGAGGAAGTTGGAGGGAGGAGGCTAGAGACAGAGACAATGGCTGCCATCAGTGCTGAGACCAGAGCCTGAAATGCTCTCTGTTGGGCCGCCACCCCAGAGTGAATGCCCTCCAGTTATGCATTTGTTTGATGCAAATGTCTCTCGACAGCCTGGATGGCATTCAGTATGGTTGCCTGCCCAAAAGTGAGGGATCTCACAGGAGGCCAATAGCCTCCTCACTAAGGGCAGCAGGCCTGACTGGGGCAGGGCCTGAGGTGCCTGGGGCGAAGGAGATGCTCACCCTCCTGGTGAGCGGGCACAGGAAACACACTGAGGGGCTGCTGGGAGGGCGGTGCTGGTAGGGGGGGTGGTGGCTGTACCTGTTGGTGGGGTGAGCACAGAGGTGTCTGCCACCGCCAGGGAGCTTCCATCAGAGGAGGAGTCGCTGTCTGTGGTCTCCCCTCCTGTCCCCGTCGTGGTGCTCCCCTCGCCCTCCGTTCCACTGGTGCCCTCACCCTCGGTGGATTCAGCCTCCAGGCCCATGTGGGATGCAGCTCCCTCCGTCGCTGGTGCCTCTGCCCCTCCACCAGATGATGCTAATGCACATAAGGACAGTGTGACAAAACAAAAGGGGGGGAGGGAAAGAGGATACACTTGGTCAATGCCAGCAACAACCCCACCGTTGCCGTACACAACACACAGGAAGCAGCCCTATGCACTAGGCCATGCACTACCAGTTTCTACCAGTTTCTAAGATAGTCACCAGCCCATGGGATACAATGCCTTACGCCATTAGCTGCACACCTGAAACCCACAGGACCCTGCCCAGTAGTAGATGCCCACTAACACTATTGGGGTATGAGTGATTCTGAGCCTGCCCAACAAGGGACCTACATGCCATCTTCGCCGTGCCCTAGGGGCACCCATAGCCCACATCCCCCACCCAGGTAACTGTTAACACGCACAAAGTCTGGTATCAGAATCTGTACTCACCCCCTTGTGGCTGCTGTGATGCCCTCAAGCACCCATCCAACTCTGGATAGGCCAAAGCCAGGATGCGGAACATCAGGGGGTCATGGTGCGGCGGGCAGCCCTTCCTCGTTGGGAGGCCAGCCCCAGCTGGGCCCCTGCCATCTTCTTTGCCCAGCGGCGCAGGTCCTCCCACCTTTTGTGGCAGTGGGTGCTCCACCTGTCAAAGACCCCCAGGGTCCACACCTCCTTGGCGATGGCACGCCAAATACCCTTTTTTGATGGGCGCTGACCTGCATGGAAAAGACAGCAGGAATTAGTCAACCGTCCGGACCGTCAGACTCATGGCCCACCAGATTCCTCCCATCCCCTGACGCACATACATTGACCACCTCACATGCTGCACTCTGGCCAGGACCCCTCTGTCCCCCCCAACATGTGGCTTACACACACAGCACTCCATACATTCATGGCCCACGCATCATGCTCACAGTGTACTCACCTGTTTGTCTGGAGGACCGTAGAGTAACGTGTACTGGGGTAGGACCCCAACCACCAGTTTCTCCAACTCCTCCGCAGTGAAGGCAGGGGCCCTTTCCCCAGACACATGAGCCATTGTTGCTTCCAGACACAGGTCATAGCAGCACTTGCAGTGTAGGTCCTCTCCTGTTGAAGGTCAGGTAGCAAGTGAGTGAACAGAGAGAAAATGGCAGTGACGACCGCGGCGGTGTGTGCCGTCACCGCCAGCGCACATTGCCATTGGCTCCTGGAACCCATAGGGCCCAATGATAACCAATGCGAAGTTACACGGCGATCATCGACCGGCTACTGCGACGGCGCACAATGCCAGCGGAATTACCTCATTTCCACTTGGCCCTCCTCACAGGTCAGGCAGCCGCCATTTCAGGGGTGCACCGGCCATGGCACCTAACTGCGTCACAGCAGACATTGCCACAGAAACTGATTGTCGGATTCACATACAGGTTCTATGAAGGAAGAAATTCAGCATTAGTTCAATAGATCTGTGAATATGATCCTCTGCTCACCATTTTCTTCCATAGGCTTCAACCGCTGAGGCTGAATATGAGAAGGCGGCATCCTCCGGTGTACAGACCCCTGGTGGACCTTGCAACAATGGAGGACAGACACATTATCATAACCTACAGACACAAACCAAGAACTGTGTGCCCAATTGGAGCCAGACCTGATGTCAGCTATCCGCCAGCCCACAGGTATCCCTGCTCTAGTGCAGGTCCTGTCAGTGCTCCATTTCCTGGCTAGTGGTTCCTTTCAAACAACAGTGGCCATGGCATCAGGGATGTCACAGCCCATGTTCTCCAATGTGTTGGGCAGAGTGTTGTCTGCCCTGCTGAAACACATGCACAACTACATCGTATTTCGCCAGGTGGAGGATTTGGCCACAGTGAAGGCTGACTTTTATGCCTGGGACATATCCCCAACATCATTGGTGCCATTGATGGTACACATGTGGCATTTCTTCCCCCCCCCCCAGAGAAATGAACAAGTATTCAGGAATAGAAAAAGCTATCACTCTATGAATGTGCAGATGGTGCGTTAGGCAGACTAGTACATCTCCCATGTGAATGCCAAATACCCTGGCTCTGTGCATGACACCTTTATCTTGAAGAATAGCAGCATCCCATATGTGATGGGCCAACTCCAGAGGCACCTGGTGTGGCTAATAGGTGAGCCCAAGGTCCCCACACAGTATAAGTTGGTGTCTGGGTATGGGGTTGTCCCTAAGGGTTAGTATGTGTCTAACAGTTGTCCCTCGATATTTGCAGGTGACTCTAGTTACCCCAACCTCTCATGGCTACTGACCCCAGTGAGGAATACCAGGACAAGGGCAGAGGAATGTTACAATGAGGCACATGGGTGTACTAGGAGGATTACTGAAAGGACCTTCGGCCTCCTGAAGACCTGGTCCCGGTGCCTCCATCTATCAGGTGGCTCCCTATACTACTCACCCAAGAAGGTGTGCCAGATCATCGTTGCATGTTGCATGTTGCACAACCTGGCCTTGAGACGCCAGGTGCCTTTTCTGCAGGAGGATGAGCCTGGAGATGGGCATGCAGCAGCGGTGGAGCCTGTGGACAGTGAGGAAGAGGAGGCAGAGGAAGAAGATGTTGACAATAGAAGCAACATAATACAGCAGTACTTCCAGTGACACACAGGTAAGACACTGTAACTTAACTTAACTTATCAGTTATCTGTTGGACATTATACATGGCAGCCTGATTTCCCTATGTCTATGGCCACTTACTGTACCCTTTGGCATCTCTATTTTCAGATCTCTGTGGCCCAATCTGGCTCCTGCTATGTGTACTGCTGCCCACCAAATGTCATTTCAAAGTATATTTGACTTGCAATGCTTAAATTATGTTGAACTAATACATATTTGAATCATTTGACAGACTCCAGATTAGTATTTGTTCCAAGGGTGTTTATTTACGTTCTCATAAGTAGAGGGAGATGTGCAATGGGCTGGGCTGATGTTGGAGGAAAATCCAGGGTAGAGTCCAGTCTCTTGGTATCACAGGTGCTTTGTCCAATGGGGCATAGGAAGGAGAGCAATGGCAGTTCAAGGTGGACAGGGTGACAGAGTGGGACAGAAGGGTGACAATCAGGAGAGTCTTATTTCCTGGCGGGGGTCTTGGCAATGTTCTCTCGCTTCTGCCTGGATCGAAGGGACCGTTTGCGGGGTGGTTCTCCTTCTGCAGGGGGTGGGGTGCTGGTGGCCTGTGGTTCCTGTGGTGGGGCCTCCTGTCCACTAGTGCCGGTGGAGGTGGAAGGCTGTTCATCAGTTTGGCTAGTGTCAGGGGCCTGTTGGTGTGCCACTGCCTCCCTCATGGTGTTGGCCATGTCACCCAGCACCCCTGCAATGGTGACCAGGATGGTGAAGATGTGTTTGATGTCCTCCCTGATCCCCAGGTACTGTCCCTCCTGCAGCCGATGGGTCTCCTGCAACTTGGCCAGTGTCTGGCCCATCGTCTCCTGGGAATGGTGGTATGCTCCCAGGATCTTGGAGAGTGCCTCATGGAGAGTCGGTTCCCTGGGCCTGTCCTCCCCCTGTCACACAGCAGTCCTCCTAGCTTCCCTGTTGTCCTGTGCCTCTGTCCCCTGAACCGTGTGCCCACTGTCACTCTCCCCAGGACCCTGATCGTCCTGTGTTTATGGGGTTGCCTGGGGTCCCTGTAGTGGTGGACACACTGCTGATTGACATGCCCTGGGGACAGTGGCATGGGCCCACAGGGTAGGTTTTGTGCTTGTGTTTCCTGAGGGGGGGAGGCTCTGTGGTGGGTTGGGACTGTGGCAGGGGAACCGACTGTCCAGAGGTCCCGGATGGGCCAGGTTGGTCAGAGCAGAGTTGTTGTTGTCACTGTGGGCCTCTTCAGGGGTGGACTGGATGTAGCTGGCACCTCCTCTCCTGTGACGCTGAGTATGGGTCCTGTGGGAATGCAAATGCAGTGTTAGTGTAGCTGCGTGTGCCATCTTGGCATTGGTGTGTTTCCCTGTATGATTGTGATTTCCCTGTCAGCCTGGCCTTCTGTGCGTGGTGATTTTGTGGGCTAGGTGATTCTCTCTAATGGGCATGCTGTGGTGATGGATGTCCATGCAGGTCTGTGATGGGGGTCCATGCATTGGTGTGGCATGCAGGGCTTGGTATTGGGATGGGTGGGTTGTGATAGTGGGGTATATGTGAGGTGGTTGAGTGATGGGTGTGAGGGTAGGGTAGTATTTTGTGATGGCATGCAGGTAGGGTGTGGGGGATACAGTAGTAAAGATTTGACATACCAGAGTCCAGTCCTCCTGCTACTCCTACAAGGCCCTCAAGGTGCATTATTGCCAAGACTTGCTCCTCCCATGTTGTTAGTTGTGGGGGAGGAGGTGGGGGCCCACCGCCAGTCCTCTGTACAGCTACCTGGTGTCTTGCAACCACGGAACGCACCTTCCCCCGTAGGTCGTTCCACCTCTTCCTGATGTCATCCCTTGTTCTTGGATGCTGTCCCATGGCGTTGACCGTGTCCACGATCCTCCACCATAGCTCCATCTTCCTTGCAATGGACGTCTGCTGCACCTGTGATCCGAATAGCTGAGGCTCTACCCAGATGATTTCCTCCACCATGACTCTTAGCTCCTCCTCTGAAAACCTGGGGTGCCATGGATGCCATGGATGTGGTGTGAGTGATATGTGTGAGGATGTGTGGGGTGATGTGTGGGGTGCTGTGTTGGGGTGTGAGGTGTGTGGATGGTGTATGTGTGATGGTGTTCTGTGGCTCAGATTGAGTGGGTGCTCCTGGCTTGTGTCTCTCTCTGTTGGCAATATATTTTTTTTGTTGAAAGGTTTGTGGGTAATGTGGGTGTGTGTTTTATAGTGGTGTGAGTGTGTGGGTGTGGTGTGTGTATGTGTGTCAGGTGTGTGTAGTTTGAATTGTCCAATCTGGTGGTGTTTTGTAAATGTGTCTGTATTTTGAGCGTGGCGGTGTGTACCACCAATGGTTTACCGCCGTTGAAAGACCGCTGCGGTGATTCGTGGGTTGTGATACTGTGGGCGTATTCCTGTTGGCATGACGGTGTGGGTTTTTCTATCACCAGTTTATCACTGACCTTTGGTCTGGTGGACTTGTGTGGGTGTCTGTATAGTGGTGGATTTGTCAGTGTGGGTCATAATATCCGTAGCAGAATACTGCTGCGGTAACGGTATGTTGGCGGCCGTCAGCACAGCGGTAGGCGGCATTTACTGCCACGGTTGTAATGAGGGCCTTAATCTAATTTCTTTGCAGAGTGTAGATAACTTGTAAATGACAATAAAACATACTTTCACCCAGTGATTGCATGCTTGCCTTCCTATTTCACTTCAAAAGTATGTGATTGTTTGTGTTTATCGGAATCTGCAGCTCAGAGGCAATTTTTATAGGGTCAATTGAAAGTCCCTAAGACTGTCCCTGTCCCCCTAGAAATGTTGTGTCTTCTACGTTCCTGAGTACTGGACATAGTTACATCCAAGAAAGCCATTACACACTTGTACAGGAGGACCCTGCAGGAGGACCTAGATGGGAATCTCAGCCAATTACCATGACCATGTTTGAGTATCCCACTAAGCTCTCCAGGAGCAGACGACTGAGAATCCAACAGTTCCTTTTCCTACACAGGGCGTACCTAATCCCCAAGTGAATAGGTCTCATAAACTCATCATCAGACAGGAGCTGATGAAGATGCCACGTACCTGATGCTGACTACATATCCTCATGATGTGGAGATGCCTAATAATGACGATTTGGTAGAGCTAGTAAATAGGTATGTTAGAGAACACCCTAAACAGAACGGCACTACTAGGCCCAAAACACTGCGTGTTAAATTCATTCCCCACAGCCTAAGAAGAAAAAGATGGGCAATAAATTCGTAAGCCTAGCGCTGATCCGGTGTAAACGCTGAATAGCAATGATGTGGAAGGCATCAGTGGGCAGAATAGTCCAGAGCTGTAACATATTGGGCTCACTTAAAACTGGAAATAATAGGAAAGGAAAACTACAAAGGGCAAGGCAAGCGGGAGCTCCCATAAGGTTGGGAAGAAGTATAATTAACAAGAATCACATGGAAACGTGAGATCTGCTGGCCCAGGCACAAAGCAATCCAGGTCGAGTAGTTGAAGGAGCCTCAGTCGTAATAATGCGGTGGCCCCACGCACAGATGGCACCTGAGGCTTAGTGGAGACAAGCCGCCGACTCCAGTCACATTCCATTGGCAGGTTCCCCCCACCCCCCATAATGATAGCCTGTCAAACAATAACAGGACAGATGTCGTACGGCAAATTTGGGTGTTTTGGTTAAATGTTAGAGATTAATAGCAGGGATTATGCTGGATGAAAAATGTACGGTGTTATTGGTAAAAACAATAAAAAATGTTCTAAAACGTGTCCTTGCTCAAACATTAAGAAAACGCATGCCAATTGGGGATTGCCGACCATTAGATCCTTATAGATAATGGAGGGGAAACGCTGACCCTTTTCATAGTGAAACCACACTTTGCTTGATTTACTGAATACATTTGTGCAGGTCTCATGTAGGTATATGTTCAATTTATCTTATCTGTGAACAGCTATGATTGCTGCCCTTTCATCCATCAACACACTTATGGGTAAGCATGTAATGCACCACTCCAAGAGCAGCAAGTGCAGAGCAGTGACTGCTAATTAAGCCAAATGATAGAAGACCACCTTCACACATTCTGCAATTCTCTGGAATCTTCCAGGAAGGTAGTCCTCTAATTCACCCTGAATATTACCAGTTCCTGAAATTAACAATCTGTCCCTTCATCATGGCAGCCTTGGCGCTGGTGGCACTACGTGCGAAAATCTTTGTTGAGCCTCCCCCCCCCCCTCCCCACCAAAAAAAATCCTTCTTCGCAAATTCCCTGTTCCACCAGTGTCCCTCATCTCTCCATAGCTCCTCTCTCATATGCATTCCATTTGTTTTGTAGCGCTACTCATATGAGTGTAGGGTGTCAGAGTGCTTTACATCACACACACATCATAGAGGGGCAATGCTTCATATTTGTGCAAATCAGTCTATAGGAAATCTTACATAAGATAATAAGGATTACATGGTGTTGGAGTCACATACCACAGATACTAGTAGGTAGTATATTTTAAGAGTGTATAGTGTGGAGAAACACAAACTCAGAATTGAAAAGATACCGCAGATCAGCTTTACTAATAAGAATGTATATCTACCCAAATTAACCCTTTTTTTAGCAAAATTAGGACAAGGAAAGACTGGAGAACAATTTTGCATCAGGAGTCTTACCTCTCTGCGCTGCTTTCGCATGAGTGGAAACTGCCACTAGATAAAACTCAGTGTCTCTCTAGCAGGAATGTTAATCACCAGAATTATCTTTTCCTGTTTTGATTGTTGCCTGAAAACTTCTTCACACACAAGGAACTCTGCAGTGAGTGTTTTTTAATTCCCTGTTATGTCTAAATACGGTGCCTCCCCCATATCCCTCATGCCTCTCCCCCTACGCCCTCAGTTCACATTCAGGTCTCCTTGAAGTTCCTTTATGAGCAGGGTTTTGGCTTTCCTTCATCGGTTTTTAAATAATTAGGCTCTCATTCATTATTCAGTGGATTAGCAAGCAAGTGGCTAGGGTTGTGACAAAACTCCAAAAATCAAAGTCCTTGGCCTGCTAGAAGTCTGAAGGCCTAAGTTAGAGTTTAGCAGACGCGTTACTCCGTCACAAACATGACGGATGTCCCGCTCGTCCTATTACGATCTCCATAGGCTATCATTGGATTGCCATACGGCGGACGGGATATGTGTCAGGTTTGTGACAGAGTAACCCCTGTGCCAAACTCTAAATCAGGCCCAGAGTGACTCTTTTTATTTT
Organism: Pleurodeles waltl; assembly: GCF_031143425.1. Taxonomy (NCBI): domain Eukaryota; kingdom Metazoa; phylum Chordata; class Amphibia; order Caudata; family Salamandridae; genus Pleurodeles; species Pleurodeles waltl. Next base: position 1,643,441,418 of record NC_090440.1, on the reverse strand, counting down.
TTCCTGCTGTACATTGAAGTCGTGGACATGAAAAAACATAGGTGACATCACATAAACAGATACATGTACCTTGAGAGTATCCCTGTTGTCCTCTTAACTAGTCACATCATATTTTCATGAAGTATTTCTTTGAATGGTCCAGTATATCAGATATGTATTCTTGTGGCCACGCAATCATGCAAGTGACCCCTTTACACAGGCATCATCTCACATCCCTCAATGTAAATGTATCCCTTAATGTAACTTACCTAATGGTCCTGCCCCCCCATTCTTAAACCCAACCGCTACTTCGATGATGCCTCACACAGGGATGAATGGTGCTCCTAGAGATGATACAAACCGTGTGATTGTAGCAATGTCTCCATCTGTGTGGGACACAGGATCACTTGGGCTTACTATTGGAGTTGTGCTACAGTTCATGAAGCAAGGAGGTGATGGTGGCAGTCTCCTTCAGGACGCTGTTCTGTATAAGAGGCAGGGGTGACTTCAGATATGTTGGAGCTGATTGAGTGGTCTGGAGGCTGCATACTCATTGATTCCTGAGTAGCAGTTTTTTTTACCAAAGCTGCTGCCTGATGGAATGCCCCCCTTCAGCCATGGTCCAGGGAGAACGAGCCAGAGGGGCTCTATTTTCATGGGGCTCAAGTCCTGTGAGAGGCACATTACTCCTATAAGTGCAATACAATTCCCAAAAGATGTCCATAGTTTGCAACTCTGTTAGTCCAATAGCTAGACTAGCATAGTAGGTATTCCTACCCACAAAAAGCTCTTTAGCTGACCCAAGCCACTGCCGACCTTTTGGTCTTCAGAATGTGGCTTTAAATCTCTCAGTCAGATTTTTCTTCAAAGCCTAGAGGCATACGTAGAGGATAAGAGAATATTATCTAGAGCATTGGGGGGATCTAAACTGTTAAATCTAACATAGATCATCTTTCAGACTCTGCTAAAATGTTACATAATTTTACGTAGGCTGATTCCAAGTCTAGCATGTTTAGATCTAATTACTGTTTTCAATAAAGTCAACTACCACAGGCTTCAGCAAGTCTTGTGCATTTGTATTAAATGGTCAGCTTGCCAGTCACTTTCCTGTGTCTACATGAGTGAAAACAGGGTGTGTATTGCTTTATTTCTTAAAATTATCAATGAACTGGATGAGTGACAGATCATCTTATGGGATGATGTTGCTATGACAGAGTCTGCAACTACTTATGCTGTTCATTTATGCGTGTGATGCAGCCCTGCTTGTCAGGACAGAAATTAGATTCTGCTTCTTGTTTAGATTTTCTATTTGTTTTGTATGAAAGGACAGCTGGCTTTAGAACATCTCCATATTGAAAATAAGGCTGATTCCAGGCAAAAACTTACAATCCGAGTTCCATATTCAGAAAGATCGATGAGAACTAGTTGAAATCTTAAATACTTTACTTTAGTCCTAGCTTTTTGCCACTTGATAGGCAGTCTCATTAGGTGAGGATGTTCTTGCTTTTGTGAAGCAGAAGGCCAACACTTGGGCTTATGTTTACAGGCAAAATAAGGCCACAGAGTGCAGCCAATGCTAAATGTATATTGTGCCACACTGTAACTTGTGATGATGTTAAATAGAGTGCCCTCAGTAAATTTAGTTCTGTTCTGTGGGATTGTGGCATCAGAAATCACATGCAACCACAGAGACACTAATACTTCAGTGATCTCTTGGTTATTATTCATACCTTCTCTGTTATAGATGTTATCTGCTTTGATGAGAACTTCTCTAGATCCATGCCGCCCCTGTTTTAACCCTGGCTTGGAATGCCCTGAATCTACCTATAGATTCTCTTCAGTCCTGGGTGAGGCAGGAGAGTAGAAATATCCAGTGACAGCCTACTTCAAAGAATGTCATACTTCAGGCTACAATTTATTTACAGTTCTTGGTATTTATCATCAGAAGAAATTATCCAAGAGGTGGGAACAGAGACCCAATTTAAAGAAAGATAGAATCACGATTGATTGTATCCATCTCCAACGTAATACTGGATGGCCATAATATTTAAAGACATAAACCATTATGATTAAGCTCACAATGACATGATTACATGTTTATTAATGTTGTTATCACCACTCTCCCTTTTCTATCTTTTTATGCAATGACTAAGTGATTTTAGTAAGATATTTGTGCCCATTAACTATGTCCTATATTCACATAATAAACTGTGATTAGCATACAACAGAAAGTAATGTTATGTGTATTTGTAAAGCACAGTGTCACTCGCGGCGTGTTGTGGCACTGAAAAGGTGTGTGCACCCAGCCCTGTCTATGGCGGGATGATTCATCTAAAAGCCAGGTCTCTGGCTTTTTGCATGGTTCAAGAAGAGAGAAGGAGGCTCTGATGTAGAGTGAGAGACCATTCAATGCTTTAGAAGCACTGCAAGATAATGCCTGTTCTCCTGATCTGGTTCTGTGCATGTGTGGGATGTGTGAGTAAGAGTCCTGCAGAACAAAGGTGTTTGGGTGGTTGGTGGAAGGAGATGTGACTGTCTAGGTTGTGGGGCCTCAGTTGTGTAGTGCCTTCAATGTGTGTGTAATGAGTTTGAAATTAGCACATTTGTTTACAGGGAACCAGTGGAGCTCCCTGAAATGCGCTGTGATACGAGTTCTGTGTGGGAGGCTGAGGAGGAGTCTGGCCGGCTGGCTGGATGGTTTGTAGTCTTCTAGTGAGTTGTTTGGTGACCCCTGAGTAGATGGTGTTCACATAGTTCAACTTGCAGGTGACTAGGCCATGTTGATAGTTTTTCTAGTTTTGCCCTGGAGCCATTTGACGATCTTCCTCAGCACCTTCAGGTTGTGGAAGCAGATGCAGTGATGGTATTCACTTAAGTGGTCATGTCCAGTTTGCTTTCGATGATTATTCAGAGGTTCCTGGCATGGGTGCTGGGTGTGGGACGAGTTTGGCCAGCAATGAGTTGGAGTCCCATGATGAGGAGTTCTTGCTGAAGATCACATTTGTCTTGTTGGTGTTGAAGTTTGTACAGTTGGCTGTCTTTCAATTAATGACTTTGGTCATGCAGGCAGTGAACGTTTTTGCGCTGGGGAACGTGTCAGAAAAATAAAGTATCAGATGCATGTCAGCAGCACAGGAGAGGAAGTTGATATCATGTGCGTGGATGAAAGTGGGCAGAAGGATCATGTGTGTTGAAAACGCTGGGTCTGCGCAATGAACCTGGAGGCACTCCACAGATAAGTGTGCAGGCTTCTGAGTAGTAAGGTGCCAGGTTGACAGCGATGGAATCGAAGAGTTGCTAAGATGATCAATTTATGGTGTTAAACAAAGGAGGTGTAAGAACGTATTTGTAGTTTTTTAATGTTATAATTACACCCTTAGCTTATTATGCATTTATTTATGAATGGCAGGATTATTCGCATGTTTGGCTCTACTTATAGGGGCCTTCACACAAGGTAATCTATTATGGACTCAGTTCCCCAGGATACAATTTGACAATCATTGAAATTTTACTGATGCACTTTTTAAAATTGTTGGCAGCTGTGCCTAATTTTGCTATTGTTAAATATGATTATTCAATTCTAGAATGTTGCTTTGAAAAAGTCCACAGAAGCTCCAGCATGTGGGTGGCTGCCATCACTCTCCTTTTCATTTTGCACTTGAGCTTTCGCACTTCATGCATTTCCAATAACAAAGGCAGAAAAGTATTTTGCATCAATATGAAGTTTATGTTGTCTTTTTGAAGATTGAATATCCTCTCACTAATCATTTTTTTTAACAACTGCTGAATTCTCTGCAGGGTACTTCTCTGGCTCAGGTTCCATTGAAGCTGCTATAAAATGTGTTGACTACCTGGATTTAACGTCTTTACTTGGCCCTTTTGCAGTAGGATATTGAACAGGAAGTTATAGCCAGGGATCCAGTATACACGTCATCCACCCTACATAGCACAAAACTTTTCTTAGTGATTCCCAAAATATCACCATATTCACCTGAGTCGCAAAGACATTTGCAATTTGGTATTTCACTTTTGCAAAGTCTGCCATTTGGGCAGGAAAAAAAACCAATTCCGGTTGCCTAATTGTTGGACGCTTATTAGCCCATTGTACGGAAAATTGTTTGCGGGGGGCGGCACGCCACCAGCAACAGACGTGCACTTAGTAGCCTCGTATCTAGGCTGACTGTGCTGCTGGCGGTGGTGGGCAGGACAGGGCTGCTCCTGCTGAGTGACATCGAATGAGCGTGTGAGTTGCAGCGTGCGTGCAGCATTGATTGGACAGTGTGGGCTGTCAGTCAGTGGAATGTGGAGGATTGTGGAAAATGGTTGGATACAAATTACTTATGTACAACATGTGCAGCAGCCAACAGCAGCCAGCAGCACGTGTGGCTGGCTGTGTCTGTGATTGAACTGCTGCTGATGAAGATTATGTAATCATGTTGCTAATTGGTGATGAGTTCGGACCGTGCATCGTCCATCCTTAATAGACGTGGTGTTGGGGCAGAGGGCTGTCAATCTAGTAGCGCGCAAAAGCGCTACCAGTTGAGGGCCCTGCCAAAAATTATTGGCCTGGCCCGCGGCGCAGTTTAAAAGCTGTAATGGTGCACACGTGGGCCCTACCTTCAGCTGTGGGTGGCGCTTGCCGAGTCACTGACTTGTGTGTGCCTGTGCCCTGCCCAGCCCCGGAGTGAGAGATTGGGGAACGGGAGACTCCCCCTTTCCTGTTGTGTGGGCGCCACGGCCCCAGGCCAAGTGCCAAATTGACCAGCCTGCTGCCTGCCCCCCCAAACACTGAAGTGCAGGTAAGGTAGGTGTGCTGCAATTTAATTCCCGATTTCCCGCAGTTAAATGGTTGCCCATAAGCTAATGTCATTTGATTGCGGCGTCACTCTCATCTCAGTGGTTGAAGTGGTGTGGGCAGGTGGAGGGGATTTATCATAAAAAATGCGGCACAACTGGTTAATCTGCTTTGGTTCTGATGAAATCAGTGCTTAATTTGTAAATAAAAAGGTGCCGGTGCCCAAAGCCCTCCTCTTAAACATGCTGCTGCTGCAATTAAATGTGCGAACACGTAATACTGAGGCAGCATAATCGTGAAGCCTTCTCAGGCCTCTTCAATCCATTTAAAGCCACTCCCTGCCCCTACAGCTTACTATTGCAGCTTTCTGTTTCTCTTTTTGTGACGCTTTTTTGTTTTTCTCTTCCTCCGTCTTTCTCATATGTGTCTTTTGCTCGCAGTAAATGCTTGAGGTAGAAAAATAAGTGTCAGCCCTAAAAAAAAAGTGTTGGTGCCCCGCACCGGCAACAAAAAGCAAAAAGTGAGCACTGGATGGAATCACATGAAGGTTAGTGATGACAAAGAGTTATTATTTTCAACTCGTAATGCAAGGGGGTTACCAGCTGAGCTGTGCAGTGTGTGTTTTGCAGGGAAATTAAATAAAAATAAATCATTACCTACAGTTTTGGTATTACTTAAACCATTATATCTGAAACCTTTTTACACATGTGATGGTTTAAAATGTTTGAGTCAGCCTACAGTTGCATTATTTCAGTGTTAAAAGTTCAAGCTACTTTTTCGGCTGGGACTGGTTCATTTTGGGCTTACTTTGGGCTGGTCATTCCACAGCTTTGGGCCTTAGAAGGTTTTTAAAATGGAAGCATTGCCTGAAAGTAAAACAGTTAGACATGCGCCTCAGCCATCCAAAGGAGAGGCGTGTGTGTGCCCTTCTGAGAAAATAACACGTGTTCTTTGGACACTGACTGAACCAATGATATTTTGCAGCACTTCCTATCAGCTTGTTAACTTTATGAGTGGGATACTGGCAGCTTATTGTTACAACAATTCATATGTTATTAAAGCTGATGGATAACAATTCATGAAATACATGCTGGATGGAACAGCGGACCGCTGTGTTTGCATTCCCCAAATTTTAATGGATTGGTGTTGTCTTGAAAAACCAAATCCCATTTGGGAACACATCCAGGGAGACTGGAGGTTTAGGGAGCAGGCAGTGGTCCTTTCAGTGCATAAGCTCCAGCTCCCGTATAGCTTTACAAAGTTTGCATTCCCACCCACAAGTGGCACGGATGAACTTGGTTCAATGCACAACGATCAATGTGAAAGGCAGATTATTGAATGTGAAAGGCAGACTATTGTAGCTCTGCAGTAAAAAGCTCAATTCATATACAGTTATTGCTTTTGGGTTACTAACAATCCCTAGGAAAGAATCAGGGGCACTGAGGTACCAGCAACTAACCTATTTTGTTATTCATAATATCACATACACACAGTGCACTAACAAGAATAAACACTTTTAAATAAAAGTATGTATTAATACAGGAACAATCTGTTTATCAGCACACCTAAAACAACTACAAAGAGTATTATAATAACAGCAAGAAGGCATGTTATGAATAACAAGAATAAAATGAACATTTCTAACATTGTTAAAATGTCATCTAAAACCTAACACCCTAACACCTACTTCTATGTGCTACACTAAGAGAACAAGGAAGGCAGAGCCACTTGCAGTCTAGAGTTTCTTAGTTAGAAGAGAAGAAATGCATACCTTGTTGACAGCAAGGGCTATTTTTATCAGCAAAGGCATGAAGACAGTGTTCCATGAGAAGGGCAAACACATGCTGTGGTAGCAGTCTTCCTCTGGGGCTCAGCTTATCTGCTTCAGGCAAGATGTAGCATCCGTGAAGTGTGCTGGCAGACTCTCATGCGATAATCCGGCTGAAGGATTTCTCCTGACAAGCGCTCAAGTTGCATTCCTTATATACTAAATCACATCAGAAATTGGAATTTCTGACATAAGTTTAGAAATGTCAGACACAGGTACTGTACATCAAGGTGTGCATCCCACATGTTTACTTATGGACAAGTAAGTAAAAAGGACATCAATTCAGACTACACTATTTTTGCTACATGTCTGAATTTGTTCCTATTTAACCTTGACATAGTGGAAAGTAGACATTTATCCCAATCACATCAGGAGTTATGTCTATGTCATTAGTCAAATGGTGTGACGCTTTAACAGTTCTCAGAAAGATAAGGTCAGACATCTGCCTAAAATGGCAGACATGACAATGATTCTGCATTGATCAGTAAAGATGGTGACTTCCATTGTGTAAGATTGAGAAGCTAGCTCCTCCATTACCTAAGTAGGAGTGAGTCTTGGTCTACATAAAATGGAGTGGACCTTAGGGACTCTGTGTAATCCCCATCTTGTATGTCTGAATCTGATGACATGGGGCGCATCGAGCGAGTAGGGATTCAGCTAATGTGTAAAAAACCATGCTCTTAATTGACTAGGATCTAAAATACCTAAAATAAGATACATGATATATTTGTAGCATGAAAAAAGGGAATCAATACATCACGTATAAATGAAGCATCTAAATGGCAAGAAATGCTATATGTGTAAAATAGCTGATGAATACTTGTAAGCCTTGCATTGTTTCAGATGCTATATGATGATTATATAATGTAATCTATCTAAAGTGTTTTATGCATGTTGGAAATTAAACATACCATTGACAATATGAAATATGCCAGATTAAAAATATGTGACTTAAGAAATAAAAGGAAAAATGAAAAACAGTCTTATTAGAAAAAAAGTTGTCTTCAGTACATAGATCGTACAGGCTTTTTTGATATTTATGGTGAATACAGGTTGTTGGTCGACTCACATGTTGAGGTCATGTTGACATTGTCAGGTGCACATTCAGCATATGTGTGAAGAAAACCACACAGAGCATGTTTGTGGTTAATAATCTGTGTTTTCGGTGGATCAGCAATTGGTTGCTCGTCTGAGGCACATGATGTTAATTGCAGCACCTCTCCAGGTGGCTCGAAAGGTAGCAATGAGTCAAGCCACTCATCAAGAGCTGCGTCAAAAAGTGCCACCGGTGATAATGCTTTGTCATGGAAAGCATCTTGTAGAAGGGACAGATGCATTGTTTGGCATTGTCTCTGGTGCTCGTGTAGAGGTTGAATGGTTGTCTGCATGGCAAGATAAACCACTGGGGGCTGTTCCAGCTGTAAGTTCAAGATGATTTCAGTCGGACAGTTTACGCACCAGAACACAGCATTTATTTGTGTAGCATCCATTTTGCAAAATGCAAGCATCCAGTGCTCTACCAGTTCAGATAGCCAAGCATGTCCAATTTAACATGCTAGAGTCTCTCTGCACCTTTCTTCAGCTGGATAAGTGTACTTCATGTTGTTGAATTCTTTTCAGAACTGGAGAAAAATGTTGATACGAAAGCTGATTAGCACTACAATGATTGGAAACACTCCAAAGAGTGAAAAAGCAATGGAATCAGTCCAAATACTGCGTTAAATCCAGTTACCAGACTAGACCCAATGTTCTCAAAAATATGCACAGCACCAGTTGTCAAAGACAAATTAAATATTGTTTGTACCAGATCAGCAAAATGTGTTGGGTATTGCGTGTATCTGTGAAGCAGATTTGGCTGTCTGCAGATCATAAGTTTCACCTGCTAAAGTCAACGTGACTTCTTTTTGCAATAGAACAGATAAAAGCTTGTTTAAATTATCAAAACTCATAGATGCCATGTTTATACTAGGCCAGAGGATTCTCTTAGTGATATTTCGAGGTGGCAGGCACAAGGTCCTTCCACAACATATTGTTTCTGGAACTATAATCAGGTATGGCTGGCCGGGTTCCAACCCACAGCAAGTAACATTTGTTAGAAATAAATGAGAACCATTATTTAGGAGCGCATGATGTGTGGGAATAGATGCAAAGGGAGAAACATATAAAACATAACCTAACCTTAGCATCAAGGCACTAAACATTCCATGCAATAAAATAGTGTTAGACTGAAAGGAGCATCCAAGAGGATTCCTGCAATTCGCTGTACTAACATACACAGGGTTCTCTTCATTTTTATTTTAACAGATGTGGGAAAAAGGAAGCTTTCATTGATGGATAATTGGGAATTGTACATAGTCTCATACAAGCCAATGGATTTGTATTTTTTGTGATAATGAAACATTGAAATCGCAAGGAGATGATTCTGTGTATTAACCACGTAACTGGTGAGTGTCGCTGACTGTGAGTGGCATGCCTTCAACTTTTCTATACTTAATATTATGTATGCAAATTCCTTGGCCACTGGGTTTTTTGAGCAAGCATCAAATTATATGGTTCAAACATGACTATTTCATTGAGACGCTGCCAAGGCACGAACCTGATCTATTTCTTTGTAATGCCCTATTTAATTGTACAATTGCTCTTAACTGAGCCTGCCAGTGTTGTAATAATCCTAAATCCCCTTTTATGAGGTCTAAGACTGAGGACGGAATGTGGTTTAATGGGTACACTCTCTTGTAAAGTGTGTGCATTTCCATTGTCGATAACTTTAAAACTTTAAAAACAGTTTTCAAGTTTTCTTGATCTATTTACCTAATTCGTTCTGCAGGTTCTTTCTCTGAATATTTCTTTAACTCATTGTAAATGGCATATATTCCTGTGGCAAGGAATCCATGATTTCACTAATTAAGTAAAAGTTCTCATTTATAGCTGAAAGACTAGAATATTCTAGTCAGCGTTAACATAGCTTACCTACACTATGGGGGTTATTCTAACTTTGGAGGAGGTGTTAATCCGTCCTAAAAGTGACGGAAAAGTGACGGATTTACCACCAGCCGTATTACGAGTCCATTATATCCTATGGAACTCGTAATACGGCTGGTGGTATATCCGTCACTTTACCGTCACTTTTGGGACGGATTAACACTCCTCCAAAGTTAGAATAACCCCCTATATGTTATAACTACTAAAGGTGTTTGAGTATATAAGGTGGGTCAGGACGATTCATTTTTAGGTCCAGGTGTGTTTGAAAGGAAACGCTACATGCAGGTATCAAAATCATAAGGCGGTAATGCTAAACCCTCAATAGAGAATTAAGTCAAATTATAGGTTCCATTTTGTATTATATTATTTACATCTGATTCTGAAATATTCATTTGGAATTGCCAATTATTGACCATGGTCAAGTTGGCTTTTGGTATTGAAGGTTTCTTTAAGTCCTTCAATGTTCCAAATCCCAGACAGGTAGTCTGTTGGATAGTTTTATTTAGAAAGATTATTTCAGTATTATGCAGGTTCACAATAAAGATTCTCCAAATACGTTTTTCATTAGCCTGTGCTTTCCAACGCTTGGATCCTAAAATAGCCAGGTTTTAACTAAACTCACTAGAGTAAATCAGCCTGTTGGTAGTGATTAGATTTTGCAGAAGCTGTTGTGGCTTCTGTATGAAATAGAAGACTGAAGAATGTGATCTCTTAGCATCTTGAAAGTAAAGGAAATTCTTTAAGAAATTAGAATGACTATCGGGAGACGGAGCCTCACAATGTTTCCATTGTGGGTAATTGTGAATTTCTCTAGGGTAGGTAGTCCTATGCATGTTGTAATGCATCATTCTTTAAAAAGTCTCAATGTCTCAATCATCTGAACTAGAACATTATAACATCAGTTATTGAAATTGCCTTATCACATAAGGCAATTTAAATACCTTAGCGGGTCCTATCATATGGTATGCATCCTTCTCCCATGCTGTGTCCTCAGGCACAAGATAAGCTGTGATGTTCACAGCATAGAGAACTCTTTGGGCTCTCTGGGATGAGGAGTGTGGCTGCAGTTCAGGAACCACAGGTGAGGCAATTGTTCTTGCAGGGATGAAATGTCTATTAAGTAGAAGCAGAAAAATTAGTATTGTTGTCAACCACAGGATGAAAAGACAAGTTCCCTACAGCAATCCAGGTGTAGAATCACAGAGGAATCAAATACTTGTCACAAAACCATTGATAAGCATGAAGCAGTCTCTTGTGATTAATGACTGTAGAAGAAGTCGAAAAGATGTCTGTCAAATATTTAGAGTCATTTTTAAGTCATTGGTCTCTCGATGGTCTACGAAAGGTATTAGTTCATATGATGTAGTGTCAAGTGGAATTTCATAGTAAACCATGGAATTACGTTGGGCAATAGCCACTGTCATATTGGCAGTATCACCTGTGTTTGTTGAACTCTGTGTTCTACCTAAAGGGTTGCACTCAAATATCCCTGACTGAGGACTCCAGCCAGCTTTCTTATTGCTTTGTTTACGGGGTAAGGTATTCAGAGTCGGGAGAAGGTGGAAGGCACTACTCTGCATTCTTTTTGGTGTCTTTGGAGGTCTGCTGTAGAGGACTGGCCACATACTGCTTTTTAAGGTGGTCAAAAGACACCTGTCTGTTTCTTCTTGACCAGACAGAGGAAGAAGAATGACAGCTCTTTTGCCTTTTACCTCAAGAACAATGACAAGTAGTCTGTGAAATTGTTCAAAAGCTTGCTTGTCATTGATTTTGTTTCACAAACTAGGTCCCCAACTTTGGGAACCCACCCATCAGAAGCACTGATAGTCTTCTCTTCACTGGTGGCACTGTCAGAGTGGTTTATGTTAGACAGCCTCTGACTTCTTGGATACTCTGCAGAATATTCAAACGTTTCTCAAAGTCAAATATATCTACATCTGCCACCTTCCCAGAATTAGTTAAGCCAGGCACATACATAGGAACTCCAAAGAGATGCTCATACGGAGTGCGTCCTCCCAATACTTGTCTAGGCAAGTTATTTAATGTTCTCTGGGCTCCATACATGTTATGATGCCAACTAAGACATAAACTTAGCACCCTATCAGTCAAAGCTTGTTTGATAATGCCATTAGCATGGTCTACAATTCTGTTCTATTCAGCTTTGAATGGGCTGCTGAATTACAGACAAACTCCCATAGCAGTCATTGAATCCCTATCAGCATTGGAGGTGAACGCAGGACCATTATCTGAATGAAATTAATAAACGGTCTCAATTGTTACCAGGCACTGAAAACCTTTTACTACTACAGAAGCGCTTGCTTTTCTCTGTGGCCAAACCCATAGGAATCGAGAACATGAATCAATTACTTCCAATATGTGCTTATATCACTTGGCTGAGTTGAGATGACTGATGTGCTCCAAATAAATCGCCCCTGAAGGGGGATATTTGAGTTAATGAGGGAAGTTGGTGATGGTGTTTTGATGGTGGAGGGTTTAATCTGCTGACAAATGTCACACTGGCTAATATAATCCTTAGTCTTCTTATATAAACTAGGCCACCAGTTGTATTGCTGTAGCATTGCCACTGTTGTGTTAATTCCTGCATGAGCAGATGCCAACCACACATGGGCTTCTTTGATTAAATCTAATCTGGATAGACTATTAGGTATTATTCCAGTTTCCACTCCTTGTATCGTGACAACAGGAATGTTATCTCAATTAAGGGTGTAGGAATATTTGGAAGGGAAGTCTGCAGGAGGTTTCCCATCTTGCTTGGACGCATTTATGGCTATTCAGATATCTGTGTCGATCTTTGTTTGAGATCTGGTTAGGACTGCTACTTAAACAGTCTAAATTGCAGCCTTTGCCATTAGATCAGCTGCACAGTTTTCTTTGGACCATCATGCGAATGGCCTAAATTATGCCTCACATGCACCAATGGAAGCTTATCTTGTAAGTCAGCTAACTTTCTCCAAAGATGTTTATTCTTTATAGGTTCATCCTTGGAATCCTTGAATCCATTGAACCACCAATGCTACAATTGACATTGTAACCTTGCACACAAAAGGCTGAGTTGAACACAATAAGTGTTGGAATTGGAGAGACAGCCTTTTGCAATGCAAGCAAAAGGGCATGTAATGCTGTATGTTGTGCAGTACTGTCATCTAAGATTTGAGTGTGGGTGCATTGTGAGAGCAATTCACCAACCTTCACTACCGCTTGTACCTGTGCCCAGGCTGCAGAGTACTTGTATTTTGTTCCTGCCACAGGTTGAGCAGAACCACCCAAATGGAACATGCTTTGGTAAGGATTAATGGGTAGTCTGGCTGGATTCGGAGAAACATCCTGTTCATATTGGAGAAAAGCTTGTGTATCAAGAGAAGGATCATATTGAAACCTTATGTCCACTGCAATTCAAGAAGAGGCCCACTGCACTCATCTCGAGTGTAAAGCACAAGCATTTGAAATGCTTTCCTTAGTGGCTACTTCTAATGCTGGTAGGGAAGAAACAACAATATGTTTTCCCTGCACCAAATGGTGCTCCTTTAAAATAGCTGTTTGCACAGCCATTAGGATCTTTTCGGTGGAAGCAAAACATGCTAAGGAATACAAGTGAGGCTGGTAAGCAATGGGAAAGGTCTGTCCTTCATTGCAAGTCACTTTAGTATAACCATTGTGACTTGGTTGCTATACCTAGTTTGTAAATACTAAGGGACATATTTTCAAGCCCCTTGTGCCACCTTGTGTCACCCTAGCGTCATTTGTTTTACACTAAGGCGGCGCTACTTAGCAACCCCTTGCGCCACATCATGTCTGGGTCAGGCATAATGTTTGCAATGGGAGCGTTCCGACGAAGGGAGGCCCGAAAAAATGGAGCAGTGAAATTTACAAGATTTCACTGTGCCATTTTTCTGTCATTTTTCCGTCATTTTTAACACCTGCTCAGAGCAGGTGTCAAAATGACAAACCCATAGTAACCTATGGGCCTCCCTGTGCTTTGCTGCACTAGTGTCAACATTTGTGATTCGCTGCATATGGAATGACATGTGGACATGTTCGTCCCACCAGCTTGATTTCTATATAATACTGGAGCTTGCCTCACAGCCCGTTCACTGGCATACATTTCCAGGACATCTTCAGGTACTACAGGAGAGACAGCTACCCTTATGACTTCCTTCCCAGGGTGCTTCCCTAATAAAGACTGGAGGCAGTCATAATCATCAGACAATTGCAACCAAAAGATTGCTTTAATACCATGTGGTATGCCCTCTTCAATTTGTATGATTAGATTGTAAACCCTATGATGAGGATTTAAATGTTGATCTGGAGTCGCAATCTGTATAAAGTCATCAGTTGGATTCACATCCAGAAACCTCTGAAGCATCTGATGCACAATCGCAACGTCTGCTTCATTGTCTAGATGTGCTCTCGCCCAAGTCCTGTTTCCCAGGAGAACTTGCAGCTGTATTGGTATGTTTCTTAGCAGGTCTTGCGACTTTCTTCTTCTTTTCTGAGATTTTAGAGTCCAATCCTTTCTCTTCCCTCTTTACGCTGATGTCAGTTTCATGTCTTGTTTCACTTTTCTACTGTATTAATCTTTTCTTCGGTACATGGATCCATTCCCCCTCTCTGTTGTTTTATCACCAGTGTCTTTAAAAGAACATGAAGAGTGGCTATCAGAATACTGACACTATTATGTTTTTTAATTTTTTTTCAAAGTCTCTTAAGTTATAACCACCCCTGCTTGATTCCCAAGAAACAGGTGATCCAGTGCATCTTTTGTTTTTGTCGTTCTGTTTTTTCTTCTCTTCCGTTGTTGATTTCTCTTTAACAGAACCCTCAATGTCACTTTAAGGTTTAAAGTGTGGCTTAACAGGCCAGGTACTCAAGGTATCCCTACCTACAGAGGTAAAAACCTCTGCAATTACTGTTGGTAGTTCCTGTTCAAGACCTTGAACTGAAACTGTTTCCAGTCTCTGATGTATAGCCAGAACTGAAACGTCTCCCTTAAAAAAGGATGAAAAAGTATACCGTAGAGAAGTTTCCCATTACCTTCATTCCTAAGTCCAGAGCTGATGCAGCTTCATTTTCATTTCATATCTGTCTAAGTACACCAGAGATAACTGCCAAAGAAGGCCTGCTGGTGGCAGGGCCACGCAGAGCATGTAGTAAGACACGTTCTGTTTCTGTTCCGGACCCTCGCCAGTCTTGTGATGCCATCCACAGCACCGGGTCCTCTCCAGTGGGGTCAGGAGGAGAGGAGACATCTGCTATACACCCCCAGTCTGGGGGGGAGACCGTTTTGGTGACCCTGCACAGAGGGCCCCGGCAACAGTGGCCCAGACCCCTGAAGGCAGACTCCTCTGAGCAGCCATTTTCTCTGCATCTTCCCCGGGCAAGCTCTAAGAGTGGTGACAGTGGGAAGCACATGTCAGGCCCCTAACCCCCCACAGTAATTGTGGCCCTGACCAGAGCCCCCGGCCTTCTCCTCTTATGGGGGGCCTTCAACAAGGGCTTCTTAGCACCATAGAGTGGCACACACATGGCATACAAACTGTGCCTCTTCCACCACAGTGCCATAATGGGCCTTCTTGGGCCTCGTCATTGACTATTCCTGACCTGCTATACAGTCATAGTGGAGGGCCCCCATCCTCAGCTCCTAGTCTCCTGGGATGCCAGAGGAGCACCTGAGGCCTACTGCCCATGGACGGCCCCACACCAGAGGGTACTTCCTCAGCACTGTGGGGGGGCCCAGCTGAGATCTCAAGACATATCTCTGAGAAAAATGTATGGCATACTGCAGGGGCTTGAGTACTCCTAACTCTCTGGTGGCTCTGAGCTAAGGCCCAGCCTATTTCCTGCAGCCAGGGCCCACATTAGAGCAGCGAAAAACACCAGCCAGGTCTCCAAACCTCCTTGTGGTCGTCTTGGCCTTGTTTGGGACTCCCGGCCCACACCTCTCACTAGGGGAGGCTCTGGCAGAGAGCCATCAGCGCCAGAACACAGCCCCTCCCTGATAGTCATTCAGGGTCCCAACTGTGGCAACACTATAACGGGTCCTTCAAGGCGCCAACACTGACTTTTCCTGAACTGCCTCACCAGCTTTTGGGTGCATCCCCAGCCTCTGTGGCCTATAGCCTGTGGCCTGTCGCCTGGGCCACCGAAGTACCACCTGATGACCCACACCCACGGAGAGCACCATAGCTGAAGGCACCTGTGGGGTACTGTAGGTGGCCTCTAGGGATGCTCTTGCCATGCTTCTTGGTGAGACACCGTACGGGAGTGCTGCGGAGGCCTGACTATCACTAAGGCCCTATGGAGTGCCCCTGGCTATCTCCCACAGCCGGGGCTCACTCTGAAAGAGATCTTGCAGCACAGTGTGGACCCTGTTTGGTAGGGCCCCCCAGGAGAGGAAGACATTATCTGCTGTGTTGTTGGTGTGGGACACAAGGATCCATACACAGGCTGTACTCTGGTTCACTCAGGATCCAAGGTAACACTTTGGGCTTCACAGCTCTTTTCCCCCAGCCCTCTTACCTGCCAGCATTACCCGGCACCTGCATGCAGCTGCGCATTGAGGTTGAGCTAACCCCTTGGCCAGAGTAGCCCCAAAGCTCTTTTGGACCTCGTGATTGGACTGCCCCTCTGCATCTCTGCCAAGCAGCCATCACTCTCACTCAGTCAAACAGCTATTGATAAGGAGGTCCCATGTGGATGTGTTGTCCTGAAGGAACTACCCTAACACCTACTCCATTACCCTGTGAGCACTCATTGAGGCTGCCTCCTGCTCCCTCTCAGCTCTGGCACTGGGATTGGGTGAGACTGGTATGAGGACCCGCTGAGGCAGCTGAAGCCTCCATGCACTCATTCTTTTCACTCCCACCTATATTAACTTCTGAAATAAACTACGAAGTAGTGGCACAGTGGCTCTTTGACTCTCTGCTGGGGTTCAACTTCTTATGCAATATTCTGCAGTGACTTAGCAACCTCCATAGTCATTTGAGGGCTACGCGTTCCCACCTTCCCGGAGCCTTTCTGGGTGCTACTGCAGCAGGGGTGTTCCTTCACACACCCTGTGACTCAGAGGCTGGAATACTGGGAGCATTTCCAGCTTCCACTTCATCGCCTATCAAGGACACTTTTAAGGAGTGCCTTCCCAAATTGGTGCATAGCCTGTACAGATTCATACCACCTCACTGTCTGAGCATCGGACTCAACCGCACTCCTGGGCAGACCCTGGCCAGCCCTTGACCTGCACCCATTGATATCAGGCCTGTTGGAGGGGACCCAACACCTCTGGCTAACACCCAACAATCCTGCTGATTGGAGACCTTGTTCTTCATTCGGACCCCTTAAGCCACTTGCAATGCCTCCATCTTGAGCCTGGCCCTGACCAGCTCTGTTGGAAGAGACCCCCAATTTCATTGAAGCACTGGCCCTTCCTTAACTGCAGATCACTCCCACATCGACTATTCTTCTACTCTGCATCCGCTGTCCCAGGATCTGCCATTGTTTGCCATGCTACTCACACTCTCTGAATCAAGCAACGCAGGCCCCTGGGGTCATTCATCACCGCTTGTCATGCCACGCAGCAAGCCCACAAATGAAACAGTGACAGGGACACTCAAAGGCAATCCAATGACCTCATTGTGGCATAAAACACCACCAATGATCATGGAACCCTCCGACTCTCCACCTTCCAGCATGCACACTGACTTAGCACTAGTACCCATCTCCCAGGCCTACATGGACCGCTTTCTCCAAGAACTCTGATCCACTCTAATCAGCTCCCTTTAAACAGACATCATGTCCTGTGTTCAGGACATTAGGTGTGAAGTCAGTGAGCTGGGGGGGTCGTGTCGATGATCTGGAATACACAGTCGAAGCACAATTGGAAGACCAAGAGGCACTATGGTGAAAGGTAAGGGCATTGGAAGAATAACCGATCGAACTGCAGATGAAACAGGAGGACCTTGAAAATAGAAGCAGGATGAAAAACATTCAGATTAGGGAGATACCCAGGGGTATGGAGGGCACTGCCATAATGGATGGCCTTCATTGCTGAGTTGTTCCATACGATACGCTGAGATACCAACGCTTCTCCTCCCGCATTGGAGAGAGCTCATAGAGTGCCATCCACACCAGGGTGCCCTGATTTCATCTCGGACATTCTAACTTGGATACACTTTTTCACTGAAAAGGAAGCCATCCTGAGGGCCTTTTGGAGAAAATCTGATTTGATCTTCCGAGCCACACTGTTTAACTCTTCCAAGATTTGTCGCTAGTTATCCTACGCTGCAGCAGGGGCTTTAGACCCATTACTGACAAACTGCTTGAACTCAACATCTGATATCGATGGGGTCATACATTTGCTATCATTTTTACATAGGAAGGCAGGTGCCAAGCCCTTCAGTCATTGACAGAAGACATACAACTCCTGGAAATCATGAGTGTGAGAGAAGAGAGCCCAACCGCACCTGATCTCCCTCTCATGAAGTACTGCACCCCATTTTGACTACAGTGAAACTCCAATGATCTGATAAACATCTTAAAGCAGCTGCCTCTCGTGAAACCAAACAAGACATTATCCAGCACCTTTGCAACATGGAAAGGGGCCCCTTTCCCATCCCTTCAGCCACTGGTTCTTCATGAAACAGCCTCTTCTGTGTTGCTCGGACTCACTTTACAAATCACTGCTGTCACTGTAAACTTGATCCCATGTGACAGATAATGTTCTTTCAGCACTGAACATCTACGAGGGGGGCGGGCGATGCCCTTCAGCTCTTTCAAAAAGCGGCTCTGCAGCAGCAGGTGGTCTTAGACATCTGTCTGATAACTTGGCGGCTTCGAACCAATGTTGGCCTTGGTACTTCTGGGCCGTGTGGGTCAGGAGCAGAGGCAGACCTAAAACTGACACTGGACAACCCCTTCTCAGTTCAATCCTTGGGGGACCGACTTTTCCAGTATGGCTGGGGTTTCCCGGCGCCAACCATCCCAGAACTTGAATGTAGTTTTCGGGCCTTGTTCACCTTTTGTTGACTGTTGTTCTACTTGTTTCTTGATTCCTCTAGGTCGGCTACGCTCCTAGGAGAACACCACCCCAAACCACCTTAGCCCGTGCTAGGCACTTTTCGCTATTGCAGCCCCAACACCACCCACATGGCATTACCCCTTGCACTTCAGACCACAACTACCATACCAGCTCATTGCCTTCTTGCGCACCAGGATTGCCTCTTGGATGAGGACGAACATTTATACCCCAATCAAGCACAAGATATTTACCTTAGACCCCTCCTTCTGGATCAGCTGGAAAATGAGGAAGGCGATCTAGTGGTGGGTGGAACCTTTAATCTAATTTGGGACCCTGAGCTCGATCGTAGTAGTGCCTCATTTCAGGGTACTGGGGCAATGTCTGTTGCACTTAAACAGGCCTTCACTGACTTCAGGTTGGTAGATGCATAGGTTTATAGACACCTGACTTGTGCAACAACTCTTTCTATTCACATGTTCACACCTCATACTCCCACATAGATTATTTATTCCTCACCCACCCCATCCTTTGAGATCTAGAGTCTGTTTTTATTTTGAACATCTCCATCTCGGATCACACCCATCTGGAATTAGTCTGGAATCGTGGTGGGGACCTGGAGCAGGCCCAACAGCATTGGCACTTTCTCCCATACCCCGTTAGACACCCCATTGACGCAGCTGAGATCACAGATTACTTCAAGCTAAACAACATCCCTGGGACCTCAGCTCATATACTTTGGGATGGTTTCAAAGCCAACATCAGAGGGGTCATAACAATCATTGCATGCACTAGGGAGGCCTGACTTATGGAGAAGGGATTGACCACCAAGATCAAAAAACATTGATCAGTCCGCCCCATCCCAGCGTGATAAACAACAATTGATTTTGCTGTGGGGCCAGTTGGAGACTCACATGACAGATAAAGCTGGACGGCCTTCTCGCCCTGAAGCAATGGTTTTATGAAGTGGAGACGAGGTTGGTGTCCTCCTAAACCACAAGTTACTCCACTAACAGGCCCTTGCCTCTGTAGCCAAAATCAGAGTTCATGACACCACATGGGCTACTACCGAACAAGCAAAACAACAGATGTTTCATAGCTTTTACCAGTCTCTATACACATGGGAAGATCCCCCGTGATCTTACTGACTCTTATCTTAACGCTTGTACATGGGATGCTTTAGACCCACAGCACACTGAGCTCTTGACAGCCCGATCACTCTAACTGAGATACAGCACACACTACAGGAACTCCCTATTGGCAAGATGCTGGGCTGTATGGCCTTCGGGTCTCATTTTACAGAGCATTTTTACCTTGCCTCCAGGATCACCTGCTGAAATTATTCAATTCGCTCACGGATTCAGGCCCTACTCCCATGATGGCAGTAGCTGAGATTGCTCTCATCCCTAAGCCGGATAAAGACCCCTCCATATGCGCATCCTACCAGCCGATTGCTCTCTTAAATATGAACCCTAAAATTTCACCAAAATGTTGGCGACTTAGCAGGAGCAATATCTTCCTGGTCTCATAGACCCAGATCTAGTGGGTTTCATCTGCCAAAGACAGTGAGCAGACAATATTCTTCATATTGTGCACTTAGTTGAGAAGTCCCACTGTCACAACATCCCTTCCTGCCTTCTCTTGCTGCACTCAAAGAAGGCATTCAACACGATCATTTGGTCCTTTGTCTGGGTGGTCCTTGAAGACAATGGCCTTGGGCTGGGCATAATTGCCTGTATCATGGCCTCCTACATCTCCCCCATGGCCACAATCCAGGTTAACAGCTAGCTAATTGATCCAATCCAGCTGGCACGGGGTACTCAATGGGGGTGCTCGCTTTCACCCCTGTTGTTTGTGCTGGCTGTGGAACCCCTGGTTATTACTATATGACAAACTGAGTCCATTGCAGGCAATCCATTTGGGACACACACACATACGCTTTGCCTCTTTGTAGACGACATCTTACTCACCCTCACTCAACCGGCTACTTCACTCCCCACAGTGGTTCACACCCTAACAGCCTTAATGTGTTTCTCTGGCTTTAAGGTTAACATGTCCAAATCGTATGCCATGAACCTCACAATACCTAAAGCGGACCTTCCTGCTGTTCTGTCTCTAGCCCCATTCCAGTGGGCCTGAAAGACCATCTGCTACCTCAGCCTTAATCTTACACATCCTTAACCTCCTGGACACAGGCCAACTGGCTGGGGCTTCTCAAACCCATTCTTGACAATTTTCGCCAGTGGAAACCACTAGATGTGTCTTGGTTGGGCTGCCTCAATACAGTCAAAATGACCACCCGCCCAAAAATTCTCTATATCTTCCAATCTCTGGGCACCTCCATCCCTCAGGATAACATTCTGAGCCTCCAGCAGGACATCCACACCTTCTTTTGGGGGGTGGGGAGCAAACACCCCAGGCTCTCCAATGCTCACAAGGGACCCAGGTGGCCTGGCTTTCCCTAACCTCCTTGACTATTATTGGGCTCCACACCTTTCTAAATGGACAGCCTGTGAAAGTGAAAATTACTGGTTTCACATAGAGAGGGCTGTGGCTTGCCACCTCCTGTGGGATATTGCCTGGCTGTCTAAACACAATAGTCTGCAAAGTGCCTACATTGCCACCCTCCACTAGGACTGTCCTGGAGAAATGGGACAAGATAGCAACCAAAAAAGGTTGCACCACTTTTCCCTCCCCAAACACCCCAATCTCTTGCAATCCGGAATTTACGCCTGTCGTTCAACCACAAATGTCTGCCAACTGACAGGAGGGTAAATGCCACACTTTGCGTGACTTGTTCAAGGGCAAGTCAATTGAGACATTTGAGCACTGTAAAGTAGTGTTCCAGATTCCTGAAA
Source organism: Pleurodeles waltl (assembly GCF_031143425.1). NCBI lineage: Eukaryota > Metazoa > Chordata > Amphibia > Caudata > Salamandridae > Pleurodeles > Pleurodeles waltl. The sequence goes on along the minus strand of NC_090440.1, from coordinate 1,643,419,948 downwards.
CGACCCAGTTGCAATACTGACAACTACGCCACTATGCACTCCACCCCTTAAATGTCCAGGGAGTTATGAGGCCTTTTACTCCCTTTAAATCACTGGTCAGAGCTTACAATGGCACTAGGAGACTCATCTTGCACACTTATCAGTACCTGAAAAGTGTGCGCGATCAGTCCCTTCAACACTTAACGCCGGTTACAACTTACCCATACCAAACTCAGTGGCACAAAGACACTACTGAGGGCATTTTCCAGAAGAAATGGAAAACAATCTGGAGGGACATCCCTAAAACTTATAGGAGCATACCACAGCACAAGACGGCGTACAAATTCATGACTAGGTGGTATTTCACACTGCCCTGCCTTCCCACAATCTATCCTGCCACCTCTGACCCTCATTGGTGGTGGGGTACAGCCCCTTGAGACTTTCTTCATATATGGTGGTCATGCTCCCTTATAACAATTTACTGGAAGGAGTAAGGGCACACTAGGTTTTCCCCTGCCAGGCTCATATAACACAGTTATCCTAGGCAAAAGCTCAATGGAGTTAGAGGCAATGATTCACACTGATTGGCACCTTATAATCCACATGCTAGGTGCGACTAGACAGCTGGTAGCACTCCAGTAGATAAAACCCTCTGCGCCTCCCACGGCCCAATGACTTTAGTATGTGTGCTAAAGTTACCAGCATTTGGCAACCACTGTTAGCCTATTTCACCCGCTTGGAGCACTACTTTTTCACACCTCCCAGGCTCAAAGCTCTTCAACTTTTTCCTTAGATTCTCATTTGTAAGGTGCCCTAGGCCACAAAGGTGGCCTCCTCCACCCCTCACGCCCTGCATGTTTCTCAGTCCTCCCTTTTCATTGGCCTCAGATCCCTGTATTCTCCCATACTACTCCATTCTGGGGCACCCTTGCATTAGGGTGACCCTGTAAAGTGTCTCATCGACCTTTATTGCTTTATTGTTTGTAGTTATTTGTGTGCAGTTTTGCATCCCATTTCCAGAGGACAGTTGAACGATCATTGTGGAGAATGCACCCTCTTGTTCCCTTTGTTGTGATTGGATAATGCTGGTTGTACTCTGTTTCCAGAGTCATAGTGCCTCCTAACTAGCTAAAATGGCCAAGAGGGTGATGCATTACCATGCTTTGGTTTTCATATGTTACATTGTGCACTGTTCTCTGTTCTGCAAAAAATTTCAATTAAAAGAATTCTAGCAAAAAAAAGAAGACTTCCCATGCGTACCACTGTAAGTGCATGCAAAGACGTTTCCCCATGTGTTACACTCCTCAGCGAGCGGCACCATTCCAAGAAGGAGATACATAGTTACTATCCTTTGTATATTTTGGGGGGTAGTGTATGGATACTGCTTCCAGCTGATTGGTCTTGAAAGCAATCCAGAAATCCATTTCATCACACTTAGTGGGAGTTTTTCCCATGATAGCATTAATTTACTGTCAATTAATAGTCTGTATTACTGTAGGACCAGCAGATCCTGCTGTGAGAGCAGGTCTGGAGCTGTCACCTGTGTAAGGCAACAGTGTAATTTAACACCCTTACCACCTCTGATAGTGTTTAGTTGTCAGGGGGAGCAACAGGTGTGTAATCAGCTAAAACTGGCCACATAGCTCCTTCATTGCTTAGGAGCACCAAGCAGACATTCCTGTGCGTGTGGGACAATTGACCAGTAAACCAGTTCTGGTGTTCCCGGTATGTTAAAGGGATCCCCAAATATTAGTAAACTCTATAGTGTGGTGGTGGGTCTACCACTGTATCTGCACGAAACTGCCCTGAGGCAGCATGAATAGGCTTGAACTCCACCCAAGAGTAAAACATCTCAAAGGCATACACCACATGTGTAGCTATTACAAAAGTAACTGCCTCACTCCTCAAGGAAACCTCAAGCTTTTAGATGCTGTGTAACTAATTCCCTACAATTGGCCCCTATCACAATGATTCCATTGAAATTGGAATCAAAGAATTAGACAAAACAGAAAATGGGAAGCAACTTTTTATGAATCAAGCTTGACAAGCCTATGGAAATAAGTTCTGTCTTATGGCCAGTAGGGGGTAATCATGATTACTACGGATGTCCCCGAAAAAAGATGTAATAATGGTTCATGTGTGTGTGAGAAATGAAAATTTACTCAAGGCATAAGCATAAGATAAAAGCCCCTTGTTGGGCACAAACTGTTGTGTAAGCTACTCTGGTATATATCTACAAAGTTTACTTTCACACCCACAGGTGACATGAGTGAACTTGGTTCAATGCACCAGTGATGAATGTGAAAGGCAGATTTTTGTAGCCCCACAGGACACTTCTCACTGTGTTACTGAAATATAGTAATTGCTTTTGGGTTACTAAAAAACCCTATGAAGGGACCAGGGGTACCGTGTTAATGGGAACAAACCTATTTTGTTATTCACAATATCACACACACTGCACTGAAAAGAATGAACACTTTTAAGTAAAAGTATTTATTACTACAGGAACAATCTGTTTCTTAGTACATCTAAATCAACTACACGGAGTACTGTGAAAACAGCAAAAAGGCATGTTGTGAATAATGAGAATAAAATTTAAAAAATGTACATTATTAAAATGTCATCTAAAGCCTAGCACCCTAACATCTACTTTTACATGCTGCATTAAGAGAGCATGGAAGGCAGACTAACTGGCAATCTGGAGTTTCTTAGGGAGGAGAGAAGCACCACATACCTCGATGATGGCAAAGGCTATCTTTATCAGCAGAGATGCATGCTGCAGTCGCGGTCTTCCTCCAGGACTCGGCTTCATCAGTTTCAGGCAAGACGTAGCATCTGCAAAATGCAAAGTGTGGTGGTAGTAGGTGCGACCGTCTCTGGCAGAATCTCAGGCAATAATCTGAGTGAAAACCTGAGAATACGTTTAGGCGGCATTTCAAGCAACCCCGTCTGCCACACTTTGCTCTCCGCTGATGACGGCCGAAAGCCAGAAATGCGTGTCCGGAGATACAGCAAATATTATTCTAATTCATTTTAATGACTGCATTTATTATGATGCTTTGGGGCTATTCGAGCTGAAATGTAAGACAGGGTGCTCCCTTTTTGGATTGTGTATTTAACGGCTCCCGTGAGCCTTTGAGCTGACGAGCTCTGGTGAAGCACCTGTGCACCTACTGAGTGGTACAAAAACCTGAGAATGCGTTTAGGCGGTATTTCAAGCAACCCCATCTGCCACACTTTGCTCTCCGCCGATGACGGCCGAAAGCCAGAAACACGTGTCCGGAGATACGCCATTCGCCACACCAACTTATGGTGAAAAACTTTCTACAACGTTACAGCACTTGCTGCATACATTTATGGTGAAAGACTTTTTGAAATATTATTCAAATTCATTCTAATGACTGCATTTATCATGATGCCTTGGGGCTATTCGAGCTGAAATGTAAGACAAGGTGCTCCCTTTTTGGATTGGATAATCTGAGTGAAGGACCTCTCCAGAAAAGTGGTCAAGTGGCAGTCCTTATATATACTAAATATTATCAGATAATTAGAATGTCTGACATAAGTTCACATAGATAATGTGCATCAAGGTGTGCATCCCAGTTGTTTCCTTATGAACATATAAGATATAAGGATGTCAATTCAGACTGCACTACTTCGGCTATCTGTCTGCAGCTGTTCTTATTTGACCTTGACATGGTGAAAAGTAGAAACTTGTCCTCGACTAATGATTCATCAGGAGTTATATTTATATAAGTTGAATGGTTTGATACTTTCACAGCTTTTGGAAAAATAAGGTGAGACAACATCTGTGTCAAATGGCAGTTATGACAATGATTTTGCATTAATCAGGAAAAATGGTGACTACTGTTGTCTAAGATTGAGAATATAGTGACCTTCATTACCTAAGATGGAGGCAGGGCTTAGATAACATTGAGTTGGACCTTCGGGCTTTACAACAATAGACTGCTGCCTGCTCCCCACAAGTCCACCAACACGATTCCTCAAGGGAAAGCTGTCCATCGTGGACAGCGTCCCTTTTAAGAATGGGCTACCACCTCTTTTGCAAAGTTAATACTTTTAAGTTGTAATCACAATTACGGTCATACACCGTTGATACATTTCACTATTATTTGCAAGTAGAATTGCAAAATGTGTTTTGTAGATAGCATTAATATTAATCGCAGGGTTTTTGACTATAAAATGGCATTGTGTATGAGAGCCTTGTACTGTAAGTGCAGGTGCAAAGGGCTAAATGGTAAAAATAATAAATGGTAATTGCTTTTTTATATTTTCGGGAGAGTGATACCAGTTCTTCAGTGCAAGGTTCTTTTTTACCTTATATAACACCGGACCTGCAACACTGCCATCCATCCTCCATTCTGAGATTTAAAAACATACATTCTTATACAGAATACCAAGCTTTTAATAAAATCTATCAGGAAAGGATAGCACGTAAGTAAAATGTGATATATATCAATATATATATATATATTCAAGCAACCCCGTCTGCCACACTTTGCTCTCTGCTGATAACGGCTGAAAGCCAGAAACACGTGTCCGTAGATACGGCATGCGCCGCACCAACTTATGGGAAAAAACTTTTTACAACGTTACAGCACTTGATGCACCCATTTATGGTGAAAGACTTTTTCAAATATTTTTCGAATTCATTCTAATGACTGCATTTATCATGATGCTTTGGGGCTATTCAAGCTGAAATGTAAGACAGGGTGCTCCCTTTCTGGATTGTGTATTTAACGGCTCCCATGAGCCTTTGAGCTGACGAGCTCTGGTGAAGCACCTGTGCACCTACTGAGTGGTACAAAAACCTGAGAATACGTTTAGGTGGCATTTCAAGCAACCCCGTCTGCCACACCTTGCTCTCCGCTGATGACGGCCGAAAGCCAGAAACACGTGTCCGGAGATACGGCATTCACCGCACCAACTTATGGTGAAAAACTTTCTACAACGTTACAGCACTTGCTGCACCCATTTATGGTGTAAGACTTTTTGAAATACTATTCGAATTCATTCTAATGACTGCATTTATCATGATGCTTTGGGGCTATTCGAGCTGAAATGTAAGACAAGGTGCTCCCTTTTCGGATTGGATAATCTGAGTGAAGGACCTCTCCAGAAAAGTGGTCAAGTGGCAGTCCTTATATATACTAAATATTATCAGATAATTAGAATGTCTGACATAAGTTCACATAGATAATGTGCATCAAGGTGTGCATCCCAGGTGTTTCCTTATGAACATATAAGATATAAGGATGTCAATTCAGACTGCACTACTTCGGCTATCTGTCTGCAGCTGTTCTTATTTGACCTTGGCATGGTGAAAAGTAGAAACTTGCCCTCGACTAATGATTCATCAGGAGTTATATTTATATAAGTTGAATGGTTTGATACTTTCACAGCTTTTGGAAAAATAAGGTGAGACAACATCTGTGTCAAATGGCAGTTATGACAATGATTTTGCATTAATCAGGAAAAATGGTGACTACTGTTGTCTAAGATTGAGAATATAGTGACCTTCATTACCTAAGATGGAGGCAGGGCTTAGATAACATTGAGTTGGACCTTCGGGCTTTACAACAATAGACTGCTGCCTGCTCCCCACAAGTCCACCAACACGATTCCTCAAGGGAAAGCTGTCCATCGTGGACAGCGTCCCTTTTAAGAATGGGCTACTACCTCTTTTGCAAAGTTAATACTTTTAAGTTGTAATCACAATTACGGTCATACACCGTTGATACATTTCACTATTATTTGCAAGTAGAATTGCAAAATGTGTTTTGTAGATAGCATTAATATTAATCGCAGGTTTTTTTACTATAAAATGGCATTGTGTATGAGAGCCTTGTACTGTAAGTGCAGGTGCAAAGGGCTAAATGGTAAAAATAATAAATGGTAATTGCTTTTTTATATTTTCGGGAGAGTGATACCAGTTCTTCAGTGCAAGGTTCTTTTTTACCTTATATAACACCGGACCTGCAACACTGCCATCCATCCTCCATTCTGAGATTTAAAAACATACATTCTTATACAGAATACCAAGCTTTTAATAAAATCTATCAGGAAAGGATAGCACGTAAGTAAAATGTGATATATATCAATATATATATATATATATTCAAGCAACCCCGTCTGCCACACTTTGCTCTCCGCTGATGACGGCTGAAAGCCAGAAACAAGTGTCCGTAGATACGGCATGCGCCGCACCAACTTATGGGGAAAAACTTTTTACAACGTTACAGCACTTGATGCACCCATTTATGATGAAAGACTTTTTCAAATATTTTTCGAATTCATTCTAATGACTGCATTTATCATGATGCTTTGGGGCTATTCAAGCTGAAATGTAAGACGGGGTGCTCCCTTTCTGGATTGTGTATTTAACGGCTCCCATGAGCCTTTGAGCTGACGAGCTCTGGTGAAGCACCTGTGCACCTACTGAGTGGTACAAAAACCTGAGAATACGTTTAGGTGGCATTTCAAGCAACCCCGTCTGCCACACCTTGCTCTCCGCTGATGACGGCCGAAAGCCAGAAACACGTGTCCGGAGGTACGGCATTCGCCGCACCAATTTATGGTGAAAAACGTTCTACAACGTTACAGCACTTCCTGCAACCATTTATGGTGTAAGACTTTTTGAAATACTATTCGAATTCATTCTAATGACTGCATTTATCATGATGCTTTGGGGCTATTCGAGCTGAAATGTAAGACAAGGTGCTCCCTTTTTGGATTGGATAATCTGAGTGAAGGACCTCTCCAGAAAAGTGGTCAAGTGGCAGTCCTTATATATACTAAATATTATCAGATAATTAGAATGTCTGACATAAGTTCAAATAGATAATGTGCATCAAGGTGTGCATCCCAGTTGTTTCCTTATGAACATATAAGATATAAGGATGTCAATTCAGACTGCACTACTTCGGCTATCTGTCTGCAGCTGTTCTTATTTGACCTTGACATGGTGAAAAGTAGAAACTTGCCCTCGACTAATGATTCATGAGGAGTTATATTTATATAAGTTGAATGGTTTGATACTTTCACAGCTTTTGGAAAAATAAGGTGAGACAACATCTGTGTCAAATGGCAGTTATGACAATGATTTTGCATTAATCAGGAAAAATGGTGACTACTGTTGTCTAAGATTGAGAAGATAGTGACCTTCATTACCTAAGATGGAGGCAGGGCCTAGATAACATTGAGTTGGACCTTCGGGCTTTACAACAATAGACTACTGCCTGCTCCCCACAAGTCCACCAACACGATTCCTCAAGGGAAAGCTGTCCATCGTGGACAGCGTCCCTTTTAAGAATGGGCTACTACCTCTTTTGCAAAGTTAATACTTTTAAGTTGTAATCACAATTACGGTCATACACCGTTGATACATTTCACTATTATTTGCAAGTAGAATTGCAAAATGTGTTTTGTAGATAGCATTAATATTAATCGCAGGGTTTTTGACTATAAAATGGCATTGTATATGAGCGCCTTGTACTGTAAGTGCAGGTGAAAAGGGCTAAATGGTAAAAATAATAAATGGTAATTGCTTTTTATATTTTCGGGAGAGTGATACCAGTTCTTCAGTGCAAGGTTCTTTTTTACCTTTTATACTGTAACACCGGACCTGCAACACTGCTATCCATCCTCCATTCTGAGATTTAAAAACATGCATTCTTATACAGAATACCAAGCTTTTAATAAAATCTATCAGGAAAGGACAGCACGTAAGTAAAATGTGATATATATATATATATTTACTTTGTATGAGATGAAGCAGATTTGTTTCACTGTCTCTTTTCAATCTGGATGAAATGCGATCATGCCCAGAGGGGTCAATTCACAAGCCTGGGCTTGGGGCATTAATGTCATGTACCTTTGATGCCGGATGACATCACAAAGTTTATTTCTTGCCTTACACTTGGTTCCTCAGAAGTCTCATTTTCACAATGCCAGGAGGAGGGATGGGGAAAGTTATGTGTGTCGTTCTGTTGCTATGATGCCTGATCTACTCTATTTTGTCAATGGCAGTTGAATGGTGGCATTTCTTATGTTTCTTTAGTGGAAAATAGGTGGTTCTAAGAATGTTTGAGGATAATGTTTGACAGCTTTAAAGATGATTTTTATATGCGTCTGTTGGATGCTTCCATGAAGGGTGCCTAGTAACAGTTGGTTTGGTTTTGTTTTGTTTTGTTGATGACAATCTGCACTCAGAGCAAGGTTCTTTCAGGTAATGTTGGGAGTGTAATTTGTGCTCAGTTTTGCCACACTTATTTCTTATTAGAGGAGGGCTTATTTGTTGTCTATGAGCCTGTGGGTTATTGGGTCGTGTACCATAAAGTTGATGGCTTTGATTTTAATTAACCAGGCCTGGGTTTTGATATTGGCTTTCAGAAATGGAGTTTAGTGCATTCAGGAGTGAGCCCTCATCAGCTATGTGATTGGTTAAGATTTCTAAAAAGCAATTATCTTTTTTGAGAGTTTCATATGGTAGTTCTTAAAGGACCTATACTTTTGGCGACTGACTTCACCGCTTGATTGTCCATGTGAACTAGTACTGTAAATGTGTTGGTCTGATTGGAGAACCTCTTTAATACCAGAAAGTTTAATGGCAGTATTCACCCATTCCATGCATGCTGATCATTTCTTACTGGGCCTGCGAGGGAGAGCAGTGTTCTATCTATTGTGACTGACACTAGTTAAGTTGAATAGTGGGAAAGGATGACCCAAGACAGATCTGCCAAAAACCACTATATTGAGTATCAGAATTGCTGTGACACTAGCAAAAGCTGGTAATAAGCCCTGAGTGACATCAACAAGGATTGCTGATGCAACCTGTAACAAGGCATATCACTATAGTTGCTGTAACCACTGCCTGTACAGCCTGTACAGCTGGACATGTTTGTACTATGATCTGTGGTCTCTTCAGGAATAGTGTCATGAGGTGTTGATGCCCAGTTTCCCTTTCCCGAGGCTTAGCCACTTTCCTCAGTGTGAAATTGCATAGAATGCCACTAAAATTTAACCTGTAGACTAGAACAAGATAAGATTTCTTGGGAATCATGACCAAACCGTGGACTCAAAGAAAGTTACACATTATCTAAACATTCTGTGCTACCTCAGAGTGAGATCTAATGGGAATCAGCCAATCATCCATATAAGGAAATGCTTGGAATCTCTGAAATACTGGAACCCAACAGGTGGTGCGAGAACCTTTATAAAATACATACTGGACAGAGTTGAGCTCAAAAGGAAGCATTTAGAATTGACAACTCCAGGAATCCAATGAAAATATCATAAATTGGTGATATATTTGCCTGATGGGAACAAACAGGTATGTACCTTTCAGATAAACTGAAGCTGGAAATGCACACAGAGAAATAACAGAATTATGCTATGAAGGCATGTAGTCTGGAATGGGAGAGGTTCAATAAAATGGTTTAATTCTTTCAGCACTATGTCAAATCTAAAATCACTGGAACGTTTATACATCAGTCTCTGCATCATTAATCGGAATGGTCTTTTGCAGCAATACTTTCACAACATTCAGAGGTGTTCGTGCTTCTCTGCATCTTTGTTGATATTCATTGGAAGGAATCTGGAAACAATTTATAGAATAGTGAACTCAATTGAGTATCCTGGCTTCAAGACCTGCAGAACCAACTAGTCCACTGTTGAAGCATACAGGCCTGGTTGACATGTCTAATCCTTCCTCCCCCTCTAGATGCACACTGGGAAGAAGGGATCTGCTATAGCAAATCAATAAATCAATCAAAAAAAATGTATAGAGCGGGCTACTCACCGTGAGGGTCTCAAGGCGCTGGGGGGGGGGGGGGTCAATGGGGGTGGCAAGGAGGGTCATTGTTCGAACAACCATGTCTTGAGGTTCTTTCTGAAGAGCAGGAGGTCTTTGGTTTTGCGGAGGTTGGTGGGGAGGGAGTTCCAGGTTTTGGGGGTGAGGTAGGAGAAGGACCTGCCTCCTGTGGTGGTGCGTTGGATGCGGGGGACTGTGGCTAGGGCGAGGTCGGCTGATCGGTGGTTGCGGGTGGGAGTGTGGAAGTTCACTCTGTCGTTGAGGTAGGTTGGGCTGGTGTTGTGGAGGGATTTGTGTGCGTGGATGAGGATCTTGAATGTGATTCTCTTGTCTATGGGGAGCCAGTGAAGGGATTTGAGGTGTGGTGAGATTCGTTTGTGGCAGGGGAAGCCAAGGACGAGGCCTGCAGCTGTGTACTGGATTCTCTGGAGTTTGCTTTTGAGTTTGAGTGTGGTGCCGGCGTAGAGGGTGTTACCGTAGTCTAGTCTGCTGCTGATGAGTGCATGGGTGACTGTCTTCCTGTGCTCTGGGGGAATCCATTTGAAGGATTTTTTTAGAGTGCAGAGTGTGTGGAAGCAGGAGGAGGTTAGAGCATTGATTTGCTGTGTCATGGAGAGGGAGGGATCCAGGATGATACCAAGGTTGCATGCGTGGTTTGCGGGGGTGGGTGCGGGGCCTAGGGTGGTGGGCCACCAGGAGTCGTCCCATATGGTTTTGTTGGGGCCGAAGATGATGATCTCGGTTTTGTTGGAGTGAAGCTTGAGGTGGTTAGTTGTCATCCAGCTGGCGGTGTCGAAGAAAGCAGCGTGTAGGTTGGTTTTAGCGGTGGTGGGGTTGCGGGTGAGGGAGAGGATGAGTTGGGTGTCATCTGCGTAGGAGAGGATAGTGATTCCGTGTGATCGGAGGATGTTGGCTAGGGGGGTCATGTAAATGTTGAAGAGTGTGGGGCTGAGGGAGGACCTTTGGGGGACTCCGCAGATGATCTTGGTAGCGGTGGAGTGGAAAGGTGGAAGGCGGACTCTCTGGGTCCGGTCGGTGAGGAAGGAGGTGAGCCAGTCTAAGGCTTTGTGACAAATTCCTATGTTGTGGAGGTGTGTGCGGAGAGTGTGGTGGCAGGCAGTGTCAAAGGCTGCGGAGAGGTCTAGGAGGATGAGTGCGACAGTCTCACCTTTGTCGACTTTGGTCCTGATGTTGTCAGTGCATGCGATGAGGGCGGTTTACGTGCTGTGGTTCTTGCGGAACCCGGATTGTGAGGGGTCAAGAGTGTTGTTTTCTTCGAGGAAGTGGGACAGGCGGGCGTTGAATAGTTTCTCAGCAACCTTGGCGGGTAAAGGGAGGAGGGAGATGGGGCGATAGTTGGAGAGGGTCTCTGGGTCGGCTTTGTTTTTTTTTAGGAGAGCTGTGATTTCTGCGTGCTTCCAGGTGTCTGGGTAGGTAGCGGAGTCGAAAGAGGAGTTGATTATGTTGCGGAGTATGGGGGCGATGGTTGGGTTGGCTTTGTTGTAGATGCGATGTGGGCAGGGGTCAGAGGGGGATCCGGAGTGGATGGTGTTCATGTTTTTTTCGGTTTCTTCGTGTGTGGTGGGGGCCCAGGTGGTGAGTGCGGTGGGCGGGTCATGAGTGGGGGTCGAGTTGGGTGAGTGAGGGGTGTGTGTGGTGGGTGTGTGTAGTGTGAAGCTGTTGTGGATGTCCAGGATTTTGTGGTGGAAGTGGTTGGAGAGGGCGTCACATAGTGGCTGTGTGTGTGAGGGGTCTATGTTGCTGGCTTTGGGTTTGGATATTTCATTAATGATGGTGAAGGTGTTTTGGAGGGGGTAGGAGTGGACGCCTGTGGCATATCATTGATTGTCTTCTGTTCTCTTCTTACCCTGTCTCGTCCTATATCATAAAATAAAAGGGGAATTTCAAATCTTAAAATGCATCTCAAATGCTTGTTTTCTAAGATCGATCAATGAAGACCCAAGGATTGAATAGTAACTCGGACAGCTGTTTTTTTGGACACCATCACCTTTCCGAGATTGAAGACAGAGATGCTGTGTTGCTAGCATTGGCAACTCTGCTACTGAATTCTGTTGAAAGCAGTACATCAATTGTGGTGTATGCTGACAAAAACAGTAATCCATCAGTTCCTGAAGATCCTGACAAAAACGTTAAATCCATCAGTTCCTGAACATCCTATCAATCAGATCTCAACTGGAATGCTTCATCCTAAAAGATCTGGTGCTGCATCCCACCTACTGTCAAAACAAATCCTTTATGCAAAGTCTTGAAAAGAGAAAAGAAAGGTCTACTGTTCCAAAGTTACTTTTCAATGTGATGTGAAAATCTCTTTCTTCTTTAGAATGAAATTATATTTGTTGCTTCGTACAGCACGTCCCCTTTTCTTACACTCCAATTTGGGCCACATATTGTTAAACTCTTATAAAAGCTAATCTACAAAGTGTTAGTGTATTTGTACACAATGTATATTTTTATCTTGTTTTTCCTTTTGTTATATTTTCCGGTCGTATTTTGCTTGTGTTATCAGAGACCATTTGGCTGTGCAGGAGTACCTCAGCTTTACCAATGGACATGATGGATTCGCGTACCTGGTCATGCACAGGCACCAAGGCTTCTCTCTTTTAGATCTGGCAAGAGCCTGCTTCACAGGTCTATATAAAATAGTTTCGCGTATGTTATATTTTACTTATGTGACTCATTTGGGCAGCACAGAGTTGGACCTCCGAATGTGAAGTAAAAAAACAGCAAGGGAGGGGAGAGTCCACTTTTTGGACCTGCTGCTTTTAGAAGACAAACATTTTTTCAGGCAACCAAAGCTGCCAGGTTGACGTTCAATATGTCGGGGCTCTGATTAGCAACAGGGACGAGACAGTGATGCAAGTTCTACTCTTGGAACCGAAGCCCCATCTTATTCTCTGTAGATGAGTCCACTCTTACCAAGGGCTCCAGGACTGTAGGAGTCAAAGGCCAAAATTATTTTTTCAATTGGGTCTTCTCGAGCTGAAATACTACCTGTATGGCGACCTCTGCTGGTGGCTCTATTAGGCCTCATGTTATGGATGCACTGCCCATGTGTATTCAGCCATGTATAGTGCCTGGTCTGTCTTTTGGGACTGAAAAGTCCATATGATAGAGGATAGATATGAAACCACAGTACTGTCAGTTGCACAATATTAGGGCGACGAATACAGAAGAGTGTGTCTGATATGTCACAGAAACATACAACCCACAACCTTGTAAAAAATAATCTGGTTTAGTTAATCGCATGTAATAACTGTCACCTAGAAGGCAAAGTGATGTTTGAAGTAATACTCCTAACCAAGACCGAACAGACAACTGATGCACATTGCACAGGCATGCCCTTTGGGGTTTTGGGTGCGGCGTGAGACATAGCTGCATCATAACAATCTACGCATGTGGTTTTATGGTTGCATCCTTTTACACGAGCTAAAGTCAGCAGCTGCACCCTAGTGCAACACTATCTCCTCCCGGCCTTCCGCAGCTCATTTTGTGGTCTGTTGTACACGGAATATGCTTCTACAAAAGCGAAGGAGAGTTCATCTGTTTCTTCTTTTCTGTCCCCTACTTGCTGCAATGGTGGATCGCACCCTTTTTGAAAAGCACAGCAGAAAAAACGTCTGTGCAGGCACTGCCTGGGAATTTGTCCAACGCCATCCAAATCCCTGTAACTTCTTTACACTTTTTAATGTTTTTTTTTCTCGTCAGAGGAATGCCATATTTTGTCAAGTATGTTTGAGAACACCATACTCTCACCTGTTTTGTAACATACGTTTGTCCCTTTACGCATTATGGGCCAGATGTATCAAAGGGTTTTACCCATTCTGTGTCTATGGGAAAATGTGTTCGTACATATGGCCCTATATCCTCCAAGTATCATGTGTTATACACTAAGCTGTCATTTTTAAATATATTTTATACTTATTTTATTACTTTGTTGTAGTTTTATAGTGCACAAGCAGAAAGGTTGTCAGATGACTGGGCGTTCTAATAGGAACATCCTGATGAAACTATTTTCACGCTAAGTAGAAAGCTATAGATACCCAGGCACATTTGACTATGCAGATTTACAAAGGTGTAACTTTTCCGGTATGGTCATATGACAATCACAGAGTCAGATTCTTTAGGATTAAGGATCAGATTGGAATGTCTTGAAGGCAGTGTCTGAATGACTCTGGGAAAATAGCAGGTGCGTAGCTTCAGGGGGTGTTTGGGATGTTACAGCCGCCCCCTAATAAATGTACTTTCTTATACATAGTTGGGTACAACTTCTTTCAGTGGGGTATGGTGAAGTGTCTGTCAGATTCCACTGGGAATTTTTAAATACACACAAACACACATACATACTCTCTCCCTCTCTGTTTTTGAAAGTCTTTGAAAATGTTGGTTATTTTACAAAATATTGTGTCTTCTTTTGCTTAGTACTCCTACCAACCCGCACTCCTTTCCATTTCAACTGCCCATTAGGCCTGCTTGTCCTATAATGTATTTTAAGATTATATGACAGCGTGATTGTTGGGAAATCTGAAGCCCACAACCCATATATCTTACTGACCAAGCTACAGCCCTGGGAATCAGACACAATTAGATGGCAAAAGAAATGCCCTGGCCTTCCCGGGCAGCATGGGCAGAATCAAATAGTCTTGTCCCAGGAGATCACAGCAGATCACTGCTCAGATGGTGAAGGGTCAGTAAGTTCAGATTGCACCAGATACCAGAAGATTCTGCGGCTCAGCTTTCCCGCTACCGCAGGTGCACTGATGTTTTGAGAAATATGCAGAGCTGAAAGGCTTAGCCTCCCTTGAGAGGTTGGAGCATCCATTTGGCAATCAGGGCCACTCCACATGATGAGGCTCAGCCAGGCCTTGCAGATGCTGCAACTGCAGCTCTCTTCAGACCTTCACTCCGGGTGCACCAGCAGAAGACTTAGAACACTTAGGACAGGGGTTCGTATACCTTCCACATTTCCAGAATCAATGTCTACAAAAGACAGGCTTCACAAAACATGGGGATTAGATCGCCCTGGCTGAGCTGTCTTCTTCTTGCCAGAAGATTAATTTGCAGGCAGCGCACCATCTCACTCCAGCATGGAGCAATCCTCCTCTTTACCGGAAGACGTTTATGAGATCCTTAAATCACTTGACCCCCAGGGATCAAAACAGAGCAAGAATCCATTCCTACTTCTTAGCTCATGGACAGCTTCAGGTGAGGCCTTGCATTTCTTTGTCCTCCAACGAAGCCAGGTACTCTCCCAGATCTCTATCCACCTCAGTGAACTATGCTCCAAATGGGTGTGCTCTGGTCTACGTAGAGGATCACCACAAAAATATTGGAATGGATAGGTTCTTCTGCTTTATGGTATGGACATTCAGCAGCCCATCACAGCCCTGGTAGGGGGAAGAAACCCAGAGTCCAATGTGGGAGCGCTAGCACCAGAATCTCTGGCCTGTCCAAGTGACATGAGGACAGTCTATGCCAGCTGAAAGATGATGTCCCCAGATGACACATTAAGGCAGTCCGCTCTTAAGTTTCCACCGTAATCAGCCTCTCTTACACCAGCGCACACAAATTATATACTGAAATGAGGTCATCCAATCAAGTTTTACCAACACTGTTTTTGTATTAAAAAAATAGGCAGGGTTGTTATGTCTTTAAGGAACATGATCTTTCTGATCCACTCCTCATCGACTCTCTCAATCAATCTATTTCTGGATTTCACCCTGTAATTTGAGGGGAGTAGTGAGATACTGATCAACATCCCCTCTTTTTGATGGCCGGCTATGAGGAGAGGTTTCCAGCAGGAAGATAAATGTCAGTGGTCAGCTGATGAAGGAAGTGACGATTCACAGGTTTTCCAGGTAATAACCTTCACTTCTTTTCCCCAAGACACAGTGCTTTTAATTTGTGGTGTTTAAAAAGCTGATACTTACACTGTAATCATAACAAGTGAAGGTTGACCTTTTATTAAACGCAGTTTTATTGTTTTCCATCACAAAACCAAATACAGGCACAGTGTCATACTGTGCATCATCAACCACTTTGTGGAGGACTCTTCTTCAACCCATCTTCTCTGAAATCACAATAGTTCCATTGGAGAGGTATACGGTTTCTATATTTGGTGTTGGCTAGTGTAGCAATATTCATCGTATAGCCTAAAATCATATAGGCCCTCATTACAACATTGGCGGTAAAAGCCGCTTTCCACCGTGCAGAAGACCGCCAACACACCGCCGCGGAAATCTGCCACAGCTATTATGACCCACAGCACGGAATCCGGCAAAATTCAGACACCCACACAAGTCCACCACACCAAAGGTCAGTGATAAACTGGCAAAAACAAAACCACCGTCACGCCAACAGAAATACGCCCACATTATCACAACACACAAATCCACGCGGCGGTCTTTCAACTGCGGTATTTCATTGACGGTACACACCGCCGCACTCAAAATACACACACACATACAAAACACAGCCACACTGGACAATTCAAAATACACACACCTGATACACATACACACACCACTCCCACACACTCAATACAATATAAAACACGCACCCACATCACTCACAAACCCCTACGACAACAATTGAGAAAGAAGCACAGAGAGAGACACCACCATCAACAATACTAGCATCCACAGGCACACCAGACCATCACCCACATAACTTCCACGTACCTCACACAACACCCCACTACATATCAGCACACTTATCACCACACACACCACCCCACACATCACCCACACCAACCCATGGCACGGCAAAGAAACCCCAGGTTCTCGGAGGAGGAGCTCAGGGTCATGGTGGAGGAAATCGTCCTGGTAGAGCCACAGCTATTCGGATCGCAGGTGCAGCACACCTCCATTGCAAGGAAGATGGAGCTATGGCGAAGAATAGTGGACAGGGTCAACACAGTGGGACAGGATCCAAGAAATCGGGATGACATCAGGAAGAGGTGGAACGACCTACGGGGGAAGGTGTGTTCCGTGGTCTCAAGACACCACCTTGCGGTTCAGCGGACTGGCGGTAGACCCCCACCCCCTCCCCCACAACTGACAACATGGGAGGAGCAGTTCTTGGCGATGCTGCATCCTGAGGGACTCGCAGGAGTAGATGGCAGAATGGACTCTGGTAAGTCAAATCTTAACTATTACATCCCCCACCCTACGTGCATGCCGTCACATACCCCCACACTCAACCTCACCCCCATCACTCCAACTCCTCACAAATGTCCAGGAGGGACACTGTGGCACAACAAGGGGCCCCTGACACTAGCATGGATGATGAACTGCCCACCACCTCCGACAGCGCTAGTGGACAGGAGGCACCGCCACAGGACCACCACACCAGCACCCCACCCCCTGCAGAGGGAGAACCACCCCGCAAACAGTTCCTGAGATCCAGGACAAAGACAGAGAACGATGCCAAGACCCCTGCCATGAAATGAGACCACCCTGAATGTCATCCTTCTGTCCCACTATGTCACCCTGTCCATCCTTAAACTGCCCCAGCTCCACTTCCTATGCCCATTTGGGCAATGCACCTGTGAGACTAACAGACTGGACTCTGCCATGGACATTCCTCCACCATCACCCCTCACCATTTTGCAACCCCCTCCAATATTAAGCACTTACAAAACTCCCTTGAAGCACAAAACAATCTGGAGTCAGTCTGTGATTTCGGAATAGTGTATTAGCAATTACTGTGGCAAAATGCTCTTACAATTGTAATGTCAACATACCTATGTCACACAGCTCTATTCCATGAGGAATCAAAGCAGATGTCACACAGTGGGACCCACATCTCTGAAATCGTAAGGGAAAGCAACAACTCAGTGACATACACTGGGTGAAAACGACAGACAGTAGAGAAGTAGTAATGTTAAAGTACATGTAGTAGGCAGGTTTATATTCTTACCTGTGTCTCACTGGAAATATTGCTGGATCACCGAGTCCTTGTTGTCCATGTCGTCTTCTTCTGCTTCCTCATCTTCACTGTCCACAGGCTCCACAGCTGCAACAACACCATCATCTGGACCATCCTCCTGCAGAAAAGGCACCTGTTGTCGCAAAGCTAAGTTGTGAAGCATACAGCAGGTCACGATGATCTGGCACACCTTCTTTGGTGAGTAGAATAGGGACCCACCTGTCATATGGAGGCACCTGAACCTGGCCTTCAGGAGGCCGAAGGTGCGCTCGATTATCCGCTGTGTTCGCCCATGGGCCTCATTGTACCGTTCCTCTGCCCTTGTCCTGGGATTCCTCACTGGGGTCAGTAGCCATAACAGGTTGGGGTAACCAGAGTCACCTGCAAATGGCGAGGGACAACTGTTAGACACACACTAACCTGTAGGGATAACCCCAGACCCAGACAACCATTCCCACTGTCTTGCTTCCAGGAGCTCACCTAATAGCCACACATGGTGCCTCTAGAGTTGACCCATCACATAAGGGATGCTGCTATTCCGCAGGATGTAGGCGTCATGCACTGAGCCAGGGAACTTGGCATTCACATGGGAGATGTACTGGTCTGCCAAACATACCATCTGCACATTCATCGAATGATAACTCTTCTGGTTTCTGTGCACCTGTTCACTCCTGCGGGGGGGACCAAAGCCACATGGGTCCCATCAATGGCACCTATGATGTTGGGGATATGTCCCAGGGCATAGAAATCATCTTTCACTGTAGGCAAATCCTCAACCTGAGGGAAAACGATGTAGCGCTGCATGTGTTTCAGCAGGGCAGACAACACTCTGGACAATACGTTGGAAAACATAGGCTGGGACATCCCTGATGCTATGGCCACTGTTGTTTAAAATTACCCACTTGCAAGGAAATGGAGCACTGACAGCACCTGCACTTGAGTGGGGATTCCTGTGGGATGGCGGATAGCTGACATCAGGTCTGGCTCCAACTGGGTACACAGTTCCTGGATTGTGGCACGGTCAAGCCTGTATGTGATGATCACATGTCTTTCCTCCATTGTCGACAGGTCCACCAGCGGTCTGTACACCGGAGGATGCCGCCATCTCCTCACATGTCCCAGCGGACGGTGCCTATGAAGGACAACAGTGAGCACAGAGTGAAACAACTCAGAGGTACGTACCGCAGCTTACACAGAACACGAATCCTAATCCGAAAAGTGGCCTGTATGTGTTTTGAGTCTAGGCCTAGGTATGTGTGACGCCGTTAACAATGAAGCCATGTGGGCCCCTGAAATGGCGGCTGCCTGACCTCTAAAGTGGGACAATGGGATGTGAGGTAACTGCGCTGGCGTTGTACACCGTCGCGGTAGGCGGTCGAAGACCGCGGCGCAATGCTGCATTGGTTAACATTGGACCCTATGGGTCCCAGTTGCCAATGACGATGTACGCCGGCGATGACGGTACGCACCGCCACGGACAAGACTGCCATTTTCTATTTGTTCAATCACTCGATACCTGATCTTCGACCGGAGAGGACCTACACTGCAAGTGCTGCTGTGACCGCGGTCTGGAAGAGACAATGGCTCGAGTGTCTGGGGAAAGGGCCCCTGCCTTCACATCGGAGGAGTTGGAGAAACTCGTGGACGGGGTCCTCCCCCAGTACACGCTACTCTACGGTCCTCCAGACAAACAGGTAAGTACACTGTGAGCATGCTTTATGGGCTATGCCTGTGTGGAGTGGGGTGGATGTAAGAAGGGGGGGAGATTGTGGCATGCATGAAACGACAGTGAGTGCATGTGCCACATGGCAAGGTTAGGGATGGGGGCCAATGACTGTGACGGTGCAGTTGGTAATAAGTTTCTCTTCCCCTGTACAATTCATGTAGGTCAGCGCCCACCAGAAAAAAGATATTTGGCGTGCCATCGCCAAGGACATCCAGACCCTGGGGGTCTACCACAGACGGAGCACCCACTGCCCGAAAGGATAGGAGGACATTCGCCGCTGGAGCAGGAAGACGGCGGAGGCTCAGCTGGGGATGGCCTCCCAACGTGGGAGGGGTATCCGTCACACCCTGACCCCCCTGATGTTCAGGATCCCGGCGGTGGCGTACCCAGAGTTGGATGGGCGCTTGAGGGCATCACAGCAGCCACAAGGGGGTGAGTACACTCTCATCCTGCTGATTTTGCGCGCAGTGGAGGTGTCTGGGTGGGGGAGGTAGGCTGTGGGTTTCCCTAGGCCAGGGCGAGTTTAGTAGGCAAGGTCCCTCCGTAAGGCAGGCCATGTGGCACCTCACTCCACCTCTGTAGAGTGCCAAATACACCTAGTCATGCCCCTGTGTCATCCATGTGTGCAGATGTCATCCATAGCCTAGTAGGCCATTTTCCAGGGATTGAACAGTGGAGCCCAAGAGCGCTGCGTAGTGCAGGGGACTTCTGTGTCTGTCGTGTCCGCCAACGGTAGCTGTAATGCATGCACTGAACATGTCTTTCTTCTGTTGTCCCTCCCTTTTTTGTGGTCTCCCTGTTCTTGTGTGCATTAGCATCATCAGGCGGAGGAGCAGTGGCACCGGAGCACGAGGGAGCTGCATCCCACATGGCCCTGGAGGGCGACACTACGGACTCGGAGTTCACCAGTGGGACGGAGGGCGAGGGGAGCTCCACGGCGGGAACAGGAGCTGACACCAGGGACACAGACTCGTCCTCTGATGGGAGCTCCCTTGTGGTGGCGGCAACATCTGTGCCCCTCGCATCTACAGGTAAAGCCGCCAACCCCCCTACCAGCACCGCCCTCCCAGCAGCCCCTCAGCGTTTTCCCTGTGCCCGCTCACCCAGGAGGGTGGGCATCACCTTCGCCCCAGGCACCTCAGCCCCTGCCCCAGTCACCCCTGCTGCCCTCAGTGAGGAAGCCATTGACCTCCTCAGGTCCCTCACTGTTGGGCAGTGTACCATTTTTAATGCCATCCAGGGTGTCTAAAGGCAGTTGCAACAAACCAATGCATTCCTGGAGGGCATTCATTCTGGTCAGGCGGCCCTTCAGCGAGCTTTTCAGACTCTGGCCTCAGCACTGATGGCAGCCATTGTCCCTGTCTCTAGCCTCCCACCTCCAACTTCCTCCACCCAGACCCAATCCCCTGTACCCCAGCCTATCCCAAGCACACCTTCAGACCAGCATGCACACACCTCAACACACAAGGGAAGCTCAGGCAAACATAAGCACCACACATCCCACAGGCACTCACTCAAGCATCACACACATGCAGACACACCAACATCCACTGCCTGCATTGTGTCCCCCTCCTCCTCGTCTCCCTCCTCCCTCCCAGTCTCGTTTACACTCACACCTGCATGCACTACACCTACAGCCACTACTGCCATCACCAACACACCCACCACCACACCCCGCTCACGTGCAGTTACACCCCCACTACCATTCACACGTCCCCTGTGTCCTCTCCCAGTGTGCCTGTGACGCCCCCTCCCAAGATACACAAACGCAGGCACACACCCACCCAACAGCCATCCACCTCACAACAGCTTCCAGCGTATGCACCTTCACCCAAAGTCACCAAACGAACACCTCCTACAACCACAACCTCTTCCTCCACTCCCAAACCCCCTCCAGCTACCAGTCCCAGTGTCTCCCAAGAACTTTTCCTGTCCAACCTTGACCTCTTGACCACACCTCCCCCACCCCGTCCATCTCCTAGGGCCCAACTCTCCAGGTCCCAACCTAGCACCTCAGCCACAACATCACCGGGACCAGTGGTGCCTGTAGCCACCGGAATCTGGAGTGCACCGGCCACCAGGGCAGCCAGTGTGGCACGGAGCCACAGCACGGACAGACCCCCACCTGTCAAGCATCAAAAGTTGGCCAGTGCCCGGCGGGAGAGGGGGAAGACTCCAACCACCAAAGCCGCTCCCAGGGGTCCCGGTGGGAGTGTGGAGTCAGCTGCAACACCTTCCAAGGTGGGGAAGGGCCACAAGAAACCAGGAAAGTCTGGGAAGAGCAGCACGGCGGAGGAGACCGACGTCATCCCCGCTGCCCAGGAGGCCACTGCCATCATCCCCGCTGCCCAGGAGGCCACCGCCAGCACAAGCCCCGCTGGGCTAGAGAGGACCGCCAGCACAAGCCCCGCTGGGACAGAGAGGACCTCCAGCACAAGCCCTGCTGGGACAGAGAGGACCGGCAGCAGCCGAGTCACTGCAAAGGAGCCCGCCACCTCAAGCACCGCTGAACAGGACACCGCCGCCTAAAGCACCGCTGAACAGGGCACCGCCGCTACAAGCACCGCTGAACAGGGCACCGCCGCCTCAAGCACCGCTGAACAGGGCACTGCCGCCTCAAGCACCGCTGAACAGGGCACCGCCACCTCAAGCACCGCTGAACAGGGCACCGCCGCCTCAAGCACAGCTGAACAGGGCACCACTGCTACAAGCTCCGCTGAACAGGGCACCGCCACCAGAAGCACCGCTGGCCCATGAGCACCAGGGGGACTGACGCTACTGATTCCGTCACGAGCAGGATGAAGCACTCTGGGCACTATGCCCCCTCCAGAACCAGTGGAGACTGTCATCCACTTCCTCTGTCCTTAGCAGGAGGAAGCACTCTGGGCACCATTCCCCCTCCAGACCGAGTAGAGAGATACATCCACTACCTCTGTCTTAGCAGGATGAAGCACTCTAGGCACCATGCCCCCTCCAGAACCAGTGGAGACTGTCATCCACTTGAGAGACTGTGGCTTTGCACTCCCCAGGATGGCACAGTGGGCAACCACCCACTGTATAGACTTGAGAGACTGTGGCTTTGCACTCCCCAGGATTGAACAGTGGGCAACCCAACCACTGTATAGACTTGAGAGACTGTGGCTTTGCACTCCCCAGGATTGCACAGTGGGCAACCCACTCACTGTAGAGACTTGTGAGACTGTGGCTTTGCACTCCCCAGGATTGAACAGTGGGCAAAGCACCCACTGTAGAGACTTGAGAGACTGTGGCTTTGCACTCCCCAGGATTGAACAGTGGGCAAACCACCTACTGTATAGACTTGAGAGACTGTGGCTTTGCACTCCCCAGGATGGAACAGTGGGCAAACCACTCACTGTAGAGACTTGAGAGACTGTGGTTTTGCACTCCCCAGGATTGAACAGTGGGCAAACCCCCTACTGTATAGACTTGAGAGACTGTGGCTTTGCACTCCCCAGGATGGAACAGTGGGCAACCCACCCACTGTATAGACTTGAGAGACTGTGGCTTTGCACTCCCCAGGATGGAACAGTGGGCAACCCACCCACTGTATAGACTTGAGAGACTGTGGCTTTGCACTCCCCATGATGGAACAGTGGGCAAACCACCCACTGTAGAGACTTGAGAGACTGTGGTTTTGCACTCCCCAGAATTGAACAGTGGGCAAACCACCTACTGTATAGACTTGAGAGACTGTGGCTTTGCACTCCCCAGGATGGAACAGTGGGCAACCCACCCACTGTATAGACTTGATAGACTGTGGCTTTGCACTCCCCAGGATTCCACAGTGGGCAACCCACCCACTGTATAGACTTGAGAGACTGTGGCTTTGCACTCCCCAGGATTGAACAGTGGGCATGTGGCCCCCTCGTGGATTTGGCGTCGTGCACTCAAACCGGCTGAGGTGCCCCCCTTTCCCTCCCCCTGAGGTGCATGTTTTCTTGCTCTCTTATGCCCCTGCAGTGTTCTCTCCGTCATGGTCGGGGATCTTGTGTGGGCCTCGCCCATAACTTGTGGGCCCAGTGTTCCACGTACTTCATTGGAGCACTACCTGGACTACTAAGCTTGGTGTATATTTTGTTTATGGTGTGTATATATATTTTTGCGTACTTACAATGGTTACACTCATTTACTTTTGTCTTTGCATTCTTCCGGGGTGGATTGGGGGGGTGTAACTATAATGTATAAATATGTATTAGTGTGTGTGTTGTAGTGGGTGAGGGTGGGGGAGGGGGTGTTGCATGTGTGTGTCCCTGTTTTTTCCCTCCCCCTCCCCTGTGTCGTAGGTGCAGTACTCACCGTTGTCTTCGCAACCGGCGTTCGTGCTCCTGGTAGAGGAGCAAGAAGATGAGGGCTGGCAGGATGTGCAGCTCGGGTTCCATGGCGTCCAGATTCCTTGTGGGGTGTTTAGAGGTGAGCGTTTTCCCTTCGAAGTCCTGTTTCCGCCGTGTTTTTGTCCGCGGTGAATCCGCTCCGGAAAAGGTGGCGAATTGGTAGGTTGTGATACTGTGGGCGGTACTTTGTCTTCCGCCTGTCTGTTGGCGGTGACCGCCAAGCTGTTTGTCTGTACCGCCGTGGCGGTCGGAGTGTTAAAGTGGCTGTCTTTGTTGGCGGTTTCCGCCACTGTCGTAATTCCAATTTTTTTACTGCTGCTTTAACACCATCCGCCAGGGTTGTAATGACCACCATAGTGTATTCTCACATCAGTAAATCAGACGCAGACAATAAAATCGTCAAGATAAGAAAACAATTATGCTTAAACCTAAACATCTTGTTCCAGGACCCAGCTATATATTCCCATGATTCCATTTACAGCAGTTCAATGTCAGTGAATGATGGACCCTATCAGTATTAGGAGGAGTTCCAGAACCATCTGAAGCAATTTCTGCATGGCTAACTTCCTATGGCTCTAAGCCTTATCTAGGCATTTGAAGTTTCTAGCCAACAACCACAGACTTACCTTCTTCACAGTTCCTCTTCAGCCTATCTACCCATCCTCATTTTAATCTTTTCCAAATTTGGTGAATGTAACCTCTCATGTCTGAGTCAACTCAGGCTTCATCCGTCCCCTTCTTCCCCCCATATGAAATAGGGTAGTCTTGCAGTTTGCCCATTTCAGAAATTCATGGTGCCATTTGGTGCAGGATGAGGCCTCTCTGCTCTCCCAGGTCAATGCCATCTGTCTTTTTCACTAAAACAAGTGCAAGGGCCATTAATTTACTCAGGTTCGGATATCTCATTTGCCTTACGGCTAGGTCACACTGTAGATTCATATTAAATCATATGCTGTTGTGTGTGGAGGGGAGGGGCCAGTACCAGACCCAGGACTTCATTTTCTGGTACTTGGGTGTGATCTGAGTCCTAGACTGTTTCCTGTTTATATGTTTCCACCAATTCTTCATCTGCAGCCTTATACCTGGTCTCTGGTGCTGCTCCCATTGTTGTCTCTTGGTTGCTTCAGAGCTATAATTTTGTTAGTTTGTTAAATTGCCCTTTCCTTCAACTTTTGTCATTAGCTTTTCTCTCTTGCTAGGGAAGTTGTCAGTCTTATGGGGACTCCTCAAGGGTTTGCATCCATTCCCAGGCTTCCTGGAGGTCCATGAAAAATTGATTTGTCCAATATGAATTCTGAAAACATAATTTGGTTACATTTTCTCACTTTCAAAGTACAAGCCAATTTTACTCAGATACTATTTTCAGTTTGACCAGCAACAGTGAAGCATATTTTAGGTTCATGGTGCAGAGTATGCGTTTGTGAATGAAGCCCGCTGTTGTTGCACTACTCCTGTGTGGCCCTGAAATATCAACACTTTGCTATTTTCCACATTGATGCCTCCAATTTCACTGGCTGTACTTATGACCAAATCTCAGTCCCTGATGTTGAAGAGATTGCCTACTACTGGAAGTGGGGAAGTGCCCGTAAGTGGCAGTCTGAGCAGGACTTGAGGGGCCTTCCACAGTGCATAGAAAGATGATAGACCTTCTTTCACAATGTCTTGTTGAAGCCATTTGACTAGGAAAGTTAGTTTATTTTGACTCCAGGTCTTTTAAGACAACCCCACTGTTAGGATATTGTTTCCCCTTGTGCTTACTTCTGCATCTTCAGCCCTCTATTCCACACAATGTACCCTCTCCATTAGGTCTTGAAGTTGTTTTTCTTGACTCAAAGTGATTGGTTTTAGTCTGCGAGGGTCGTCTCTGTTTTCACTAATTCTTTCTGAGGTTTTCCTCTGGTTGTCTCAGAGTAGGCATGGATCTGTCACTATAGAGTCTATTTTCTGTTCAAAGGGCGCTATGGTTCAGTTGATGTCTGACAGGATCATATTAAATTTGGTGGCTGGTCCTCACATTGAGGTTCCCCCCAGATCATGTTCCAGGTGGTCTGTTGACTCTTCTCCGCTCCAGCCTTCACAGCTGATATTCCAAATTCCCTTGGTTTGGTATGCCCCTATATGATGCAGTGTGCCTCATTTCCCTCATACCACAGCAGGCACCATTTGTTTTCCAATTTGTGCTGCAGCTCAGCTCCCTCTCCCAACTGTGAGGGAGATAGTCCATCCAGGTATTTGCACTGGCAGACCCTATATATTTTGCACCTCACAGTGTGTGATTCAGGCCAATCCTTGAAGATGGACTATTACACTGACAAGTGACAATATGGGATTCTTGGGTCTCGGGATGCTTGGTAGTGTTGTGTCGATCTTCTCAGGTTGCATTTCCATTCCTTTTTATCTTAGC
Organism: Pleurodeles waltl; assembly: GCF_031143425.1. Lineage (NCBI taxonomy): Eukaryota > Metazoa > Chordata > Amphibia > Caudata > Salamandridae > Pleurodeles > Pleurodeles waltl. Next base: position 1,643,393,708 of record NC_090440.1, on the reverse strand, counting down.
CTCCCTATTCTGATCACTACCAAAAACAGGCCTGTAAACAAAATCAGAGGCGGTCACGTGTCCACATGTGGGTGAGCCAAAAAGCAGGCTTATTTACAATGTAACCGTTAAAGGGGGGTAGTAATAATTGAAGGGACCGTTCTTGTCCCAGTCTTCTGTCACCAAAAGGAAGGATCCCAGAAATCACACAGAAATTGCACTTGGTTGTTGCTCCAGCTGTTCCCTAGGCTCCAGCTGCAACTGAGCCAGGCCTCTCCTCTCACAGGCTGCCACCCCATTGCCAGGTCATCTGCTCCCCTGCTGAGGGGTGTGGGCTAATCTCTATTTTATGCAGCTATTTGGTAGGCCCTTGCCACTCCAGTCCATGTACTCTGCCCCTTTTCTGGGGAGTGAGTAAGTCCCTTCATTCGTGCCACAATTCTTAAAGAGGGGCCCACGTTACTCCAAGATGTTTAGAGTGGGACGCCTGCCCGCGCTGTTAAGTCCCCCATCACTATCTGAAGCACTAACCTTGGAGTGGGGAGCCCCTCTGCGTTCTCTCCTCTTTCAAGGGTCATAAGTCTCACTTGCTGCCTAATTACAGTCTGTCCTGATCCGTTGCTCAGGGTCCCCTCTCCTCCAGGCCTCAATGGTGTAGGACAGTTCCCTGTTTGATCCTGTTCGATGGTGTTAAAGCTACTCTTGGGCCAGTCGCCTCACACTTAGGTCACGTTCCCACTCCTGAATCCAAATCACTGCCTCGGCCTCCATTTTGTGCCACCAGCCATCCTCACCTTGTTTTGCCTTTTGCTGGTCGGCATACACTTGTGGGCTCATTGCTCCTACACTCTGCAGTGCTTCATGCGTCAATCTGTGCAGGGCTGCTTTAATCCACAGAATGGTCTTAGATAGGGCAGCCAGGCTAGAGCCCCTGAAAGAAGCATGCTATGCCATTGAAAGTTAGGCTGCGCCCAGACCTCCTTTTTGTGCAGACTTTCATTTATTAGGAGCACTGTATTTTTTGCTTAGCGGCAGCACCCGCTACTGGTCGCCCACCTAGATTGCAAAAACTCAAACCAAACCAATTTTGCTTTTATGGAAGAATTGAGGGCGCAGTTTATTAGGTAATTTTTCAACTTACAAGCAGTCCTTCAACCACTATTTTCATTTTATTCAAAGAGCTATTCCCCTTCTTTTCCTGGCCCCCCAAGTACTGTGCCCTACATACTGTGCCCTACATACTGTGCCCTACATACAGTGCCGGCCAGTCTGTCCCAGGTGCCCTATCACCTTGGGTGTAACCATTCATTCGCATTCGGGGCAAGCTTCTGCTTCTAGCCCAAACCGGAACAAGCCTGTGCCCTTCTTGTCACAGACTCCAAGCACTGTGCCCTACATTCAGTGCTGGCCAGTCTGCTCCAGGTACCCTATCACCTTGTGTGTAGCCATTTATTCGCATTCTGGGCAAGCGTCTGCTTCCAGCCCCAACCGGGTGACCTTTCATTTCTGGTGTATCCACTCAATTCCTTCAGGGTAAGCGTCTGCTTCCATGTGTCGGCTTCCATGCAGTGCTTCATGCGTCAAGTTGTGCAGGGCTGCTTTAACCCGCAGGATGGCTTTAATAGGGCAGTTAGGCTAGAGCTCCTGAAAGACGCGTGCTTTGCCATTGCATGTTAGGCTGCGCAGAGACCTCCTAAATGTGCAGACTTTCATTCATTAGGAGCACTGTATTTTTTGCTGAAAATGACCACGTGTGTCAGTAGCACATTCTTCAGTTCCTATCAGGAAAGCACACTTGTTAAGGAATCGTTGAATTTGTTCTATTTAAATTGACTTTTTTGTTACTCTAGAATGAGCTGCATGATATCACATTCGGAGTAAATTATAAATATATTGGTGATTACTTAAAACCATTCAATACAAAGTTTAATGGGGGTTAAAGACCTACAAAGTTTCATAAACCAAATCTTTGCACAAAGTACACATTAATTAAACAATATTAAAAATGTCATTCTGATAACACTAAATAAAATAATAATATAATTTATTATCGTAAATCCACTTTCATATAAAAACCTGTTTCGATCTTGTGCTTCAAATGATTTTGACCATAGTAGTGCCCCAAAAGCTTGCTTAAGAGCTGGATAAGGTACACCACTAGCCCACTCTTTCCTATCTTCCTGGTCCTCTGTGCTGGCCATTGGAGTGGTGGGCATGACTCCTATCTTTTATAAGACAGGAGTCATCTGGTATGGATGGTTTTGCTCCAGGAAAGTACGCTAGGCTGTTTAACGGCATTTTTTTGCCTCTAACCAGCCTAGTGTCATTTATTGAGGCAAAACCCCTTTCACCTCTACCACCACCCCCATCCGGCTAACGTGATTTTTATAGAAGCTAGCCCAATATGGGGGCCGGCTTGTGGCATTTCATAAATATGGTGCCCGGCTGGCTCTTTGGAATGACTCAAGCCGACGCTATACTTATTGACACAAAACTGTGTCTGCACAGTTATGCAGCAAAAAGTATAAATATGGGCCTTAATATTTTACTAGTTAATCGCTGCATAAACCCTAGGCTAATAGCATGACCTTGGTAGAAGGTTTGGTGCTATCATTATTGCCACACCCCGAAGGAATGCCCAAACGTTTTGGGATTTAATTGCTGGAATCAAAGACGTGTGGAATCTTGCACTAGGATTGCTATGCCAAAACCAGCATGCCTGGAAGACCAGTATTTTAGGGGACGAAAATAAGGACATGACATGCCCACCCTGCAAATAAACTTTTATTTTTTTACAAATACAAGCTCTGCAATTGCTGTGTTAGACAATCTACTTGTAGTTTGCTCATTTTCAGATTCCCCCGAAACAGAGCAATCTTAATATAAACATTGTTTTTGGAGGATAATTATTAGCACATAATTATTACCACAGCTCCAGCTTTAGGGGCCAGAGATGAAAGCTAAGTGAACTGATGAGCTCGATCCTTTGACCAATGCATGACTGCAACCCCCCAACCTCAGCACCTAATGGGCACCCTAAGGGTGGGAAAGGGATACCAATCACAATATGGAGAAGCCCTCCCAGAACGGCTTGTTTGAATGTTTGGAGTGATTGCGAATGAACTAAATTTGCTTCTTTGTGATTTTGACAAAATATTGATTAAAAAATATCAGGGGGCAGAAATATCACAAAATAAATATTGTGATCTACAAATATCATGATACACAAATATAGTTGACAAGAATAATAGTTTTTGAGGTAAGTAATATTGTTTTAAGTATTGTTGATATTAATATGGTTTCAAAAATTTAGTGGTTAAACATATTGGGGGTCATTACAACCCTGCCGGACGGTGTTAAAGCTGCGGTAATACCACAAACAGGCCGGCGGAAAAAAAGGGAATTATGACCGTGGCGGAAACCGCCAACATAGACAGCCACTTTAACACTCCGACCGCCATGGCGGTACAGACAAGCAGCGCGGCGGTCACCGCCAACAGACAGGCGGAAGACAATGTACCGCCCACAGTATTACAACACACCAATCCGCCACCTTTTCCGGGGCGGATTCCCCGCGGATAAAAACATGACGGAAACAGCTTTTGCAATGGGAAAACGCTCACCTGAACACACTCCACAAGGAAGGAGGCCACCATGGAGCCCGAACTCCAAATACTCCCTGCAATTGTGTTCCTGCTCCTCTATGAACAGCAGCAACGGCGGCGCCGAAGACAACAGTGAGTATTGCACCTACGACATAGGGGAGGGGGAGGCAAAAGTCAGGGGGACACAAACGCAACACCCCCACCCCCACCCCCACCCCGAACCTCACCCACTACAACACACACACCAATGCATATCCAAACATCACAGTAACAACCCACAACCCCCCCGGAAGAATGCAAAGACCAAAGGAAATGAGTGCAACCATTGTAATATACCAAAATACAGTAAGCTCATATATACAGAAATATATACACATTAAAAATATATACATCACGAGTAGTAGTGCAGGTATGCACATTTCAATGTCAGTGGACCACTGGGCCCACAATGCATGGGCGAGGCCCACACTAGATACCTGTCCACAAACGGAGAGAACACTGCAGGGACATCAGATAGAAATACAACAGGCACCTCAGGGGGAAGGGAAGGGGGGCACCTCAGCCGGATGACTGCACCATGCCAGATCCACGAGGGGGCTCCATGCCCATTGATGTATCCTGGGGAGTGCAAAGCCACAGTCTCTCAAGTCTCTACAGTGGTTGGATTGCCCACTCTACCATCCTGGGGAGTGCAAAGCCACAGTCTATCAATTCTCCACAGTGGTTGGTTTTCCCACTGTACCATCCTGGGGAGTGCAAAGCCACAGTCTCTCAAGTCTTTTCAGTGGGTGGTTTTCCCACTGTACCATCCTGGGGAGTGCAAAGCCACAGTCTCTCAAGTCTCTACAGTGGTTGGTTTGCCCACTGTACCATCCTGGGGAGTGCAAAGCCACAGTCTCTCAAGTCTTTTCAGTGGTTGGTTTGCCCACTGTCCCATCCTGGGGAGTGCAAAGCCACAGTCTCTCAAGTCTCTACAGTGGGTGGTTTGCCCACTGTACCATCCTGGGGAGTGCAAAGCCACTGTCTCTCAAGTCGATGCATGTCTCCACAGGTTCTGGAGGGGGACTGGTGCCCAGAGTCCTTCATCCTGTGAAGGATTCAGGTAGTGGATGCAGTTCTCCACTGGTTCTGGAGGGGGACTGGTGCCCAGAGTGCATCACGCTCCCTGTGACAGTCCCAGTTCCGTCACTGTCCCAGCTGCACATGGGCTAATGATGCTTGAATTGGCGGTCTTTGCCCTGTTCAGCGGTGCTTGACTTTGCTGTCTCTGACCTGTTCAGCAGTGCTTGCCATGGTGGTCTTTGCCCTGTTCAGCGGTGCTTGACTTTGCTGTCTCTGACCTGTTCAGCGGTGTGTGGCATGACGGTCCCTCAGTGCCCAGCGGGGCTGTGGCTGCCGGTGCCCTCCTGGGCACTGACTCTGGCGGTGGTCTCCTGACCAGTGACGATAGTGCTGCCCTCCTGGGCACTGACTCTGGCGGTGGTCTTCTGACCAGTGACGATAGTGCTGCCCTCCTGGGCACTGACTCTGGCGGTGGTCTCCGGACGAGTGACGATGGGGCTGGCGGTGGCCTCCTCGCCAGCGGGGAGGATGGCGGCCTTCTCCGCCATGCTGCTCTTCCCAGACTTTGGAGACTTCTTCTGCCCCTTCACCACCTTGTGAGGAGTCACAGCTGACTCGGCACTCCCCCCGGGACCCTTGTGAGCGGCTCTGCCAGCAGGAGTCTTCACCCTCTCCCGTAGGGCACTGTCCAACTTCTGGTGCTTTACAGGGGGTGGACTGGCAGTGCTTTGGCTCTGTGTCACACTGGCTGCCCTGGTGCCCGGTGCACTCCATATACCTTTAACACGCACCACTGGAACCTGACTTTTTTTGGCTGAGGTGCTAGTACGGGACCTATGAATTGGAGGGGTGGGGGTGGTGGGAAAGAGGTCAACGTTGCTCAGGAAAAGTTTCTGACGAACACTGGGACGGGTAGCTGGAGAGGGTCTGGGAGTGGAGGAAGAGGAGGTGGTTGTAGGAGGTGTAACTTTAGATGATTTGGGTGCAGGTGCATGTTCTGGAGGCTGTCGTGAGGTGGATGGATGTTGGGTGTGTGGGTGCCCATGTTTGTGTACTTTGGGAGGGGGCGTCACAAACACACTGGGAGAGGACACAGGGGACGTGTAAATGGTAGTGGGGGTGGTGAGTGCAGGTGAGCGGGGTGTGGTGCTGGGTGTTCTGGTGCGAGTCCTAGTGGCTGTAGATGTAGTGCATGCAGGTGAGAGTGTAGACGACACTGGGAGGGAGGAGGGAGACGACGAGGAGGGGGACACAGTGGAGGCAGTGGATGTTGCTGTGTCTGTATGTGGGTGATGCTTGTGTGAGTGCCTGTGGGATGTGTGGTGCCTATGTTTGCCTGAGCTGCCCTTGTGTGTTGACGTGTGTGCAGGCTGGGCTGATGATGTGCTTGGGATAGGCTGGGGTACAGGGGTCTGGGTCTGGGTGGAGGAAGTTGGAGGGGGGAGGCTAGACACAGGGACAATGGCTGCCATCAGTGCTGAGGCCAGAGATTGCAGGGTTCGATGAAGGGCAGCCTGACCAGAATGAATGCCCTCCAGGAATGCATTACCGTGTTGCAACTCCCTTTCTACACCCTGGATGGCATTCACAATGGTAGACTGCCCAACAGTGAGTGACCTGAGGAGATCAATGGCCTCCTCCCTGAGGGCAGCAGGGGTGACTGGGGCAGGGGCTGAGGTGCCTGGGGCGAAGGTGATGCCCACCCTCCTGGGTGAGCGGGCACAGAGCAAAGGCTGAGGGGCTGCTGGGAAGGTGGTGCTGGTAGGGGGGGTGGCGGCTGTACCTGTTGAAGTGGGGGGCACAGATGGTGCCGCTACCACAAGGGAGCTTCCATCGGAGGATGAGTCCGTGTCGCTGTCTGCTGATCTGGTGACCGACGTGAAGCTCCCCTCCGTCCCACTGGTGTATTCGGAGGTTGTGGTGTGCCCTCCATGGCCATGTGGGATGCAGCTCCCTCGTGCTCCGGTGCCACTGTACCTCCGCCTGATGATGCTGATGCACAAAAGAACAGGGAGAGCACAAAAAGGGGGGGGAACAGAAGAAAGACAGGTTGAGTGCATGGCTTACAGCTACCGTTGGCGGACAATACAGACACTGCAGCCCCCTGCACTACGCCGTGCTCTTGGCCTCTACAGATGCAATTCCTGGGATATGGCCTACATGGCTATGAGTGTCATCTGTCCACATAGATGACACAGGGGCATGTATACCTGTACTTGACACTCTACAGAGTTGGGGTGGAGTGGCACATGGCCTGCATTCCGGAGGGGCCTAGCCTACGGAACTCGCCCTGGCCTAGAGAAACCCACAGCCCTCCTCCCCCACCCAGACCCCTCCACTGCGCGCAAAGTCATCAGAATGTGAGTGTACTCACCCCCTTGTGTCTGCTGTGATGCCCTCAAGTGCCCATCCAACTCAGGGTAGGCCACCGCCAGGATCCGGAACATCAGGGGGGTCATGGTGCGACGGGCACCCCTCCCACGTTGGGAGGCCATCCCCAGCTGAGCCTCCGCCGTCTTCTTGCTCCAGCGGTGAATGTCCTCCCATCTTTTACGGCAGTGGGTGCTCCGTCTCTGGTGGACCCCCAGGGTCCGGACTTCCTTGGCGATGGCACGTCAAATCTTCTTCTTCTGGTGGGCGCTGACCTACATGACATGTACAGGGGAAGAGGAGAAGTCATTAGCAACAGCACCGTCGAAGTGAGTGGCCCACATCCCTGCCCTTGCCATGTGGCGCATGCATTCACACTCCTTCATGCTTGCATAACTCTGCCCCCTTCCGACTTACATCCAGGCCTCTCCACCCAGGCATAGCCCATACAACATTCACCCTATGTACTCACTTGTTGGTCTGGAGGACCGTAGAGTAGCGTGTACTGGGGGAGGACCCCATCCACAAGCTTCTCCAACTCCTGTGCAGTGAAGGCAGGGGCCCTTTCCCCAGACGCACGAGCCATTGTTTCTTCCAGACCAAGGTCACAGCAGCACTTGCAGTGTAGGTCCTCTCCTGTCGAAGATCAGGTATAGAGTGATTGAACAGATAGAAAATGGCGGTGACGACCGCGGCGGTGACGTCCGCGGCGGTGCGTATCATTACCGCCAGCGCACTTCGTCATTGGCTCGTGGGACCCAGAGGGTCCAATGTTAACCAATGCAGCATTGCGCCGCGGTCTTCGACCGCCTACCGCAACGGTATACAACGCCAGCGCAGTTACCTCACATCCAATTGTCCCAGTTTAGAGGTCAGGCAGCCGCCATTTCAGGGGCCCACATGGCTTCATTTACAACTGCGTCACACATACCTAGGCCTGGACTCAACACACTTACAGACAACTTTTTGGATTATGTTTCGTGTTCTGTGTAGCTGTGGGTACATAGCTCTGAGTTGCTTGACTCTGTGGTCGCTGTGGTCCTTCCTAAGGACCGTCAGCTGGGACATGTGAGGAGATGGCGGAATCCTCCGGTGTACCGACCGCTGGTGGACCTGTTGACAATGGAGGAGCGACATTTAATCATCACCTATAGGTTTGACCGTGCACAATCCAGGAACTGTGTACCCAGTTGGAGCCAGATCTGATATCACCAATCCCGCCATCCCACAGGAATCCCCCCTGAAGTGCAGGTGCTGTCAGTACTCCATTTCCTTGCAAGTGGGTCATTTCAAACAACAGTGGCCATGGCATCAGGGATGTCCCAGCCTATGTTTTCCAACGTCTTGTCCAGAGTGTTGTCTGCCCTGCTGAAACACGTGAGGAGCTACATCGTTTTCCCTCAGGTGGAGGATTTGGCTCCAGTTAAAGGTGACTTACATGCCCTGGCACATATCCCCAACATCATTGGTGCCATTGATGGGACCCATGTGGCTTTGGTCCCCCCACGCAGGAGTGAACAGGTGTACAGGAACCGGAAGAGTTATCATTCCATGAATGTACAGATGGTATGTTTGGTAGACCAATACATCTTGCAGGTAAATGCTATGTTCCCTGGCTCAGTGCATGACGCCTACATCCTGCGGAATAGCAGCATCCTGTATGTAATGGGTCAAATCCAGAGGCACCGTGTGTGGCTATTAGGGGACTCTGGTTACCCCAACCTGTTATGGCTATTGACCCCAGTGAGGAATCCCAGGACCAGGGCAGAGGAACGCTATAATGAGGCCCATGGGCGGACTAGGAGGGTGATCGAACGCACCTTCGGCCTCCTTAAGGCCAGGTTCAGGTGCCTCCATATGACAGGTGGTATCCTATTCTGCTCACCAAGGAAGGTGTGCCAGATCATCATCGCCTGCTCGATGCATCACAATCTTGCTTTGCGACGCCAGGTGCCTTTTCTGCAGAGGATGGTCCAGATGACGGTGTTGTGGCAGCTGTGGAGCCTGTGGACAGTGATGAGGAGGAAGCAGAGGAAGAAGACATTAATAACAGGGACTCTGTCATACAGCAATATTTCCAGTGACACACAGGTGAAAACAAATTTTTTTACTAGTACATTTACTTTCACACTTCTACCTCTATCCTGTCTGTCAATTTGAAGCAGTATATGCTAACTGAGTAGTACATTTCCATTACGGTTTCACAGGTGTGGTTACCAATGTGTGTCATCTGCTTGCATCCTGCATGGGCTTGTGATGTGTGACATAGGTATGTTGACATTACATTTTCGAACGGATTTTGTCACTGTCATAGCTAATACACATTTTCAAAATCACAGACTGACTCCAGATTGTTTTGTGGTTCAAGGGTGTTTATTGAAGTGCTAATTATTGGAGGGGGTGGCAAAATGGTGATGGGTGATGGTGGAGGAATGTCCATGGCCGAGTCCAGTCTATTAGTCTCACAGGTGCACTGCCCATATGGGCATAGGAAGTTGAGCTGGAACAGTTCCAATCTGGACAGGGTGACAAAGTGGGACAGTGGGATGACAATCAGGGTGGTCTCATTTCCTGGCGGGGGTCTTGCCATCTTGCTCTGTCCTGTTCCTGGATCTCAGGGACCACTTGCGGGGTGGTTCTCCGTCTGCAGGGGGTGGGGTGCTGGTGTGGTGGTCCTGTGGCGGGGCGTCCTGTCCACTAGCGCCGGCGGAGGTGGTGGGCAGTTCATCGTCTAGGCTACTGTCAGGGGCCCCTTGGAGTGCCACGGTGTCCCTCATGGTCTTCTGTATATCCTTCAGCACCCCTACTATGGTGCCCAGGGCGGAGCTGATGGTTCTGAGCTCCTCCCTGAACCCCAAATACAGTTCGTCCTGCATGCGCTGGGTCTCCTGAAACTTTGCCAGGACTGTCGCCATCGTCTCCTGGGAGTGGTGGTATGCTCCCATGATGGAGGAGAGGGCCTCGTGGAGAGCGGGTTCCCTTGGCCTGTCTGCACTCTGTCGCACAGCAGCCCTCCCAGTTCCCCTGTGTTCCTGTGCCTCTGTCCCCTGGACCGTGTGCCCACTACCACTGCCCCCAGGTCCCTGTTGTTGTTGGGGTGGTGGGTTATCCTGGGTTCCCTGTAGTGGTGGACCCACAGCTGATTGACGTGTCCTGGGGACGGAGGTATGGGGCCGCTGGGTGGGTGCTGTGCTGGTGTTACCAGAGGGTGGAAGGTCAGTGTTGGGCTGTGCCTGTGCGAGGGGAACCGACTGTCCCGAAGCCCACAATGGTCCAGGCTGGTCATCTTGATCCAGTTGGCCAGAGCTGCTGTCATCACTGTGGGCCTCTTCTGGGGGTGGGGTAGAGATATCTGGACCCTCCTGTGTGGTGACGTTACATAGTGGTCCTGCAGGGGTACAAAAGCATGATTATTGCATGTGTGTGTGTCATGGTGTGCAATGGGTGGGTGAGCGTGTACCCCAGTGCTAGCTTTCCTGTGTGGGGGCTTGTGTGATGATCGTTAGGGGTTGTTATGGGTATGTGCAGTGGGCATGCTTTAGTGAGGGGTGTCCATGCTTTGTTGTGTCATGCAGGGCTTGGTGTTGGAATGTGTGGTTTGTGTTATTAGTACATTAGTGAGGAGTTGGAGTGATAGGGGAGGGGATGAGGGTGGGGGTGTGTGATAGCATGCAGGTAGGGTGGGGGATATGATAGTTAAGATTTGACTTACCAGTGTCCATTCCTCCACTGACTCCTCCGAGGCCCTCTGGATGCATGATGGTCAAGACCTGCTCCTCCCATGTTGTTAGTTGTGGGGGAGGGGGTGGTGGTCCGCCGCCAGTCCGCTGAATCGCGATGTTGTGCCTGGAGACCACAGAACGCACCTTCCCCCATAGGTCGTTCCACCTCTTCCTGATGTCCTTCCGATTTCTTGGGTGCTGTCCCACTGCGTTGACCCTGTTGACTATTCTTTGCCATAGCTCCATCTTCCTAGCTATGGAGGTGTGCTGCACCTGTGATCCAAATAGCTGTGGCTCTACCCGTACGATTTCCTCCACCATAACCCTGAGCTCCTCCTCCGAAAACCTGGGGTGTCTTTGGAGTGCCATGGGGTGGTGTAGGTGATATGTGGGGTGGTGTATGTGGTGATGAGTGTGGTGATGTGTAGTAGTGTGTGGTGTTTTGTGCGTGGATGTTTTATGGGTGATGGTGTTGTGTGCCTCTGTGTGGTGGGGTTGTCTATTGCTGTGCTCTCTGTCTGTCGCCTTCGTCTCGAATTTTTGGTCGTAGGGGTTTGTGGGTGTGTGTTTTATATTGTGTTGGGTGTGTGGGAGTGGTGTTTGTATGTGTATCAGGTGTGTGTATTTGGAATTGTCCAATGTGGTGGTGTTTTGGAGATGTGTGTGTATTTTGAGCGCGGCGGTGTGTACCGCCAATGGAATACCGCGGTTGAAAGACCGCTGCGTGGATTCGTGTGTCGTAATAGTATGGGCGTGTTTCTGTTGGCGTGACGGTGGAGGATTTGTTTTTGCCAGTTTATCACTGACCTTTGGTGTGGCGGACTTGTGTGGGTGTCTGAATTTCAGCAGATTCCGAGATGTGGGTCATAATAGCTGTGGCGGAATTCCGCGGCCGCAGCGGTGTATTGGCAGTCTTCTGCACGGCGGTAAGCGGCTTTTACCGCCAATGTTGTAATGACCACCATTATCTTTTAATTACTTGAATGTGATTTTCTTGCTACACCAATTTTATGTGTTATTACTGTTTACAGAAGGTTATTTTTTTAAACAAAGGCTATTTTAAGTGATTTAGAATTATTAATTTATTTTTAATTTATAGTGTTGCAGTGGGTTGATGGGTTTATGGGGGGGTAGCATGGGAAGTTAATTAGTTAATGGTGAATTATTTAATAATTAGTATTTAAGTATATGATCAATAGGGTAGAGGTTGGGAGGTTAAGAAATAATGAATTAACAACTAATTCTTAATTCATTATTTAACTGATTTAAAAATGTAATTTATAGGATAGTTGGGGGAGTGTCCACGCAAGGTGGTTGGCAGGATGTGCTTCTAAGAAGCTCCTCGCAGCCCGACCAGACCCTACAAAATCCTGCTATACCTATTACCCTGTGACCGGAATATTATCAGCTGTTGCTTCGCCCTGTGCCGGCACCCTAGGAGTGTGTATCTGTGGGGTACTGAGATAGAAGGAGGCCAGATAAATTAATTAGGCCGCTGCGGCCTGCGGAGGTGTTTGAAGCCAAGGAGTCTCCTGGGCTGGGTACTTCAGGAGGAGACTGAAGGAATCGCCTAGCTCGGAGTTGCTCACTGACTTGCACCAGAATGGAGCAAACAGTTGGGAATGGGCGATGCAATAACCCTCTAACCGAGTGGTCGCTGTATGGGCTTCTCCTTCCTTGGAGTTGGGGGCATGCATGAGCCTGAGCCGCTGCTTGGGCCTGGATTGTAGATCCTGGTGGGGCCAGATGATTGGTGTTGCTCGCATCTCCTGCAAAGATGCTGTGGGGCGGACCACTAAAGGTGTAAGTCGGCCACATCCACACTGTCTCTTCCTCCACTGAAGAGTCGCGGTTGAGCCGCCTTTGGTGTTTCTGGGTGCGTGGCCACTAGGGGACTGCAGCAAGTTATTTGGGGGTGACCTGCCTCTGGGGAATTTCATGTTAGCTGCGAGGTGAGCAGGTGTTGTGTTGGGGCTTCTGCGGCAGCGGGGGCCATGTTGCTGGAGGTTGAGGGAAATCTTGGGCTGGGAAGCCCTGCCTCTGCCAACTTTTGTAACTGTTTAGTCCTGGGGGTGTAGGCTCCAATATGCTTTTGACCTCAAGGCTTGGAGAAGTGACTGTGCTTGGCCTCTTGTGCCTGCATCATGCCAGGATCTGGAGGCCTCTTTGGTGGGCTGTCCCCTGGGTGGTTGGTGACCTCCTGCCCTGGTGAGTGGACTGTGTTTGGCCCCCTGCCTGTACCATGACTGCTGTTGGAGGCCTCTTCAGAGAGCGGGCCTCGCTGTCATACTGGGACCTGGATGACACCGGACCCACTGAACACCTTTATGATTTCCCCCTAATCAGACACCCCCTTGGGATGATGAGACTTGGTGGGACCCTTAAGGGTGTTGGTTGATGAGGCTGTGGGGCTCTACGCAGACACCTCCATTACCTGGTCCCCCATTGACTCCTATGTGCGTCTCCATGCTGGTGCGCTGGTGGGGCAGGACTTCCTTCTGGGACATCATGGGAAAGGGGTAACTACCGGTGCCCCTTGTGGAGAGGTGGCTGTGACGGCATGTGTGCTAGTGAGGTGGGGCCACAGGATACCTCTAAATACAACTCATGAGTAGGAACAAGAGGCCAGCACCCCTCACAGGGGAACACCATGGAACAGTATTCTACCTCAGATCCCTCTTAGCAGTGTCAGGCAGATCACAGGGAGGATCCTCTGCCTGGTCCAGCAAGCTGCAGAGGAGCCCTCCTGGGTGGAATTACTTGCTGCAATCCATGGCTCTAGGATGGCTCTCAAGGGGAAGATATAGACAGCGGCAATCCAGATCAACATCCTCCGGGTAGACCCCAGGGAGGTGTCGGACAATGTACGGGTCGCAGAGGGCTCTCTCTCTGCACTTCAATCTGAGGTGGCCACGCTACAGAAACAGATGGTCATGGTCACCTCCAAAGCTGGGACCGTTAAGGCACATGTGGAGGATGCAGAGTGCAGGTCCTGCCGTAACAATGACTGTTTCCTTAGCTTTCTGGAGCAAGCTGAGGGTAGTACAACAGAAACTTTTGTGGAAAGATGGATCCAAGGTGTGCTGAAGCCGACTGGCCTGTCTCTGCTGTTTACTATTAAGGGCACACCAGGCGCTGATGGCTTCCCCTAGACGTGGGGCTCCACTGAGCACTATCATTGCCAGGATCCTGAACTATAAAGACAGGGATTGCATCCTTTGTGCTGCCAGGGTGATGTATACTGCTCATCTTGAAAAGCGAAGGATCTCCACTTATCCATTCTACACCACCAAGGTACAGAAGGGGTTCCTAGAGGACAAGGCTAAGCTGCGTTCGTTGGGCCTCCTCTATATGTTACTTTATCCAGCTCAATTGAGGGCCCTGTCGGGGGCTGGTCGCACTTCTTGAACAAACCAGAGGAGGTGTGGAAATGGTTCGGGTGTGGGACAAGGTGCCCAGAGAAAGGGCGGGCATGTGGCAGGCCAGCTCCAGGAGGGCACGTGGCAATTGCACCCTGAATTGGAGAAATCATGGGGACACTCCGCTGGGAATAGTGATGACGCTCCGGGAGGAGACCCCGACAAGAGATGTGATCCAGGGGGATGGCACCATGGTGTTTGTGCCCCGGGATACAGCACCTGCCACTGGAGGGGAAGTTTCCTCTGAGTAGCCGATTCTGGATGTCGGAGATTCTGCTATCTGATACATTGTCCTCTTCGTGTTTTCCAGCTTAATCACATGCCCTCTCTCTCCTGTCTTTCTTTCTAATATTTAGGGGGTGCAGGAGGTTGCTCCTGGGAAGCTGCTGAGATTATTTATGCTTTCTTATTGGGCTTACCATGTGATGAGCTGATACGTGTCTTGCATTTGGTACGGTACTACTCTGCTTACAGGGCTTTATCCATGCTCAGTTGTAGCAAATGTTTGTGGGTTTCATGGTTAGGGGCCTAACAGCATGGATCTTGAGGGATGTGCAGTGTGTATTGTTGCTGTTATATTGTTTGCCTGGGGTGGGGGTTATACTGTTTGCCTGTTGAGACTGTCAGTGTTTCTACCAGTTTTGAAGTGCGAGTTCTTGGTTGCAGTGCATGAAAAATGTTGAGCTCTTCCTTTCTGTTTCATGGCATGTGTCACAAGGGCAACTGGCTGCTGAGGGAATGGGGGTAAATCCCTCTCAATGGGAATTGTAAAACTACATGGCTGAATGTACGAATATCTTGACATGGAATTTTAGGGGCTTGAAAGGTTATTCTACAAGGGATAGGGTACACTCGTTGCTCCAGTGCCACAGGGTGTACATAGCTTGTTTGCAGGAAACTCACTTGATGGGAGATGAACCTCAGAAGTTGGGAAAGAAATGGAGGGGACAATTGTTCTCCGCTAAATATTCTATGTTTGTCCAAGGGTTGGCCATTTGGATTGTGCCTGGGGTTCCCTTTCATCACACATATAGTGAGGCGGTTATAAAGGTCCATTATAACCTGTTTCACGGTACACTAAATGGTAAGCCCATTACACTCTTGAACATTTATGCACCAAATGTAGATGATAAAACACTTATTTGACCATATTCAGGCTCTCTTAGAAAACAGTGTTGACACTCCAGTGATTTGGGTGGAAGATTACAACTGTATCCTGGAGGGGGGAGGGGACTGCCATCCACCCACACGGGGAAACAAGCCCCTGATGACATCCCCCATAGCCCTGATCGTGCGAAACTTGGGGTTCCACGATAGTTAGCACGTCCTACATTCTCATGGCCATGAGTATACCTGGCATTCTCTGACCCATAATACCTATAGTTGCCTGCCTGTTGGTTGCTAGGGTGGACCCTGGGAGCTTGCTGTCCACGCTGGGGCAGTTCCTCTCTGATCATGCCTGGGTGTTGCTTCGGTTACAGTGGGGCACTGATGTGCGCCGTGCTCGCAGTTGGCATATGCCCTCCGAACTTTCGCTGGACGCTGTGTACCTGGGCGCATTGGCAACTTCCCTCACTGATTACTTGGATGTTAATTAGGGGACTGTGGAATCCAAAGCTATGGAGTGAGAGGCTCTTAAGGCAGTTATGAGGAAGGCCTGCACTGGAACCACCTGTGACGTATGGTGTTGGTTGGAGGCTGAGCTGGGGGTGCAGGAATGCCATTTTGCAGACCTGCAGGGCTCTGAAGTCAGCCATGCCAGAGACATATGTGAGGGTGCTATGGGCCCAGTTGGAGGTACTAACTACTTTAGACACTTTGGACAGGTGTACACTCTGGGCACACCACCAACGCTTACACAGGGAATGTGACAAGTCCCGTCGGATTTTGGCATCAATATTACAGCAGGAGCAGGAGGTCCCCCCTAGCCTTCATGTCCGGCTCCTAGTGGAGACTTGGTGATTAACGACCAGAATGTCCTGAGTGTCTTTGTGGACCTCCTCAGGGGTGTGTACCACTCTAGAGGGGTGGGTCTCATGGGGATGCTTGAGGATTTCCTAACAAGGGTGAGGTTGCCATCCTTGGCACAAGATCTAGCACAGGAACTGGAAGGGTAAGATCTCTTTAGAGGAGGTAGGTGAGGCCATTCAGGCTCTCAATAGATCTGAAGCTCCAGGTGGGGATGAGTTCCCTGTGGAATTTTGTCAGACATAGAACGTTGCCCGTAAAAGAAGTTGTTGGAAGTCTTGCAGGAGGCACATGTGAACGGGATTCTACCACACACCATGAGGGAGGGAGTTATTTCCCATCTACTGAAGGCCGGGGGGTGACGTTGCAGACCCTTCCTCATATAGACCCCTCACAATGCTAAAAAACACCAATGTTAAAATATTGTGTAAGCTCCTGGCAACCTGGCTGGGGGGGGTGAATCAGGAATTGGTGCTTGAAGAGCAGGGTGGCTTTATGCCGACCCGTAGCGCTACCTTCAATCTACGAAGGCTCATGCATATCCTGCACGAAGCCATGAATGACGACCACAAAATGGCTTTGGTCTCCCTAGACTTAGAAAAAGCCCTTGATACTGTGGAGTGGTGTATCTCATGGCTGTGTTGAGGGGTGTGGGGTTTGGGCCTGTTTTTTGTAGTTGGGTGCAGCTCCTATATAGTAGTCCCATGGTCTGCATCAAGCTAGGGGAGAACTCTTGAAGGGGTGGTTGGTGAGGAGATGTACTAGGCAGGTTTGTCCCCTTTCAACCCTCCTATTTGCTCTTGCAATTGAACCCCTAGCCATATTACTGCGTGAGGAGTTGGAACCGTGAGGGATCCGAGTGGAGGGTTCCACACGTCATCTCACTCTGTACGGATGTGCAATGCGTATAAGTTCAAAGCCTGCGAGGATGTGCAGATATGAATGGGGCTACTTAATGGGTTTGGAAGGCTTCCTGGCCTTTGGGTCAATGTCCGGAAGTCAGTCTTGTTTCCCATTAGGAGACTGACTGGGGCACCAACTACCCGACTGCCTGATTTAGGCCTCGGCTGGGAGACAGAGGGATTTCGATACCTAGGTATATGGGTCACCCACACCGAGGTAGTGTTTTGGCACTTGAATGTCGATAGCATTGTGAATGGCCTTGAAGGCTCCATAGCATTCTGGAACAGACTTTCCTTATCTGTCATAGGTAGGGTCTCAGTGGCCAAGATGATCTCTGTTCCTCTCTGCCTTTATCTTGTTCAGAATGTGAAGTTTCTGCTGGGGCCGCAATACTTTCACAAACCAGACAGCTGGGGAGGCCTTGCTTATCTTTCAGGAGGTTCAGGAGACATTTGATGTGGGACTGGGTCACTTCCTCCAGTATGCTAAATTGGAGAGTGTTGCACGGGAGGTGTGGGCTTGTTTTCCCGTGGCACCTCAGCCCTCTCAGATACTTGCTGGCCTGCTTCATTGGAGGTAGGGGAGGCCCCTCATTATCTTATTCTATGTGGCGATACGGGGAGATATGGTAAATGCTACCTACGCTGTCTTTGGGGCCTAGGAGAGGGAATTGGAGAAGCCCACTGGGGATGCAGATTGGACACACACATGCAAGTTGGTAAGGAGGATATCCTGCAATTATAGATTTAAATTGCTCCACTTCAATTTTTTACCTGCCACATATGTGACCCCTAGGCAGCTGACTAGGATGGACCCCCTAGAGGGAGGCACGTTGTGCATGGTGCAGAGTGTTAGGGGCCACCTTCTTGCATTTGGCCTGGGCTTGTGTTGGGATTCTGGAATTCTGGAGGGAGGTAGTGCCTATAAGTGTGGGTGCAACAGGCTTGGCAATCCCTCTAACTCCGCTGGCATGCCTCCTGGGGGTTGTGGCGAAGGCCAAAGGGCAGAAGATTCCCTACAAGCTTGCTCTGCTTTCGGCCAAATTGTGACTAGCCATTGGGTGGATGGGCACTCAAGTGCTACTGAAGTCTTTGTGGCTGTGGGATTTGCTGGAATGGGGGGTGACGGAGGAGATGCACATGCGCCATACCCATACTGATGAGGCTACTGTAGATGCAATTGTGCTATGGGGGTCCATAGTTAATAGGTTAATGGATGAGGGTGACTGGCTCAGAGGATGGCTCAAATGTTAAGGTATGATTTTGTGCACTCTATACCGAAGTATAACAGATGTGCCAACCAAGTACGTCATTGTTGTATTACTTGCTGTATACTAGGCTCAATGACTTGGATTTGATATTTCTTGCTCCCATACTGGTTATTTCCTTTTCTGCTGCCTATGTTCTACCATGTACACTGTTATACTACATGTACTGCTGTAATCTGTGAATGTGAGGTTACTCCTTGTGTACATTTGGGGCCATGCACTATTTGTTTAT
The DNA here is from genome assembly GCF_031143425.1 of Pleurodeles waltl. NCBI lineage: Eukaryota > Metazoa > Chordata > Amphibia > Caudata > Salamandridae > Pleurodeles > Pleurodeles waltl. The sequence goes on along the minus strand of NC_090440.1, from coordinate 1,643,375,181 downwards.
GTTGTGCTCTGTTTAAAAAATTATGGAACACCTATTTACTTTACTTATATTTTAGTTATAGGCTACTAGGTTTGTAGGGCTAAAGGGTGGGAAGGTAACTAAGCAATAACTAATTAGTAATTTATTAATATTTTTAATTAATTATTTAATTGATTTTTAACTATGTAAAATATGGAATATCGATTTATTCTACTACTATTTTAGTTGCAAGATGCTAGTTTTGTAGGGGTATAGGGTGAGAAGTTAATACATTAAAAAATAAATAATTATGAATTATTATTGCAAATTAATTGTTTAATTGTATTTTAAATATTTAAATTATGGAATACTTATTTATTTTAATTATATTTTAGTCGAGGGCTGCTAGATTAGTCTAGGCTGGGAAGTTAACTAAGGAATAATTAATAAAAAATCAATTATTAATTGTTAATTTATTATTAACTTCAACTATGTAATTTATGTAATTTTTTTAAGTTATATTTTAGATGTGAGTTGCTAGGTTTGCTAGGGGTATATGGAGAAAAGTTAATAAAGTTTTCGGTGAATTTCTATGTTTTTATTAATGTAAGTAAGATGCTCATCGCCATGCGCAATGTGGGGTTGGGTGCACAGCCTGGCTCTGTGCCCAAGACCCCCACTGCGTACAGCCTTTGGGTGTACACAGTGATGCAGAGGGTTGGCCATCCAAACAGGGGGATGGGGAGCCAACAGGTAGAAGTAACCTTTTTTTCCTTATTTCCCTGTTCCCAAGAGCACAGGCAGGGACAAAAATTAGTGCTCTCACCCAGCAGGTGGCTTCTCGTGGGCAGAGAAACAGTGTCATGGGGTAGGCTCCCTGGGACACAAGCATTGAGCCTGCGCTGGGGGATGTAGTCTCCGGGACTTTGATGAGCTTAGGGAGGGTGGCTGTATGCCCCTCACCTTTTAAATAATTTTGGCCCTGTGGTAGGGTCCTCAGAGTCTTTTGAGGCACTGGGAGTGAGGCTGCATGCCCCCTTCCCCTGAAATATTGAACCTGCATTGGGGGATGGGGTCCCCAGGCCTCGGGAAGGAGGACCACATGCCTGCCTCACCTAGTAAATCGACTATGCCAAACCCCCGACCCTGGCTCACTTTTTTTTATTAAAAGGGTGGAAGTCCACACTTTTTTTTATTAGTAAGTAAAAATGTTTAGGGTTCCAGGGACACCCCCACCATCAGGCCTGGTGGGGGAAGGGTACACCCCCTTATATGTGTTTTTTTTACATTTTGTGTGGGCAGGTGACTGAGTCCCCGAGTCCAAGATGGCTGCTGACACATCGTTGTTGATGTGATGGCAGCCAATCAAATCTCACCTTGAGATCTGCCAGCCCTGCAGATCATCCATAGCATAAACTATAGAAAGATTTTGAGCTTTGAGAAGCAAATACGTTCTTACCCAGGTCTGTCTTTTATGTTGTGTTAAGAAACTATGAGCACTGTGGGGATTTAAAGGTTATATTGACGATTGTTGGATTAGCTCGTGACCAAGGAGACTCAGTCTCTGAAGTGTGTTGAGTTTGATTGTCATCACCGAATAAAGTTTCACTTTGCAGCATATCGTGGCCACTACTGTTTGTTCGGACGGAGCCTTAAACCGAGGTATGTTACATCTGAATCCGCATCCAAGACAGAAAGAAGCCCGTACTCCAAGAAAATGTTGCTGCGAACGTTTAAAGCTAACACATTTTGATCTACACAGTGTTTTTCGAAGCCAAGTTTGTGATAGGTGCTTTCTTCCCCTTTGACCCACAGCAGCATCATAAACGTAAACAAAAGACTTCACCACAAATCAAACATAAATGTAACAGGTATACAGGCAAATGATCATATTCTGCATAAAACATGTAATAAACAAAGTTCCTTGTCAAACTCTTTTAAAATAATAGCCATGCACAAACATAAGGATCTATGATACAGGAAATATATTACGTGTACTGTTACCTAACAACCTCTCAACACCATCAAAAGATACTGCACAAAAACACGGCTAAATAAAGACGGCAACAACGTATGTGGCAAGTGGCTAAATCCATCTCACAAAATGTAATACAATTTCAGCATAATTAGTATTACTGTCCTCAGAACTCCCCTGCCAAAATACATGACATTTCATTGCAAAAATCAACAACCAAAGGGCTGAAATGAAAAATTAGGGCAAAGCCTGTCATAGCCAGTGTGTAACCTCCACACATATGAGATCTTAAATATACAACACAAAATTATCTACTAAAATAAACATTTGACGAAAAACGTGGGAAAGAGGGAAAAGGCGAAGACGGAAAAGGGGGACATAATATCTCTCATGAGAGATATCACCAGCAAAGTCTTTAACCAATGTGTACATGTAGTTTTTCTTCTTTGTTGAGACCACCTGGATATCTGCTGCTCAGTCTGATAATGTATTCTGATTTCATATATATATATATTCACTGAAAAAACAAAGGTTACAGGGACATTATAGTTAGAAAAATAAAATTTGAAATTTGAAAAAATATAGAAATTCACTAAAAAAAACAAAGGTTTCAGGGTCATTACAGTTAGGCTCACATTTTAAACATACAAACCATAGAAATTCACCTATTATAGTAAGAGTTATCTCAAGTAACTATAACTCATGCCCTAAGGTAACTAAAGCTCACGCTCCCTCCATGCACAGTTTTTTTGTCAAAAATTTTACTGCAAATATTACATTGATATTATCAATGGTGTTATCAAAGATGTCATGAGTGCCGTAATTTGTGGGGTAATTAGCAGTGCATGGCGTGAATTTCTATGGTTTTTGTACATATAATTACGTATAGTAAATTTCATTACTATACCTTAATCCAACCACTGCGGCGGCGGTTGGCTCCAAGGCCTGCCTATAATCCCTTATAAGCACCCAATATTGCTCCATTTCTGGCCTTCAGCCCTGCAATGTGACCCTGCAGCCAACCACCCCAACCACCCAACCCCATGCTGCACACGGTTCTTTGGCCATGCGTGGCAGGAGTTGGCTGCAGCCTGTCTCTCTGGGTGTGAGAATAGGTGTGAGAGGGTGTAGCTGGGGTTGACAGTGGCTGTGAGAGTGTCTTTCTGGGTGTGAGATTGGATGCATCAGTGTCTTAGTGGGTGCGTCAGTGTCTGTGTGGGTCTGTGAGTGGGTGCGTGAGAGTTTCAGTGGGTCTCTGAGTGGGTGTGTGAGAGCCTGAGTTGGTCTGTGAGTTGGTGCTTGAGTGTCTGAGTGGGTCCGTGAGTGGGTGTGTAAGGGTCTGAGTGGCACTGTGGGTGGGTGCACAAGGGTCTGAGTGTGTTTGTGAGTGGGTAGGTGTCTAAGTGGGTCTGTGAGTGGGTACATAGAGAGAGCAAGAGAGATAGAGAGAGTGACAGGGCCACCGGGGGAGCCTCCGCCATCTCCGCAGTCCTAGCTGGCTCCCCACATACTGAAGTAGTCAGCATTGCTCCCACAAGCAGTTTCCTGCTTGTGAGAGCAATGTTTTCATCTGTTTTCCCCCACTCATATTTGCCTGCTAGGAAACAGATAAAAACTCTGTTTTCTGCCAGCGGGAGCTGTTTGACAGCTCCCTCTGTCAGAAAGTGGACTTTGTTTGCTTTTGCTTGGTGGGTCAGCTCACCAAGCAAAAGTAAACAACTGTGTTCCAGGGTTGGGCAACCCGGGACATAGCAGGAGCCGGGCCTGGGCTGTGGTGGTCCCCAGGGCCATTTTTGGCTCCACAATAATTTTCCTGGGGAGGTGGTGGTCCCCAGGGCTCGGGGTCCGTAACAGACCCCCTTCACTCTTTTATTGTGGCCCCCGGGAGGACGTGGTCTCCTACGCTGTAGGGGGGGTGCATGCCCCCATGCATCACATTAGTTTAAAGCCCCAGGGAGGTGGAAGTCCCTGGGGCTGTTCGGGAGTCACATGGCCCCCCATATCATATTAGTTTAGAGCCCCTGGAGGTGGCAGTCCCCAGGGCTGCAGGGGGGGGTTGAGCACCCCCACCCTATATTTGATTAAAGATCCGCGGAGGTGGTGGTGCCTGGTGCTAGGTTAGGCCGAGTGGCGGCTGCCTTATACTTGTTTTAAGTCTAGGGAGGTGGAGGTGGGCCTCCCTATCCATTTTGATAAAAGCCAAGGGAAGGTGGTAATCCCCAGGGCTGTGGGAGGGCCAGGCAGCTCCCCAATGCAAAAAGTAATTGCCCCTGCAGCCTGGCCCACCTCGGTGTTGGTCACAAAACAAGGGTGGGAACCTGCACTTGTGTTTTTTTTAATTTTCAGCAGATCCATGGAGCAGCACTGAACATTTTTTTTAATGCTTTTTAAACCCTGACCCCTTTTGTTATTTTTTAACTTGTTTTTCTGGGACTCGGCTCTGACTCCACATGCAGCCCTATTTCTCCTCAGGCACCACACAGAAATTATATATGAAGGCAGCACTATTCAGGTCAAAATCTGTACCTTTATTTCATAATTGCATCAACACAGTAGTGCACAAGTGGTCTTTATTCACAAAGCATGGTGACATGTTTCAGCCGTAGCCTTCGACTGGCCATGAAAACAAACAAAGTGCAAGTGCATTTAAAAAAGAGGACACAGAGCCCCTCCCATCCAAAACATTTAAAGGAAACACCAAAACATACATTGTTTGGGCGACAGAGACATCAACTCTATTTGTTGTATTACATAATTTTCTAAAATTATCACAATTGAGTATTCTGAGTGCATTTTGAATCTTTAAAATTATGGCATTATATAGTTTGCATATGGTTATAGTACAGGCCACAATATATCCTTGATAATAATAAAATACATTCCAGTATAAGTACTATTTCATTCCCATGGTGCCAATAATAATTATTTTATACACCAGAAAGGTTATAGTAAGATTGAATTTACTAATCAGCAAACCATCTTCATTGTTATTGCCATTATATCATTATACAAATATTGGAACCAGTGTACCTTATTGAGTACAACCTGACTAAAACACAACATAACTATAGCATAGCCTTAATTTTATAGTAAATTTAAGCAATAATAATCCTAATATATTAGTCTATAAACAAACTAATAATATCCAAGGAAAAGTTCTGTATTACTGTACTATCCACTAATGCGTTCCTGCACTCAGTTCCATTCATGATTCCTTCACATTACGCTAAACAATCACCAGGGAACGACAAGAAAAGGACAGAAAATGAAAAAAAGAAAGAAAGGAGAAAGGAAAAAAAAATTAGAGAAAGGGTAGAAAAAGAAAAAGTTATAAAAGGAGGTAAAATTCAAAGGGGGAAGAGGGGATACATTGGAAAATGCAGAATATAGTTCATAATATTCTCTAAAGTAAAAGAATATTGATCATCATGACACAAAAACTCCACTTCAGCTGTATCTACACCATTAATTATAATCAAATCTATACGCACCATAGGCCTTAACTGAATAAGTGAGCTCCTGGTCTCTTATTTTATTTTACAAAAGTGACCATAACCCATATCATGAGCTATTTTTCACAGATTATTCCAATCATACACCTTATCCCTTTACTGTCATAATTCATGATATTCTCCACTAGAGGTTTTGAAACTTCCTCTCAAAAAAGTGACCAGTGCCATTGATAAGTGCAAAACATTTACAATCATCCATAGTATCCCCCTTGTTAGTAGCTGTTTTTCAAGATTGTTCCAATTATACACATTATCCCTGTACTGTCATCATTGAAGATATTCTCCACTAGGGGATTTACATCTCCTTCTCAAAAAAGGCACCCAGTGTCCATGTGAAATGCAAAACATTAACAATCATTCGTACTATTTTTTGGTCTCTATTCCAAAATGTGACCAGTGCCCGTTTAAAGTGCAAGACATTGGCGATCATAACATTAAGCCTTCATTTACAAGCACATTATTCATTATAATAAGCCTCACAATCCCCACAGATCATAATGTGTAAACTCCTGGTTTCTTGTTTTATATCATTTTGTTTTAAGAGCACACACTTCTAAAGGCCCCAGTAAAATAGATCCATATCATCCTTAAACTCCATATTGCCCCAAATAGTTTGTATACATCGCATGAAAAGGTTACTACATCTCACAAAAACACATGGAGTTTGGCATCAGAATTCAGACCCCATGGAATTTCTGTATTCATTAACATGATCCGTTTGGGCTCCGACTGCCTCAAGGAACGTTCACGGTCAACTACTCTTGGTTTTCTATTAACCCAATAAAGGCCATGATAACATAGACCTGAGAAGTCCCCACCATGACTCTCCCAAACATGTTTGGCAATTGCATATGTCATGCCCTTGTTTTACACAGCTCTCAGATGTTGCAATATATGCAGTTTCAGTTTATTAATAGTGCTACTTATATATTGTTTCCAACACCTGCATTCTAAAACATATACAACTTATTGGGTGTCACAGTTAATCCAATCATTGATTTTAAAAGTCCTGCCATTATGCAATTGAAAAGTACTGACATTTCATCTATATTAGAATGCTTTACATTTTTGGCACCTCCAAAACCTTTTTGTTGCTGATGTAACCAGTTTGTTCTATCTTTTGACACTATATCTCCCACAAAACTACTTGTTAGATATTGTCCCAACAATTTTGTTTTTATATATGTCACCATAGGATTATCTGGTAGCCTTTGTCTCATAGTGACATCCAATTTAAGCAAGTGTGAATATTGTTGGAATGACTGTTTCACTGATTTATTTGAAGCATCATGTTCCATTATGTACTGAATGATCTGATAGATTCTCTGATTTTCCTGGAATGCTGATAGGTACCAAATTCATCCCTCTGACATACCCGGGCCCTCCTCAAAGCATCTTCTACTACACTTTGGGGATAACCCTTCTCCATGAATGTGCGACACATTTCTGAAGCTTTTTGTGCAAATTAATTCTCCTCTGAGCAATTCCCCTGGGATCTCAGCAACTCCCCATAAGGGATACTCCATGTAATGGCCTTTGGGTGTCAGATATTCACATGGAGTAGAATATTGCAACTCGTGGGCTTCCTATACAACTTGCTACACACCTTGTCATTCCCTGTATATACCGGAAAGTCCAAATAGGTGATACTGGTGGGACTAATATACGGTGTGAAAGTGTATAGGGACTGCTGTCCCATGATTTCATAAAATCACTTAGTTATTTCTCCTTTCCATGCCAAAACAAAAATATATTGTTTATAAAGGGCACCCATAGTACAATTTTATTCAGGAGGCCTTTATTTTTATCTGTTTACATGAATTCTGCCTCCCATTGGCCCATCATCAAATTTGCGTATGTTGGTGCAAATGAAGTACCCATAGCTGTTCCTCATGTTTGCAGATAATATTTGCTGTTATACAGAAATGTGTTATGAGTCAGGCAAAACCCCAACATTTTGAGTAGCATCCCCATAAGTTCAAGAAAGCTAGGAGAACATGATTTTACATTGTACTCACAAGCCTTTATGTCATCCTTATGTTCTATTGATGTATATACAGTCACTACACCTACTGTTGCCATTAAGTAACCGTTTTTCAAAGGGATACCAGTAATACGACTCAAAAAGTCAATTGACTCCCTGATCTACAATGGCAAAGATGGCACATATGGAAATAAAAATATATCTATGAATCTGGATGTATTCTTTAATAGAAATCCTATGGGTCTTACTATTGGTCTCCCAGGATGATTACTCGTACTCTTATGTATTTTGGGTAAGAAATAAATAGTTGGCATTATGTTCATGCCAGCTTCTAAGTTTTCAATGGTAAATCATGGCATCTGTAGATGTAGGATCCTTGTCTAGTTGTTTATAGCTCTCCTTGTCACCAATCTGTCTCATCGCCTCTTTTATATATTTGTCATGATCCATGATGATGATGATATTGCCTCCTTTATCAGAGGGTTAGATTATTATTAGATTATTTTGTAATTCTTTTAATGCCTTCCAGTCATCCTTTGTCATATTCCCTCTGTGTATATTGCCTTCTCCATCTCTTTCCTTCTTACCATAGATATTATACATTTCATTCGTCATAATCTTTTGGAAGACATCAATTTTGTTCCCAGCCTGTAATTGTTGACAAAACGTTGATCTCAATCTACATCCACTACTTATAGTCCAATCTATTGATATAACCATCAGGTTACAAATTTCTTTATCTGAAAGACTGCTAGTTGGTAGCGCAGTTCCAATATTGCTGGACTCCTCTTCTAGGCTATGCAGATCCCACAATTTATCCATCTCATTGATTTGTATAGTCAATATCTCAGTGAGATTTGACTAATTCTGTTGTTTCCATTCATGATCCTTTTCATGGCACAATATTTTTGCAGTTTGAGTTTATGACAACATTTTTATAGATTGATTCTTGCGTTGGGGAGATTCATTTTGGCCAGAGGGACAAATGTAAGGCCCTTCTCCAATAATTTAAGATGTTGTTCTTACAACACCAATGACAATAGATTGATGACCAAACTATTGTTCACACTTTTCAATCTCTTTTGTTTTCTTTCCTTTTGCCTCTGCCTCTTCCTTTTGGACCTTCTGACAGATTTGTGTTTGGGGTGGCTGTCTTGAACTCTCCTCACCTCCCTCCTCTTGTTTGCATCTTCAGCAAATTTAATTTTCCCTAGAAATCCAATCTTAATGTTCAGATTATTGGATTCTCATCCCCTGAGCTCACTCCCGAGCTATCAATGCTAGAAAAAGTAATATCTCTATACAAGTCCTTATCCATTACATGTCATTTATACAAGGCATTCTTGTCTCAATATCATTCAATATCTTCATAATTTCTTCTTTATTCTTCGATGGCTCTAGAATTGTTTCAATCTCTTTAATTTGTTTCACTGTTTGTTGTAAAAGACACTCAACCTGAATTATCAATGTTTGCATTCATTTAAAAGAGCATTCTATGGTGTCAGCTTGCCACTGTTTTAACAGGTCGGGGTCTATATTACTCAATGTAGGTAGAACAAAGATCCTTAACCCCCGGGGGATTAGTTTAACCTCTATATATTTCTTCAATGTGGACATCTTCCACCATGCACTTCCTTTATCCATGCTCTCTCTGATTCTCTTGACAAAGTGTGAGGATTATTATCTCCATTGTATTTTTCTGTCCTAGTGTTATCAGTAACATTGCCTTGTTTCTCAAATAAATTCTTAAAGGCTTGTTCCATTTTAGCCGTCATTGTTATGCTTTCATTGCCCTGGTGTTCCTTAAATCAACAAAATGAATATGTACCTCTCGCAACAATTTCTCCTCCAATATATGTATTCAACCTGAAAAAGACGTTCATATATTTTCAAAACTTGACCACAACATCAACCGGAATAGGCATTTGATGGGATGTAAGCCTTAAATATATGGCTCCATACTGCCAGTTGATAAACTTAGGGCCAGATTACGACATTGACGGTCTCAAGGACTGCCATTGGCACAGTGGTGGTCAGACCTCTGCAGTTGCATCAGTCTGACCGCCATTTAACGAGGTTGGCGGGAAGATCTGCCAATCTACCATCGCCCCTGCCAGGATCTTCAATCCCGATGGTCTGATGGGGGGTGCAGGTTGTAATCAGCCAGAGCGGCATTGAACGCTGCCCCGCCCTGCTGATTACAACTTTGTTCTCCGCCAGCCTTTTCATGATGGTACCACCACCAAAAAAAAGGCTGATGGGGAGAGGGGCAGCGGTCCTCTTGCCCAGCATCCTCAAAATGCTCTGTGCTGTGCAGACAGTGCACATTTGGAAGGTGCTGGTGCCCCCTGCAAATGAAAGAACATCTACTTTGAATTATTCATTACACGTTTCATGCAGGATTGTATATTATGAGGGCCAAAAGAAAGAGAGACTCCCAAAGATGCCTTTCCCCATTTTTGTTCCTTTAAATTTTTTTTGTCCTCGATACATACACTTAAACCAGACACATATGTATAGATGAACTCCAGAAGAGCCAAACACATGTGGGGGGGTAAGAAAATTAGATACTGGAAGGAATTCATAGTTCGCCATTCTACGTCAAAGGGATTTTTATAATTTTTGAACAGAACTACAGCCTGAACCGCAGAAAGCGTGTTTTATGATTTAGTGTAAATCCCTTCAGTAGCTTTGGAGATAATAGAGATTAGAAAATATAAATATCTAGGGACGCGAATCCTCTGCGGATCCAAATATCCCCTGCTAATATCTGATTGGCTGCCAACACTTCCAAGGAAGTGTTGACAGCCATCTTGGGACACGGCTTCAGCTGAGGCCCACCAAAAAAGGGAAAAGAAAGAAAAGGGGCCATGGTAGTGTAACCCTGAACCCCTAGCCTTGGTCTGGTGGTCCCTCACCAAGGCTGAAAAGCTTTTTTTTTAAATGTCAGAAAAGTCCACAGATCCGGATCCGCAGATTTTCCCAACATTTCTATTTAAAAAGGGTGGTCTCCCCCCTTTTTGTTTTTTTGTGGTCCCAGGTTAGCTGGGTCCCTAGGGCACTGGGGGATTTAAAAAGGAGGGGAGCACAATAGCCCCCCTTCTAGGGCTTGTATGAGCCCTGGGGACCACCACCTCCCCAGGGCGATCAGAAACAAAAATGCAGGGGGCCGCAAGGCCTCCCCACACCCTGAAGGCCACCACCTTCCCAGGACAACACAATACTTTGATATGGGGGAGACTTGTATGGCCTCTTCCAGAGTCCCGGGGACCGACACCTCCATGGGACTAAATGAAATCTGAATGCGGGGGGCCAACATGGCCCCACACACCATGGGGACCACCATCCTATCAGGGAAACCCAATATTTTGATATAGGGGAGGCCTGTATGGTCTCCCCCAGAGCTCCAGGGACTGCCCCCTACCTGGGGTTAAATGAAATCTGAATGCGGGGGCCCGCATGGCCCCCACACCCTGGGGACCACCACTTCCCCAGGTCAAAACAATATTCTGATATGGGGGAGAACCACATGGCCTCCACCAGAGCCCTGGGGACCGCCACCTACCAAGGGCAAAATAAAATCTGCATGTAGGGGGTCTGTTGCAGACCCCTGGCACAAGGGACCACCACCTCCCGTGGCTATTCCTGTAATTTGAGGGGGCCCATGGGGACCATCACCTCTCTGAGGTAAAAAAAGAGAATGAATGCAGGGGGACCGAGTGCCCTCCAACAGACCTGGGGCCAACACCTCCCCAGGCAAATATTGAATTATGTGGGGGGGCCACTTGCCTCCCCCCCACAGCCCTCAGGACTGCCACCTCCCTGGGCAAAAATAGAATTATATGTGGGGGCCGCGTGGCCCCCCACAGCCCATGGGATGGCCTACTTCCCGGGGAAAATATTGAATTATTTGCAGGGGGGTCGCGTGCCACCCCCGCAGCCCTGGGGACCACCACCTCCCCAGGGTAAAATAAAAGAATAAAGGGGACCCATTGCACACCCCCGGCCCTGAAGACCACCACCTCCCCAGGGCTATTTCCATAAATTATGTGGGGGCTGTGCAGTCCCCCCAGAGCCCTGGGAACCACCACCTTCCCAGGGCTAAAATTAAAGAATGAAGGGGGTCCGTTGCGGCCCCTCAGCCTTGGGGACCCCCACCTCCCTGGGGCAAATGAAATATTGGAAATAGGCGGCACGGCCTCCCTCGTGGAGCCATACATGGCCCTTAGGACCACCACCCGACCAGGGCCATCTCCTGCTATGTCCCAAGATGCCCATCCCCGGGACATATATGTTTGCTTTTGCTTGGTGGGAACTGACAGTTCCCACCACATGAAAGCAAGCATAACTCAATTTTCAGAAGGGGAAGCTGACAAACAGTTCCTGCTTGCAGAAAGCAGAGTTTTAATCTGTCTCCCTGCACGCAAATATGCGTGCAGGAAAACACATCAAAACATTGCTGTCGCAAGCATGGAGCTGTTACTTAAAACAGCTCCCTGATTGTGGGAGCAATGTCGGCTCCCCAAGACGCGCAGAGCTAGTTAGGACCATGGGGGCCTTCAGGCTCCGCCCCGGTCCTCAGTTGGCAGCAAACATCTTGCTTGTATGCCACTTCGAAATTATTCCATGGAGAGACCACTGCAATAACAATAGCCTCTCCATAGAATGACTTCAAAGTGGCACACAACGTTTGGTTGCAAATGTTATGTTACCTTTTGATACACAGCAGTACAGAGTCTCTTGTGGCTTACTAGTAAGGCTCTTGGACTGTCACTCGTAGGTTGAAGGTTCAAGTCCTGGTATCTCATACAGTGTGTCTGTTTATTTACTAGGGTTTTGACTGTTACTCCTAGTAATTAAACATGTATCTCTTTTCGCCTTCAAAGTAGGAATGTCTTATGTGTGGCCTAGAGGTTACAGTCTCAGGATCCTGAATGTTGAGTGTTCCAGCCTAGGTGTGTCAGCAATAACATTCCTGTTTTAATTACTTTTCAAATGCAAATATTTAAGATGTGTACTGAAATGTAATTGCACTCTTTTTGGTGGACGAATACATTTTTCTTTTCAATTTGTCCTAAAATATATCATTCATCAAAGTCCAGAAAAACTGTCTGGGTGGTTACAGGGAGTTGGACACAGGCCATGCTTTGCGGCCAACCCCTGCAGCGTGCGTGATGCAGGGTTTGGTGATTATAGGGCCTTGTCTGCAGGAGCTGATCACAGGCCATGCCCTGAGGCCAACCACCACTGTGCAAGGCCGAAAGCATGCGTGGTGTTGGTTGGATTATTGTATAGCAATTAAAACTACTTTATGTTAAAAAAAACATAGAAATTCACTGAAAAAAACAAAGGTAACAGGGATGCTATAGTTAGGAAAAAGAATTGAAACAACATTAGAGATTCACTTAAAAAGACAAAAGTTACAGGGACGTTATAGTTAGGTTCTGAAGTTACTGACACAAAAACTTAGAAAGTTAGCAGCTATAGTTAGAGTTATTTCGAGTAACTATAACTTGCGCCCTCGCCATGCACTAACTACCACAGATATTACAGCACTCATGACGATTTTTATAACGTCAATAATAATATCAATGAAACATTAGAAGTCAAATTATTTATGAAAAAACTGTGCATGGCGGGGCCATAGATAGATAGATAGATAGATAGATAGATAGATAGATGGGTATTCTTAGACTTAGGGTGCTGTATAAATTATGCAAAGAAGAAGCAGAGAGCTCTGGGTAGTTCCCAAGTATAGGTGGAGAGCAACTCCTGTATAGAGCACCCACAACACCAGCGACACTATGGGGGTCATTACAACATTGGCGGTAAAAGCCGCCTACCGCCGTGCAGAAGACCGCCAACACACCGCTGCGGCCGAGGAATATCGCCACGGTTATTATGACCCAAAGCCCGGAATCCACCAAAATTTAGACACCCACACAAGTCCGCCACACCAAAGGCCAGTGATAAACTGGTGATAACAAAACCTTCACGCCAACAGGAATACGCCCATACTATCACGACTCACAAATCCACGCAGCGGTCTTTCAACCGCGGTATTCCATTGGCGGTACACACCGCCGCGCTCAAAATACACACACTTTTACAAAACACATCCACATTGGACAATTCAAAATATACACACCTGATACACATACACACACCACTCCCACACATCCAATACAATATAAAACACCCACCCACATCACCCACAAACCCCTACGACCACAATTGCGACTGAAGGCCAGAGAGAGAGACCACCATCTATAAACTAGCATCCACAGGCACTCAACACCATCACTCACATAACATCCACGCACCCCACACAACACACCTCTAAATATCACCCCACGCATCACAACACACACCACCCCACACATCACCCACACCACCCAATGGCACCGCAAAAACACCCCAAGTTCTCTGAGGAGGAGCTCAGGGTCATGATGGAGGAAATCATCCAGGTAGAGCCACAGCTATTCGGATCACAGGTGCAGCACACCTCCATAGCTAGGAAGATGGAGCTATGGCGAAGAATCGTGGACAGGGTCAACGCAGTGGGACAGCACCCAAGAACACGGGATGACATCAGGAAGAGGTGGAACGACCTACGGAGGAAGATGCGTTCCGTGGTCTCAAGACACCACATCGCGGTTCAGAGGACTGGCGGCGGACCCTCCCCCTTCCCCCACAACTAACAACATGGGAGGAGCAGGTCTTGGCTATACTGCATCCTCAGGGCCTCGCAGGAGAAGCTGGAGGAATGGACTCTGGTAAGTCAAATCTTTACTACGTCATCCCCCACCCAACCTGCATGCCATCACATACCCCCACCCTTGCCCTCACCCCCATCACTCCAATTCCTCACACATATCCCAATATCACAAACCACACATCCCAAACCCAAGCCCTGCATGCAACACCAAAGCATGGACACCCATCACCAAAGCATGGCCACTGCACATACCCATACACCCCCCTAAACCATCATCACATAAGGTCCTACACAGGAATGCAAGCACTGGGGTACACGGTCACCCACCCATTGCACACCATGGCACACATAGATGCAATAATCATGCTTTTACACCGCTGCAGGACCTCTACCCAACATCACCGGACAGGAGGGTCCAGACATGTCCACTCCACCAACAGAAGAGGCCCACAGTGATGACAGCAGCTCTGTCCAACTGGATCTAGATGACCAGCCCGGCCCATCTGGGACCTCGGGACAGTCGGTTCCCCTCACACTGGCACAAGCCACTACAGAGCTTCCCCCCTCTGGAAACACCAGCATAGCACCCACCCAGCGGGCCCATACCTCTGTCCCCAGGACACATCAAGCAGCAGTGTGTCCACCACTACAGGGAACCCAGGCTAACCCACCACCCCAACAACAACAGGGACCTGGGGGCAGTGGCATTGGGCACACGGTTCAAGGGACAGAGGCACAGGAACACAGGGGAACTGGGAGGGCTGCTGTGCGACAGGGGGGGGACAGGCCCAGAGAACCCACTCTCCACGAGGCCTTCTCCAACATCATGGGAGACTACCACCATTCCCAGGAGACAATGGCAACGGTACTGGCCAAGTTTCAGGAGACCCAGCTGCTGCAAGAGGAACAGTATTTGGGCTCCAGGGAGGAACTCAAATCCATCAATTCCACCCTGGGCACCATTGTAGGGGTGCTGAAGGAACTCATGAACACCAGGAGGGACACTGTGGCACAACAAGGGGCCCCTGACACTAGCCTGGACGATGAACTGCCCACCACCGCCGCCGGCGCTGGTGGACAGGAAGCACCGCCACAGGACCACCACACCAGCACCCTACCCCCTGCAGAGGGAGAACCACAGTCCCTGAGATCTAGGACAAAGACAGAGAACGATGCCAAGACCCCCGCCAAGATATGAGACCGCCCTGATTGTCATCCATTTGTCCCACCTTGTCACCCTGTCCATCCTTAAGCTGCCCCAACTCCACTTCCGATGCCCCTTTGGACAATGCACCTGTGAGACTAATAGACTGGACTCTGCCATAGACATTCCTCCACCATCACCCCTCACCATTTTACAACCCCCTCCAATATTGAGAACTTAAATAAACACCCTTAAAGCACAAAACAATCTGGAGTCTGTCTGTGATTTCGAAATAGTGTATTAGCAATTACAGTGGCAAAATGCTCTTTCAAATGTAATGTCAACATACCTATATCACACAGCTCTAGTCCATGAGGAAACAAAGCAGATGTCACACAGTGGGACCCACATCTGTGAAATCGTAAGAGAAAGTGACAACTGAGTGACCATACACTGGGTGAAAATGACAGACAGTAGAGAGGTAGTAGGTTTAAATTAGATGTAGCAGGCAGTGTTGTCTTCTTACCTGTGTCTCACTGGAAGTATTGCAGGATCACATAGTTCCTGTTGTCGATGTCCTCTTCTTCTGCTTCCTCGTCTTCACTGTCCACAGGCTCCACAGCTGCCACAAGACCTCCATCTGGACCATCCTCCTGCAGAAAAGGCACCTGTCAAGTTGTGAAGCATACAGCAAGCCACGATGATCTGGCACACCTTCTTTGGTGAGTAGAATAGGGAACCACCTGTCATATGGAGGCACCGGAACCTGGCCTTCAGGAGGCCGAAGGTCCGCTCTATAATCCTCCTAGTTCACCCATTGTAGCGTTCCTCTGCCCTTGTCCTGGGATTCCTCACTGGAGTCAGTAGACATGACAGGTTGGGGTAACCAGAGTCACCTGCAAATGGAGAGGGACAACTGTTAGACACACACTAACTCATAGGGACATCCACAGACCCAGACAACTATTTCCACTGTATTGGGTCTATGTGCTCACCTAATAACCACACCCGGTGCCTCTGTAGTTGCCCCATCACATAAGGGATGCTGCTATTCCACAGGATGTAAGCGTCATGCACTGAGCCAGGGAATTTTGCATTCACATGGGAGATGTACTGGTCTGCCAAACACACCATCTGCACATTCATGGAATGGTAACTCTTCCGGTTTCTGTACACCTGTTCACTCCTGCGGGCGGGACCAAGGCCACATGTGTACCATCAATGGCACCAATGATGTTGGGGATATGTCCCAGGGCATAGAAGTCACCTTTCACTGTGGCCAAATCCTCCACCTGAGGGAAAACGATGTAGCAGCGCATGTGTTTCAGCAGGGCAGACAACACCCTGGACAACACGTTAGACAACATTGGCTTGGACATCCCTGATGCCATGGCCACTGTTGTTTGAAAAGACCCACTGGCCAGGAAATGAAGTACAGACAGGACCTGCACTAGAAGGGGGATTCCTGTGGGATGGCGGATAGCTGACATCAGGTCCGGCTCCAACTGGGCACACAGTTCCTGGATTGTTGCACAATCATGTCTGTATGTGACCAGGATGTGTCTCTCTTCCATTGTCGACAGGTCCACCAGGGGTCTGTACACCGGATGATGCCGCCATCTCATCACCTGCCTCAGCGGACTTGCCCCATGGAGGATTACAGCAAGCAGAGAGTCATCCAACACTGATGTATCACAATGTCTTATTTTCAGAAACATTATTAATCCGCAATGTGCCGGTATCTGTCTATGGGGGTCATTACGACCTTGGCAGGCGGCATCAGTCGCCCGCCAAGATCTGACCGCCATGCGGCTGCCAATGCGGCCGCACCCCCGTCGTCGCCATTTGGAGCTCCCCGCTGGGCCGACCTGGTTTCCGCCCACCGGCCCAGCAAGGATCACGGCCGCAACATAGGAGCCGGCGGTGTTGCAGCCGTGCGACGGGTGCAGTAGCACCTGTCGCGCTTTTCACTGTCTACATAGCAGACAGTAAAAAGCTGCATGGGGCCCTGTCAGGGGGCCCCTGCACTGCCCATGCCAGGCTGAGGGCTGAGGGCTGCATGTGCGGATGGTGAGTGTATGTGCGCCAGGGCAAGGGTGGGAACTGGGGGGCAATGAGTATGACGGTCCGGACGGGAAAGTAATTTCCTTTCCCCCAGTACCATTCCTCTAGGTCAGCGCCCACCAGAAGAAGGGTATTTGGCGTGCCATCACCAAGGACGTCCGGACCCTGGGGGTCTACCACAGACGAAGCACCCACTGCCGTAAAAGATGGGAGGACCTGCGCCACTGGAGCAAGAAAACGGCGGAGGCCCAGCTGGGCATGGCCTCCCAACGTGGGAGGGGTGCCGTCGCACCATGACCCCCCTGATGTTCTGGATCCTGGCGGTGGCCTAGCCGGAGTTGGATGGGTGCTTGAAGGCATCACAGCAGCCACAAGGGGGTGAGTACACTCTCATTCAGCTGACTCTGCACGTATAACAAGGTGTCTGGGTGGGGGAGGTGGGCAGTGGGTTCCCCTAGGCCAGGGCGAAGTTGGTAGGCAAGGTCCCTTGTGAAGCAGGCTAACTGGCACCCCAACCCCACCAGTAGTAAGACCTGACCTGACTTCCAGGTGTCCAGCAATTGGTCTTAGGCCTCATACCCCATGGTCAGCTGAAATTTCTAGGAACTGTTAGTGCATGGCGTAGTGCAGAGAGCTGCTCCCTGTGGTTGTGTCCACCAACTGTAGTGGTGTTGCAGTCTTTCTTCTGTCTTTCCCTCCTCTTTTTGTGGTCTCCCTGTTCTTGTCTGCAATAGCATCATCAGGCAGAGGAGCGCTGGCACCGGAGCAGGAGGGAGCTGCAACCCACTTGGCCCTGGAGGGCGAAACAACGGAGTCTGAAGCCACCAGTGGGACGGAGGGCAAGGGGAGCTCCACGGCAGGAACAGGAGCAGACAGCAGTGACAGCGACTCCTCCTCTGATGGGAGCTCCCTTGCAGTGGCGGGCACCTCTGTGCCCACCACATCAACAGGTACAGCAACCACCCCCCCTACCAGCACTGCCCTCCCAGCAGCACACGTCGGGGTGTGTCCCGTGCCCGCTCACCCAGGAGGGTGGGCATCTCCTTTGCCCTAGGCACCTTAGGCCCTGCCCCATACAGCCCTGCTGCCCTCAGTGAGGAGGCTATTGACCTCCTGAGATCCCTCACTGTTGGGCAATCTACCATTGTGAATGCCATCCAGGGTGTAGAGAGGCATTTGCAACAAACAAATGCATACCTGGAGGGCATTCATTCTGGGCAGGCAGCCCAACAGAGAGCATTTCAGGCTCTGGCCTCAGTACTGATGGCAGCCATTGTCCCTGTGTCCAGCCTCCCCCCTCCAATGTCCTCCACCCAGACCCAATCCCCTGTACCTCAGCCTATCCCAAGCACACCATCAGACCAGCATGCACACTTATCAACACACAAGAGTGGCTCAGGCAAACATAAGCACCACACATCCCACAGACACTCACACAAGCACCATCCCCATGCAGACACAGCAACATCCACTGCCTCCACTGTGTGCCCCTCCTCCACGTCCTCCTCCTCCCTCCCTGTCTCGTCTCCACTCACACCTGCATGCACTACATCCTCAGCCACTGCCTCCATCACCAGCACGCCCATCACCACACACTGCTCACGTGCACTCACCACCCCCACTACCATTCACACATCCCCAGTGTCCTCTCCCAGTGTGTCTGCGAGCACTCCTCCCAAAGTACACAAACGCAGGCACACACCCACCCAACAGCCATCCACCTTAAAACAGCCTCCGGCCCATGCATCTTCACCCAAATTCAGCAGACGTACACCTCCTACAACCACTATCTCTCCCTCCACTCCCAAACTCCCTCCATCTTCCCATCCCAGTGTGTCTAAAAAACTCTTCCTGGCTAACATTGACCTCTTCACTACACCTCCCCCCGTCCTTCCCCTAGGGCCAGGCTTTCCAGGTCCCAGCCCAGCACCTCAGCCACCAAACCCCTAGGCACAGTGGTGCCAGAAACTGCACGGTCATGGAGTGCGCCACCCATCAGGGCTGCCAGTGTGCCACGTAGCGAGGGCAAGGACATTCCGCCACCTGCCAAGGTGAAAAAGGTGCCCACATCCCAGAGGGAGAAGCCGAAAGTACCAGCCACCAAGGGCTCAGCAAAAACCAAAGGGGATAGTGGCAAGACAACTGCAGCACCATCAAAGCTGGGGAAGGGCCAAAAGCTGAAGAGCAGGTCAGGAGAGGGCATGGTGGCACTGACTGAGGGACCAGTGTCACACTTTCTGTCCACGACCACGCCAACCTGTACGGCGGCGAACACCGCTAGCTGCCCCGCCACCACAACCGCCACTTCCACCACCACCTGCACCGCCACCTGCACCGCCCCCGGCACATCTACAGCCTCAGCGACAGTCCCCAGCCTCTTCCCCAGTGGGCAGCTGTCCGAGGCTGCAGGAAACATCCTGCTGTGTCCCTCTGCAGGTGCTGACCCATGCACCACCGCCAGCACCGCCACCAGCACCGCCACCAGCACCGCCGAAAGCACCGCCAGCAACAGACACCGC
This sequence comes from Pleurodeles waltl, assembly GCF_031143425.1. Lineage (NCBI taxonomy): Eukaryota > Metazoa > Chordata > Amphibia > Caudata > Salamandridae > Pleurodeles > Pleurodeles waltl. The sequence goes on along the minus strand of NC_090440.1, from coordinate 1,643,355,307 downwards.
CGCAAGCACTGCCGCAACAGACACCGCCATAAGCACCGCCACCTGCACTGCCCCCGGCATGTCTACAGCCTTAGCGACAGTCCCCAGCCTCTTCCCCAGTGGGCAGCCGTCCGAGGCTGACCCATGCACCGGCGCCAGCACCTCCGCAAGCACCGCCGCAACAGACACCGCCGCAAGCACCACCACCGGCCCCGCGGCGTCCTCGGACACAGGTACCACCGCTGACATGGCTACCATCCCCAGTGGTCAGTCATCTGAGGCTGGAGGAGAGTTCATGGACCCTGGGCAGCTTCCATGAGGCATTTCTTCCATCACTGTTTACACCTGCAGGTGGAAGGCGCAGCTGCAGCAGTGTGCGGTATGTCGCTGCCTCCATGGGGTATCATGCTACCTGAACCTCGCAAATCTCGTGGCACGCACACCCAGGTGAAGGAATTGTACCGGCCGCACTGCACGTGGAGCACTCTGGGCACCATGCCCCCTCCAGAACCAGTGGAGAGATACATCCACTACCTCAATCCTTGCCAGGATGAAGCACTCTAGGCACCAGGCTCCCTCCAGAACCAGTGGAGAATCACATCCACTTCCCCAGTCATTGGCAGGATGAAGCACTCTGGGCACCATGCCCCCTCCAGAACTAGTGGAGAAAGGCATCCACTTGAGAGACTGTGGCTTTGCCCTCCCCAGGATAAAGCAGTGGTCAAACCACCCACTGGAGAGACTTGAGAGACTGTGGCTTTGCACTCCCCAGGATAAAGCAGTGGGCAAACCACCCACTGGAGAGACTTGAGAGACTGTGGCTTTGCACTCCCCAGGATACATCAATGGGCATGGAGCCCCTCGTGCAGCAGTGGTGTTGTGCGTTTATCAGGCTGAGGTGTCCCCCTGCCCCTCCCCTGAGGTGCCTGTATATTTTCGATCTGATGCCCCAGCAGTGTTCTCTCCATTTCCAGTCAGGTATCATGTGAGGGCCTCGCCCATGCATTTTGGGCCCAGTGGTCCACGGACAATGATTAGTACACTATTCGGACTTGTGTAGTTGGTGTACATATTTGCATATACTGAATTTTGACTTTTGAATAATTGATTTTTCTTGATTACAATTGTTACAATCATTTCCTTTTGTCCTTGCGTTCTTCCAGGGGGTGGGGAGGTGTATATGTAAAGTTGCTGCATGTAATTGTGTGTATGTTGTTGTGTGTGAGGGTGGGGGTGTTGCGTGTTGCGTGTGTGTGTCACTCTCTTTCCTCCCCCCACCCCTGTGTTGTAGGTGCAGTACTCACTGTGGTCGCCACTGCCGTTCATATTCCTGGTGAAGAGGAGGTAAACCAACATGGGCAGTACGTGTAGTTCGGGCTCCATGGCGTCCTGGTTCCTCATTGGGTGTCGAGGGGTGAGTGTTTTCTCTTCTGTGTACTGTTTCCGCCATGCTTTTGATAGCGTTGGTTCCGCCCCAGGAAAAGGTGGCGGATAGGCCTCTTGTAATACAGTGGGCGGTACTTTGTCTCCCGCCTGTCTGTTGGTGGTGTCTGCCGTGCTGTTTGTTTCCACCGCCGTGGCGGTCGGAGTGTTAAACTGGCTGTCTATGTTGGCGGTTTCTGCCACGGTCGTAATCCCATTTTTTTTCCCGCCGGCCTGTTTGTGGTGTTACCGGAGCTTTAACACCGACCGCCAGGGTTGTAATGATGGCCTTAATGTCCAGTTTCATTTTTTTTTTATTGGTACTTCTATAACACTTTCTCCGAAAGCACCTGTAAGAAACTAGATTATTATTATGGGTGCATGACCACCTACCTCAAGGAATAATCACAACCCTTTTCAGGGTGAACCCTCAAAATCACTAAATGAATGTGATTTCCACTTCCTTGTAGCTTTCGTAAGCATCAGACACTCAGGCAATGTGTTGAAGGCAGTAATAAAGTCAAAATTGAAGCAATAAAAATCCCAAACTGAAATTTAAAAAAAAGAGTAAAATGTAATCAACAAAATTACACACACATAGCAAAAATTAAAAAAAAGGAACCAGTGCTATGAATTTTTAAAGTTTTAAGTCGGACTAGTGTCAAGAGCTGTAAAGTGCCAGTGACAGCCAAAGGTACCATAGACCGGGACCAATTTGAGGATGACCATGAGGGTACAAGAGAAAGCAGTTCCAGCCCATCAGAGCTCCTCTAAGGTCACAGACAGCAAGGCCAGTTCATTTCTGTCCTTCCTTAGGTCCAGAAATTGTTCTAAAGTGGATGACTGTAGGTGCCACATTTATGCCTGGTATGAGTTAGTGGGATGGAATGGCTCCTGATAATGCCCTAAAAATTCAGATAAATGTTCTCAAAGCTAACTCTACTCAGTTGGAGCATTTTTAAGATGGCAAAAGTTTTCAGACACATAAAATAAGGGCTCCAGGGTTGTATGATGGGATTACGCATGCCTAAACCACACATGCCTTAAAGCAGTCTCAACAACGACCACATCCTTACCACGCATGTTTTTACAACACATTTAATTAAAAAAGTATGTTTGGTAAAGGAACATGTGTGGTAAATTCCCTCCTGTCCTGCCCCGTAACACCTACTTTTTAATCCACCCCACCCATTAAAACTGCCCCTTTGACTTCCCACCCTGAGCCCTACCCCCTCACCGTGAGCCCTCAAAGTAGCCCTACCTTGCCCTTAAGCCTACCCCCACCCACCGACCTTGAACCCGCCCTGTCCTAAAAACTACCCAGACTCCTCCCGCCCTGAGGCTTAAAACACAGTCACTGTCCTTAAAAATATCCCAACCCCCTTGCATTGAACTGTAAAACAGACCCTGCCCTTAAAACTGCCCTGACCCCTCACCTGCCCTGAACCCTAAAACAGCCTCTCACCCCTAAAAACTACCCACCCAAACCCAAGTGTTTGTATGGAAGTGTGTGGATGGGGTTGTTTGTATGGAAGTGCGCAGATGGGGGTGTGTGAAAGTATGCGTGCATAGAGGGGCTTGGGGGTGTGCATGTATGCGGAGGGGAGTGCGTATGTGTGAGTGGAGGTGTGTGTATGTCAGTGTGAGAGCGGGTGGGGTGTTAGTATGGATGTGTATGGTGTCTGAATGTGTGTATGAATGACGGGGGTGTCTGTGTATGTGTTTGTGAGTGCGTGTATGCCGAGGGGGGAGAGTGGTGTTGTGTGTGTGAGTGCCTGTTTGTTTGTGTGAATGCAGAGGGGGTAAGGGTGTGTGTGTTTGAGTTTGTGTGTGCAAGTGTATGTTGTGAGTGCGTGTGTGCGAGTGAATGGGTGTATCTAAGTGCCTGTTTGGGTGCAAGTGTGTGGGGATGTATGTAAGTGAATGCGTGGGTGAGTGGAGTCTGTGAATGTAGGTGTGTGAAGGTTTGTCTGCCGGCGACAGGAATCTCCATGACTGTCAGAATTTTCATGGCGGTGTGACCGCCACAAAAATGCCGGTGGTCTGCCAAGTCATGTGGTACGGCAGTGGTGCAGGTGGCTTCGTCCAAACTGCCAAAGTTATAATATGGCGATTTTTACCGCCAGCTCGTAATGAGGGCCAAAGTCTGACACCTGAGCTTTCAGTGATAGAAACTAGTTTCCCAAAGTTTACTTTATCCTGTAAATATTTTATTGTTTTCCTCTAAAAAAGGGGCCTCATATTGTGGTGGCTCTATTTTCAAAAGCGTTGCTAGGGCAACAAGTTTGCAATGTTTTAATAGAGTATTGTAATACTCAACTTTCCACATCTGTTGAAAGGAGGATGGTTCCCAGTTGAGGCAAAGGATAGCCCTTAACTGACCCATTTGTGATCCTACTGGTCCCAATAAATCTTTTCATGGTTATGCCCAATTTGACAGGGTACAATCCTGTCTCCTCAAGAGGCTCACCATCAAAGTGCTAAAACTTTATTGAGCAGGAAAAGTCTCATATTGACTCAAATTATTAGATTACTCATAGTTCACGGAGTTTCCTGCTTTGCCTGCTTCTCATGAAGCTGATATGTCCATGTGAGTGCTAGCTGCTAATTAAAACATACGTCATTATTTTCTTTAGAGTTAACTTTAAACTTTGCTGTGCAATTTTGAAAGTTTCCGCAAAACGACGTAATAGTGGTGAGAAAGCCCCTATGTTAATTTGAAAACCCACATGCAGAAAACTTTGGAAACTACAGGTGGCATTATAATATTCAAGAGAATCACAGGAAACTTGCATGAGAAACACTTTTTACTTCACTTTGCACACTCCTGCTCTTACGAGCCTAGTTTTTCATAATCAAAAGAGAGAGAAGAACAGTGGTAGTACAATGGGAGAATATATTCAACCTCAATCTCAAACCTAGAGCCTATTTCCATTACTGACCCCAAGCTTTGTCCCTGTACACAATTAAGATCCTTACCCTTGCTCTGAGTGGCTAAGCTGTGATTCATACAGGGACAAAATATTGCAAAGATTCCAGAGTTTCCACTCACTGATCCCACAAGTGTTCCTGGCATACCTTCTCTATATGCTCCCCTCCGCCCACCCCTATTTTAAGACTGGTTACCAGGAGGAACAGACTGTTTTTATGTCTTCCCCATGCTGTTCCCTTACTACCCAATATCAGGTCACCTAGATGTAGGCATCCTGTGGGCTGTAATGCAGGAGCCTTCTCTTCTAAGGCATGTCTCCTGCATTGATGTAAAATCTAAAACATAAAGCTAGAGTAAAAAGTAGTTTTTTTGTTTTTCCCCTGTTATTACCATAGGGAGGCAGAAATACCCACCTCACAATGCATATATTCATAAAACATCAGAGGAAATGCAGTGTCAGTCTCTAGGTCTCCTCCATCTTGTCAGTTACATCACCTCTCAGAAGTAATTGGAGAGGACCTTACGTCTCTATCAGTAACCTTCTTTAAACACAAGGCGACTATTCAGCCATGCAGTGGTCTATCATCTTTTGTTGTCAACTCCTCCAAGCAGCCTGCAACAATAAACTTGCACCACAACATACCTCCTCCCTGACAGACTGCTACAGACATTTGCAGAAATATAGGCACTAAATATCCTATTTATTATCAGGCACCACAGAAACAATTTATCATTGGGTGAGATGTTTTTAAACAGCTTGTGAAAAGAAAAAGGTTGAGATTGTATGAATGAGTGTTAACATTAATATAGCATAGTGTTTTTAGTAAGAATTAGCTTCTTTTCTTTCAAGACCTTTTTATATAGTTATGGACATTTTTTTATAAAGCTATTGTGTGTTACATATGTAAGTCTATTTTAAAGTTCTTCTGTGCAACTATACCATACATTTGATCTAAATAATAAAAATAAAGGGTTTAACTCTCTTTCAAACAGTTGCAAAATCACGAGTGGAGGATATCGCAGTGATGTGCTCACAGAACTGAGAGACAGAACAGTTCTTTGACACCAGGATTTAGTTAGTAATCTCTATCGCTAATGATTGGTTTTGATATTTAATGTTGAAATAACCAAAACTATTAGACTTAGTATCACTTCATGTGACATGCTTGTTAAATGATGAGATAGCTTTCCAACACTCTTTTTATGTCAATAGCAACAGCCTAGCTGGACAAGAATAAAGCTGGTAACATTAATGGAACACACTTGGCTTGTGGAACTATCAAAATATGGAGAAAGCAAATATTGATGGTAATTGTAATAAATTGGATCATTATTTGGGGTAGGTGACTGCACACCTCAATGAATATTCGCAACTCTTGTCAGAGTGAACCCTCAAATCCTGAGCTCAATCCCCTAGTAACCAAGGCACAGAGCCCCCTAGTAACCAAGGCACAGAGCACTTAACTTATGGCAACGTGAATTATTTATGCAGTATCAAAACAGTAATAAAGTAAAGGTGCAAAACAATCAAAATCCTGAACAGAATTAAGAAAATAGAGTACAATTCAATAAACAAAGTGACACCGAAATGACAAAAATCCAACAAGTAGAACTGGAGAAATGAATTTTTACATTTTTAAGTTGTACTTGCTTTCTCAAGTGCCAATGATAGTAAATGGTTGCGGTAGTCCAGGACCTGGGCACATTTTGATGCTGACCGCAATGGGGCACTAGTCGTTTACACCAACCAGGTTTCTCCTGGTCAAAGCTTTTCCACTTCTGACTTTAATCCTTTAAGCCCCAAATGAACAACAGGGGTACACTTTTAAAGCCCCCCTCAGGACCTCAGGGGAGGCACTTAGAGCCTCACAAAATGTTAAGCAGAGGCCATACAGCAGGCTCCAGTCCAGGTCTAGTTATCACTGGTCAGTTGGGTAGTTTCAGGAAAAGACCCTTTGCAGCTTTGAGTGCCCTTGTACCTTCAACTGGAGGTCAGCCCTGTGACCTTTGGAGTCCACGTCTTTGTCCTGGGTGCAAGAGGAAAAGCAGAGCAAGTCTTCTAGACTCTTCTCATGTAACAGAAAGCAGTGTTCTGAAATGGGTGGCCTCAGGTGCAACATTTATGCCTGGCACAACCTAGTAGATAGGAATGACCCTAACCAAAGGGGTAAAGGTTCCCAAGGCTAATCCTAGCTACTTTGTGCATTTTTAAGATGGCAAAAGTCTGCAGCCACACTAAACATGGGGACTAAGGGATGGGTGTGTGTGTGTGCGTGTGTGCTTGTGTGTATGTGTGGTGAACTATGGTAATTTCATTGTCCTCCCACATCTAACACTAAAATCAAGTTTGAGGCATTCACTGTAGCCCCAATGAACCCAGATTTTTCAGCAACCAGACAGTGGATACACAAGAGTTGCTTTGACATCCTGTTTTCCTGTTTCCTGCTTTTCAAGTCCACCCCCAGTGTTATATGTAAACCCTAGCAGGCCATTGAAGCAGGATTTGACAATATAATGTCATCAAGAGGCACACTGTGATTGGAGGGGACAAAGAAAATGCCCTGTCTAGATGTTACCTAACATTTGCCTGTGACAGAGGAGGTCTCTTTGAAGTTTTCAGACCTCTTTAGATGCTACTCACTGGCTGCAGATGTGGGAAAGCAAATGCAAATTTAGCCTCTAGGAACTTGAGGCAGAAACAAAGTCACTTTCTAGCAGTTACTTTTTAGAATTCTTCTTCTTCCCAAATTCATCCTTCTTGGAGTCCACACCTGCCGGCAGGCAGTAATTGCTAGCCTGGATCCTATTAATACTTTTATGAATGTCAAGTTTCTCCAGGTGGTTACAACTGAACTGGGCAAAGCCAAGTCTTTCAGTGCCACGACAGCACATTGATAAAATGTGAACTCTACTTCTATTGCACTTGTGCTGCTCTGCGTACCTTTTATTAATGGGCTGCTCCATCATTGCCTACTCAGGATGCTGCTAATGGGCTGGGTCTACTTATGCTTGGCATACTTTGCACACTGCACCTTAGTAAATAATCCTGTTGCCTTTGTGTGGCCTCCTAGGGTCATAACTGTGCATTACTTATTGTATTTCAACAATCAGTTTTGTTCCATTGTTGTACGTCAGGATGCTGCATCAGGCTGGGGATACTTACGCCTTTGGCACTTTAGTGAATATACCTGTTGCCTTTGTTTGTACAGTTGTACACCACTCTTAAAACTTCAGCTTGTTTAAGTATGCAGCAACTGCTTAGATTCAATCATGATTTTTGATTATTTTGTATATAGCACCCTATTGACTAAAGATGTTGCCAACTGATTGGTCATACATGCATTTTGCACACTATTCTTCTCTTAATGTTCAACATTTTCTGTTTTATATTGCGCCTTCGTGAACATACTTGTTGCCTTTGTGTCGCCTCTTAAGGGTACACCTGTGTGCTGCTTATTGTACTTAATTTCCCTGGTTGATACCACCCTTGTTTGCCAGGATGCTGCTGATGGGTTGGGTCTACTTAAACCTCTGGTACACTTTGCATATTGCACTTTATCAAAATACCTGTTGTCTTCTACTTGCATATTGCACACTTATCTTAAATGTCCAGCTGTTTTATTTTTTGCCTTTTGGCGCTGTTTAGTGTCTCCACATGATGTCTTGGTCTAAAATTAATTTTGCATTGCTACTTTTTTGTTGCTCTGACTAGTCCTGAAACGAGTTAAGTTTGGGAGCAAGACAATCATGTAAAATGTCCTTTCATGCGTCATCTGTGGAGCTGCTGGTGTATTTTTCACATTGTGCTATTTACTTGTAGGCGAAAGTTTGTCTTGTTTTAGGTTGTCTTGACCAAAAATGCACCTTGCTTTTTTATCCTTACTTATGGCTTATTTGAATCCTTTTATGCCTGAAATTAGAATGGACGTTTTAATATGTGGTGCTTTTTAAACTGTATGTCTTGAACTGTTCTTCTGTTTGTAAAGGTCTTAAATAACTGTACAATAAACTAAACTGAACTATTTTTCATTAATATTTATAAAAAAATCTGACTTCAACTTTGAATTCGATTTGTAAGAACTAATAAAATATTTGATTAATTAATTTTCTAGCTAGTCCCATCTGTGTTCTAGTTCTCTACGTAGGACAGCTAGGCAGGTGACAGTGAAAAATAGCTTTTGTATGCTAGTCACAATAAGGGCATGTTAATATTACATTTCTACACATTCCACTTTTAAATATCATGCATTCCGCTTCGGCAACAAGGAATACATAGAGGTGACTGATTAGTATTTAACAGGGAGGTTTTGTCCTGTAAAAAGGCTTTGTTCTGGCAGGTTGAATTGCAGTTTTTATACTGTAACAGTCAGGCTACTCTGATAGGCCAGAAGCCAGGTTTACACTGTCACTGTATTGGATGGCACAATAGCTCCTCCAGCCCACTTGTGACATTTAACTTACAGGCTATGGGTACATCTTGTACCATAAACTAGGGACATATAAGTAAGGTAATTATACCAATTAGGAATATGGCAATTCAACCATGTTTAAAGGGGGAGCACAGGCACTTTACTGATGGTTAGCAGAGGTAGGGTGTACAGAGTTCTAAAGCCAATAAAAATATGGGGTCCACAAAAAAAGATGGAAAATAGGGGCTGACCACAAAGAAAATGCAGATTTCCTACAGTAAGTATATCAGATTTTTGTAGCAATGATATTGACGTTTGAAGTGTTGCATTTTTCAGTTTTGTGAAATTATTTTATTTAGAAATATAAATGCAATTATTGCTGTTATTGGTTTGTTATGTTATAATGTATATTTGTGGAGTGGTTTGAGGTTTAGGAGTGGGTATTATTTTATTTAAAACCTTTGTTGTTTAGTATTAATTGGTGCTTTTAATGTCTATTTCTTGTTAATTACGTTTTTATTTTTATTGGAGGGTGGAGTTTATGGGAGAATTGGGTGGGTAGTGCTTTTTAAAGGCTATATTACTTCATTTTATTTGGCATCTTCATTACATATGAATGTTTGTAATTATTATTTATTTGCATTTTTCACTTATGTTCACATTATTTTTATTTTGTTTCAGCACTTTAACAGGTTGTGTTTTAATAAATTCCAGTTATACATAATTGAACATTAAATTAATTACATAATTTTAAATTTTTTGTTAATCAATTTCATGTGTAAATGACTAGGTTTTGGGGTGTTATTGTTTTTTTTTTTAGGGTTTAGGTGGTAGAGTTTTAGAAAAAAGGTTGCCAATGTTAAATGTTTAATTCTAAGTAGACATAGTTTTTCATTTTAATTGACTGAATTTTAGATATTGTTAAAAAATATTTATTTTCTTTATTATTTAAATAATTTTATTTTTGAGTTACTTTATAGTTTAATTGTTTGATTATATTTGTTAATTTGGAAGGCTTTCCCCAAACATAAGCATTTTTCCCTTGTATGTAGGTTCGGTGTTCAAATAGTAAATCTGACACACCATATATATACCTTTTCTCTAATGTTTGTGGAACTGGAGTTAGAATAGCAAATCTGAACTTCCTAAATGTACACATTTTCCTTTGTTTTTGTTGGCATTGGCCAGGGCGGAATTAGAAAAGTAAATCTGCTCCCCTCACATACATTTATATATGCACTTTCCCCAGTTTTTGTGGAAGTGGAGTCAACATAGGCAATCTCACATCACCCCAAATATATGGACTTGCACAAGTGTTTGTGAGACTGGAGTTAGAATAGCAAATTTGACACCCATATGCAAATACATGCACTTTCCCCAATGTTGGTGGAGTTAGAATAGTAATTTGTCTCGTCCAATTGTATGCACTTTAAATATATGCCCTTTCCCCAATGTTGGTGTGACTATAGTTAGAATAGTTGGATAGTAAATCTGCCCAATCCATATTCCCCAAGATTTGTGGGGAATTGCCATAAATAAATTGACTAAAATAATATCACCCCACAAACAATGGCCAATGCACTGTATACAACATTGTGAATACAGTATTGTATACCCTCAAAATGACTGCTGGAAGTAGATCCAGTAGTAAATAACTAAGCAGAAAATAACGGCAGTGAAAAGCTGTGTGTACTATTCACCTCTAATAAAATATGTGAAGGAATCTGTTTACTAGCCAGTTTTATGGGGCTGAAACTGATCTGGGATACAATACACATAGTAATGTGGATAGTAATATCAAGAAAATTTGGCAAGAGGCTTCTGCATTACTTGTGTATGACATGGCATGCATACACATTGACATCAAAAGAGTTGTAAGACACATGTTGACTTTAACTTTATAACTGCTATAAGCTGCATCAAAAGCAGTTGCTTTTAGCGCTACATAATCCTGTTTGTTTTTCTATTTCCAGTGTGTAACTGAAGGCTCTCCTTCTCTTAACATCATATGGGGCTACTTGAGCCCGACTCTAAAGTATTTTGATCCTTACTAGTATGTGTGATTTCCACAGAGGTCCACCCATATGTAAATCTATACCTTTTCATTGGCTTTAATGCAGCTGGAATATGAGTAAGACTGGGGATTAGACTTGAAAGGGTTTACACACTTTTTCACACTCAATTGAGAGTGTGTGGTGACACAACAGTATTGGTTTACTCATAAAAGGTACACAGGGATGGGGTCCCTCCTAGGGAATGCTTCACTTGCCATCACGGTCAGATAAGCACAATACCTTGCAATACGCTTACTACATAGTGTGTGCAGTGGATCATGTTAACAATTGAAAACCTTATAACTTGATGTAATAACAAAAACTATGGGCCTGATTACAACTTTGGAGGAAGGTGTTAATCCGTCCCAAAAGTGACGAATATACCACCAGCCGTATTACGAGTCCATCATATCCTGTGGAACTCGTAATATGGCTGGTGGTATATCCGTCACATTTGGGACGGATTAACACCTCCTCCAAAGTTGTAATCAGGCCCTGTGTCTTTTACTTACTTCACCAGATTCAATTACATAGTAATGTCCAAGCTTCCTGAGGTGTTACTCACTTGAACCGAGGGTGTGATAGAGTGTAAGTGTGAGTGTGATAGGAACAAACAGTTGTATGCATCAAGAGAAGTGGATGAATTATTATAATTAGATATCTTAACATTCTCAGACACCAAGAGGCTGATTATGAGTTTGGCTGTCTGACAGTAAGACCGCTGCGGTGGCAGCCGCCAAAAGACGGCCATGTTGGCAGTCATAAAGACCACCATATTACGAGTTACACAGGCAGGACTGCCTGAATCCAGCCAAAATTCCAGCACCGCCAGGACTCTGGGGGCGGGAAAGAGGCAGTTCCACCACCAGCACCACCAGTCCTTCAAAAATCCTCTAAACCAGTTACAACCCACACAACACAATAGCAGTTCTCCCATGGCGGTCAACCAATGGCGGTGAGAACCGCGGCAGTCAGTGGTCTACATACCAATGCACTACACCACATTGGATAGTTTGAATTCCACACACCTGACACAGATCCACACACCTGACCCACCTACAAACTGCACTATTAAACGCACCCCTTCACATCCCACAATCCTTTGCATCAAAACTGCCATACACAGCAAGATAGAGGCCGCACACAGAAATTAGCAACCGTAGAAGAGGCATCCCTCAGAACTCCAAATACCACTCATCCCACACCTGCCCATCATGCATCTCACATAATTTTGTTGCCACACATCAGACACGACCCGGCACCCTCTCACAAAAAGGCACCCACACCCCATCACCTGTTTTTTTTCCTTATTGTGTTGTCTACCATTACCGTGTCCCTACAAAAACATCCCCGCTTCACAGACGATGAGTTGAAGGTCATGGTGAAGGAACTCATAAGATTAGAGCCACATCTATTTGGAGCACAAGTTCAATAAACCTCTATTACCAGGAAAATTGAGATGAGGAAAAATATAGTCGATAGGGTAAATTCTGTTGGCAACTATTCATCCACAAAGGAGGACATCAGGAAGAGGTGGAACGACGTCATGGGGAAGGTATGTTCCATGACCACCAGACACCAGCTGGTGGTCCTCAAGAGTGGTGATAGGAATCCACCTCCTCCCCCAAACGTTCACATCATGGGAGGAGAAGGTCTTGGACATCCTGCATCCTGAGGGCTTGACAGGAATACCTGGGGGAGTGGAGTCAGGTAAGTCCCAACACTGAACATTTCACCCTAAAGTTCTGTCTTGCATACTCACTGATCACCTTTTGATGTGATGGGGTCAGCAGCCAACATACGCACCACACCTGTGTCCAACTGTCCAAGTGCCTCTCTGGCATACCACATGTCAACTAAACTCACCTGAGGGCACAGTGGCTGTGTATAGGGTGGGTAGTACAGGGACTGACATCAGTACAACTCCGAGCAGGCAGTGTTCTACCATTAAGAAAACCAGAACAGTGTACCATAATGAAAATAGCCTTCCATGTCAACTACACAATCGATTAAACCCATCTGAATGATGCACAATTTTACAGTCTAGGGCAATGACAGCAATTCCATGGGCATTGCCAGTACAATGCCACCAGCACACAGCTACAGCTGTGTCCTATGCAAAAATGGCCCTTTTACCTCCCATCACTCATTGAAAGCTACCCACCTGGGGGAAAGACACATATCTGCAGTGTGCTGTATTTGGTGTAACCTGATATATATGGCCATGTAGAATGGTTACCCCTAAGCTGATGTTCAGGTCAGTTTCCACTTCACATTCTGAAGCTGTCTGGTGACTCATTACTGAACTACTGCTAACTGGGAGGTAACATGGACAATATAAAGCTAGACTGCAGACACAATATGCATCTATCAACAGACATCCAACTGTCAAGCTAATCTGGTATCCTGTAGCAAAGTGTATGTTATAGGAATTCCCTGTATCCCATATAGCTGTACCCCAGATTTGAAGCTGGTGCCACTGTCATATTAGGGAATCAAGTTAAGCCTTTCTGTACATGGCTCAAAGCATATCTACCTGTCAAAGTTTGATACCATATGTTGCATTAAAATCTGTAACTGTCTGTTCCACTTCTTCAACAGGTCACCTACCCATTGTGACCAGTGAGAGGACACCTGAGACAGCCACTTCCCCCCTGGATGACACCTTCAGTGAGGAGAACACGCCTGGATGTGAGGACATTGAGGACAACTTTGGCCCATCTGGAACACCTGGTTAGTCTACAACTGCCAGCCTCACCCTGCCTACATCAACCCCTCTCAGCCCTGTTGCATCTACATCCCAAGCAACCATTCGCCCCCAAACCTATATTCTAGAGACAATTACAACCAATATGTGCCCCCCAGTAGAGGTACCGGAGTCACCACTAGAAAACCCTGACGATGGAGGACCTGGCACCAGTGGGATTGGGCAAACTGTGCCAAGGCCAAAGGTACGAGTGGGTAGGGTGGTGTGGGGGATTGTGTAGGCCAGCAGATTGAGGCTTCTAGAGATACAACTGGCCAGAACACCATCTTCCAAGTCTTGGGAGCCTACTAACAGTCCCAAGGTGTGAGGGGTTGAGTACTTGCCATGATGGGGGAGATTAGGCAGCTGCAGTGGGACAACCACCAGGAAGTCATGCAACATGGCCTCCCTAACAGGGAGCAGATTATGTCCTCAACAGCAGAACCCTTCCATTGGCCATGTAACATCAGCCCCTTCTACATCTGTGACAGTCAATGGAATGGAGGCTCTGTAAGGGGAAGAACATGCCTCAGACACCCCACCCTCTGTAGCTGAAGAACCCCACCCCCGCAAACATGGACATCCACCAAAACATCCAGGAGGAGCAGATGCCAAAACTTCAACCACTGCCAGGAAGTGATCCTCTACTCCTTGGTTCACCTTGTGTCACAGATACACCCTAATGATTGTTACAACCACTCTCCATTTTCCAATGGGACAAGGACACTGGACTTGAGACTCCAAATGTTGTAGCAGATACCCTAATGATTACATCCACCATGACGGAACCCTTCACTGTTTGCACTTAATGATTTGATCCCATTCTTTAAATATTCATATGCACTTGTAAATAAATACAACTAAATAACATCATGTTTGATAGTCATTTTTCAGCTATTTTGAGCAGGTAACTGTGAAATTTGTTGCTTACATGTGATATTCACATATGTACCAAATATGTTCAGTCCCATCTCACATGTACCGTTGAATCTGGGTCAGACATATGTACAAATATACACACTCCTAATCCCATTCATTGCACTTTGCTGCACATAGGTTTATAACATGCCAAATATCACACGGTGCACTACAGCTTCACAATTTAATGCTCCAGCATAGGTGTGAATAACAAACACCTCACAGACTTATTAAGTCAGTCTTTGGCTACACAAACAGGAAAACATATTGGCTATACAAATTAGGAAAACGTATCACATACCCATACCATACCTCCCAACTGACCATACCCCATAGTACAGACAGAGGTCAGCACAACTGTCCCCAGTCATTGAACCTTCCACTTACCATGGTCAGGTATCTGTAGGCATGCTATTCACCTAGGTCAATCTTAACACACATGGACAGTGGCCTGCAATGAGGAAACACAGTGATAGCTGCGTACAAGTTAAACAGCATCATCATCAAACCAGTGAGAAGGTAGTGGTTATGGATTGCACAAGATGACATGTGTCAGAGGCACAAGACCGCACATATGACACCCCTGGACCCAGATAACATGGCACACAGGTCTTATGTGTGGAACAGTACACTACCGTCCCACTTTCCTGAGAATCTGGACATGGAACTCATTCACCATCCAATAGGGTGCCACACAGTACCTGGATCTATCCATGTTCACTTCACATGTCAGTCCTGCAAATCCCACCTGCCTGTGACACCATTCAGAATTGACCACGTGAGGATGACCCTGTATAGAAATCTGCAAGGTAAAAATGTAATACAAAAGGTATTGGCAGGTAATGGTAATGAAGACCTATAAAGAGATGTCCCAAATACAATACTGATTGTGCAGTGTGACAAACATTAACAAAGGAGATCATCATTATAATCACAACTCCAGGTATAATTTTGCATGCACACCTGATCTATGCACTACTAAGCAACTAATGATCTGTCTGATGGTCATACAAAGACCCTTCTCAAACATCTCTAAGCCCCCCAATGCCCAATGAGTCAAGTATTTCACAGAATAACACATACCTACAGTCAAAGTACTGATTTATGAGATCTGCCCTGCTGTCTTCACCTTCATCCCCATCACAGTCATCCTCACTTGGCATTTCTGCATTCTCACCCGCAGGAACTGCTGGCTCCCCCTCACCTTATATATATGGGATCTGACTTTTCAGGCCGAGGTTGTTAAGCATGCAGCAGGTAACAATGATTTGACACACTTTGGCAGGTGAGTAGAGGGGGGCTCCACCAGACTTTTGAATGCAACGAAATCTAGCCTTTAGGAGCCCAAAAGTCCGCTTCACAACACGCCATGTCCTTCTGTGGGCCTCATTGAAGCGAACTTCCGCTGGCGTGTTTAGGTACCTCACAGGTGTCAACAACCAAGGACGGTTTGGGTAGCCAGAATTGTTACATGTGTGCAAACATAAATCTTTGACATCCTTACATTTGGCAGCACTCATAAGAGACGGACGCAGATCACATATATCACTTACCAACCTGCCAGACCCTCTCTATGTACTGTCGTGTCATCAGCAGTGGGACATTGGGAATTCTTACATGTGTGCAAACATAAATCTTTGACATCCTTACATTTGGCAGCAGACATAAGATACTGACGCACATCACATATATCACTTACCAACCTGTTAGACCCTCTCTATGTACTGTCATGTCATCAGCAGTGGGGCATTGCTGCTCTGCATGATGAAGACATCATGAACTGAATGCAGGTACTTTGCACATACTTGGGAAATGTAGAGGTCTGTCAAACAGACTACTTGCACATTTATAGAGTGGAAGTTCTTCCTCTTCCGATACACCTGTTCATTGCCATTTGGGGGAACTAATGCTACGTGGGTACCATCAATGGCTCCCACCACATGTGGGATGTGTGCCAAAGCATAAAAATCTGCCTTCACATGGACAAAAACCTCACATTGTGGAAATCTGATGTAACTGTCCAGGTGTTTTAACAATGTAGAGAGTATACATCCTTCAAGACCAGACTGAACACTGACTGGGAAATGCCTGCAGTTAGTGCCACGATATTCTGAAAGGGCCCTGTAGCTAGGAAATGCAGCACTAATATGACTTGTATAATGGGTGGTATGCTCTTTGAAGAAAGACACAGATCCATGATTATCTGCCTATCCAGGCGGTAGATCTGGGTGGCATATCAATCCTCTATGGTCTGCAGGTCTGCTAGTGGATGGTACACGGGAGGTTGTCCGACCCTTCTCATTCCAGGGTAACTAGATGAAGGAATACAGGAAGATATGTCTATCAGTCATTGTGTCCATTGTAAGTGTGAAACTACATATGTCACACGATGCTTGGACATGCCATATGAAATAGTTAAACATGGTACACAGGATATACCTAGGGAAATAATAGCTTATTGCTGCAATGTCACCCACTTACCTCAATTATGACTAGGAAATGGATACGCATGCCACTGAAAGTCTCAGTGATAATGAAATTCTTAACATGTTTCACATATGATAGACACAAATACCATCTATCCAATTGCCATGAGGGTGCAGACTATGCTACTAATGATGCATTACTCACATATCATGAGTATTACAACATGTCTATTAAATTGGATTTTAAATACATGGTTGCTCAAAACCAGCACTGAAAACAATGGTGTAGACATGTAGACATGTTTCTGATCTTGTGACACATCTTTATTTCAACTGTTCTGACCATCTAAGGACCTTAAAAGGCCAGCTGCCTGACCTACTGTACTGGACATTAGGAAATGACCCCTGTCTGTCGACGGAAGTCATCATGGTGGTAGGCGGATACTACAACAGTGGATAATGCCATTGTAACACATTGCTGTCTTTGGCAGTCTTGGGCCACTGGTGATGTCCACAGGCGGTGATGGTGTCTTAAGTGGCGGATGTAACCACCATTTCATACTTAATTTCTCACTTGACTCCAGTCATGAGAACACCAACAGCGAGGGATCCAGTGGCCCGAGGGTGAGGCGGGTGCCACAGGGGAGACCGGATACAGTACCTCTTCTTCGGAATTCTCCTCCAGTGGCCACTCCTAGTGGTGGTGGACCCATCTGGGACAACCCCAGTACCATCTCTGTCGACCACACCCATTCTATCACTGCCCTTCTTGAAGCTCTCCTCCCAGTTGGCCGTGACCACCAATCCAAGAGGGTGGGCGCCGTCTTCGCCACAGGCACCTCTGCCCCAGCCCCTGTTAGCCCTGATGCCCTCAGTGGCGAGGCTGTTGACCTCCTGAGGTCCGATCTCTGTGGGTCGGTCGACCATCGAGAATGTCATCCAGGGACTGGCAACTCAAATCCAACAGACCAATGCTTTCCTGGAGGGCATTCACGGTGCACTGGCTGGCCTACAGAGATCATTTCAGGCTCTGGTCTCCATACTGACAGCAGCCAGTCACACTTTGTCTACTGTACCCCCTCCACTTCCTCTTCCAGCAAAGCATCATAAGACACCACAACCACTGACATGCCTGCATGCATCACATCCACCATACCTGCAGTCACCATCCCAACAGACATCCACCCACCCAGTATGGCATCCACCAGCACCTCCACCCCCCAGCCCAAGACACATAAAAACCCACACTCATCTACCTAACAGACACCCACCACTCACAAGCACACCTCCCACAAGCATGCACCCAAAACATCCACACTGACACATCATACAACCACTCTCTCACCCTCCACACCCAACTCCCCCTTCTGATGACCGTTCCTGTGTTTCCCCAAAAACTTTCCTTGCCGAGTTTGACCTTTTCCCTACTCCTCTCCCTGTGACACCCCTAAAAGGTCTGTTTTCCTCCCCATGGCCATCCCTTCCACCTCCAAGGCCTCCCCTACCCCTCTGTCAGCACCCATAGCCCTCCCCACCAAAAAGAAGTCCACCCCTCCCAAATAAATCCCACCCCCTCCAAAGCCTAAGCCCAAACCTCACCCACCCCCTTACCCCCTCAAGGATCCCTGAGGTGCCTGCCTTCTTGATGCCGCTATCTGTGGAGGTTACATGGCAGTCAGGAGTCAAGTAGGGGCACCATTTAGTGCCTTTGGTGCCGTTTTTAAACAGCAATGGACTGGCCTATGGCCTTGGACAATCTTTTATTTGAAATATTTTACAATAAATTTAACCAACCAGTTGTTCGTTTCCAGGTTACAAATTTGTCCTGCATTTCCTTTCCCAGGTTTGACTTGTTCCTGGCTGACATTGATTGTGTGGCATTATTTGTGTGTGTGTGCTGCTTGATGCTTCCGCTATTGTCTGAGCAGTCTGTGAGGTTGTGTGCAGTGCTTTTATCCCCCCAGGGATAGGGTATGTTTTGTGTGATGGGTATGTGTATGTAGCTGAATAGTTGTTGTCATGGTGGTGTGTTGTGGTAGTGTTGATATGTGTTTGTTGAAGTGCTGTGTGGCTTTGAGTGTTTAGACTGTTTGAGTTTGCATGTAGTGTGCAAGGCATAATAGGTTTGGTGTACTGTGCGTGTGAGATGTGTTTGTCGATTGCTAGGTTGTATGATGGTGTAATTGTGTGCGTTCCATCACAGATGGTTGTATATTGTGTTGAATGTGTGTGGAGTCCCTGGCCAGTGTTGGTTGTGAGTGTGTGACATGTGTTCATATTCGTGCGGTTGTGGTGTTGTGGTGTTGTTGTTACAGGTTCATATGTTGTATGTGAATTTGTGAGGCTGACCTGTGCTGTGTTGCTGCAAAAACCCCTCCTCCAGCTTGGCCGGCAAAAATGTAGAGAAAATCTTTGCAGAAACCTCTAAGACTATTACAAGACCATAATTAGAGGTGCTACTCCCACCGCCCTTCTTCAATAATGGCTTAATGGTCACCCCCTCCAAGATTTGGGAATCCTTCCCATTTCTGCTATCCACTAAAGTATAAGTATACATTTTTCCACCCACTATTCTGTATTTACTTTTATTGTAGCTGCTGGTATATTATTATGCCTCGTAGCCCTGCTTAAATTAAGCGATTATCTTATTTATTTCATTGTTTTCATAGAGAAAAATTAAATTAACTCACAATCCGCTATATATTTCAGTTCTGGTACAACAGAGGAGGAGGGCACATAGGTTTTCTATACATAAGACCCAATCTTCTTTATATCGTATGTGAGACGAATAGAACATGTGTACCCCATATATTGTTCACCACTTCCCAACATTTCTTCTGTTCCCCCATTCGTATCACTTCCAACATTTCATTCCATCTTTGACTTTAGAATGCTTCCTTCTTAATTCTAATAAGGCTTTTATATTGTTTTTAAGGCTCACAGATTTAGTCTAGATTGTATGGCCCTTGAACCTCTTCTGTAAGCAAACCGTGTTGTCTAATATTCTCTTAAATGCCCTAAAGTCAATATTAAACATCCCCAAAAATAGCATACTGTGCAGAGTACCCCTTGTATTACTAACTGTGCATGTTTACATTTGTATACATGTAAGCACACTATGAAAGAGGGTGGGAAACCATGCTAATTCGTCCTTGTGTGTGAAAAAATTGTAGTGTGGTTGAGAGACCAATTGAAGTTCGTTCAGAACCGGAAGCTGCCTAGCTCCAAGTCATGTTTTTTAATCTTCTTGAAAAATCCACTTCAAATAAAAACCCAAAATTAACTATGGCTGTTTCTCTTAAAAGAAGAGTGCCCCGTAATGCCCAGTTATCACTGCCTTCATATTGTTTTACATTAAAATCATAAAAAACATGATCTCTTGGGGGGAGGCAGTGTTGGTGTGTTTTTATGTACATGTTTGTGTGGTTCTCATCTGTGGGACTCATAGCCTGAAAGACTATAGGGCATTGCCAGTCGGCTAATGGTTCTGCAGCTAGAGGGTTGGCTGGGAGGTCCCTTTCGGCATGGCTTTTGGATTTAGGGGAGGGATCTTTGCCTGCAGAGTTGGATCTGTTGCTGGGCTGATACATTTTATTTCATGTCCCGCGGTGAGCTGTATTTTGTATGTTTATATCTTCAAAATAATAAACAGATTTGATACATAAAATCATTAAAAAGGTTAAAAATATCATAGGGAACAAAGTTAATCTATTGGGCCTTGGGAAGACCCAAACTGAAAGGTTTTTTCCAGCCAGCTTATCCAGTTCAGCACGCTTATATAAACTTATAAAGCCGTTTCTACTTAACCAGTCACACATAATACTGGAGCCAATATGAAGACGAGAATACTGCATTTGGGATATTGTACATTTCAAGAATATCCAGTTCCTCCATTAGTACTGAAGTGCTTGGTTCACATGTTGGTTTCACTATTTTCCCTCATCCACAACAAATTTTGTCCAGCATGCTTTCCTGCATAGTGGTTTTTCAGCTTGAGAAATGTATAACTGTCGGATATGTTTTGAGTGTATTGCCATGGCAATTGTTTATGTAAAATGTACTGTGTCCTGTTTACTTCTGCAATTGCATGAGAATTGTCTGTAATGGTGTCAAATGGCAGGTACGGTGTCAGGTTAAGTATGGGTGAAGGCTTATAGGGGTATTTGTAGACTGCTTGAATGTGGGTCTCAGTAACTGGGCCTATTGTGTCATGGCACCACCTTTGCTCCATCTTATTGAGGGAGAAGTAGCTGTGTTTTCCTGTGGCCTTTTGAGTTGTTTGCAGGGCTGGATATGATGAGCAGTGGTGGAAGATTCTCGTGTCATTTTTCTTTGACACACTGAGTGTAATATACTCATTGATACCTCAGTCGTCAGCAGTGGGCTACGTTTTGGAACGCATCTCCCAGGCAGCATGACAGCTAGACAGTGATAGTCAGTGGCCTGAGAAAGTATATATCCATGCCTTCATGCAGGTGGATTTCCAAGCATTTTGTGTAAAGGTTTATCACACACATGAACAAGAAGTGGGTTTGGAGCTTCCTCCTGGAATGGGTCCATATATTGTGTCTTTTGGAGGGTAGGTTGTCCATCAGTGATAAACTGGGAGGATAAGAAACGGTTGTAGGTCTGCAGACGGACAGAACAGACACAGGTACATCAAACATGGAGTCTCCTTCACTTACATGTGATTCAAAGGCACTCCTCTCTCCCCTTTCAAAGGGTAGTCTCAATATCTCTCACCATGTGACAACATGACCACCTTTTATTGACTGGTTGGATCTTCATTGAGCTGAACCTAGTTGGCTATTCTTTCAGACTTCAGTGCCCAGTGCCTGATCGTTGTTGTAGATTGAAGAGTAAATTAGAAAACGGAAATCCTAACTGCAGAATGAAGATGTGCTGTGAGAAAGCGTACCTTTTTTACGTAAGTGAATTGAATATCCCATGTTTTAAAATTATTGCCAATAATGTATTCTCAGTATTAGGAAAATACATAAACTACAAATCTACAACATCTGAAAATGTGTCGATTCACCGATGCTGGTGATGTGAATGAAGAGAAGATTGTGTTAGAAGCAAACATCTCAAATAATTGTTCAGATGATTTTCAAAGTAGGTTTGCTGCCAGTTTTCGTTGAATCGAGCCAACAACATCTTCCTGTCAACTTTTTTTATCTCCCTTTGTTGGCAGTCTTACTCACACCGCCTCCTAAGACTTTAGGTTATGAGTGTGCTCCACTAATTAGAATACACGCATTTTACAGGCTTCGCCTTGCGTGCAAGTATCCTCCTTTTTGGAAAAAGCTTCGACTTTCTCGTTTCTGGGCTCTTTCCAGCTCTGTTTCTTTGGAGTTAGTCTAACGCTTTTCAAATGGAAAAGGGTGGTGCTTCTAAATCTGAAATAAGAAGGTTAACACCATACCTGTGCCGACAGATCTAGTGAATAACACTTCCGGCTCGAGTTGTATTAGCTGAGACATTTTAATGGGCTGTGTGAGGCAGAGTTACCGAGAAAAGAAAAACAGGATTATATAGCCAAATCAACAATTTTACTCAAATAAAAAAGCCCCAGGTTTCTCTTTGTACCTAGATGTATAAGCATTTGTCAACACTCTTTTTCCTTTTGGCAGTTTCATATGCTGCAAACTTGGCTCAAGGGCATTGGGGCGCTTTACATGAGCACCATTTACAATGCACAAGGTCAGATAAATTTTTTAAGGAATAAAGAGATTAGGGCCCTGATTTATACTTTTTGAGGCTAAACTTCGTTAAAGCAATGGTGTGCCTCCTTTTAACACCTGCTCTGAGCAGGCGTTAAAAGTGCCCAAAAAAATGACGCATTTGCGTAATTTTTTCGGCCCCCCAACAGGGGAATTCTCCCTCTGAATACATTATGTCTGGCACAGGCATAATGTAGCTCAAAGGGTTACAAAGTGGCACAATGCATGCAATGCACCACTGTAAATTTGGCGTGGCGATTTCGGCCTCGTTGGGCCACATTAGTGTAAACAAATTACACTAATGTGGCGCAAGGAGGCGCTAGGGTGTCTTAAATCTGCCCCTACATGTCCTAGTAGTCACAAACAACCTATTTAGTTTCTCACTGCTGTGAGTGCTGCCTCTCTTATAGGAGTGCATTGGAAATGCCCTAACATATGTCTAAGTGGTATTGTCTGATCTATGAGGGGTGACGTAGGCATGATTGGTATGCTTGGAATGGTAGTGAGAAATGCTGCTTGCTGGTGTAGGTGTTTTTTTTTACCATTATAGAAATGCCACTTTTAGAAAGTGAGATTTCTCTGTGCTTATGACTCTGGTGTTTTGCAGCTTGACTCCGATCCCTGTTTGGGGCAGAGTGGCTTTGTGCATGCTTCTCAGACAGCTGGTACCTTGGGAGGGTGGAGGTGTAACAGGATTGCATCTGCATACTGAATGGCCTTCCTGGGCTGGGAGAAAGAGAGGCAGGTGCACTTACATTTGTATAGGCTGTGACCTGCCCTCAGAAAAAAGGGCTCGTTTACCCCTACTGATGTCTGGAGCCAGTGCTGGAGGAGAAAGGGGACATTGCTTGTGTAGCAGGGTATTACTGATACATGTTGTGTTTGGTTTAATGATTTATGTGCAACACAGTTTATTTTTATAAAATTTGTTGTAGCATTTCCTTTGTGGTGTGTTTATTGTGTCACGTGTGTTGTGTGTGTTGTGCAAATGGTTTATACATTGCCTTGGGATAGGCCTGACTGCTTGTGCCAAGCTACAAAGGGGTTGAGCAGGGGTGATCTTGGATGTGTAGCTCTCTCGCCCTGACGAGAGTGGTGGTCCCTGCCTGGCTGGGGTGCCTATCGTAGCCAACCAGGAACTCCATTTCTAACAACCAGGGAGGGACAATTAGAGGGTCTTAGCTGTGGGGGCAGAGCTTTGTGCTTGTGTGGCTTCCAAATATGCATCTGGGTAAGCTGAAAAATCTGTGATGGATTTGCTGTGTGCGGAGGCTCCACATGCAAGCTGGAAACCACCTCTGGGCAGTGGTTTCCAGCTCACCCTGTGCTCACTGTGTGATATCAGCTCACCACCAGGTGAAGTGAGACAATATTGTATGATGCACAGTAGCATTGTGTGTGTTGGCAGGACTTCTTCCAGGGTGGAAAGTGGTAGTGGACACCCACAAGCAAGGTAGTTTATGTGTATTTTCAAAAACAAATTGTAATTTTTTTCTTTTTGCAGTTTTATATAGCACCAACTCACCCCAAAGGTATTACACAAGGACACATTCATTTTTGTAGGCATTGGGAGGTTAACTGGTTTGACCAGAATCACAGGATGCTGAGCCACTCAAACCTGGTTCCACAGTTGCAAAGTCAGCAGCTCTGGCTGTTATACCACATCCTCTCTAGTTTTACACCTTGAAAATGGGAGCCCATATATTCTTTTCAACATAGGAGTAAGTCAGTTTTGTAGGTGGGAAATTAGAGATAAGAGTCCTAAATTTGGCGGGTTGTAAGGGAGGGAGTTCCCCCATAGGTTACAAAGATTCAAACAAAGAAACAATGTCACTCAGTGAAGAAACAATTTGTCACTCAGTACAAACGCACCTATACTTCACATTTATGCATTCATTTATGAAAGGGTGCACATTTGAGGCTTTTTGGGTCACATTCCTTGTGAAGTCCAGGAGTCAGAAATTTGCTTCTACCATAGGAATAACCTTACATGAGCAAACGTCTGACATTTTTGTGAATCAGGCTGCTATATGTAGCCACAAAAGGAGGAATGTCCAAACAGCCTTGTAAACAATTTCTTATGTTATTGGCAGAGCATTTCCAATATGTTTACATTCCATCTTGATCCTATGCCTACTGTCCAACTACAAAATCGATTTATATAGGCATTCAGAACGCATGTTCATTTGTGGACAGGGCCAGCTTTAGGGCTGTGCGACCAATAACTTATGGGTTTGAAAGCACATGAACTTCCTTGGTCCAGAAATTTCAGGCAACAATAAAAATGTCAAGATAACTATGGTGATTAATGTTACTGTAGTGGCAGTCTTGTCTCATCATAAAATAGTGCAGAGGGATACTGGGCCTGCTGCAAACAACATGCACCATGCAGATCACAAAACAGTTGGAGTGGACTAGCGCTTTAAAAAAATGAAATGTATGCCAGAGAGGGACTATGGAGAGATGAGGGGCACTGTTGAAGAGTGGTAGTTAGTGAGGGGATTCGTGGAGAAGGAGGTTATGGGGATGGGGGAGAGCACCACCAGTGCTGAAGCCTGCCTTGTTTGTGAAGAACCAGTTTGTCTGCCTTACGAGAGTTATACAGAGCCTATTGCTAAGAAAAACACAAACGTGATTGGTAGAACACTTCAAATATTTTGTGAAGGCAGGACTCACATTTTTTTCCATTGTATAATCACAATTCTTCATTTGCCCTTGGAGACCAATACTGACACCAGATAAATTATTAGATTTTTTGTACCTGTTTTTCATTTAGGTGTTACAACATATTCAACTGACATATGACTTTGAGTTACATTACACATATCAGCATGAAGAAGGAAGAAGTACATTATTGAGAAGAGAATGTGGGAAGGAGGAGAGTATTGGATCCTGTGGGGCCTAGGGGAGCATCTTACCTCCATCAACAAGCAAACCATCATTGCAGCCCTATTACGCATTACCATGTCATGGGGGGTCATTAGTTGCAGATGAATGAGTTTCGCATGTGTGATGTCTCTCATATCAAGCACCCATTCTGAGTGGAGGTGTCGTGGTGCAGAGCCAACTGTTTGTTGCCAGTGCATCTAGGTGCGGGTGTTGGCTTTTCCTAAATCATTGCCTGGAAGCCAAGTGCCATACTTCTAGGTGGTGTAACTGGCCTCCATGATTACCAGCAGCTCACAGTGTGGCGCCTCAGGCAGAGAATTTTGCGAGTGTATACAAAGCCTGCTATGTCATCCATGCTAAAAGTGCGTGACTGATGCGCCTTGGGTACCAGCACCAGCCTTTGCTCAAGGAGGGCGAGTGTTGTTCTTGGCCTCAGTTCTAACTATGAAGGTGTCTCAAATTCCTAGCCCAGCCACCATCACACCTGTGTCACTGAGAGAGCGGAGTGCCTGTGGCTCTGCCCTGGCCCACTGCAGCAGTCCTCCCAGCCATTTGTGTACATATGGGGTGCTCGATGCCTTCCAATGCATTGCAATGAGGTGTTTGAATAGTACAAATGCCAAGTCTATACACAGGTGTAGCTGTTTGTCTCCCTTAGCCCTAGTACGCATGCCAAGTAGGCAAGACTCAGGGGTAGGCAGTAGTGAGTGATTTGCCAGTTCCCCCGTCAGTGAAGGGATTTCGTGCCAAGCCCGCTGTTCAGGCAGGCA
Organism: Pleurodeles waltl; assembly: GCF_031143425.1. Lineage (NCBI taxonomy): Eukaryota > Metazoa > Chordata > Amphibia > Caudata > Salamandridae > Pleurodeles > Pleurodeles waltl. Next base: position 1,643,329,039 of record NC_090440.1, on the reverse strand, counting down.
GCTCCACATCATGTGGTAAAAGGTGCCGTCCTGTTCTCCACAGCGTGAGCATTCATGAGTTGTGTGAGGGAACATATGGTGGAGCTGGTGGAGGGCTAAATATGCTTGGTGCAAGTAATTAAATTGAGTGAAGTGGAATCTCGAGTTGCGAGACACATCCTTTATCAGTTGGAGAACCATAGTCCAGGCAGACTGTGTCAATGGGGCAGGAAGGACCCTGTCCCATCGTGTCCGAGCTCGAACCAGGTCTGTGTCGCGACTCTTAAGGAGAGTGCTGTACAACAAAGATATAGCATGCTTGGGAGCTTGGCCTGATAGTACAGTGTGTAATATAAGTGATGTTGTGGGCACTGAGTCACCATTCCGCCATGTATTGTGTATAAGTTGTTTCACTGCACAACAAGTGAGAAACTGTCCAGGGCTTATGTTATAAGTGTCTTCCATGGCCGCATATGTCGTAATGGAGCCATTTCTAAAAAGGTCACCAATCGTTTTTATACAAAGTGCTAACCACGGCTTCAAAGTGTGTTGTGCGTTCAAGTTCCTTGCGTCCTGTATGTCAAGCAATGGAATCCTGGGAGAATAAGGTGGAGTTGGCTCCCTACTGCATATATATCGACGCCAGCACGCATGGGCTATATCCATAAAGGTATTTCCATGTAGGGGTGGACATGTGTGGTCTGACAACCATGTCAATACGTCTGTCTGCCCCAATCTGTCATGTACCATCACTTTATCCATACTAGGGGTATTCTGTAGCCAAATTAGTGGCCATTGCAGTTGTGCTGCTGCATAGTAGAGTTCGTCATTAAGCATGCCTAGGCCCCTTCCTCAAGCGGGTCATGTATTTTAGCCGACGATTATTCCCCCAAATTAGTTCTAATATCAGACCATTGAGGAACCGGAAGAATGAGCGGGATAACGCCAGTGGGAGTGCAGTAAAGTGATATAGCAGTCTGGGAAGTATTACCATTTTTGCAATTGCTACTCGTCCCAAGGGAGATAGTGGCAAGGAGCCCCAAAATGGCAGTGAACAGCTGATCGAGCGAACCGCTCATCCCAGGTTGCCTTTCCTGAGGTCCTCAGTAGTGTGATATATTTAGATGCCAATATATTTGAAGGTGACATGCCACCAAGGAGGGTGGGCCTCAAGTGCTCCGGAACAGGGGTCAATAGGAACACACAGGACTTACTCCAATTCACGCACAGGCAAGATATATCCCCAAATAGCTGAAGTAATTGCATAAGCCCTGGCAGTGAAGACACACTCCTGAGCAAGTATATTAATGCGTTGTCAGCATAAAGAGTTACTATATGCTGTTTGCCCAGGTCTGGAATACCCCAGGCTGCGCCCTTAGGTGAAGATAAGCTGCCAAGGGCTCAATGGCTATCGTGAATAGCAGTGGCGATAGCGGGCACCCCTGTCTAGTATCACGACAGTTATGGAAACTATCTGAGATGACACGGCCCGTCTTCACGTGGGCTGTGGGGTTAGAATACAATATACTAATTCAACTAAAAATTCCCTAACCAAAGCCCATGCTGCGCAATGCCTCCTTTAAGTTGGGCCATCCGAGGGTGTCAAAGGCTTTCTCAATGTCCAAAGACACCGCATCTCTGTTGTATTCTCCTTTTGGAGTGCCCTTCATTAAGCACAGGAGTTGTCTAATATTTAGGAAGGTATTTAGTCCTGGGATAAAACCTGATTGGTCTTCATTAATTAATTGACCCATCAGCTGGAGCAACTGATTAGCGAGCACTTTACCCAACAGTTTGCAGTCCAAGTTGAGCAATGATAGGGGCCTGTAAGATCGCACATCAAAAGGATCCCGGCCAGGTTTAGGCAAGACCACTCCTGGTGCTTTGCGCTGAGAGTCTGTGAGATGCCCTTGTGACTTTGCTTCACGCAGTACTTCCACGAGTGGTTTGGCTGAGTGGAAAATGCACCATAATACTCCACTGGTAACCCATCTGTTCCGGGGATTTTATTGCGAGCTAGTTGACACAATGCAGTTCGGATCTCATCAATCTCAATAGGTTTGTCTAACTCCATCTGTTGCATAGGGGTAAGTTGGGTTAGGGGGAGTGCATTAAAGAAGTCTGCTAATTGAGTAGGAGGGGGCTCAGGCCCCTCTGCGTAAAGCGTGCTATAGTATTGCCAAAAGGCATCATTAATGGTTACTTGGGTGTTGACCACGGCACCAGAGTCTAGCCTAATAGCACCTATGGGGGTGTGGTGTTAGTTGCCCTGGGTCAGCCATGCCAACAGCCTGCCGGAGCGATCGCCCTTGGTGTGTCACCTGGAGAGATAGTCATGCTTGCGCAAGGGTACGTCTACTTCTCCATGTCACACTTGTGGCTCACGGAGAGCACGGGATCCAGATTGCCCGCGCTACTTCTCGTTCCACATAATCTATCACCAACGAGGTGATTTCATGCACCAGGGTGCATCTGATTCCCCCAGTATCCATGAGGCAGTGGCCCCGTACAACCATCTCACTCCATGGCACCTGATGTGGCCGCCCCTCTGGTGAGCTCAAAGTATCTGGAGATACAATCGGCCAGCTCCTGATGGAATGGAGGATCCGCTAGCATTTCAGGCTGTAGACGCCATGTAGGTATGCATGTGCACAGTCTGCCCCAGTAGAAGCTGACCAGCAGCGGGCAATGATCTGACAGCATCCAGGCCAAGTAATCCGCCTCCAGGGAGTCATGAGCCAGGCTTACCAGGCCAAAACCAAATCAATGCGGTTATGTAGTCTATGTACTGGGAGGAGAAGGAGTATACCCCATCCTGGGGATGGCCTAGGTGCCATATGTCATGCAGCCTTCTATCCGTCATCCAGGGGCAGAGTTCATGCAACAGTGTCCTGCTGGGTGCACCTACCAGTGGGGGATGGGGTCTATCCATGTCTACATCAGGTACACAAATAAAATCGCCCCCTATATGCAAGTGATCAAAGGGTCCGGGAAGAGTGTTGGCATGATGGACATCAGAAATTCCATTTGTTTTGAGTTGGGGCGTATATTCAGGCTAATGCCAAGGGTTTACCATCTAGGGAGCCCTCCACCAGGATGCATCTGCCCTCTTTGTCTACTGTGAGCCGCTCAACAATATAGGGAACCTCAGGCGCCAACCAGACCAACACCCCCCCTGGCAAATGCCGATACTGTTGTACCGCATGCTTGTCCCCTCCATTTAGTTTTAAGAATTTGCAATTTCCCTTCTGTGAGATGTGTTTCTTTGTAGTATAGCTACATGCACCGTGTGGCGTTTTAAAAATTCGGGTATCTGATGGGGCTTGATTGGTGTAGCCATACCCCTAAAGTTCCATGTTAACACATTATAACTGATAGTCTCCATATGTACGTGAGTGTGTGTTTTGACTTGTGCACCTGTACCATGCGTCCTACTGCATTTGCCATGACAGGAATTAGTGTACAGCATAAATCACTGCCCCGCCCCAGTGTTACCAACCCTCCTTATCACTCATCATCTGTGTCAAGAACCTTGTAGAAACGAGAAAAAACCTCAACAACATTAAACCCCCCAGGCTGTCAGCCAACGGGGCCATAACCACCCCATGTCCTATAAGCGCAAAGGGCAGTAAAGATATTGGTGGATTGACAATTGGTCATTCGGAAAACCATATTGGGGGTGTGAGTATGTCGAGAAGGCGCTCATAGCTATTCTAGCCCATTTCCTCTACATTCGAACCCACCCCACCCCAGACCCCCTTCAATCGCCGGACAGGGACATGCATATATTAATTGTCGAAGCCCCTTGGAGCTATTATGCCAGTAGCCAGTTATGCGTTATACTGGTGCTGTTGGAGACATCAGTCCACATTTAAGGCCATACTGGATCTAAGTCCTAATAATGTTTAGGGTGCCCATGCGTCTTAGGTCAAGTATGCCCCAACTTGTGGCTGGGCATGGAACATCACCTCCACCGCCATGGTATGGCATCAGCGCTAGGACGCCATGGGGCGACGTGTGCAGTAGCGCAAGGTCGTCTTCTGTGCGTGAAGTGACATCCGGACCCTGCATAGAGTTAATTGTTAAGATGCTGCAATGTCCTGCCGACAAGTCGGTATCTGATGCTCCATCGTCACAGAGGGTTGCGTATGGGTTAATTGTGAGTTGAGTAGCTTCGATCTGTGCTTGTGCCTGGCCCTCCGTCACCTGGGCCTTCGATGGGTGTGCCTTGATCCCAGGTCTCTTCCTGTGCTGGGGTTAGGGTGTCAACCATTCTCCAGCAATGGAGTCTCCATGGTTCGATCTAACCAGGCCCTCGGCATGTAGCCACGTCCACACGTCTTCTGGGCAAAGGGAAGATGTGGGCTTTCTCTTCGTCCACCACCCTTAGTCATGCTGGGAATAACAGTGCATAGCTGATATTGTGCTCATGGAGGTGCTGTTTAGCCTTTACATATGAGTTTCTCTTGTGCTGTACTTCCATCGTGTAGTCAAGAGAAGCTGTGACAGTGATGTTTTCGAACTCCCAAGGGCCTTGTGACCTAAAGCTCTGGAGGATCAAGTCTTCCAAGTTGGAAACTGAAGAAACGGGCTATTAGTGGCTGAGCTCCGGGCGGTGGCGGCCTGCCCAGAATCCAGTGTGAACTTTCTATCAAGAAAAAGGGAGGCACTTTGTTCCCTACTACTGTAGTCATCAACCACGGTTCGAGGAAGAATTCAGAATTGGGTGCCTCTGCACGCTCCGGAAACCCCAGAAAGCGGACATTGTTCCTTCACAAACATCCCTCCACGTCTTCTGCCCTGCGTTGCAGAGAGGAGACCTCTGCTGTTAGCTGCTTCAGCTGCATCTGAAGATCCCTGAGCGCTGGTTGCACCAATGTAAGGGATGTCTCATTTTCACTCACTCTGTTGCCAGTTTACGATGGTTCACTCAGAGCAGGTTGACTTCCTGCGCCATAGAGTCAATTTTCATCTCTAAGGCCGATTTGGTGTCCATTACTGCCGGCAGGAGCTTTTCAAATTGGGCAGAATGAGCCTGTAGTGTTGGGTTCATTTGTTGGACAGTAGCAGCACAGTCCTTGGTGGTTGTGGGCAGAAGCGACATAGTTCCTTCAGGGGGCAAGGGCAGCCGAGCCGCCTTAGGTTTCACCATAAGGGGGACTAGGTGGGACGATCCACATCCAGATGCACAGTTTGCCAACTCTCAAGGCACAGCTATACAGCTCTGGTGTTGTCGTGTGTGACATCCAAGGGCTGCAGGACGGATCACTTGAGCAATAGCAGCACCCCGGAATCCCCCCAGGGGCACAGAACCTTAGGCCCGCACACCCAAGAGCCCCAATGGCAGGGCGTTCATGTTGCCTAGTCCTGATATCCCGGGGACCTCTCCGCTCATGGCATGACTTCCGGTCCTCCGCGGAGCAAGCCAAGCAGCGGAGCTGTGTTTTCACAGTGTGTTATCTCCTATGGGACTGCCAGCATCTCCTGCAAACCTGCCATGTGCAGCTCACCTGATAAGAGCTCTGAGATCTGCCCCAGCCACCTCCCTGATGGTTATGGAGAGTGCTGTCAAATGCCCCGTTGCATTGGGTGTCACTAACGATATCCAGCAGCACCCAGAGCCCGATGCAAGTATAGATTATGCAGGTCCGGTCGGCGTTCAAACTCAGGGAAGTGTGTGAGCTCTTTTAGTGGGCTCCCCTTCCCTCCTCAAGGGGAGGAGCCGCCGCCCATAGTACGCTCGCCTCGGAGAGCCGCTGCCCTACCGGCTGCCGGGTTTGCCAAAGTGTCCAGTAGTCAATGCGCACATTAGTGCAAAAGATGGGCCGTGCCGCTGCCCCCTCTTCAGACCAAGTAAATGGCTCCCCCTCGGGTAGCGCCTCCCGCTCACTGCTCTGATGTGTCCGGCACCGACTTTGTTGATGCCCCTCTGGGTGGGCCCCATCACCCACAGCCTGCAGGCCCTAGTCCAAAGGTCTTCAAACTGGGAGGTGGGCCCCCCTAGGGGGGTCCCAAGTGATCCTAGGGGAGGGCGTAAGACTCTGGCCAATAGAAGCATTATACAGATAACAGGCCTTTTTTTTAAGCAGGAGCATGTTATTGCATTTTAAAAATGGTAGCAATACTTAACTGCAATGTTTAAGTAGGCCTAGACATATTTAAACATTGCCATCTTTATAAAATAATTGTGAAAAATTCTGAGGGGGGGCCCAATGATTTTTATTTTCCAACTGGGGGGGGGGGACGTGACATTAAAAAGTTTGGAGACCACTGCCCTAGTCCGATGACTGAGCCTGCAGTGATCCTTCTGTCAGCCGTCGCAGCCGCTGCTCCTTGTTCCCGCGGGCCGCGTTCGGACCTCTCCTCTGCTTCTGTGTTGGCCGGTGCCAGCCTCGTGAGTGCTCGGATCGTGGCCGTGTTTGCCTGTCTCTGCGTTACTGGAGCTCGGGGCGGCACAACCGACAGGCAATTCCGTTTGAATGGACCCCTCAGGACTCCAGTTTCGAATAATTGGGGGTCTGGGTGAGGTTCTGTTCCAGGATGCTTACTGCTCCAGTCACCATCTTGGCCACACCCCTAAATTATTAGATTAATGACAAGTAGAGAGGTTAGTAAATATCAGGAGAAGTCACTTGCCTCCCGCCCAAAAACCGGTGATAGTAATAATACTGTGTGATGTTTTTTGAGCAGCGTGAGGAAAACACACATTTGTCCACATGTACAGGTGGAGAAGTTGTAAAGTCAGAGTGTAAAAACTGGTCTTCAAGACTGCCCATCCTTCTAATAAAAAAATGAAGGAAGCACGCCTAGAATCACATCGGTCATTTGGATTATTCGTTAGAAAGACCAGCACTGCAGACAAGGTAAACATGAATTTTGGCAATACATTGGTTTCCGGTTTCCACAAGTGGCATGTTTACAGGTTGTTAACCGCAAGAGGCACATTCACTGGGAAACCGCGCAGCAAAATAAGTTTCTACATATGGATAACCTGTGAAAAATCTAGGAAAGGTTCACAGTCATTTCCTGTGAACATTTATTCCACCAACAGATTCAAATTGTGTTATCTCAGATGGGTCTTTATAGTACGATTGTACCTAAGAGAGAAGAGGAGTCTGGCTCCTATATTCACTCCTTCAGTTTGGTTTGTACTTTTGTTGGTCTGAATCTTTCTGCCTGGCAATAGTGGAAGAGATTATGGCCCTCATTACAACCCTGGCGGTTGGCGGAACACTGGCGGTAACACCGCCAACAGGCTGGGGGTGTTCCGCCAGCTTATTATGACCATGGCGAATCATACCGCCGGTCCATCCAATATACTGCCAGGCTTCCGCCAGGCGGTCATAATCCCCAGGGCAGCTCTGCAAGCAGCGCTGCCCTGGGGATTATGAGTCCCCAACCGCCACCCTGTCCATGGCGGTAAACACCACCATGGAAATGCTGGTGGTAAGTGGGACTTGGGTGCCCCTGGGGGCCCCTGCACTGCCCATGCACTTGGCATGGGCAGTGCAGGGGCCCCCAGGCACAGCCCCATCGCGCATTTCACTGCCCATGCGTGACGGGTGCTACTGCACCCGCTGCACATCAACTTTGCCACCGGCTCTATTATGAGCCGGCTTCAATGTTGATGTGACTTTCCCACTGGCCCAGCAGAAATAAACGATATTTCTGTCCGCTGGCGCAGCGGAAATGTCATAATAGGGGGCCAAGCATGCCGCCAGCACGTATATTTGCTCCCGCGGCTTTGGCGGTCTCTTTACAAGACCGCTGAAGTCATAATGAGGGCCTATGTTCTAGGCAGTCCTGAGTGATGAGACGTAACCACAAATTGTGTTAGCGTTAAAACAAAGTAGCACGCAACATTTCACAGGCATGTGCCTTTAGTAAGGGTACCTTCAATAACCCCCAATGCCTTGTGGTAGATGTAGTCCTTGCGTCATTTAGTTTGAATTTCAATTTTCAGTTAGCTGTAATTTTAGGATAATTTTTCAATTGCTTAATTTCCTTATATTTAAACTGTAAAGCTTCTCTGAAGTCAACCTTAGTGAAGTCATGCGCAGATGAAGAGTTATGTTCTGCTTTCTATAATTGCCAGGACATACTACCCAGCAAGTCCAAGTTATGGCTAATCTCACGTTTTCTAGGACACATTCTCCATCTGCTGAAAGCATGTGGTAAATATGCATTGAAAGGGGTCCAAAATAAAGGAATCTCATGTGTTTTTGGACCTAGTAGCTCCATGTCCTGCTTGTTATTGTCAATTTCGGGCCCGAAATATTTGTGATGGTCTTTAACCAAGTGAAAAGGAGCTCAGTAGAACTGAATGTGTGCTTATCCTAATACTTGAAGTCGCATCCTGAGGCGCACAACTTTGCACAAGAACCCACATTTCACTCGTTTCTTCAGCTCTCACTGCCCATTTGAGACATCCTGATTCTGGGACTGCTGGTTTAAAATCACTTTCCACTATTGAAGGGATTATCCTCATCAAAAATATGGGCGACGTTGCGTTATATTCAGTAAGTAAACAGGGAACCTGCTGTTATACCAGTCCAACTCACAAAGCTCTTAGCTCTTTCAGTGAGTAATTGTCTTTTACTCCTGTCTTAGAATCACTGAAACTCGAACAGGGCTTTAAGCAGGGCTTGTCCCTCCAGGTCTCAGCCCCTCTAGTAATTACAAATTGACACTGAAACAGGTCCCTATCGGGCTATATATTCAATTCCCTAACTTTACAGGCATAAACACTGATCAGTTTTGGAACAATAACTGTAAAACCTGTTAGAATATGTCAGTGATGTAGTTCCTGCTTACATGTTACATGTTTTACTTAACCTAGCATTTACTAGGAGCGTTTGTTTTTTTGTGTTGATCTTTTTTTCGTGCAGCAGGTTCGCCTTTATCCTGCATACTGAAAACTGAATCGCTTCTAGGTGCGGTGTTTTCAAGATGCGGGCGGGCCACGATTGAAAGGTCTGGATGTGAGGCTGAAGGCAGCGCTCATTTTTAACAGTGCATGTCAATGGCTCGTAAAGGTGTTCAGAATACTCATCCAATCTGAGGCCTCTCTGCAGATCACAGAGAGCAAGGGCCACGTGTGGCAACTGCAACTGCGATTCTATGCGCTGTGTATGTAGGTGCGAAGGCGAAGGGAAGAAGATGCAAGGGAGTAAATGCAGGAAAGAGGGAAAAGAGTATACTGAAGCAGAAAGAGATGAGGTGTGAGACCTGCAAATGGAGGATTTCAGAAAGTTGTTGGGAGAAAAAGGGCCAAGTGTCTAACAGAGAGACTACAGGAGAAAGTGTTTTAGGGAAAACAGGAGTGTTTGACCCACACCAAAGACCATCACCCCTTTCACAATTCAATTCACAGTCTCATATTTTCACAAATGCAACATTTTCAATGCAGATTATGCACAACAAATCATTGTTGATGCTCATCTGTGTGATGCTGCTAGCAAGCATTGACAAAGCCAATAAGTCTAGTTTGTTTTAGGTGCTTGTCCATTGCTGTGTGACATGAATGAATGCAATAGCAGAAAGCTCACAGAAAGGCACCAACATACTGGTCGCCAGCACTCAATCTTACAAAGAGGATTTTTAGCATGCATGTTTTAAGCTACACTCTTAATTATATAGCCAAGCCTCTTGGGAAGGATTACTACTCATTGGCCATGCCCCTTTTAGAGACCTCCCAACTTTTTTCATCACACTTAGAGCCCTTAATTTGAACATCACAAAGTATTTCTCATCTAGCAGATGTGTCCTAATTGTGGATTAGGTGTGACCTACACATAAACTTTCTCGAACAGGACAAAACATCTCACTGAAAATATATTGTGAACCGGATGCTGAATGTTTTTGCTTGAATTCTGCCTTTTCTGAAATGCCCCATGCCTCCATTTTAAGAACGCTTTCTGTGCCAGGTCCTCGGGGCGGTAAGAGAACTTCCTCGTACCTGATGTTCCACCCCTTCGCGCGTCAGTCATGCAGTCCTTGAGTTGACAAGTCCGTGTGCAGCTGTGCGAGTTGAGACTACACTAGAAAACACGAAAACCCCCTAGGCCATGAAATGCCAGTCACACTTGCAAGATTATGCTGCAGGAGGCTGCCAAAAAGATCACACTTAAGAGGTAATTGAGGCATGTACAGTATGTGCTGGGTAAGGATTTCTTAATAAGGAAGACTGTAACACCCCAACACACCTACAAGACAGAAAGCAGACAAAGATGGGACACGTGGCTAGCCAGTTTTCCTTGTGGATTTACTGTGCAGAGGTCATGTCTCTCAATTTCCCTTAATCAAGTTTGTGAATTGGCCCTGTATTTGTTGAACAATATAAAATTACACCACCTATTAGACCTGCCATCCTTAGGGTGGTCTTAACCCAGACCTTTTGCCTTTACAACCTGATTTGTTGCTGTATCTTTTTGCTAGCCTTAGGACTCCAAGCACTTTACCACTGCTAACCAGTGCTACGGTGTATCACTTTACCACTGCTAACCAGTGCGACAGTGCATGTGCTTCTCCCCTAAAAACATGGTGACATTGGTGTACCCAAAATTGGCATATTTAATTTACCTGTAAGACACTTGTAGGGTGGTATATGCCCAGGGCCTGTAAATTAAATACCGCTAGTGGGCCTGCGGCACTGATTGTGCCACCCACTGATGTAGCCCTGTAAATATGTCTCAGGCCTGCCACTGCAGAGCTTGTGTGTGCAGTTCCACTACCACTCGACTTGGCATTTAGACCCTCTTGTCAAGTCCTGCACTCCCCTTTTCTTACATATAAGCCACCCCTCAAGCAGTCCCTAGAGAGCCCATATGGCAGGGTGCCATGTAAGTAAAAAGGCAGGACATATACTTTCCAGTTTCTATGTCCTGGTAATGAAAAACCCAAGTGTTTTTCATCACTGTGAGGCCTACCCTTCTCATATGTCAGCATTAGTAATTCCTTATAATACCTTTAAGTTATAATTCCTGACTTGAGAGCAGTGGCTGGGTCATGTTTAGTACCACAGGAATGGTAATAATCCTCTTTACTAGTAAGGTCAGATTTATTACTACTATTTTAGAAATGACTCTTTTAAAAAGTGGACATTTCTCTGCACTCACTGCCCTATGAGCCTACAGCCTCTCTCCAATACATGTCTGGGTGGAGTTGGGTGGCAGTTCCACTTGTGCATTCCCTTCAGACACCCACAACACAGGATACTCAGCCATACCTGAATTCATCTGCATACTGATGGGTCTTCCTAGGGAAAAGGTGGGGAGGGTCTCACACATTTCAAAGGCTAATGACTGGGGTCCACACAAACAAGCTGATTACCTCCCACTCGCTGCCCGGAGCTGGGACTGACTTGAAAGGGGGCCTGTGCACTTCATAAGAATTCTCTTGTAGTCATCTCCCACATCAAGGGCAGTTTCCTGTATAAGTAGTAGGTCTCCTGACCCCCTCTACTGGACTCAGAAGAAACTCTGCCTGGAGTAGAGGCTGCTGCACCAAAAGGTTTGCCACTGTGCGGTGCTGACTGTTTCCAGGAACCGCTCCCCTGTCATGCTGAATTGTCCGGTTGTCTATTGACCTATGCCCGGCATCCTTAACTACCAACGCAACACCTGAGTGTCTCCAGGGCCTTGCTGGCTTGCCCTTCTTTACCAAGGACTGGAAACGGTACATTCTGGCCAGCTGTGACCGGCTGGCATCAGGGACCACTGAGATTTGCCCACAAGAGGCATACTTGGCCCATTGTTTACTTTTTTCCCTGCCCATTAAGCTGTTACTCTCAGTAGGAGACCCTTTCTACATTTCTACATTCTGGCCCCCTTCCCGTGGCCGAGGTCACCACATGAGATCACCCCCATCCGAGAGGGCCTAAGAACACTGCTGCGTCCAGTGCCTGCTGGCAGGAGATTTCAGGGACAAAGACACGGGCCCCGCAGTGCCCTTCAGAGTAGCAGCCGTGCCCCAGAACCCACAAGTGCCACACAGTAATCTAACTTCTGCCTCCATCAGAAGCGCTCTCAGGGCAGGTGCTCCGATCAGACTCCATGGTGTGCTTGGGGCTACCTACATCAGGGAAGCCGCCCAGTCCTCATTGATAGGCAAACTCTGCAGCAGCGCCCCCCCCCCCTCATCTCCTGTAACTCACCTGGGCCGGCGAGTATGAGCTCAGCCAAAGAAGCCCTTCTTCCAATCCTGGCTCCTCACATACTCGCCTGCACCAGCATTTCTTCCCACTGTGCAGAGCCTCAGCAAAGACACCATTTCCCGGCCACTCGATTTATGAGAGCACATCCATGGAATTACCATATTCATCAGGGGCAAAGCACCTCCACATTATCTTTTAAATCATGTGAGTGTGTCAAATTCAATAGGGGCAAAGTGCCTCAACATTTTCTTTTAAACCATGTGAGTGTGCCGAACAACTCTGCTTCTGATAACAGTACCAAGTTACATATTTTAAGCCTTATTAATTGTATTATTGTTGTTTTGAGCTTATTTAAACATATAAAATATTCTCTATTTTTCTAATACCACGTGGAGTATTTTTGTGGTGCTTACATTGGGGTACTGTGTGGGACAATTGCACAAATACATTGCCTTCTAAGTTAAGCCTGCATGCTCTGTGCCAAGCTACCAGAGGATGAGCACAGGTCAACTTAGTTTGTGTATCTGACTTGCCCTGATTAGAGTTGGTGAGCTCTGCATGGCTGAGGTGCATACCCTAGCGAACCAGAAGCCCAATTGCTAACACCACCACTCTAGAACACTGAGGCCCAGATCCTCAAAGGTGTTCCAGAATGCAGCGCAGCAGCCAAAAATGCTGCACTGCGCTGCATTGCATGACAGGGAGGAAGCAGGAGAACGCTGTATTCACAGAGATATCACTCTCTCCTCCCCTTTCCCTAGCGCTGATGCTGATTTTAGCTGCCATGTGCCAGGCACACACCTTAGATTCTACCATAGGTTTTGTACAGGAAGGGCACCCTTCCTGCACAAAATACTATGACAATTGAAAAACATTATTCTACTTTGTATGTGTGCTGCACAGAGCAGCACACATGCAAAGCCGGAAAAGAAAGAAGAAATAAAAACAATTATCCTTTTTATGCCTGCTTTTCAGCTGCGTTAATTCTTGGCGCTAAATCCTGTCTACTAATGTTAGTAGATAGGGTTCAGCATCAAAAAGCATGGGTGGTTGCATAGGGAACACAGGCAAACCACCCATGTAACGCAGTGATTCATGCTGCTTTGTGTTACTTTTGGGCAGTTTCCAGCGCAAACAAGTTTTGCATTGGAAAGTAAATCGAGAAAAAACATTTTGTGTTGGTTAGCATCACTTTTGTAACGCTAACCCAGCACACAAGTGTTGACCCAGCATAGCATCATTCTTCCCTTACCATGGTCAGTCAACCTTCATGTAAGCTGGACTCAACTTACTCTTGTTCACAAAGGCAGAGCTTTCTTGGTAGAACTGCCAGTCTTCATGGCTGCACTCAGAGTCTGTGGTATCCAAGCAGTTGTACCCAGGTGAAGACTCCCTCTACTGGGCATGACTCTTTGGTCGGATGTGGGAGAAGGGGCCATATAGGTTGTTGTCATCAGTGTCTGATGTCTCCCTGCTGGTGGGCCCCTATATCTGACCTGCTTGGTAGACCAGATTGTATGTTGACCTAATGACCTGGGCCACCACTATAATTGTGCTACTCATGGGTTGCTACATTAGTAGGAGGAGCACTTCAGACCCAAGGTCAGTAATGGCATTGTTGATGGCTTGGTCTATCATATGAGACTCGTCATCTCTGCTTCCTTCTCGTACGGCAGGTTAACATCATAGTGGAGCTCTGGGTAGCCACAGCTCATTAGTTTCTCACCTGACAAGCAAGAAACTGACAAGCAAAGGAACGTGGAGTAAGGGATGAATAGCGTACACAAGAATGATTAAATGCCTATTAAAACTCTAGTCTAGATGAGAAAACTCTGGGCATAAAGAAGCGTCTGCAAAGCCAATTGGTCTCGCTCATGCAAGAGGTATTGGTTTTGCCAATGTGTCTTAGGCATGTTGTACACCAGTGTGGCTGCTGTTCAGCATGGCTACGAGTTAGTGGCATAGAGGAGAGTGGTGTGGAGTGGAGTACTGTAGGGTGAAGTGGCAAAGAGTGAAGAAGAGCGGTGAAGAGTGGAGTAGAGTGTCATAGAGTGGAGTGTCATGGACTTGAGTGTTGTGGAGTGGGATGTTGTGGAGTAGAGTGGAGGGGCATAGAGTGGAGTGTTGCAGAGTGTAGTGTTGGGTTGTGGCATAGAGTTGAGTGGTAGATTAGAGTGGTGTAGCGTAGAGTAAAGTCATAGAGTCATAGAGTGGAGTACAGGGGCACAGACTGGAGTGGTATATAGTGAAGTGGTGTAGAGTAGACTGTCATGGAGTGGAGTCTAGTAAAGTGGCGCAGAGAATCATAGAGTGGAATAAAGTATCATAGAGTGGAGTGGCGCAGAGTGTTGTAGAGTGGAGTGGAGTAGAGTGGAGTAAAATAGAATGTCTTTGAGCGTGGTGGAGTGGAGTGTTGTGTCTTAGAGTGGAGTGTCGGAGAATGTTGTAGAGAGGAGTAGAGTGGTGTACAGTGAGGTGGAGTGTGATAGAGTGGTGGAGAGGTGGAGAGTGGAGTATGCATGGTGTGTAAGCGCACTGTCTTTACAGACAACACATTTTCAATTGACATGGCAATTATATTTGCACATACAGTTTTACTGGTAAAACTATTCAACGTACAAAAGATAATGTGTAGAAATGGCATCACATCATATACTGATTTTTTTAATCATATTTAAATAGTTGTTTCCACCACCCTTCTGAATTACAAAACGGTGTGCTTCATTTGTGCTTTCCTACTTCTGATACATTCAGAAATATTTGCACAGTTCATTTACAGACATTTAAATTTTGTTGCGTGCTAAAAAAAAAACTTTTCTTACCTGTACCTGGCAAGATTGTCATGTAAATCTTCTCACTTTGAAGTCAGAAAAATAAAAGTAAACACCATGCTCCCTCAGAAGGCTGAGCCTGACTTTTGACTTCTTCCTTTGAACTCACAGCAAATGTGACAAAATAAAAATAAATATAAAGTCCTGTTTACAGAAAGAAAGGACTTGTGGAAGAATATAAGGAGTGATGGTGAACAAGCTTTGCTCTACAGGAGGGACGAAGACATGCTGAACAGCCTAAAACAAATAAAGCCCACAAATAGAAAGCCAGAAAATGTGAGATAAAAACCACGAAGCCAATGGTAAGCCATGGGTGGAATGCATTCTCAGGGAAGCTTTCAGAATGTCCACAACAAGTCTTTTCGCAACCAGACTGCTGCACTTGCTGGTAGGCTTCGACCTAATAAAAACTTGCCTCCTCCTTTTACTCCATGAGATGTACAAAGACTTGCAGGAGTTTGTTGATTCTTCCTTTATGGTGCCAGTGAACTATGGGGATTCTCAACCCACCCCAAATGGCATAGCATGAAATAATTGCTCATGAAATCCCCACACCGAAGAGTTCATAGAATATCTTTAGTGTAAGGTGAACAAACCATGATGAGAATTGCATTTTGGAAATTTTCATAGTCTCTGTGATGACACCTACATTCATACATACCAAAAGAGAAGACTACACCTTAATGCCTCTTACCTTTCATACGATGTCCACACAGACCCTCATCACATTTTATTTTTCTAACTAAAAAAACTTTAAACTTAGTAGGCTTTGATAAATTATTACTGCTATAGTTTTTCAAATCATTAAAATTAATCATTTCTTCTAAGCATCATCCAACTCACTTGCCATTTTTTCTTTCCTATCACAACAGTTGTTTTTCAAGGAGAATCGGGAATAGTTTATTTGCATCAATGTATAACGTTTTGGGCAGATTTGTTCCTAGGTCATAATTGCATCATATATTTAGACTATTTTATTTACTCTTCCTCACCATTTCCGTGTTTCATATAAAAGTTGTATTTTCACCAAGTCAGCTATTTAAAACAGTTTGGTTGAAAGTTCTCAACACTTGAAATTAAATATAATTGGTGGTGACATTGTCAAGGCTTTTTTATTGTGCAACCATCTTGAAGTGATCAAATTGTTACAGAATCGGATAAAAACACACAGGTAGTTACAAATGTCACCTGCTGAAACAACTACATTTTCATAAGCCATTTAGTTCTTAGCTTCTTTCTTCTAAACAACATTGCTTTTGTTTTGTCCTTAGTTACGGAGGTTTTTTTCTGCTCATCATTATTTGTGGTTTATCAAGTTAGCTTTGAAGCCCTATGAGTATAGCAGAAAAGTTGCTCAGTGATTTTACCCTCACTGCTCTACAGTAATATAAAGGTCAAAACTTCAAATCCTGGAAAGCCCGACTACACCTTCCGCCCTTCTGAGGTGGAGAAATTGTATATCATTAAATTGGGTAATAAAAACATCTGTTATTTACAGTGTTTAGAAACAGCAGGAACAAGGTATAAATCGCTATTTAAAAACAAGTTTTTATATTTTTTGTCCACCAAGAGTAAACTATACTAAACAATTGTGACACTACACATCACAGGTTTTGTTCTCATTAGTACATTTGTATTATGCACGTTTTTTTCAGTATGCTTGTTGTAACTACATCATTTTACCTCCACACAAGATTGATTTTCAAGGAATATTGTGATTAAATAAAGAAAAACAGAATTTGTCACAGAAGTTTACTGTAAACGGCAAAATAATAAAAATATTTCAAAAGATTATTCCATCACCATACATTTCACATATATTCTGATTTAGTGACATGGTTTTTCACTGAAAACTATTTTAAGGAAAATTTACTGCAGGTTATTTGATTGCTAATGTTATTAGTTCATTTACTTTTTGTTAAAAAATAGTATTGCCTTTCAATGAAAACTCTGCCCCTTTTTTACGCTGTTGACATTGTAACTATCAAAAATGTTATTTTTTTCAAATTATACCTTCAAACTCCCTGGATTTTAATAAAGCTTATTAGAATAACCACAGATAGGATGCACAGACGTAGACAGTGGTCCATGGACCACTGCCAAGTCTTTAAAAAATTGCATAACTTTTCATTTTTTTTATATGCATACCATTTTCTTATAATGAACTTGGTATCAAAGTATTTGAAACATCTCCTACCCTAGGGCCAAATTCGTGAAGATAAATGCTCACCTGCATAACATTTGATTTTGGTTTTACTTTTCTTAACTAGTACTAATCCACCTTACGGATTCACAGACTTTGATTTTGCACTCATTAATGGATTTCAACCCACACATATCATTCTCACAGGGTGGTGTACATTTTCATGCATGCATATCTGCTCACAGAGGCAGGCTTCGTTTGTAAGCATTCCAGGATAGAGAAGCCAGAGGAACTTGAGGAAGATGGTCAAACTAACAGATTTGTGGCATTCACAAACCTATGGCAGGCACTCTAAAACATTTTGTCGGGCAAAGCCCGAAGTAAACTTTTTTTCAGGGCTAGGAAAGTCAGGGAACACACTCCTCCAAATATACGGTTCTGTGAGAGAGTCTTACCAAAGTTAAACACTGCCCCTCCCTCTATATTGCAGTCTCTCCAGCATTACAGAACCTCTTTGGACGGTGTAGCTGCTTCCGGATTTTATCTGCCAAAGTCAACTGCTCCTGGGCATACCAGGAGCCTCCTGGACAGCACACTGCTCATGTACGTTTGTAAAGGAAGTCAAGCCAAGAGCAACAAATGTGTGTACTTAAGTGAACCTTCAAGACTATACCAAGTCTTCAGCACTTTGTCCATTTCAGTTCCCAGCTTTACATCTTAACATTATACTATCATCTGCTTCTGTTTTCCTTCATTCCTTTCTACTACTGCCATTTTTTCGACATTCTCTGACTTTTTCCAGGTCAGTCCTTCAACATGCACCTTCCTCTCACTGTAGGAAGAACACCAACTACCCTTCTCTTCTATCACACACAGTTACATATTACTGTTGCACTTTGGACAACCCGTCTATCTGACTTCTTTTGTACTGGACCACTTTACCTGGCTTAATGTACACTTCCTTGGTTTAAATGAAGCTTCGGTGCCTCCTCACAACTCTGCTCTCCCACTGCTTTGCCTGGTCCCCTTCCTCGTTCTCCCATTCCACCACAGGCAACAGCAGAAGTCTTCTACTCCAATCATTTTGGCTCTCCCTTCTCCATTACCCGTCGATTCTACATAGGAGTTTCACTTCAGGTCTTTTTCACATTCTACCACTCTTTCTTTTGTTCGTCATCCTTTTGCTATATTCAACCCCTCTAGAGAAGACATGCACTCGCTCACTTGAGCCTCATCTAAGCATTTGGAGGAACACTGATGTGGAAATACCACACTAGAAAGTAGTGAAAATACAGGGCACAGTCACTTTGGGATGTTTACTCTTACCGCAGTATTATGATTTTAAGACTTGAGAATGGGAAATAACTGCACAATTAATATTTGTCCTCAGCTTCATGCAAGTTGTCCTCGTTGAACTGCTGTTTCTCAGCATACAATGTGCAAGGTTTCTCCTGGTGAATTTTGTACAGGAAAGGACGCAGTGTCCTCGCACTCTGTGTAATCTCGATTCGGTGGTCAACGCTTTTGTGGACAAATTGGAATTGTCAAAATGACACCCTTGAAGGCCTTAGTCTCTTATTCCCTTTCTTTTCTCTTTTCTTTCCTTTTAGGGGCTTTAGGATAGACCTGCACACCACATATGTATCTTATCCCTTCTCCTGAACTGATCCCATCTTGATCTCATCTTTTATTCCTTTGAAATGGCCTTTATTTCAATCATCGGAGCACACCTTTACTTTCTAGTTTCCCCTTTTCTCCCATTTAGCCCCTCCATTCCTATCCCATTCTATCATTTTTCTGCCTGCCCTTCATTCTCTGAATACCCCTTTATCTTCTCTGTATAGTTCTGTCCTCTCTAATATCGAGCCTATCAATTCTCTTCACACGTAGGGAGTGTCTGTCTACTTCACTAAAGTTATCGCTTCTACTCCTATTCATCTATATCCCCTCACTTTCTCTGTATGTATGTGTTTTGTACAGTGTTTAAACAAAACAATTATTTAAATTCAATAATTTGAAAATAAAATGTACATTCTTTGAAAATTCCAGAAAAAGTCTGAAATGTACTCAAAACGTAGACTTAATTGGACCACTAATGATTTCAGTTTATGGGCCACAACATAAGTGCCCAGAATGGCAGCTGAAATGTATCGCATGGAATTAAATAAAAAAAATAAAAAAATTGATACCCATGGATTTGGAATTTATCATGTGCTATATATCCCACCTATTCTGAGAGAATGGGGAACAACATGGGGAACAACATGCAGATTTTGGTGCCTATCGTATCAAATTCCACAAGTACCCGTGTTTTGCTCTGTTAAATGTTGGCAAATATATGTCGGAACAACACATGCTGGAACCACGCATTCCTGAACAACGCGGTCAGAACAAGGACCTTGTTTTTACCACTAATGCCTTTACCACGAATGCCTTAACAACTATTTTTCGTTGTAAAGGAATTCCTGGTAAAGGCATGCGTGGAATGGCATGCGTGGTTCCAGCATGCGGCCCCCTAAAACTACTGCGACCCCTGCCCCTAAAACCTAAAACTACCCAACCCCCACCCCTAAAACCTAAAACTACCCCCACTCTTGCCCTTAAAACTTCCCCGACCCCCTACTCCACCCCTAAAATCTACAACTACCCGACCCACCACCCCTAAAACCTAAACTACTGCAACTCCTACCCCTGCCCCTGAAATTACCCTGACGCTCCTACCCTGCCCCTAAAACCTAAAACTACTAAACTACTGCAACCCTCACCCCGCCCCTAAAACCTAAATATACCCTGACCTCCCACCCCTAAAAACAAAAATTACCCCAACCCCCCACTCCCACCCCTAAAACCTAAACTACCTCAATCCCCACCCCGCCCCTAAAACTACCACAACCCCCACCCCAAAACCTAAAAGTACCCCCACCCCTAAAAGTACCCCTATCTCCCACCCGCCCCTAAATCCTAAACTACCACAACCCCTAAAAGTACTGTGACCCCCGCGCTGCCTCTAAAACCTAAAACTACCCCTACCCCCCACTCCTACCCCACCCCTAAAACTACTGGGACCCCCACCCCTAAAACCCAAAACTACCCTGACCCCCAGCCCACACCAAAACTGCCCTAACCCCATTTAACTGACCGCATCCTCTCCGATCCTGAGTATGTTTTCCTCTGCCTTAACCACACATGTTCAGTGTTGACAGATTTTTAGAGCATTCTCTAGTAACAAGTAGCCCAAAGTAGCCCAATTTTGAAACTTTAACCAAGATGGGACAGTAGCAGGCTGTAGATGGAGCAGTGGATGGCTATTTGTGGCTGGACAGTCTTACAGAAATGGTAAGCGCAGAATTGTTCCGGACATGCGTGGTTAAGGCAGAGGAAAACAGGGTCATTCAGGAAAGCGTTGTTCCGCTTTCGTGGACAACGACCCTCGTTCCTGTGTCATTGTTCAGGCTACTTCCCGTTCGCACAGTTCACAATTCTGACCCCTGCATAAGCAGAACTTTGTGCAGAGGTCAGACGTTTGCGTTTCACAATATGGACATTTTACTTTGATGCTAAGGTACTTGCCCAAAGAATATGAAACAACTGTACCACATGCCAGTAAAACGTTATCTATAATGAGCTTGGTAGAGCATTATCGTTGAGTTAAAGGGGCGCTCTCTTTCTTTAACTTTGCGGTTGCAGAATTAACTCCCACCCCCCCAAACCGGGGGTACTTCTAATGAGACCCTAAAAGGCCGCAGAGACATCCCTTGCACAATAACGTCTGTTACTCAGCAGGGCTGATGGACGTCTCTCGCTTCCAGCAATTCACCAGAGTTCTTTTGTCACATACATGTGTTAAAAACTCCAGACTAACAGAGTTCTCCGTCTCCTCCTATCAACCCACCACGCTTACTGCTGGTGGTCTGACGGCAGAGTGAACCAGACTCCCACAAGGGCACCCTCCTCCCGGAACACCCGGCCTCTCTCCTCTTGGGACCGCTAGGCGCACGGCACAGGTCGGTGCTGATCTGAAATAACTGCTTGGAGTCCTGGCAGTGTTGAGTACTTGCTGCTGACTCATTACTCAGATATTTTACAGTGGCCAAGCCCTGTCGCTGTTAATCCTGGGGTGCAGTACCCCCCGCGTAGGCCATAGAGGACATTATATCCGAGATTGAAAACTAGATCTAGAAATCGTTTGTAGAAAGAGCTTTGACTGCTTTCCACTCCCACCTTTATGTTTTTTTTGTTTAGCTAGTGCTGAAGGGTACATATTTTCTGCGAATTCTTTCAAGTGTATTCTTGCCCATGAGGCTTAAATATGTGCAAGCTCTCGCTTGTCCTAAAAAAGCTGCCGAACAAGCAGACGAAGAATTCATGAATGTATGGACATCCCCGTGCACAGTGCAGATTTTGTATTTGCGCCTTGGCTGTTTAAAACATTCCAGGTTTCAGTTTGTTTCTACATTTAACTAAAATGTCATGCTCACTCCAAATTCAAACACCTCTCCTAATTTAACCTGTGCTGTTTCTTGCACTGCGCCCCGCCTTTGTGTGTGTAACACCCATGACATTTAGAAGGCTAGTAAGTACTGATTTAACAAGCCTCATCACCAGTTACTGGTATGCGAAATAAGCCTATGTTTTCTTTGTATAAATACGTGGAATTCCCAGAAAATTATACAAACTGCAAACCTGGCACTTAGTGCTGTTTTCGGTGTGAAATGTGTCCTTGTGCCGATGCAAAGATGAATTCTGCACGGCTTGCAACCAGTACCTTAGTAGACAGTATGGAAGTTTGCAAACCAACCTATGCACTAATGGGTAAGTTAGTAAAATTCCAAATTGGAGTCAGTCCTAATTCGACATACATAATTAATATTCATTAGGTAGATCATAAATTGCAACTCAGTCTAATTGGATACAATCATAGGATAGTGACCTGCAAAAGGCCAGCCTTTCACCATATCTGTGATTGCTTTTAATCCAAACTTTTTTTTAAACAGCCTACTTTCCTTAAAGGAAACAAGGAAGCCTTTGTAAAGAAAACTTTTATTTTATAAATGTTTCTCTAAGAAACAGCACTGGTCC
This sequence comes from Pleurodeles waltl, assembly GCF_031143425.1. Classification (NCBI taxonomy): domain Eukaryota; kingdom Metazoa; phylum Chordata; class Amphibia; order Caudata; family Salamandridae; genus Pleurodeles; species Pleurodeles waltl. Next base: position 1,643,306,853 of record NC_090440.1, on the reverse strand, counting down.
TTTGGACCACTGCCTAGTCCGCCAGAACTTTCTTCAAAATTCACAGAGGGGAAGGGTTCTAGAGGGGACCCCTTCACTTTTGCAAATGAGTTACAGTCCCATCTTATAGCTCGGTAACTTTTCAATGGGTTGTGACTGTAATTACGGTTCAAACCATGGCTACATAAGGTACAGATTCGGTATTTGAAAGGGATACCCACAAAATACCCCTTCCATATACTGAATTGGTATCCATCCACAAACCCATTTTAGGAGTCTGGACATGCATACCAATACTAAAATGGGTTTAGTAAGTTATAAATACCTCTATTGAGATAGAAAATTGTGTTGTTTTGGAAGATGGAGCATTTGTGACCATAAAATAAGTTAGTACTTCTGTCCCATAGCTTTTCCTGGGCTCCTGGCAGCACTGTGGTTGTAGTGTTCACAAAAAATGTCATCTCTTAACTTGTTGGGTAAGATTGACACAAATATGCACCTGTTCCTACTAGGGTAAATGTAAAAGGACATAGGCATGGTGGGAGCAGATATGGTGTTTGATTCGATTCTCCCAATAAGTGATAGGAAGCATCTTTTTCTCAGGTAAAGACCCCGGTAGATAAACACAGGAACATAGGAATGACTACAAAGTATATTTAGCAAATAGTGGGGCAAGTGTTTCCTTCTTCTAGATTCACGAGTAGGAAGAGTGGCACATTATGGTATTTCCTGTGTGGTATTATTCAGATGCATTGTGCTGGAGGTTGGAGATTATCTCAATTTGAGGAACAAAAGGGGATGATATGTTTTGAAGAGTGCACAGTGTGTAAAACAGTGTGTCCATCAATTTATACTGCCGTGCCACCTGCATTATGAGACATCAGGGGTGTTCACTCCTACCTGAACTAAACCCTAGAAAAGGGGTCTAAAGCTCACCACCTTTGTTGAGGTATCTATAGAAAATAAAAACTTACTACACTTTTGTAAGATGCATCTTGGTGGCATTGTGATATTGGATTTCTTAGCAGTCATCTATTGCTTGACTGTAATCAAATAAGGCACTAGCTTTTATTTGTTCATTCAGAAATTCAGACACAGGTAGCCACCAGAGGCACTAAAATACGTGTGAGGTAGGCTGAGAGCATCAACAGGCCCTGTTTAACCCTCTTGCTTACCACACAGGTGCTCTATTAATGATGTGTCCCACCTCATAGCCAGCTAGTTTGTGGTCATAACGCTTATTAAAAGTAACTTTGACCAGGTTATGGGTCCAACAATCTAAGCATACAGTAATGATTTTATTTGTGCGTTACTGATTACCTAAGGTTACTTTTCCACATCAACTGAAACACTTCTTACCTTTAGAATAAGAATCAAAATGTACTGTCGTCAAACACCTTTTTTTCATTAAACACGGCTTTAAAGGTTTTTTGTTAAGATAAATGATGTCTATTGAAGAATGTGTAATGAAGCTTTAGAACTTCAGAGGTTTTACTCCTTGTTTTTAAATTACTTTCCAAAACAGTGAGATCTTAATACAGTTAATACTGGGGAATATAGAAGTATCACACCACAGCTGAAGCGTGGACCCATGATATATATGACTTTTTCAGCCAGTCCTGATTGTTTAGCCCACAGTAATTTGCATGATGGTATTTGTAGGCTTTTACGTATAATGGAAAAGCTGGGACTACAAGTTGAATCATGATAAATATTTTCAAATTTAGAATCCCGGACTGGCTCAACATGCAACCTGCTCCTATATTAATTCATTATTTCACCTCAGGTTGGGAGGGGTACTACTTTGAGAACATGAATCTAAGGAACATATATAATAATGTTTTTCACAGCTGCTTCCGTTACACAACACCGTTTAGAGATGCACACAACTGTTTTACAATGGTATGTAAATAGATGCTAGGATTTGGCATTGGATCACACAAGTGCCTTTGTAAACCCTTAGGAAATGTCGGTCCAGATTTATTACATTTCCATGCAATGTAGTAAGCCCAGCAATCAACTTTTCTGTGCTGCATTACGCAAGGGGAAAACGCAGTGAACATTGCACAGCCATATCCACTAAGAGTGGCCTGCTTGTGCTATCATCCCCTGAGCCTGCACTATACCAAGGGTGCCTAACACAATGCTTAGCCTTGTACCATAGTGCAGTGGTGTGCTGTCTAACAAAGGATTTGCATTGGAGCCATACCCCTCCACTACAAATTCTTATCCCTAGACAAACTCAAATGGACCAAAAGCATTGGTTTTGTGCTGTGTATTGCAGCATACATAAAAGAAATCATTTTTTGGGAGAAATGAACCCATTACTCCTTGTTTATACCTATTTCAGGTGGAAATTAGTTTTTGACACAAAGCCTGGACGTGCTATCTCAATAGATCAGGCTTTGCAAGGACCTTATTAACACACACTTGATATAAAGAGACACAAAGCAGCACAACACTTTTGCTGCACTGAGAAAAGGGCAAAGTTCCAGCACAAAAAATTGTTACACAGGATAGTATATACCATGCACCACTTAAGTAGGTGCAAAACCTAAGTGAATCTGGACCGTGGTCATGTGTATACAGAATGTGGTATTGTGTGTGTACAAAACACACTTCCTTTCTCTTGGACTCTATTCCGCCACTCTCTTTGGATCTGCCCACTTTTACCCACATTAAGAAAATAGCTACGATACAGAGATCCCACCAGCTGAACTGCAAAATGCAAATGAAAATGTTAACAGTCTATACATACTGAAGAGCAGTGGACTTGCAAGGGGTGGGGGTGAACAAATCCTCCACCCTCAGGATGGAAGCAGGGATGTTGCTTGTGTTTACATTTAATGTGCAAATACGTATATTTTCTCCAGATATAGGTGATGGTACTGTTGCCAGAAGTCTCCCAAAAAAATGAGAACATTGAGACCACAGGAGAAAATGGTGTCATTGGTGATGTCCAAGATAAACCAAAGCATTCTGTAAAATGACACAAATTTAATACAGAAACGTAGTCATTGTTGACATTGAAAATAAAGTTGATGTGTTTTGCAGAACAACATCAATTAAATGTGTAGGCACTGAGTTGGTGATGACCCAGGTGACAGCACTGGTGCATTGTTCTCATATACATCCTCTCAAATGACAGGCAACTGCATTGCAGTGTAATACGTCTGATGCTTCCTCATTGGTCAAATTACTTTCAAAATGCCAAAGGGACATTATTGGCAGTTTTTCAAATGGAGTGTCCAAATAAACTGTTTCAAAGCAGATCAGACACTAGAACGCATTTCTCTCTTGCAGAGCCTATAACTTGTGAAATTACAAAGTCTAGTTCTCACTTATCATTTTCAACAGGTCTCCTCCAAAGCAGAATGCTACTGGTTCACAACATTGTTCATTTTTTATAAAGGTCAATATTCATATTGTGTGCACTAGTGTCGGATTTGAATTTTTATTCTCTAAGAGTATTTGATTTACTAAGATTATTATCCTTCTGTATTACTCATGTACAGTGCACAATGAAAAAGAGTCATATTTATGCATTTATTATGTGAGTTCAGGTTGCGTTGTGGATGGGTGTTTATAACAGCCACTATTGAGAGCTGTGCAGTTCAGGTAATAGGTGATATAAATTTCTCACAGGGCTTGTCAATGGGTCATAAAGGGGATAAGAATACATGTTCTTCCCATCCTTAGCCTCACTGCAGAACGCACAGAGGAATCGTCAGGTATGACAACTGTAATTGTGATTTTATGCAAATATATGAGAAGGAGGTTCACAGATGCCAAAATATTGTCAGGGCGAAAGTCAAAAGAAAATGCAGTACTTACTTGTGAGTGTGTGCCTTGTATGTGTCGGGGGGGTCAAGTAAAGAAAAAGCAGGAGAGAGTGAAAAGAGTGCTGAAGAGGAAATTGATAAGTTGTGAGGTTTGCAAATTGAAAGTTTCAAAGCAAGAGAAAATGGCTTTGAAAATGTGTGTAAAGGAGAGACTGCAGAAGAAAGTGGTGTAAAGGGGAAAATGAAAATGATTGAGACACTCTGAATACCACTCTCTCGCAACAGAGCTAAATAATGTTAAGTTCTCAGTCTTTGACAAAATACTATCTATCTATCTATCTATCTATCTATCTATCTATCTATCTATCTATCTATCTATCTATCTATCTATCTATCTATCTATCTATTTCATCATTATCAAATAGTTTATTGTGGGAACAAAGCCCATAAAACATGAGATGCATAAATAAAGTAAGACATATGAAAAGGTAAAAAGTAAGGTGCACAGTGCAGGATAAAAGTTCATCACATCAAGGCGGCCAAAATTATTATCTTGTAATTGACTTGTAAAATAGTTCAATCAATTGGCCACTACATTCATATCAAAAGAATCATTCCTATAAAAAAGGCACACAATCATTTGTTGCAACAATATCAATCAATCAATCAATGTATTTGTAGAGTGCGGCTATTCACTCGTTAGGATCTAAAGGCGCTGGGGGGGCAAAAGTGAAAGTCAGAGGGGATCAGGTGAAGAGCCAAGTTTTGAGGTCCTTTCTGAATTGTGATAGAGTGGGAGATCTTCTGAGGTGGATAGGAAGGGAGTTCCAGGTCTTCGCGGCGTGGTGGGAGAAGGACCTTCCTCTGTCTGTGGCCCTCTGAACGCGTGGGACGGGGGCAAGGGCGAGGTCAGCGGAGCAGAGTTGCCTGGTGGGCATGTACAAGTGGAGTCTTTGATTGAGGTATTCTGGTCTGGCTTTGTGGAGAGCTTTGTATGCGTGGAAGAGAAGTTTGAATGTGATTCTCCTGTCTATTGGGAGCCAGTGCAGGTCTCTCAGTAGGGTGGATGTGTGGCTGTATTTGGGGGCGTTCTTGATCAGACGGGTGGAGGTTGAAGAGTGTTGGGTTCAGAGAGGAGCCTTGTGGGACGCTACAGATGATCTTGGTGGCCTCTGAGTAGCTTATATAAAATATATGTAAACATAAACTAGTGTTGAAAGGTGTCAACAATAGAATATAGGCCTACACTTCGAGTATCTAACATAACGCCGTCTCTAAGGACAACAGTAAAACTCCTAAAGCTTTCCTTATGCACCTCACTGCTAAGAAATAGCATCCAAGGTTAAGGACCATAAGGGTCTTACAGTCAGATCTTAAAATCCTGTATGCCTCTGCATAATGTCTTGTACCTAGAGAAGTACATAATGGCCTTATCCAGGACCTCCTAGGTTTGGCACATACAGGACAGAAAAAAAGTAGATGTTCAACATTCTCAATACAATCAATGCAAAATGGACAATTCTGAGATTTCTGCCTAGTAGAATCCCACTTATAGGTACATGTTCTTACAAGCAGGGTGTCAAGTCTAAATTTGATCAGCAGAGTACATGCTACTAGTGGAACGAAAGCAGCCATGCACTATTCAAATGCTTGGGCAGGTCTAAAAATCATGAAATGCTCAAGCAGACCACCTGAGTTTGTATTAGAATAGTATGACTCCATTATATAAGCCCAATATTTCTCTTTAATAATTAACTTGGAATTAAAATTAACTTGAGATGGATTTAGTCAAAACGTATCCAGACATTAAGGTTAAGATGGGTTTTAAGGTATTTAACCCATGGGTTAGCAGTGGTGTTCCCTGAACATAATACTTCCTTGAGTGCAGACCTATATATAGCCAGTTCCAGGAAGGACCATAATCTAATCCAGTAGAGCAATTGTCTCACCTTTATAAGATCACCTATTCGTTTATATAAACACATATGTATTCAGTGAAAAAAACAAAGGTTAAAGTAAAAACCACAGAAATTCACCAGTTATGGTTATAGTGATATTATCAATGATGTCATAGAAGATGTCATTATTTATGTGATATGCGTGATAATTAGCAGTGCACGGTAAGGGCACAAGTTATATTCACCTTAGAGCATGATTTATAGTTACTTGCAATACCTATAACTGGTGACATTCTGTGGTTTTTAGAGGTTAAAATGTTACATTGTTACTGAACATTTCACCTAACAATAACGTTACTTTAACCTTTGTCTTTTTCAGTAAATTTCTAGTTTTTTTTTAACCTAAAGTAATATTTTATTACCATGTGTAAAGCCAACCTTGCAGACAGCCAGCCCCCATAGGTAGCCAAACCCCCTTGCCACTACACCCACCCTATAAATAAAGCAACTCTATCATCTTTCTCCAAAAATTACCAATAATTTTAATTCAATGTTTATTTCAATTATGACAAACATATTTATAAAGTTTTATTGAACATGTGTGTGACTTTTTTTAAATTATATTTCTATTATATTGTTGGGGTGAAAAATGTGAAAATAAATAGTCAGAGATATATTATTTTCTCTTCGAGAAACAAGAATAAAACAAATATGTCTCTGTTTTACCTTTTCATGCACCCAAATATGCAGTGGTAAAAATAACCACACAAAGAGCTTGTATACTGTGTGATTTATCTTTGACACATATTATTCAAAACTCCCCTAGATCACATTGCAATCCCAGCTGTAAAGCAAAAGCTCCAGCCAGACCAGGGAAATACTTTAGAAAAATATGATAGGTTCTCCTGGGGTTATGATTTCAATGACCGAGGAGACTTGCAGTATTTTTTCTAGTGTTGCTGGGGGGCTGCAGATATCCCCACAGCCCTCCGACCACCACAACATTAAAAAAGTTGATGATGTTTCTGCCTCTTCTAGGGGCATCACTAAAAACAAAACATATGGAAATAGCCGTCCCAGGGCATTATGGGGAGCTCCTTGATTGTTCACTTTTTGCTTTGATTTTTTAGGTTATTTTTTCTCTTTGTCCCGTTCCCACCGGGCACCCATTTTTTTTAATAAGGGGCCCCGGAGAGGACACCAGGGCTCACACAGCCCTACTGGCCCCTTGCAAGTAGCCACATTTCATGGAGCCAGACAGGAGCTTTTTTATTTATTTATGGGATGCCCCATATTTATGGGATTATTTATGGATCACCCGAAACCATCATTTGTTTTTGGGCCCTCGCAGCCCAGCCCACTCCCCTGCTTGCATCCATCATGGGCACAATGGGAGCCGGCATTTCTCCAACTCCGCTCAAGCACCTTTCTTTTGCTCCTTTTAGGTGGGAGCAATTCAAAGCATTTTCCTGCCAGAGAGCGCAGGCAGGAAATTGTTTTGTTCTCCTACCGGGGGGGGCAGCTTTGTGCCAAAAACATATTTTGGCCTCTGAAAGGGTATCTGTGGGACCCCACCACCAAGTCTAGTGGGTCAGGGTATCCCTATCCTGCCCACATGTCTTTTTTTTAGATTTCTAAGTCTGAAGATGGTTGCCACCACTTCCTGGTTGAGGTAGTGGCAACCAATCAGATCTCAGGGTGGGATCTGTCATCTCTGCGGATCATCAGTGGTGATATATATACAATTTAACCGTATTTTTTTCCAAAACTACTGAGCAGATTTACACCAAAACCCAAAAAACACCCTTTGTGGACCAAGATCTAGCTTTTTGAAAAACTTGGTGTAAATCCGTTTAGCTGGTTAGATTGTAGTTGTGTCTAAAGTTCCTATGAAAAATGAATGTTGAAAGGTTGTTTTGGGATCCCCTTTTTTTCTCAGCCCCTGCTTGACAGAACATCCTCAAACAATACATACACAAACTAGTAAAAAGTAGCATTTTTTAAAAAGTATTGTGGCGATCCATCAAATGGCACCAAAGTTGTTAGCAACACAAAAAAGGCATTACCTATGGAAAACAATCCTAACTATCACCACACAGTGGGTCATATAAATATATATGGTGGCATTTGACAATCTTCACAAAACTTTTCAAAAAGACAGTCTCATCCACCTCAGCTCCTTCCTGGAAAGTTTTGGTGTTATCTGTCAAGCAGGGGACTGAGAAAAAAGGGGTCCCAACATGTGTTTTCCACACTCATTTTTCCAAAGGAAAATTGAACCGCGATACCACAAATGGAGCTGAACAGAATTACACCAGATTTGTCAAAAAGCTGTGGCTCAGAAAACATGTTTTCTGTGATTTGGTATAAATCCGTTCAGTAGTTTTTGAGAAATTATTCCTCAAAAATATTGTATATCTCATGCCAAGGAGGACCTGTGGAGATGACAGATCTCCAAACGAGATCTGATTGCCTGCCACCACATCAACAGCAATGTGCCAGCTGCCATCTTAGGCCTCAGAACTCAGTCCAGAGTTCTAGAAAAAGGGTAATAAAAAGATATAAGGGACTGGGTAAGGATACCATGCCCCCTAAGCCTGGAGGGGGACATGCCAGACACCCCCTGAGGCCAAAAACATATTAAGAATTTTTTTTTATTCAAATTCACAGTGAATCCCCAAATCCAGGCAATTCTTTTTTTTAAAGCAGGCTCCAGCACTTGAAAAAATAAACTCTTGTGGTGAGCCAGGGTCCGGGGGGGGGGGGGGCGGTGCATATTATATGTTTTGGAGTGAAGGGCACATGGCCTTGCACGGCCTCAATAGGCCCAGGGAACTCCATCCCCTATAAGCAAAAGGGGATGTTGGTGCGCAGCACCCCCTCGAGCCCTGAGTGATTTCAGTTGTAAGCTATCTAGAAACCTGATTTTTTTGGCCTAGGGCATGCTAAACTATCATGCATGTGGACTGTGGCCTAGGAGTTTCATCATGGTTCTGAGACCCTGAGCGTAGCTCTGAGGTCTGGAGGGGCACACTGTGAGTGCTTTCTAGTCAACATGGGACTACAGTCCAGTCTCATATACATCAGTTGGTGGTGCCAAAGCACTATTTTTCAAATTGACAATACAGACCAGATCTCTTTTTCTGTTTAGGGATATGTGTTGCAAGTACGGGCCCCACACTTGTAAAGTTCAAGTTCTATTTGATGCCCAGGCCCTGTATTAACATATCTGTGTGTGTTATTTTGTGCTGTATGATTAGTGGTTGGTAGCAGGACTCCTTGCTCTTTGTGAGCATTTGGTAACAGAAACCAAAGGGATCTATCTTCGATAGTACTGGTAAAATATAGCTCAAGATGGAGATTGAGATTCTTCCTCCCCGTTCAGTGGAAGTGTATTGTTTATTTTCCTGAGTTAGATGGTGTAGTCTCCATCAATGAAGTGCAGGACGATGGAGACAGGGCTGCAATTGTGACCTGTTAGCAAGGGCCTGGAGATTATATTTTCTTAAGTAGTGCTGTTTGGGTTGATAATGCAAAAGAGAAGGTGAGTCAGGAGATTATATTGAGTAGGAGAGAGAATATTTTGGGCAGGACCTGGTTCCTATGGCTCTTTCTGAAGTGTTACTCCAGGAGTCTAATGAGGACCAAGTGTAGAATCTCCACACGTCATTGTGCTCAGATTTTGGGTGCATCACGTGGAGCCACCATCAATACCTGCTGTGAGAGCCATCCCCTTTGACAAAGAATGTATTTGCTTTGCAGAAGGAAAAATAAACTATGAAAAGGAATTGCTCCAAATTGGTTACTGGACATTGACAGTGGGATCAGCATCCAGTGTTTGAAAAATGTGCACAAAAGTGGGACTCACACTATCCCACTTGGTTCAAATTCTACGTTCTTCACTGACCATTGAAGGGAGTGCTCTGCAGTGTACTCAAAGGACTGCTGTGATCCATGGTTGATATGTTTGATAGCAAGTCTCCCAAAAGTAAGAAGATTTCACCTGAATTCTTTGGGTCTTGCTGAAATGCTGTGGGTCTGCCTGTGCATCTGACCTTGAAGGAAGAGACTACTTGAGAATGAGAAGTCCAGCCTACAGGCCCATAGTGAGGGGCAACCCAGAATATGCTTAGTAAACTGGGTAGTGTAACTGGTTCTGACCCAAGTCTGGAGAGCCTCCCCATGAGTTTCCACAACCAATACAGCAAAACATTCTGCAACCCCAGATCTCATAGAAATGATCTTGGATGAAAGTGACCAGTGGCCTGAAGTGAAATCTTAGCCAGGGAACTATGCTACTAGTGGCTGCCACCCATGTAACCCCGACACAGATAGATGAAAGAACTGAGACTGTGTTAATGGTAAATTTATCAGAGCGACTATACAGTGTATGTTACTGTGGTGAATGACTGTGTCTGGGGATGTGGCTTTCATTTTAAAAAAACCTCAAAATAACGATATGTGAGGTAACAGGTGTTAGAAAAGGATAGGAGTTACTGCACACATTGGAATTTATTAGGCCATTCATAATGAAGTCTGAGTCTCGAAGACACAGGCCGTCATGGGAGGCGCGGCTGTGTAGATGAATAGATTGCACTGCAATACAGCGGGAGTCCATATACACTATAGGCTTGGATATGCTCCTTCCTTTGTGGGTCCTTTTCAGGATCAAGGCTTATCCTCAAAATGACTTGCCTATTTCAGTTAACCAACTCGTGGTTTGCAGCGTAACAACTCGCTCCGCTGTACCCACGCCAAGCAAAAGATTGCACTCACTACCCCTTTGTCTGCTCGTTTACTCATCAGGCACACCCTACATATGAATGATGGGGTAGACATCTGAAGGGAAGTGTCCATACCTCCAAATCCCATAGGCAGAATATAGATCGATTATAAAAATGTTACACCACAAACAAGTTAAAAACGTCTTTTCGTTAGTGACGTACCTTTGTGTTTTATTCTGCCGCACGCAGACAAAAACAATCTTTACACTAAAGGCCAACTCTTCAGGGCACATGTTCTTAAATGAGTGCCTTTCTAAGGCGCAGCTAATCACGATCCTTTTCATATAGCGGGAAATTGACTTAAAGGCACCACAGGTTTTTACACGAGCACCAGATTACAACACAAGATTTTTAGGCAGAGGGCAATTAAGCAATGTGCCCAGAATCACGCGGTGGTGAGCTGCGACTGGGATTTAAACACGGCTCCCAGGCTTCAGTGTCGCCCGCTCTGGCCCTTAGACCACATCTCCTCTCTACCATAGTACAAGTAGTTCCGAGCCTGAGGATAGCTGTCTGTCAATCAGGCAGCAAGAGATGAAGTCTGCGGGCAGGACCCCTCAGCTAGTGCCCTGTCTGTGGTTCACTATTTGCTCCATTTCCCAGGGCTGTGAGGGTGCAACAGGTCTAAGGCAGTGGTTCCCAACCTGTGGTCCAGGGACCCCTGGGAGTCCGCGAAGGCTCCTAAGGGGGTCCGTGACTGCTTAGAAAATGAAATAATATTAACAGATTACATCCCCAGCTTTCAGTAATGACTCAGTAGGAGGTCCCAGGATTCCAATAATGATTCAGTGGGGGTCCCTGGGTTCCAGTAATGATAAAGTGGGTGTCCACAGAAGTCAAAAGGTTGAGGACCACTGATGTAAGGCACCAGTCCGCTCTCTCGAAGAGCACATTTAATTAACCTGACTCACTGTTTAAGGCAACATTTGTTCAAAGCCTCGTATCTGGCTGTAAAGTATTACAAAACATGTCCGTGGGTGTTTGTTTGAAATTATTCACACACGGTTTCCTCTGATACATAATGAAAACACCCTGCCCTCAAGTGCTGCAAAGCCTTTAATGCAGAAAGTAACATTGGTAAGTTCCCGTGTTCTATATATTGGCTTCCAACAGCATTCTTAAAAAAACAGCATTTCGCTTATCAATTACCACACTTTCAGAACCGGAAGCAGAAATAAAAAAACTCAGGTACTAGCTCATGAAGATGGCCCACATGAGCGGTGAATATTCACATACGCTAAAATGCAATGAAATCACACCATAAATACAGGTTTATTACATAATGTGAAACGTTTTTGTTTCCTCCGTTTTGATAATTTATATGACATCACTAAACAAAACCACATGAAATAGGGGTGGGTACACTTCCACACAGGTTTCCCCCCTGAAGGGCTAAGGGGAATAGACATGATAACAATCTCTACTAACTGGCTTTCTCTCGCATTTGAGCACGCTAGGAGGGTGCCTCAGTGTGTAAAATAGTAGATTGAAAACAGTAGTTGCCGATAGGCACAGTAATAGTCTCAAAAACTCAAGAGACCCACACACATCACGTTCTATCAGACAACTGGTAGCACAGAATAGTCATCCGACGAGGCTGGGTCCTGTCAATTGTTTTCTCAGTATATGGATAACACATTGTTGATGAAAACATGTACTTTTATCATTTAGATGTGGAACTTGTAATAAACTTTGCCTCCCCCTTTTGTTGTCCTCACATGGGCGTTCCTGAATAACTCTACTTAATAACTTCATAGCAAAGGAGGTATGGCTGAAATCCGGGCCATCTCCATCTACTCTCAAGGATCTGGAACAAACTCCCCGTCAATAGAATTCCTCCAACCATCATGCAATTTAGACAAAAGCAGAAGACGCATCACTTCAAAGGGCACCCCTCGCCACACATTACAATGTACCAGATATCTGTTATTGCAAATTATCTGATCGTTCTCGAGGGCTAGCGCCCTTGTTCAGTGCTCTATTGCTTCGCAGCTAGGTTTGCACTACACGGGATCTGCTACATGTTCACTGGGATTGCACGATATGTACTTATTGCTACATATGCATACGCTCCTTTATAAAAAACACAAAGAAGAAACAACTTTGTTTAGTGAATTACACAGCTAGTGGCGTGTGCATGGGCATAAAATGTGAAACAATTTCTAAATGAGGCAGAAGAATTGTGGATCATGGCAGCTAAAAGAAGAATCAATACTCTATTTTGTAATGAGTGTCCCCTCGAGACACAGGTCTTAAACACAGTCACTTGAACGAGCAATACACCTTCTGAAGTGATGAAGGGGTCTAGTCATCCCTGGACTGCACGATGTGGGTAATATGTGGCACCAGCAGCAACATGCAAGTGAACCTGAAATGCCACACCCTTAGCATGCACAGAACTCTAATAGCGCTGGTGTAGTTGCCCAGCCCCCCAGAAATTTGAAGAGCGTCAATGCAAATGGGTTGCAGTTCAACACCATTCTTGGTGGACCATTTTGATGTCAACAGTGCTCAGTCAGTAAGCAGTATACCTCAGGGTTACTGACTTCCATCATCCTATGACTGAATCAACATATCACATCTGATCCTCACCTTCACTCGGTTGTATGTCAGAATATCGAGCAGAAAAATATTATGTCCCAAAATACGTTAGAAGTCAGAATATCGACTACGAACATATCGTGACATTAAGATTCTAAGTAAGAATAAATGTAATATTCTTACCACCAATGTTACATACATGAAGATATATATGGTATAGGTACAATTACTTAGTATTGGGTACAGTTAATCTATACTTAATTCTATATATTTAACTGTATGATATTTTGTAGGCAATATTCTGGCTATGATATTGTACAATATTAAAAACTGAATATTCTGGTAACATCTAGACCTGGATCAAATTTTAATTATGAAAGGGAAATTCAGGTAAATCCTGACTTAAGCATCATGCTAAATTCTTGAAATTTCCCATTGTTGGTTAAAAGTCAAGTGGGTATGACAGAAGTCACAATGATTGTGCTTCAGGACCCTGCTATGAAGTATAGATCAGTCATATTGTCAGGAGCTTCATGCTTGGAGAGTGATGGGGCAACTGTTTTAATTGAGTAGGGGAAAGTAGGTAGAAGTGCCCTGTCCCCTTCTTCATCCATAATTCTGAACGCCTAAGCGCTTTACTGGTCTCACATATTGAAGCAGGTGGGAAGCTTCTGACTCATGTGTAGGCCTCATTGACTTCCTGGCTCCCAAAGAGGCCGCTGTGGCTTTTCCAAATGGTCAGATTCACCTTTTGGCCACCACAGGTGCCCAGAAGCTGTGTTAAAAAGGCATGGGCATGGTGTGCATCCACTGGATGTAGCAATAGTTGTAGAGAGCATTGTGGGTGTTTTTAATATATGAGTATGATAAACGTACTTTGTATGGGTTTTACAGTTTACAGCCATCATGGCTATATGTGGGTAGCGGGTTCTAGTGTTGGGTCATATTTGGGCACATTTTGATTCTGATGTACGCTTTCTGGTGTGGTGTGGTAATGTAAATGTGATGGTAAATATAGGAATTGGTCTCCCATAGTTTCGGTGAAGCTGCTGTAATCATAGTTTACAATCACTTATTATTGGGGCTGCACTTGAGTTAGTTTTATCAGGCCCCACAGTATCTCTCTGACAGATATCTTCAACTAAAAGATGTAGCTGCTCCTGATTCAGGATGTAAGTGTGTCTTGGTTGATGTTGCTTTGATGTGGCAACAAACATCAATATAAAACCTGCCAAACTGAATGTTATTGCCTTGGTGTAAATTATCGTCTAAATTCAGATAATATGTTGTTTAGGAAGGTGCCCATTTCCTGGGGTAATATGTGGACTACTGTGTCTCTTTTAACTATATTTAGTATTCCTTGTGGATGAACCGCACCACTAATAACCTGTTGTAACAGTGCAGTAGGGCACTCTTGCCTAATAGGTAATGAGTGCACTTTAAGCGATTTCCAAGCTCAGTTGTACATCGCTAAATAGAAAACATGCATTCAATTTATAAACAGTAAAACTGGAATCAGAAACATTCTCTTCACATTCTGATTACATTTATGTGGTGTATTTGTGAGGCGCACATATGGCCAGCTGGCCACTTCAGAGAGCTGAACATACATGTTAACACACCTTACCCCACCACGTCACATTTTGCACGGTAGCACAAATAATTTCCTTTGACTTCATATGCCATCTCTGATGCTAACTGGATGAGTTCCAAATGCAAATTACAATTTTAAAAGGCATATCTTCTAAATTGGCTACCACATTCTGTCAAGGACTCTGGGCGAAGCACCTCTCTACGTCAATGAATATCTGTGGAAATAGTGTACTGATGCAGAGGAGCAGGTAAAGGTTTCCACCAGGAAAAAACAGACACAAATAGGGTAAGGCACAGGAGCAGAATAGAGAAGACAAAGCAACCTTAATGTGAACACACAGGGAATGGAACCAACAATGGACAACAGACTCAAAACTTTCCACAGCAACAGGGAATGTCAATGTCTCTCTACAGAATACTCTAGTATAGTCACCCTGCAAACCCCATAGTAAGGAGGCAGTAGAAGTGATTTTGTAGCAGGACCCTATGGCCCAAACAAGGGATTGTACTTATGTATACCAGTCAAGCCCTTATGGTCCAGCATGACATACAGTGGCAATTCATAAGAAAATAGATATGCCAAATTGCCACAGTTAAGGCACTGAAGACTACATGTAACACAAGGCAAAGGATGGGCCAGGATTTGCCTCCTGGAATCCAGAAGCCAACACCTTATAAAGGAATACACACATACACAGGTGAGAACAAAATAGCATGCTTACCAGACACAAGAATCCAAAAAGAGAACCCAGAGCAAGTACTATAAAGGAACCTAAGAGTTGTGGCAAATAGTCAGCAGCAGAGCGTTCAAGGAAAAAATGAAGAACAAATGGGTAAGTCAAGTACAAGGATTCTACGAACTGTAATAAATAAGAGTCTGGAACTTCACAGAAGTTGGAGACTGCAAAAGAAACATTGATAAATGGGCCATAACAAGGTCAACATTTAGGAGACTGGGGAGAAAATACAAGAGCTATGACAAACAAAAAAATAAGTAAAGGGAGTTAAAAGCAGAAACAGAAGGAACAAGCTAGGAACCATTGGAAAGGGAGCAGCCCAGGGGCTACACCTGACTGTAGAAAAAAGACATACAAGGGAGTAAAGCAAAAGCAATGAAAGGCTGAGAGAAATCTGCATCAAGCTGCACAGGACACAGGCTCTGGCCGAAGCAAGGCAGGAACTGGACAGGAAAACAGGCAACAAGAGGTCTAGTACGTAGAGGTTCAAACTTCAATGAATGAACCAGGAGCTTCAGACAATGGCAGCTTATAAGCAATACTGGGCAATGGCAAGCCGAGGGTGGTGGCACAGGCCTGGCCTGCACAAAACTATTCACAGGTGTTTCTGATTCCAATCTCTCACAAGTCCTGGAGGACAGAATCCAGTGCTGAGGAACTGCAGTACAACTACCATTGACAGCAATGCACAGTGGATACCAGGTCTCTGTGAATATTTAGCAGTGCATTCTCAGATCAGTAGTCAATGGAACCAAACATAGGGTTTCCAATGTGATCAAGTCTGAAATGGGAAGCAGGCATAAGTCATGCATGGAATTTGGATGAGTGTTAGGGGTGATTTCCAGGATGCAGTAAGTCCGTGTAAAGTGCCCACTAAAGATGTAATGATATAGTTTATATTTTTTGCACATAAGCTATGTACATGGGTCCATTGTTTCATGCTATGCAAATGATTAAATGTGTGGTTAGGCATGGATTATGCTTTAAATGTAGACTGCTTATTGCAGGTCTGCCAACTAACACGGTGTAGTTGTGTGACACCTAGTTTCATGCCTCATCCCACAGTGAAGAGCCATAATCACACAGTGAAGGGGTATTCAGCTTAGGTGTCAAGGCTATACACAGCTGGGCTCTAATTAAAACATTCCCAGGGCATTGAAGCTGGCGCTAACTTAATGTCATATTGCTGTGAGGAAGTGCAGCTGTGGCTGTTTAGGCAGAGCAAGGGTCCACAGCCCCAGCAGACAAGTGGCCTGCCCCCTCACCAAGGCCACAACCCCTTCTCCCTGTGCACTCACAGTGACAAACATTCTAGATTGGCAGGTCGTTTATTAACTAAAACATTCACTTCTTTATATTAACAAACAAGTAGATGTACATGTATCTTTGCTTTAAATATGAATAGATACTTTACTTATTTATTTGTATGTATTTATGGTTTTGTTATGTGCTGCTGCACAAGGCTAACAGAGCTCTTAGTTTAGTTCCAGTAGCAGTGATGAGTGTACAAAAGGGTAAGGTGACAGTAGCTCTAAACCAAGTGATGCCATGGCAACTGGTAAGCAGATGGTAAAGCCTGAGAAGATATGGTTTTAGGGATCTATCCAGCCCAGGTGATGCTCAGGAGTAGCAAGGAGGTGGCTTTTAGCTTTCTTCGGAATCTAATGCTGTGTTTACGTCTGAGATCCATTAGAAGGGAGTTTGTTAGCGGCCACGTGAGCTCGGATTGGCCTTTTAAATTCACATTATTATATAGTAACCTTAACCCTAAAAATATGCCTGTTCCCTTTAAAGTGACAGGTGTGGTTGGGTTGTGACCTCACTTACTATGATATCACTCCATGTGACACCATTGGGAATTACTTTTGCTTATGAGTCTCACCACTATGTTTTTTAGGGCCTGCGCATGGTTCTTTCCCCAATATTTCCTAAAGGGTGGGTATTCTTCCACCCTTAGTGATCAGGAGCAGAGCTATTTATTGTGCAGCAGGTTTAGTGGCATCAGGGCCTACAGCTCGCAGGGCCCACTGACCCGTGTTTAGTGCTATACTTTGGTATAAAATTGGGACTTAGGTGGCCCATGTTCCTTGCAGGAAATAAGGTCCCTGACATCACTGCTACGCCCCTCCAATTCTGCCTCTATCCCATTGAGGCACAATTTACAGGTCTTGCTCTAAGGACATCTAATTTCCAGGGGCTCCAACACTGCACAGTGATGGGCACACCCCGTTTAGACAAGAAAGCACCATATTAAACACAATAAATATTCACTATCACATGCATTGCACAAAGTTTTTAAGCTCGCATATAAGGCTTATATACATTTCATCACCTTTACACCTTTATTCAATCCATCTAAACCCCTCTTACTTCGCCATTATGCAATACACATCGGGAGAATATGTCAGACTCCATTAAAGGGTCTTTGTTTCCTTTTTAGCCTAGCTGTTCTTGATAGATTTGTAAATTAATTGGAAGAAGAGAATGTCTTTTCTGCTACCCTTGCTGAGAAGAGGCAGATCTGTCATGAGAGAAACGTTGTAGTGCAGAGCATCAGTTCAATTAATTCATTATGTGAAGCAATTGCGCCCCCAACTGAACAGTTGGGTTACTTATAACTCCATATCTCCGAAACTCGTTTGGAGAGAATTTACCGAAAAAAACTACTTTTTCAAATACACTTCAACACTGAAGAACACCAATCATGGGTGCATCTTATTAATGAAGCGTTTTCTGTTCCATATGTATTGAATTGTGTAGTTTCAGCAACTAGGACGTCAAACAAAGTTGACAGATGTGTGGCCAAAAGTAGTGCATCTCTGTCTCATAGTGGTAATATTAACGCGATTACCCAGGGGCATCTAAGTCTGCCATTTAAACACTTTCTGTATACACTAGATATACAGCAATTGATTAATAGGGATGTAAACTGCCTGGTGCCATTAATATTGGCTACGCTGCCGCCTTAGCTAATGGAACCAACAAATAGCCTGCCTGCAGCCTGTCTCACAACGCTATAGCCTCTAGCCTGGCCGACCGCTACTAAACAAAAGTGACTGCACTATATTTCTACAAAGATTGCAGTATGTGTCCCTGAAGCGGTTCTGAAACAAATAACAACCGCACCACCATCCCCCTCAAGGTCCCCTGTATTCAAAATGTCTGCCTCTAGCAGGTAGGTTTATCAGTACCAGAGTACGAGCCAAGCTACAGCCAGGGATGTAATGGGCACGTCTCCTGGTCATCAGGGTCATGATGGTCACTCTGTCATGTATGAGTGGGCTGCAGCAGGAATGGCTTCTAGCATAGGCTCAGCCCTGACAAGTTTCCCAGATCCACGTGTGATGTACTGCCCCAGTTTACGTTTTTCTTTGAATTCTGGGACTTGTATTTATTTATTCCATGATAAAACAGGACTACAAGTCCCAGAATACAAAGGAAAAAAACCTGGACTGGAGCAGCACATCACTCATGGACCGGGGAAACTTGGCAGTTATGTGGGCGAGCTGTGACCAGGTCCAGAGTGCCAATCTCAGAGGGGCAACAAATCTGTGTGCATAGAGGTCCCGCAAACAGCAACTGCCCTCTACCTTGGCTCCAGTCATTCAGTTTAAACTGCGTCTAATCCTTTTTAACGTGCTGCGGCCGCTGTTTTTAGCACCCTATCAGCCCATTACTTTGCCCTCCCATCTATCTCACATCTTCTGAAGCCACACTCAAAACCCCCTCTCCTCCCCAACAAAAAACTTGGGACCAGCCTGACAAAGATGTGTAAAAGTCAGTGGAGTGGAGGGAGGCGCGGAGATGTGTGTTCAGAGGAAACTCGCTGTTATGATGTAGCCAGCCAGGGACTGGTATGTGAAAAGAGGTTCCTGACTCATTTCATCAACCAGCAGTAGCGAGCGTGCCACATTTCTCTGCGCCCAGGCGCAAGGGCCGCCTCTGGCTGCTGGCCAATGGGCGGCTTTCAGAGAAGGGCAGGCTGCCGTGGCCCAACCCTGCCCGATGGCCGCATTCCAGTCATGCCCCCGGTGGGTGGATGGGTAAATATCTTTGCTAGAGTAGATTGTTGTCTGAAGTCTGTCCCACATTGACATCCAGGTTCACCTTCACAGTCTGTAAAACTCTGTATCTCACACCCCTTAGTTTCATACCAATCAGTGAAAAGTTTTGTAAGGTGCACTGAAAAATCCTTGGGCTGAATGTACTAAGGTTCTATGGAAACGGAAGGAGCTTAAAACAAGGGGGCGATTCATAAAGCTGTTTAACAGGCACGGGTCAGCGTTACACCTGGAAATAGCCACGAATTTAGGCAAGCATACTTTATATATGAGTCCAAATTAACCATAGTGCAGCCTGTGCAGAACGAAATTTTACCTATCTGTGCATCTGCACAATATAACAGGATATGTGGGAAAAGGATGCCATGTGCAATATAGCTATGCGCAGTATAAGAAAAATGGCCATAATGAACAGACACGGTTACACACTTCCTTATCCTTACACATGGGTAATGTGTACAATTCTCATTGGTATGGCTAGCAAAAATGTTTACGTCTCCAATGTACACAAATACCTTACTCTGGGGACCTTATTCTCTAGTGAATGTTAGATGCTGACACAGAACAAAGTCGAAGGTAATAGAATCACACTTTTTTCATACAGCAGATCGATGGGGAAGTGCAAACAAAGTTCACAGACTTGTGGGAAGTTATGTGGTCACAAATGTTCAAAGATTGCAAGATTACTAATGGTCTTTGAAATCTCAGAGCAACAAAGGAATTTACTTCCAATTATACATTTTGGAATGCTTAATGGCAAATGGGCATTGAAAGAACAAGGCATTCAAGTGAGCAGCAAGTATGCGGCAAAGGCATTAGCCTTTAGTAAACTGAATCGAATAACACTCCAGCTAAATAAATTGATCGGCTGGGCTACAGATAGTGCTGAACATTGTGGTGCATCTTCTTCTTGTTTTGAACTGAAGGAACTAAATATTGCCTGCTATTCATTTCCTGCATTGCCTAAGGAACTGAAGTATTATTAACCTAGACGTAAACGACTCTGAAAGCCAAAAGAACCATTCTTTCGGACTGTGCCCTTTTTCCTAAGGAATAAATTCAAACATTATAATCAGCTTTGCCTCCTTCTTTCACCACTATTTTGGCTATCCATGTGTAAATTAAAGCCATGCTCTTCTCCTCTAAAACACCCAATCCCTTATCATTTTTGGAAAGAGACACATGTTCCCAAAATTTGCAAGCCCATTGAAACTAGCTGCCTGAGGTGTTGCTTTTTAAACACAGCCAACAACATTTGTCTTTCCTCATTTCGTGGAAAGATAACTTTTTTTGTGATCCCCGACTAAAATGCATTATTTAAGACCATCTAAAAAGTTTGTGATATGTGGGGCATCCCAGGTGTTGAAGATCTAGTATGACACTGTGGGGCATATTTATACTCTGTTTGCGCCGGAATTGCGTAGTTTTTTTTTACGCAAATCCGACGCAAAGCTAACTCCATATTTATACTTTGGCGTTAGACCCGTCTAGCGCCAAAGATCTTGGAGTTAGCGTCATTTTTTAGCGTGGACACCTACCTTGCGTTAATGATATGCAAGGTAGGCGTTCCCGTCTAAAAAATGACTCCAAGGCATGTGCGCCTTATTTAAACACCCGTGCAAAAATGGCGCACGGGAGTGGGCGGGTAAAAAAAAATGACGTCCAGCCGCTTTTGCGTCATTTTTTAGCGCCTGGTCAGGACAGGCGTTAAGGGACCTGTGGGCTCGGAAGGAGCCTAGAGGTGCCCTCCCATGCCCCCAGGGACACCCCCTGCCACCCTTGCCCACCCCAGGAGGACGCCCAAGGATGGAGGGACCCATCCCAGGGAACTTAAGGTAAGTTCAGGTAAGTATTATTTTTTTTTTGTTGTGGCATAGGGGGGCCTGATTTGTGCCCCCCTACATGCCACTATGCCCAATGACCATGCCCAGGGGACAGAAGTCCCCTGGGCCTGGCCATTGGGCAAGGGGGCAAGACTCCTGTCTTTGCTAAGACAGGAGTCATGTCAATGGAGTGTTCGAGTAAAAATAAATGGCGCAAATCGGGTTGAGGCAGATTTTTTGCCTCAGACCGACTTGCCCAATTTTTTTACGCCCAAGCTCCATTTTCCCCTACGCCGGCGCTGTCTTCGTGTGGGTCATTTTTTTTGACGCACACCAGTCAGCTCCGCCGGCTAACGTCATTCCATAAATAAGGCGCCCGCATGGCGCTTTGGAATGGCGTTAGCCGGCGTTAACATTTTTGACGCACAACTGCGTTGGCGCAGTTGTGCGTCAAAAAGTATAAATATGGGCCTGTGTATTTCAGGTTCTGTTTGAGTGAGTATGTATAATGCTGATACTTCTTCCTTGCACCACATTCATACTTACCACAAAATGCACTCAACTAGCAGAATGTTGTGGTCCATGACACGCCCTTGTATCAATGGCTGCAAAACTTGACTAACTGTGTGCTTCTGAGTGTTCCGGCAGGGCATCTCAATGGTGGTTAATGTATTGATCAAAACTACATTTTTCCTGGAGCAATGTTAACTTGAAGGTATAAAGATCTGGAATCTTGAATTGATGCCAACTGTCTTCCCAGGACCAAAAAAACAAAATTTGGCCCACCAGCCAAGCTCTTAAGAGTTGGTTTGAATGTATCCTTAGTGCATGGCATTCTAAAATCATATTTGTGTTAGA
Organism: Pleurodeles waltl; assembly: GCF_031143425.1. Classification (NCBI taxonomy): domain Eukaryota; kingdom Metazoa; phylum Chordata; class Amphibia; order Caudata; family Salamandridae; genus Pleurodeles; species Pleurodeles waltl. Next base: position 1,643,284,797 of record NC_090440.1, on the reverse strand, counting down.
ATCAGAAGAACCCACGGAAGGTCAAAATGAGCTGTAATTCTCTCATAGTCAGTCTTACACAAAACATTTGAGTCAGGAATCCCTCAGGGAGGGTTCTCTCGGAATCCAGCAGGCCTAGACCATTCGACCAAGTACTGTGTGTGGCACTTTACAGATCTTCGACCCTATCCTGGACTACCCACTCAATATCCAAGACAACCCTAATGGAATAGAGCTTTGCACAGGCTTCAAGCACACCCTCGGTTGATTCGCCAGGATGGCAAGATTGAACCAGACATGAATCCCTCATCAATTAGGCACCCAGTTATACAAATATGAACATATTCCACTATTTTAGGATTGCCAGTGTACTGTTCTTGACACTGATGCACATCTAAGTTGTTATGTTCAAGCCAAATGGGAAGAATATTGACTAATATTTCTAATATAGTTTGGCCTCAACCATAAATTTAAGAACTCTGCAGAGGCCTTCCGAAACTGGGATGTGAAAGTAGATGTCTTGAAGGTCCACAACATGGAGCCAGGATATCACTTGAATGGGAGCCTTCCACTATCCTGGTCATCCATACAAAATTCTAAAACTGAAGATTTTTACCACTATCATAAACTTAATGTACCCCTAAAATAAAACTGTATTCCAGGACTCTGTCCATAAATACATTCGATGATTAACAATATTATTATTATGTGGGTTAGTGTATCATTGTTTCTTTGACTAATTTGAAACTCTACTTACACTCTTTCATTATGTTTGGATTTGCCTCTGACGTTGCATACTGTACGGGCTTGATTAAGGTAACTTACACTTTTTAGTAAGTTTACTACTTTGGGTATTCACCAAATCCGAGTGTTAGTTATTACAAAAAACAGTAACAAATCCAGCACCACACAGAGCAAACTACTGGTATTGCAAGGCTCTCCCATAGAGAATAATATAGATAGAGAATTAAAATAAAAAGCCATATGAAATAATGTTAAATTAAATTATATTTTTAACATAGTTAAAAATATAAATACAAATAATTTCTTGTAAAAATGTTTTAGTGTGCACATTTAATATTTAATTGAAAATATGGTAATACCCTATTTTGATTTTAAAAATGAATACAAGATTTTGTTCATTAAAATATAAATGCATTCAATTTAGTTAATTGCATACATCACATTTTGTTTTCTTTAAGTGGGAATTGTTTTTAACATAAATTTTAGAAAACTAAAATTGAGTTAATAGTGCTGTAGCATTTGTGAGCTTGATTTAAAGTAATTACAAATAATGGCATTAATTCACATAAATGTTTAATATAAACATATTAATATTTATATTCAAATTAAATAAACTTTTTAACTTTTCCGTATACTTCAGCTTGTGGAGACATTCATATGGTAAAGTGTATAGAAAAAGTATTTCACTTTGAAAATAAATATTACAAATATTTTCTATTGACTGTTAATGTAAATTCAGGTTATATATTTATTTTAAATGTGGAGAAAAAAAATTGCTACAGCACTATTAGCTTAATTTTGAAATAAATCTATAATTAATGGAAATATATTAAATTAAAATTATTTTCCTGAAGTTTAAATTAAAAAATAAGGCTCACTATGGCACAGACAAATTGCATTAAGTTAAAATTGAGAGGCTCATTCCACAGAATGCCACGTTTTTTGTCTGCCTTTAGGACATTTTGCGTAGTGGTTACATGCTACAGTATAAAATATCTACTTTACTAACAATGTCTCGCTCTGGTGCAAACCGAATTATCAAAAGTTGAACGGAGCCTGGTTTGGCAGAGACACCGGCTTCAAAAAGAGTTTAAATGTTAGAGGACTTTTACTTTGTAGGTACCATTCAAACGTTTACTAGTATAAGGCACAGTTTTCTCCAGGTAAGAGAGATTTCGAGTATGCCTCCAGAAGGATTTTCACCTCAAGCCAAAATTACAAAGTGAGAGAGAAAGAGAGAAAGAGGTGCGGAGAGAGAGAGGAGAGATTTAGAGAGCACAAGCCATGTGATATTGTTCTCTGTGGTACTGTAAAGATCATTTCAACAACCTAACAAAGGAGGTTTTGGACATATTTTGTTCTCATTGGGGGAAAATGTGCAGGCATTACTCCCCATTAGGGGCCTGGGAAAAAAAAACTGGATATTCAAATAGATGGCAGAATGGAGAGAAATTCTTACAGAGGAAAAGAGAAACTCATAGGCTCCTGCTTAAGGATGACATCACATAGCATAGTTAATCATTTGCTGGCAGCCTAGAAGTGTCTTAGAAACCAGGATGTTCATGTTTGGGTGGTAAATAGTAAGCCATCTGCTTTGAACATTGTGCCATCCCTGCAAGACACTTTAAAAGTCTTAAACCTGTTGTACGCCTAGAATTGAAATCCATAAATAATCATCTGGGTGTTCATGGCACAGCATGTTACTCACTAACGGGCTATCTGAGTAAGGGAATCCAACAATTGAAACTATCCAAGTTACTTACTCTCCTCAGCATCTCACCTGTGGTGTCCCCCCAGGACTGAATTTGGTCACCACTGTTGTTTAACTACTATGGACCTCATTTAGAACTTGGCAGAGGAGAATACTCTAGACAAACATGACGGATATCCATATCCTATTCACCTTATTGCAGTCCCATGTTATCGTATGGAGATCGTAATAAGGCGGAAGGGATACCAGTCACGTTAGCAATGGAGTATTCCCTCCGCCAAAACCTAAATCAGGCCCTATGTTCTCTCTTTGGCCCATCCGATTGAGTCATTTGGGTACACGTTTTATGAACACTGATAAGACACAGCAAAGATTTAAACACTGCGATTGAAAATTTCCCAAATTGCTTAGTATTTAACACCTGGATGTGCTAAACCTATATCAAAATACATGATGACAAGAGTAATTGAAATTGTGCTTGAATCAATATAAACCACCCTGTGGCAACCCCATTTCCAGCCAAGATCGCTCAGGGATCTGCCAATCCCTATGACCTTTCTGAACAATATGGGCACTCTCAGTTACTATTATGAACTTTTGCTTTCCTTCTTTTTATTACATCCATTTCTGTCAATGTTGTTTTAGAGAGAAGCTGTGTATAATGGAGCAGTGCTTAAACCTAAACCTCATAATTGGGAAAAATACTGCGGCTAGGCGCTCCCCATTGTACCTTTTATTTATAGATATGTCTTCAGCCTTTGAAGATGTCAGGATTTAGGGCTCCTCTATTCAGACGATCTAGCAAAATGGGACAAATCTCTCTTTGGATTTCTATTTCATTACACCCAGAAACTATTATAAATTTGACTGGTATTAAAGATTGCCTCTCATATGACAATGGGCATAAAATACTGTGGCTGACTTAGCTAGAACACAAGTTGATTGAGCTAGGGCGGGCTTCTCTTTTTGACACTCCAGCTTCTAAAACATTTGTGAAGCGAATATCTATGGAAAGATACTGCCTAACCAGAGAAAAGGATGAATTGTACAAGGTTACACTCAGGTCCTTTATTCCCCTTAAAACATGTATTGTTATGGAGCAGTAATTGTCAGGTGTACCAGGTCAATGAGAAAGGTCTTTACTGTTTCGTTTTAGAGCAGGTACTGTAATTCACCTGCCCTGTTTTCCTGTAGGGCCATACAACAACAGATCTACTGTGAACACTTGTCCATGCATCAACACAGTCCTTATTACACTTTATATTTTTCAGCAAATTAAAAAAAATGTTTCCTAAACAATTTGTAGTACCCATTTAAAAACATAAATTCACAAAATGTAGAGCTGCCATCTATTATTTAAAGTTATTAGATGATGGGGAGATTTGTTTTAGTATAGGAAGCTTTCTTTAATAAGCAGTTTATAGCCAAAAATCAATACTTTTTTAATAGAAAATATGTATTTTAATATTGCGTTTGTTATCTTGGATATATGTACTCTGTGCACTTCTATGTATGTCTCTGTCATTTGATTAAAGTCTATGTTTCATTTTGAGTACAAAATGCAGCTGCTAATCTCTAACTGCATGTCACTCGTCTCAACCACAGTACTCCATCAATGGACTTGCCTCATTGGTTTCCAGCTAGTGACTCAATCAAGTTAAAGTAACTCTAGGTCTGTTTAAGAGTTTGGCAGATAGGCAGTCCTTCACAAATGTAACAGATACTCCATCCACCTCATTTCATGTGCATTATAGCCTAATGCACTTGAAATAAGGTTGAGAGAAAATCTGTGACATTTATGACACAGTACCCATCGGCCAAACTCTGAATGAGTCCCTTTGTTTGCTTAATAAGTCACTTCATAGCCATACTCATTCCTCAATAGCTTTCTCCTCTGATATCGGCCTTTACACAAGCTTAAATTTACAGATTAATTGCTTTTCAGAGTTTCCAGGTTCAAACAAACCCAAACTGGAGGAAGAACTTCCTCCTTTATTTTCCTTCTCGTTGTTGAAAACATGTGTTCCTACATGCGAGAGTCAGACTAAGCCCTGAAATCCTGTCCCCATCCCAATTAATCTGTCCTTTCAGTTTCAGTCTTTGCACCTTATCAATCATTAATTAATGCGCACTGCACCCACATGCTCCCAGGTGATTTGGTGCAGCAGTTTACAATACACAACACATATACAACGAATAGGTCAAGGCAAATCTAACGAGGTACATGAGGTATGTGATTGTAGACTCAATTACACACATGAAGTGGGATAGTGAGAACTTGAGAGGATGTGGTCTCAATATTTTAATTGAGCGGGCATGATATTCCTAATCAAAAACCGTAGAGAACTAAGATTTAGATCTTGGTGAATGGAATTCTCTGTCACAAATGTGACGAATATCCTGTTTGCCATATTATGATCTCCATATGATGCAATGGGAATGCAATACAGCGGATGGAATATCTGTTTTTTTTGTGACAATGTATTCCTTTCCACCAAGATCTAAATCAGGCCCTTAGTGTGTGCTGGGCTGCACTCTATTCCATCAGGGCAGCGGAGGGATGCACTCGCCTGTCCTAGCACACTACAGCCCCCAAATTTAGAGTTCCCTACCAGGCAGACAGAGAACAATCTGCAAAGTAGCCCCCACGATCCTCTGAAGGCACCGAAGCTTTGCTGTGTGGGCACTATGTTGAAAATGCTCTTGCATAGTAAAGTTTTTGTTTTTTAAAAACAATCTCCCAAAGTGAGAGCCCTAAGGTAACTATAACTCATGCCCTCACCATGCACATTTTTTAATGAATAATTTTACCACAAGTGTTATAGTGATATTATAAATGATGTTATCAAATATGTCATGGTTGCTGTAATATCTGGGGTAATTAGCAGTGAATGGCAAGGGCGAGAATAACAGCTACCTTAGGGCAAGAGCTATTGTTACTGGAAATAACCATAACTATAACTGGTGAATTTCTAAGGTTTTGCATGAGTAAATTTAGAACCTAACTATAACGTCCCTGCAACCTTTGTTTTTTAAGTGATTTTTTTTTTCAATTCTACTTCCTAGTTATAATATCCCTGTAACTTTTGTTTTTTCAGTGAATTTCTATGTTTTTTTAATGTAAAGTAATTTCCACTACTATACGTTAATCCACCTACCGCCACACCCAACCCTGCGCAGCACATGGTCTTCGGACGTGTGCAGTTCCCTATAACCACCCAACCCTGAGAGAGAGAGAGACAGTGAGAGATTGAGAGAAAGCAATATTGAGAAAGATTTGACAGAGAGAAATTGAGAGAGACAGAGAGAGACAGAGAGATAGAGTTTTGTTGGGCGTTGATGAATGATATACTTAGAATGAGATATTTCCAGACAAATTAAAAAGAAACATTTTTTTTGTCATTTAAAAAGGATGAGATCACCTTTCAGTATGTAACTTAAATATTTATAGTTGAAAAGAAACTATAGCAGGAAATGACCGCAGACTCACCTAGACTGGAACCCTTAACATTCAGGAACACATTTAGACTCTGTTTGAACCAAATTTTCATCATTTCTTTAATGCAAATTTGACACAAACCTAACTCCATATTTATATTTTCACGTTTGACATCTCTCCTCAAAATATCGGGGTTTGCGCAATCTTTTGGATGCATGCACCTACCTTGCGTCAATGAGATACAAGGTAGGCGTTCCCATCTAAAAAATGGTGCTATCCCCATAGCCCCATATTTATCCCCTTGCAAAAATGACGCACGGGTGGGAGGAGGGGCTAAATAATGGTGCAAAGCTTGCTTTGCACCATTATTTAACCCCTGGGTCAGACCAGGCATTAGGGGACCTGTGGACCCATTACCATGGTTAAACACCATGGAATGGGTCCATATGTGCCCTCCCCAAGCCCCAGGAACACCACAACCCACAGCAGAGGGACACCAGAGGATGAGGGACCCCATCCCAGGTAAGTAGGGTAAGTATTGGTAAGTATTTTTTAAACTTTATTTAAAGTGCCATTGGGGGCCCTAACTTGCATGGCACAGGGTGCAATAGCCATGCCCAGGGGACACTTGTCCCCTGTGCTGGCCATTGCAGTGGTGGGCATAACTCCTGTCTTTCCTAAGACAGGAGTCATGTTTTTGGTGGTTGTGCGCCAGGAAATGGCGCTAGTCTGGTTAGAGGCATGTTTTTTGCCTCTTACCAAGCTAGTGTAATTTTTTAACGCACAACTCCCTCCTTCCCTACCACCACCCCCACCTGGCTAGCGTCTTTTTTTAAGACACTAGCTCAAGTTTAGTGCCGGCTTGCACCAATCCTTTAACATGATGCCCGGCTGGCGCTGTGTAATGGCACAAGCCGGCGCTATACTTTTTGCCACAAAATTGTCCTTACGGCGCATGCAAGAGAATTTAACCACTAAAGCAGAGGTGACTCCTTACTGAGCAGTGTCCAGGCACAGTTATGGCATTCACCCCACAGATTTTGAGGAGAAAAAGACTTCAATGTTCCATCACTAGGAATGTTCAACAGTCAAAATATTAGAAAAACAGACACACTCTCATGAGATACTAGGATTTAATTCTTCGACCTCCTGACAGTCCAAGAGCTTTACCATTAGGCCAGAAGTGGCCGTGGTCTGCAGTCCATCAAAACGTAACTATAATATTTGCACCAAACATCTTGCTTTGAAGTCATTGTATGGAGTGACCATTGCAATAACAATCTCTCTTTCTCGCTTGCATTCCATTATGGTATGGAAGAGAGAGAGAGAGAGAGAGAGAAAGAGTGACAGGACCCCGGGGGATCCTCAAGGCCCCCATAGTCCTAGCCAGCTCTCCATATCCTGCGGGAGCCGGCATTGCTCCCACAAGCAGGAGCTGCTCATAATAGCAGCTCCCTGCTTGCAGAAGCAATGTTTTAATCTGATTCCCTGCACACATATTTGTGTGCAGGGAAACAGATGAAAACTTTGCTTTTTGCAAGCAGAGAAGTTTGATAGCTCCTGCTTGCTCTGTGTTTCCTCTAACTTGGCATGAACGATCAAAGCTCCTGCCAAGTCAGAGCAAACAGCTGTGTTCTGGGGGTGGGCACCCACGGACATAGCAGGAGCTGGCCCTGGGGGTGGCGTTCCCCAGAGCAATCATCGACTCCCCGAGGGGGGCCACACAGCCCCCCTCCAACCTGAAGTAGCCCAGGGGTGGTGGTGGTCCCCTGGGCTGTGGGGATAGTGACAGACCCCCTTCCTTCTTTAGATTGGGCCCTGGGGAGGTGGCAGTCCCATGGGCTGCGGGGGGGCATGGAGCCCCTTTGCATTCATCTTCTTTAAAGCCCCAAGAAGGTGGCAGACCACAGAGCTGTGTGGAGGGGGGGTCACTAATTATGAATAAAGCTCCAGTGATGTCACTGACCATGTCATAAGTGATGTAATATGTGAGGTCATAGGCAGTGCATTACGGAGCACACGTTATAGTTAGGTGACCTAACTATAACTGCTGAACTTCACTGGTTTTGTAGTTGTGCAATGTGAGCATAACTATAACGTCCCTATAACCTTTGTGTTTTTTCACTGAATTTCTATGTTTTTTTAAATTCTATTGTCTAATTATAACGTCCCTGTAACCTGAATTTCTATGTTCCTTAGAATTTTATTTACTGACTGTAACATCCCTGTAAGGATTTGTATTTTAAGTGATGCTTTAAGTTTTTTAGGAAGCTTGCAAAGTGTTTATATAAATATGATATTTAAATATATATCTAACGTTAGTGTATGAGTTCATGTATAGGTGAGTGAGGTGGTGCATGAGTGCTATATGGATGAATTTACTGACTTGGTGTCATGCTACACTATACATAGCTGTTGTGTGGATGGATGTATAAATGTATAAATTGGTATTTTTGAGTGTTATGTGATCCATGAGTGGTCTATTGTTTGTTTATATAGATTGCAGTATAGATAGCACAGTTCATACACACCTGGATATACTAGTCTAGAAGTGGAGATACAACTGACTAAAACTCAGTAGGTCAATTTGTACCTTTTAATCAGTACGTATTGTGGTGTATATCTATGTGTAATATTCCTCATGGGTATGTTTTGTGTATTGAAATAGAAGTATAACTCTTATTAAAGAGTTTAACTAATTAAAAGTACATTTGAAAGGAACGCTGCATATTGATGCTCACCACTAGTAGGCTAAAAGCATGGTTAAATGACTAATTGTTTTAATCAGTAAGTAGGTAATAACCGGTCTTGACTCCATATGACAGTGACTGTATGACTTGCTAAGTATGTATGATACTGTAGCATCCATAGTTGCTGTCTGTATTTAATAAGTATTAAAAAATTAAATGTAGGTATATTTTATTTATTTTTATTTTTGTAATTTATCCGGATCCATGGATCCAGATCTGTGATGCTCAAAAACCTTGAGGGCCGCTCTCTATGGTTTTTGTTCTGATCACATGATCGAGCAGGATCCGTGGCTCCAGAGTCACAGATCCCACTATTTTTTATAAGGTTAATTTTAGTATGGACAGTCATCCGTTTTTTATATTAGAGTCAGGGTGCACCTATTTTTAAGTATATATCACTAGATCTATACCTGTTCTATATTTAAATATGTGGTTTTATATTTTTTCAGGAACCGCAGATCCATAAAGGGAGCTACAGATCTGCGCGATGTTGAAAAATAAATATCCTCATTTGATTCTGTGTTTGTGGACCACATCCTATAAGAATTCCAGCCATACCCTACAGTATTTATTTCTGCTTTCAACTCTATAGAGAAGGCAGTGCTACCCTAAGGAGCTGTTTGGGTGTTTCTTTCTGCAGTTTCTTTGTACAGCAATGGCTTCAACTTCATCGGTGGCACAAGAGCTGGAGGATCCCACTTTAGAGGAAGAGGAGACTACACTTGCAACAAAGAAGGAAAGTAAAGTGTGGAGACACTTTACCACCACTACTGGCGAGAAAAAGGTGACAGCTAATTCAAAGTGGAAACACCTAAAGACGATCCATGAACGGGCATAAAATAGCATCCTGCATGAGAGAGAAGGTTCATCTACTTCAAGTGGTGCTGAGGGACAATCTAAAGCCACAACTACAGTGCCATCTGTATCACCAGACCTGGGAAGAACAGTTACTTACTGTTCAAAATATCATGTTTTGCTTGCTGCAAAGGTCTCCTCTGTAGCTGAATTTTTCCGTGCCATTGGCAACCACCATTGGTAGTTTTTTTGTTTTGTACTCAAACTTACTTTTAAATTTTTTCCAAAATGAATCCCAAACACCAAACATTTTTTAAAGAAATTTCAGAAAATTGTGAAAAAACAAACCATTTCATTCTCTCAAACAAGAGCTGTGTCTGTGTTTTTTTCTAGTACAATAAGTGTGTACCTGTATAGTGTAGTATATGAGTGGGTGCCTGGGTGTGTCTGTGTATGCATTGGTGTGTGCCTACTTGTGTCAGTCTACATATCAGTTTGTGCCTTGATGTGTTAATGTATGCATCAGTGTGTGCCAGGCTGTGTCACTGAATGCACCAGTGTGTGCCTGCATGTTTCAGTGTATGCATTAGTGTGTGCCTGGGTGGCCCAGTGTATGTATCAGTGTGTGTTTGGGTGTGTCAGTGTATGCATCAGCATGTGCCTGGGTGTGGTAATGTGTGCAGCAGTGTGTACCTGGGTGTCTCAGTGTATGTGTCAGTGTGTGTCTGGGTATGTTGGTGTATGCATCAGAGTGTCACTGGGTGTGTCACTGAATGCACCAGTTTGTGCCTGGTGTGTCAGTGTATGCATCAGTGTGTCCCTGGGTGTTTCAGAGTGTGCCAAGGTGTGTCAGTGTATGTATCAGGGTGTGTCAGTGTATGCCTATATGTCTTGGTGTATGCATAATTGTGTGCCCTCATGTGTCACTGAATGCATCAGTGTATGCCTTGGTGTCTTAGTGTGTGTGCCAGAATGTACTTGGGTATGTTACTGTATGCATCAGTGTGTCTGGATGTGTCACTGAATTCATCTGCGTGTGCCTTGGTGTGTTACTGTATGCATCCATGTGTACCTGAGTATATTACTATTTGCATCAATGTGTGCCGGGGTGTGTCATTGAATATCAGCATGGGTGTGTTAGTGTATGCATCAGTGTGTGTCTGGGGGTGTTAGCATATGCATCAGTATGTCACTGGGTTTGTCACTGAATGCATCAGTGTGTGCCTGAGTGTCTCAGTGTATGCATCAGAGTGTACCTGAATATGTTACTGTATGCATCAGTGTGTGCCTGGGTGTGTCACTGAATGCATCAGTGAGTGCCTGAGTGTGTCAGTGTATGCATCAGGGTGTGCTACTGTGTGCATCAGTATGTGGTTGGTTGTGTCATTGTGTGCATCAGTGTGTGCCTGGGTATGTCAGTGTGTGTATCAGTGAGTGTCTGGGTGTGTTAGTGTATGCATCAGTATGTGTCTGGGTGTTTCTCTAAATGCATTGTTGTGTGCCTGAGTGTGGTACAGTATGCATCAGTGTGTCCCTGGGTGTGTCAGTGTATGTATGCGTGTGTGCCTGGGTGTGTCAGTGTATGCATTAGTGTGTGCCTAAGTATATATATGTATGCATCAGTTTGTGCCTGGGTGTGTCAGTGTAGGCATGAGTGTGTGCCTGAGTGTGGTAGGGTATGCATTAGTGTGCCCCTAGATGTGTCACTGTATGCATCTGTGTGTGCTTGGGTGTCTCCGTCTATAGATCAGTGTGCCTTTGGGCGTGTCAGAGCATGCATTAGTGTTTGCCTGGATGTGTCAGTGTGTGCAACAGTGTCTGCCTGGGAGTGTCAATGAATGCATGAGTGTGTGCTTCGTGTGTTAGTGTATGCATCAGTGTATGCCTAGCTGTATATAAAAATGCATCAGTGTGTGCCTGGGTGTGGTAGTTTATGCACCAGTGTGCCACTAGGTGTGTCACTGTATTCATCTGTGTGTGCCTGGGTGTCTCAGTGTATACATCAGTGTGCATCTGGTGTCAGAGTATGCATTAGTGTGTGCCTGGGTATGTCAGTGTGTGCCTGGGTGTGTCGGTGTGTGCATCAGTGTGTGCCTGGGTGTATAAGTGTGTGCATCATTGTGTGCCTAGCTGTGTCGGTGAATGCATCAGTATGTGCCTGGGTTTGTCAGTGTGTGCCTGTGTGTGTCAGTGTATATATCACTGTACGCCCAGGTGTGCATCAGTGTGTGCTTGAGTGTGGTAGTTGATGCATCAGTGTGTCCCTAGGCATGTCAGTGTATGTATCCATCTTTGCCTGGGTGCCTCAGTATATGCATCAGTGTATGTCTGAGTGTCTCTGTGAATGTATCAGTGTGCATCTGAGTGTGTCAGTGCATGCACCAGTGTGTGCCTGGGTGTATCAGTTTATGCATCTATGTATGCCTAGCTGTGACAGTGTATGCATTAGCCTCTGCCTGGGTGTGTCAGTGTAGGTATCAGTGTGTGCCTAAGTGTATATGTGTATACATCAGTGTGCACCTGGGTGTGTCAGTGTATGCATCAGTGTGTCTCTGGGTGTGGTAGTGTATGCATCAGTGTGCCCCTAGGGGCATCACTGTATGCATCTGTTTGTTCCTGGGTGTCTCCATGTATACATCAGTGGGCATCGGGGTGTCTCAGATTATGCATTAGTGTATGCCTTGATGTGTCTGCAACAGTGTGTGCCTGGGTGTGTCAGTGTGTGCACAAGTGTTTGTCTGGGTGTGCTAATGTATGCATCAGTGTGCCCATAGGTGTGTTACTGTATGCATCAGTGTGTGCCTGGGTGTGTCAGTGTTTGCATCAGTGTTTGCCTGTGTGTGGTTGTGTATGCATTAATGTGCCCCTAGCTGTGTCACTGTATGGATCTGTGCCTGGGTGTCTCAGTGTATATATCACTGTATGCCTCGGTGTATCAGTGTATGCATCAGTGTGTGCTTGGGTGTGGTAGTGTAAGCATCAGTGTGACCCTGGGTGTGTCAGTGTATGTATCCAGCTCTGCCTGGGTGTCTCAGTATATGCATCAGTGTATGTCTGAGTGTCTCTGTGAATGTATCAGTGTGCATCTGGGTGTGTCGGTGCATGCACCAGTGTGTGCCTGGGTGTGTTATTGCATGCCGGATTGAGCTCCTGGGAGAGTCAGTGCATGCATTAGTGTGAGCCTGGGTGTGTCAATGTTCACATCAGTGTGTGCCTAGGTGTGTCAATGTGTGCATCAGTGTGTGCCTGGGTGTGTCAGTGTATCCATCAATGTACGCCTTGGCGTACAGCTAGGTGCGTTGGTTTCTGCATTGGTGAATGTGCAAGTGGCTCTCCAATGTTTCACTAGATATGTGACTGACTCTATCCTTTTGTTATTAGCTATATGAGTACTGTATATGTACTAGAGTGCAAATATATGTTGGCATAGGGGTCTAGAAGCTAACATCTTACTCAGTGAAACTCAGAAGGACAGGTTTCATTTTTTAATAGGAAAGCACTGCCTTCTATGGCCTACGTGTATCTCACTTAAAGGTTCAGTTATCTCTGGTAAACAGGGTGTGTAAAGCTTCTTAAACACATTTTCTAATACCAAGTCAAGTTAAGAATAAAACTGTTTACCTAGTCACCTAATTAGTAGCCCAACCCTTATTTAAAGTAGAACTTATCTAAATAAGAAACTATACTATGAGAGTAGAAAACTACATATTGCGTTGACTATATTAGTTGCTAAACAGATCTCATTCTGCAGCATATAGGACTTCAGTCTCTATGTGTACATGAAGGTAAAATTGGCTGTTTATGTCTCTAAGTGACTGTGAGTGTGGCTTTATACTTTCGGAATTATGTAGATGATTGACAGTATAGATTAGAGACGGCATATATAACTTGACATGGCAAGTGCATATTTAAGGCAGGAAACTTAAAAGGACATTTTTATCTTTTATGTACACAGCAACATCTTCTGCAGACCACTTCTATGGACCGCATCTGAGTGCTTCACTTTCTACATTGAAAACACAGTTTAAGGCTTCTTAAGAAGGTTTTTAATGTTAACTGAAATTAACAGTGAATCTTCACACTTAGGCTTTCAAGTAGTATCCTTCAGTAGTACACTTCAGTTAAGTCTTTGTCTAAGTAATACTGAAACAATCTCTATGTTTTCTAAATACACATCAGACTCACTCTATGAGTTCAACATTGCAATTATAAATATCCATATCAGTGTAGGCATACACATTTAACTTTTTGAAAGTCAATACAAATTCTTTATTTATTTAATGACTAATCAATGCATTCTGTATCTCAGCTTCAACATAGCTCTGGGGTCAGCTTAGTATACTGAAAGAAAACATAAAGTCACGAAGAACGTTTCGAATTCCAACTAAATTCTTTAGTTACTTATTGGTTTGCTTCTATAATTTATTTACATCAATAACAAACCTACTATTTATATTCTTTATGGCATTTTATCAACAAGCGTCTCAGTTTCATTTGCTTAATATTTATTCATTTCTTTATTAATACTTTGTATGAGAGTGTCTCTCTGGGTGTGAGAGTGTCTCTCTGTGTGTGAGAGTGTCTCCCTGTCAGTCAGAGTCGGAGTAAGCGTGTCTATCTGGATGTGAGAATGGGTATGTGACAGTCTGGGTGTCAGAGTGAATGTGACAGTGTCTGGATGTGAGAGTGGGTGTGAGAATGTCTCTCTGAGTGTGAGAGTGAGCGTGATAGTGTCTGTGTGGTTGTGGGCGTGAGAGTGGATATAACAGCATTTCTCTGAGTGCGAGGGTGGGTGTGAGGGTGTTTTTCTGGGTGTTTGTGTGGGTATGCGAGAGTCTGAGTGTTAGAATGGCTATGAGAGTGTCTTTCTGTGTGTGAGAGTGGGAGATAGAGTGTCTCTCTGGGTGTGAGGTGGCTGTGAGAGTGTCTGTCTGGGTGTGAGAGTAAGTGTGAGAAAGTGTCTCTGGTTGTGCGTCTAGGTATGAGAGTGTCTCTCTACGTATGAGAGTGGGTGTGAACGTGTCTGAGTATCAGACTGAGTGTGACAGTGTCTGTCTGGATGTGAGAGTGGGTGTGACAGTGTCTCTCTGAGTGTGAGAGTGGGCATGATAGTGTCTGTGTGGGTATGACAGCAAATGTGACAGCATCTCTCTGGGTGTGAGGGTGGGTGTGAGGGTGTTTGTCTGGGTGTTTGAGTGGGTGTATGAATATATATTTATTTTTTTGATGTTTTACGAGATGCGTGGACCCATCCACGGGTTCACATCAGGGTCCGTGCTGAGCCTCGCAGACAGACCTGCAGATCTTAAAAACCATCAAAAGATATGTCTTAAGGCATTTCAAGTCCATTACTTAGTGTTTCATCACAACTATTTCACCCCCATCATGTCAGAAAACCTCTACCTTGACCCCATCATTTCCATTGTCCCCAGATTTCAGCCACGGGAACTGTTTACCCGATAAAATAAAATAGTGGCCATAATAGTGCTGTTAGGTGGCGGCCAGCCAATCAGATTTTTCCTGTAGAGCATGGATCCGGGGAGGATCCACGTCCCTATATATCTGTAGTTGTTTTACTACAATTACTCCAAAACTACTGAACAGATTTACACCACACTACAAAAAGCACAATCTGCGGAACACCATCTAACTTCCTGCCAAATTTTATGTAATTCCGTTCAGCAGTTTGGGCTGTAAGAGTGTCTAAAGACCCTATGGAAAAAATAATGGGCACAATGTGTTTTGAGACACGCCCCCCACTTTTTCTCAGCCCCCGCTTGACAGATCACCCTGTAACTTTCAAGATTGAAGACGGCAGGGTGACCAAAGTTAAAGTGTTGAAAATTTCATGAAGATTTGTCAAGAGGCACCAAAGTTATTGGCAAAACAAAAATGCTCCATCTTTGGAAACTAGATCTTAACTCTAACTACCTAGTGGCAACTGCACTAGGTATATATATATATATATATATATATACACACATATATATATATATACTACATGTGGTATTTAGAAAAGTGATTTACTGCTTGTATTAAGAACTGCAGAACAGTGATACTTTTTATAATATTTCAGTTTGAAAAAAAGACAACTAGAAGAAAGTCTATCAGTCAGTCCATGTCTACAAGGCACAAGGTAGTTATCTTGACAATAGGCAAGAAGGTTCAGCCAATATATATAGTTTCTTAAACATTTTTATGCTTCAGTTTCAGGAAAACCAGCTTCACACCAGAGCTCAGAAAGTTTGTTAAGGTGTGAAGCATTGTCCTATTCACAGGATATTAAGAAATCACATCTTGTCTTTCGATATCCTCTTGGCCTGCTGATATTAGTATCCAACAGAGTGACCAGTCAGAGTGGTGATGGCCAGTGTCTCTTTTTTCTGTCTTTTCCCATTACCTTTTCCCCATGTCTGCTATTGGACAACATATTCTGATTGTGTGTGGTTGATGGGGGATGCAGTGAAGCTGTAGAGGAGGGTAGTATCACTTACATTGAATCCAGAGTATAGCGTTAGTGCTTTCTAAGAGATTGCTTACACCATTTTATCATCTATCCCGAGTAATGGATTCTTAATACTACTCTGTCTCAAATACTAGCTATCAAAACCAGATTACAAAAGAAACTGTGTTCAGTAAAAACTGATAATAAAACCATGCAATTAGAAACAATTGCAATTAAATGAGAGATCAGTGGTGTACGAAAAACAGAAAAAGCTGCTAGTCAAGAGCCATTGTCGGCTACCACCTTTTAGCCAACCACACCGCAAAAGTGTTTCGTTTTTAAAAAGAGACACTCTCAAAGATGGAGTTTGTTATTGAAAAAACTAAAATGAATGACCCTACACACAGTGGGAGTTTCCTCACTGTGTTTGATTGTATGTTTTCTGTTTTTTCCTGCTTGAGATCCCCAGGTTTCTCTGGCTGTGACTGACTGAAAAAAACATCAGACCATCTACTCTAAATTATGTGGGTATTCCGATTTCCTTATTCCAACTGACCCTACTTTCTTGACCTCTTGGAAAGAAGTCAGTCTGCCCAAACTTTATTTGTGTGGGTGGACCAAGGGGTTCAGAGATAAGGTACTCCATTTTGCTTGTGGTAGAGTACCCTGCCCATCAAATATTTAATCAGACACCCTAAGTCTATTTAATTTTCCTATTCAATGGTAACTCCTGTAATACCCTTAGCACCACCTGAGAGATTTTCTGAAGATAATTTTGCATTACTTCTCAATCGGTGTCAATTGTTTTTTTCTATGCAAACCTATGATGTTTAAGAATGATCAAATTAAAGATGATTTTGTTTTGTCATAGTTAAGTGTAAAGGCTGCAAATTGGTCCATTCCATCAGTACACAGAAATGATCCATTGTTATCTCATTTCTATGCTGTCTGCAAACAGAAGTGGAAGTTGTTCCATGGAAAGTCAAACTCTTTGCTTGGATACTGAGTCACTTTAAAAAACAAAAGGTGCTCCAGATCTGTCCTATTACAACATTTATTTGTTAAGTTGTTAAGACTGGCTGGCCAGGTGATTCAAACACTTCATTATTTTATCACAAGCTAAGAAGTGAATTGAAGGATTTATTGGCACAGAAGGAAAATCCGCCTTCTAAGTGTGCAGAACTCAGAGAATTAGTGGTACAACTAGATCTATCTGAATGTTGTTAAGAAAAAAACGAAAGTACTAACACTTTGGACATGGCTAGAGAAGAGTGGCGTCAAACCTATGCAGCTAAGCAGTGTGAGGAGTTCTATAGCTAACGAAGAAAGAGAAAGAAGACATGCACAGAATCTATGCTTGCATTGCGGAAGGTCATGAATCAGGTCACTTGATGCAGTAGCCCTAAAGAGACCAAACCAATATAATACATGGTGGAAATGGAGGACAAGGCAGTGGAAACTACAAACATGCATTGCACGAACTTCCAGAACACAAAAGATTAATTATGCTATACCAGTATCTCTGGCCCCAGCCATAGCAAGGAACTTCACCAGGACATTCAAGACAGAGTTGCATAAAGATCCTCAAAGCGCATAAGCCAATGTCTAGGTGTTTGGCCCCAGAGACTGTAACTACTCCTTTGGTTATGCTTCAGTGCGCATCTCGCCTTTCATCCACTCACCCCAATGTGTTCTTCCTCTCCATTTCCCTCAGTCCCCACCGTCTTTGAACTTTGATATTTATTTGTAATATTCCTGCTCAGTTCCCTTTCTTGTGGACTTCTACCAGTAGTGTGGTTTCTTCTTATTCTAATGCAGATGCTGAGCAGAATTCCCGGTATGCTTGGGCTCTAGTCACAGTTCACTGGCACTCCACACAGGTGAGTCAAATCCCAAATTGCTCTGAGCAATTAAATGTGTATTTGTAAACTATGGACAAGTTTATTTCCTTCTGTAATGCTTTTTCTGGTAGAGACTCTATCTAGCTACAGATTCCTTACCAGTTGGATATTTCCAGGCATCAGACTGGATCTGGAAACTTTTCAGCAGTACCTCTGCACGCTAGTAAGTGGTAACATGTGGCTTCACACTGCCATAGTTCCAGTTTGGGAAAGTGCGCATTCTATATCAGTATCACTCCTGCATGCTGACATCAGTTGCTTGCATGAGTGTCTGCACCCCCAGACATACAGCCTTAAATTCAAATTGGTGTGACTAGTGTGCAGATTCCTAGACTTGGGGTCTTATTAATGTATAGAGTCCAGCCATGGAATAGGGAGGATGGGAGTTTAGGTGGCTAAATAGAGACCTTACCAAAAAAAAGCATTACGGAAAGTAAGTAACTTGGTATTCTGATACAGTCTTCTAGCTGCAGATTCCTCACCTTTTGAATATATACCAAAGCAGTACCTATATGGAGGTGGGAATGCGGATGGACTCAAACCAGAAGGTCCGGCAGGACAACCGTCTAGACAATAGTGCTTTGTAAATGTATAGAGGCATGCCTAGGTAGCTGCCTAGCAAAATTCCAGATCAGGGATTAGACTACATGCCAATGTGGTCGTAGCAGGTTTGGCCATTGTAGTCTGAGTACACAGTCCTTACTGATGCTCCTTTTTAGCCAATGCATACCATGCAGAGCACAATCTGATGCAAAATGGTTTTCTTCTGTACAGCCTTGGTTTTTTTTATGTAAAGAACCCATAAAGAGCTGATCGTCAGTCTGGTGTTGTTTGGTATGATCCATGTAAAAACTCAGTATTCTGTTGGGGTCCAAGCAATGGAGTTTCTCCTCCTTCTTAGTGGGGTAAGGCGAAGCATAGAATGCCAGCAAGGTGTCATAACCTTGCACAAAGACAAGAAAGATGGCTGTGTCCGCAAAACCAGCTTGTCTGGGAAGAAGGTGTACAGCAGTTTAACACAGAGGGCCTGAAGCTTGCTCACACACTGCACTGATGTTAATGCGACGAGGAGCACTGCCTTGAAGGTAAGAGTTTATAAGGAGCAGCTGTGAAATGGCTCAAAGGGAGTGCACAACAGAAAGGTAATATCCAAGCTAAGGTTCCACTGTGGCATGACAATAGGAAGGGAGGAAACAAATGTTGTAAACCATTCTCAACATGGGGATTTAAACAATGAGACCAGATCCAGCAACCACAAAAATGCAGAAAGAGCCAAAAGGTACTCTTACTGTGTCCAGAGCAAACCTTTGCCAGACCAGGAACAAAACAAATAACAAAACGTTAGATAAATAACTGGTGGAGGTCTATATGCTGAGCACCGCACCAAGCTAAAAATGTGTCCCAACGACATGTATAAGTTTTGTTGAGGGATGTCTGGCTGGCAAGATGACATCAATTACCTCCAGAGGAAGGTTGAAGGTGATCTGCTGTCGTCCCTCAATCTCCAAGCATGAAGAAGGAAATTGCAAAGGCCCCATTGTAGAACCCTGTCCTGCTGCTGCAACACTAGATCCCTCCCAGAGTGGCAGCCTGAATGGAGGATAGATGTTAAAGGCCAAGGTCTTGATACTACGCTCTCCGTGCCCTACTGGGGCCACTAGAAAGACTTGGGCCCAGTCAGTCGTGATCTTCTTGAGAACTTGGGGCAGGAGTGGTATCGACAGAAAGGCTTATGAGTCCCAGGTTTCTCTCAAGGAGGAACACATCTCACATTCAGAGACTCCATGGAAATGCTGGAAGTGCTGACATTGCCAATACTCAGAGATGGCGAATAGATCAAGCCAGGGTTCTCCACATTCGCGGAAGAGAACTTGCCCCACCTCCAGGTGTAAGTGTCACTCATGATCTGCGAGGTGCTGACGGCTGAATTCATCTGCCCTGGCATTCAATGAACCTGCCAGGAAACTTTTGTGGTGGTCCAACCATTTTCAGAGGCACAGGGTACGTGGCCCCACCCTACCCTGCTTGTTGCAGTACCACATAATGGTGATCTTGTCCATTAGCAACTCTATCAGCCTTTCCTTGATGGATGTGAGCAAGGCTGATATGGAGCCAGAATCTGCCAGAGACTAGAGATCTCTGATTTCCACCTTTCCCAGTTGGCCACCCTAACCCAGAAGCGATGCCTTGATCACCACTGTTACCTCTGGGTGGGAAGGGAGAGTGGTCTGCCACTGACCCAAACGCGGGACAGTAACTACCAATGCAGATTTTCTGCTCTCTTCGCCTAAATCTGATAATGGTCAGTGAGGTCCCCTTGATGTTGGTCCCACTGAGAGTTTCAATCTCACTACAGAGCCCTCATATGTCACATGGCCTGCTTGACCAGCAGCATGCAGGAAGCCATCAATCCCAGTAGCCTCAGACACAACATTACAGAAATCCAGCCCCATGACTGAAAGACATAGATCATAGCCTGAATGGCCAGGATTCTGTTTCCCAGGTGGAAAATCACAAAACTGAACCATGTCCAGAATGGCTCTGGCAAAGGGGAGCATTTGCAAAGGAGTCAGGTGTGACTTCGGCATGTTGTTAGTGAACCCCAAAGATGTCAGAAGGTATTCTGTGGTCTAGAGGTGGTTGACGACTGACAAAGGCAAGCTTGCCCTTAACAGCCAGGCATCGTGGTAGGAGGAGACTGGCACCCCTGAGCCCCCGCAGTATGCTGCCACCTGCACCATCACTTCAGTGAACACCGAAGGGGCACTGGTGAGGCCAAAGTGGAGCACAGCAACCTGAACATGTTCCTGTCCCACTATGAACCGCAGGTAGAGTTGATGAGCCTGCAGGATGGGTATATAGAAATAGGCATCCTGAAGGTCCAACACCATCAGTGAGCCTCGAAGGCAAGGCACACAAGACTTGGGCCAGTGTGAGCATTTTGAATTTCTCATTCCAGAGAAAGGTTTGAGAGGGCTCAAGTTTAAAATAGGATGAATCCCTTCATCTTTCGTGGGCACCAAAAAGTAGCAGGAATAATAACCATGTCCTATATTTGGTGGAGGCACCCTCTCAATATGCCTTTTAGCCAAAGATACTTGCCCTTCCTGTCACAAAATTGAGCAATATTCTTCTGTGAGTTGCAGAGGAGACAGTGAAAGATGTAGCAACAAGAGAATAAAAGGTGCAGCATATCCCTGTTGAACAATCTGCAGGACCCACCTGTCTGATGTTAAGACATGCTAACCCAGCAAGAATCATTCGATCCTGTCTCCTCCATTTGGGTGGCCATGGTCTTCTAAGGGCACGATAAAGGGTTTTGGCAGGTGGGGCTACGGAGGGGGGTAGTGAACTGGGTGCCCCACTGACCTTGATCGCGGGGGAAGTGGGTACCAAGGTGGGGAGCTGGAGGTCAACGACTTTGACCGCCCTACACATCACCATGGTGTATGAAGCACTCTCCTCAGGGGGTGAGAGGAGCCTTGAGACAGGGGAGGTATCAAAGCTAATAGCCTCCAGCAGGTTGTCATACCTGGTCTCCTTGTGATATGATTGGCCAGTATCATCACCGTAGTCATTGTCCGAAACCGTGCCAAACAGTGACTGCAGGTTGTGCTTTGTCTTTGCAGAGGTGGATCAAGTGGAGAAAATGGGACCTCTACAGCAGCCTAGCACAGCCTCAGTCAAGGTTGGACCAAGGCTGAGCTAGCACAAGGGAGGACAATTGAATCCTCATCTTTCAACGTTGATGGAGTCAACATTGGCATCAAAGTACCGGGAACCTATGCAGCTGTCTTTGAATCATTTGATTATACCTATGAAAATGACTTTGTCAGATTAGAAGGAAAAGATTGTTCCATAACCTTCAGATGTAGGAGCTTCAAGGGACTAAAAAGGCATTAAGGGGGTCATTACAACCTCGGCGGTCTTTTTACAAGACCGCCGAGGCACCGCCGTGCGGAAGACCGCCAGTAGTGTCGGTTTGCCGCTCGGCGTATTATGACTGTTGGCAGCTCTCCGTCCTTTTTCGGATGGAGAGCCGCCAACAGCCATACTGGCGGGAGGCGGGGAAGTGGAGGTTGCTCCACCTCCACCGCCACGCCAACAGAACACCGCCCAGCGAATCACGTCCTGTGATTCGCCGTGGCGGTGTTCTGTTGGCGGTGTGGTGTCGGCGGAGCTGCCCCCATGGCTCCCGTCCCCTCCCGAAGGATCGACGGACAAGGTAAGTTGATTGTCCGTTAGGGGAGGGGGGTGGGGGGATGTTGTGTGTTGTGTGCGTGCATGGGGGGGGTGTCTGAGTATGTAGAGGGGGGGTGTGAGTGCGTGTATGCTTGTGGGGGTGATGCGTGTTTGGGAATGAGTGCGTGTATGTCTGTGGGTATGTCTGTATGGATGTGTGCGTGTATGTTTGAATGTGGGTGTGCGTGTCTGACTGTGTGTGTGGATGTTGCCATGTATGTCGGTGTGTGTGCGTGTGTGTTGGTGGTGCCTGCATGCGTGTCGGGTGTGTGTGAGTTATGTGATGTTGGGGGTCGGGGTAGGGGGCCCTGCCACCTTTGGGGGGTGGCAGAGTGGTGGGGGGTGTAGGGGAGGGAGTCGGGGTGGGGGTGAGGGGTGGGGGAGACCCCTATCAGTGCCAGGGAAGGAATTCCCTGGCACTGATAGTGCTTACCGCCATGGATTTCATGGCGGTTCAAACCGCTGGAAATCCATGGCGGTAAGCCGGGTCAAAATACCGCCGGCGGTACAGTGACGGCCGCCGGGCTGCAGACCCAGGTCTCCAGCCCGGCGGTCGTCTCTGCCCTGGCGGGCGGAACGGAGAACCGGCAGATGACCATGGCGGTAACCGCCATGGTCATAATTCCACAAGGTAAGACCGCCAGCCTGTTGGCGGTCTTACCGCCGGTTCTCCGCCTTCCACCAGGGTCGTAATGACCCCCTAAGTTTTTAGAATCTTTAAAAATACCTGTGATTGTTACCTCCATTTCTGAATGGATCAAGGCAGTTGATGTTTCTAGTTTGTCTTTAGGTCCAGTGCATTTTCACACATATATGATTCATTTGATTTGCTTTGGAAACCATCACAAAAAGCTTTTGGTTTTCTGTGGTAGATTTTACATAATCCCAGTGCTCACTGGGTAGCTAGAGCAGTATAACTGTATACTGAATATTGATAGACTATTTGTTTGAATGCATATAAATCTATAAAGATTTGTTCTAAGTTGTAGCAGGAAATACTGTATTAGTTATTGGTGTTGCACCTTCTTTACTTTTTTTGTTTTGAATGCTTCAGTGATGTAGTTGACAAAAAGCTAAAATGTTACTACCACATAGGTTTGATTGTAAGATTAATTTGTCACTCAGTGCACCAAAACCTTATAGATGAGTTTATGCACTCACCAAATCAGAATACCTTAAGAAATATGTAGTTGAGAATCTAGCAAACAGATTTATCAGACCCCCACAGTCACCTACCACCGTTCCATACTTTTTGTTCTAAACAATGCAATAGATATATTTTTTGTTACATCAGATCAGAAATGCAAAAATGTTCACTAAACTACAACTCAACGTACTAAAGGTGAGAATACTGAACACACTCCCCAGACTGATATGAGTAGCCTTAAAATGCTACAATAGACCACTTTAGCGAGCTGGGTAAAACAAACCTTACTCACCCAACTTTCCTCTTTGGAACTTTCAAAAAGGCTGGACAATCAGTCAACCAGAGAAGAGGATGGCTGGGAGGTAGTGAAAGTCCCCACAATAGGGGACTTGTTCATGTGTGGCATATTAACTGTATTTGAGAATATATATAGTTCAGGATCACCATAGGACAATTCTTAAGACACAGATACTTGATTATAGGATATGCAAAATACGGAGGATGGTGGCTTTAGCAAATATATGCAAACAATATATAACATTTCCACAAAGGAAGAAAATGTTCTCTACTTTGGGGGAGGGAGTAGCTTATACCTCTGGTGTTTTCTTCAAAGTAGAACCATATCATGTAAATATCACAGAAACATTACAAAATGTATAAGCACATTCTTTAGTATATAAAATAAATTCTAATTAAAAACACAATCACTAATAAATTGAAAGTGTATTTAAAGTATTGACGAGTACACTCTTCTCTTCCACCACAGTTACAAACGAATCCACCTAAATTATAGAACCTTTTGCAGATTCTATTTATGGAAATTTTAAATATGTTACAAGACCGTATGGGTTAACCATCTGGGTGGGCTTGAGTGTGTGTAGGGTCATTGACTCAAACTCCTGAAGTTTGTTTCTTATATGCCTTAGAAGTAACCCCATTTATAGAACATACTGCTTAACAAACATAAAATGTTATAGGAAAATGGGGCAACTAATAAAGTGGATGTATGGTATGTTGCCTTTACCTCACAGGCTTTACATTAGGAGTCATTACTGTATACTGCAGGTCTTCAATTCACAGGTAAATTAAGTTTTAAGTATATTAAGTGACTTAACTTTGACTGCATATGTGGGTGTGCGCATATCTGTGTGTGTGTGTATACTCTTATAACCATGTATTAAGATAAAAATAATTTGAATATTACTTGGAAGTTGTGCAGGTGTTGGTTACAGGTTTGCATTATAATAATGTCTTTGAAGGAATTAGGTTAGACTTCTAGAACAGGTGAACACTTAAGCAGCCTGAAAACAGACCTACAGATTTGGCCTGGTTGTTGACCAAGCAACAGATAGCTATGTTCTGGAACTCAACCTCAACCCTGTCAACTTGAGCTGGGATAAGAGAGCTGTTCAATTGGACAAAGGCAGAACGTGACACACTCACTGCACTTCAGAGTCAGACTAGGGGCAAGGTAAATGTGACCAGATGGCGTGAGATGATTACTGTCTTAAAAGTGAAGACTGATGATAGACTGAATTGAGAGAGGTGGTACATTGTCCATCATGGACAATAGAAGTAACCAGGAAAAGGGTACAGAACTGGTTTCCTTGCTCCAGCCGAGTATATGAGTAGACAGAGGAAAAGTCTCCATCTGCATCAACCTTTCTGACATCATTATTGAGCTGTTGAAATCCTTATTGTGGGAAAGATACTATTGCTGGACTCTTCAGGCAAATATGGCCTGTCAGCAGACTCCCTCCTGAGCATACTTGGGCAATCCCTAGTTGGAAATCAATGCAACCATTCGTAACCCCTTCATGAATGTGATGTTTAGTATTGGGATTATGAATTATTGGGTCATGATGTCAAGTTTAACGTTTAATTCTGCATTTAATGCTATTTTCTTTGCACAAAAATCCTTCCTCGCTTTCCAAATGGAAGGAATGATTAATTTTGCATTAAGAAGTAGCACTACATGCAAGAGAACATAAATAGTGAGTTTGAGCAGCTGCTCTCACTCGCACCAAATGTGCACTTGGGGTAGGATTCCCTCCAACTCACTCCCAGCTTTTAGCGCTATTTTCTTAGCTCAAAATGCAACAGACCACAAACAGTGACCATGAGTGGCTGTTCGCTCTGGCTGTATAATTTTTTCACCTAAATTACTATTAATTACACAAGCGGGCATAAATGGTTTATTATTGGTGATTCTGAATCAAAGAATACCACAGAATTACCAAAATTAATCCAGCGTAATTGAAATTCCACCCAAGCCTAAGCTCAACCCCTGGTAGCTATGGCATAGAGCAGACAGGCTTAACTTAAAGAAAATGTGTAAAGCATTTAGAAGTAACAAAACAGCTAAACAGTCAAAGACATGGCACAAACAAAATCTCAATCTACTTTTAAAAAATTGAGAAATATTGAATAAACAAAATGAAACCAAAACAACAGAAATCCAATACGGGGAACCAGCAATATGAATTAATGTAAAGATTTAAGTGAAAAAACACACAGAAAAAGCAAAGAGTCAATGATAATCCATGGTTGAAGTTGCGTGGGTTTGTTGTGGTCAGAGTTATTACTCTGGGACTTAAAATCTGAAATGAATATCAAAATCCTTCAGGGGAGCAAGGTTCCAGGCCTGGCTGATTACATCTCAGCTTTCTGCCAGCCTTTCCATGGCAGGGACCCCACCATGTAAAGGCTGGTGGAAAGCTAGTGCAGGGGCTCCCATGCCCAGCACCATCAGAATGCGCACTGTCTGCATTCTGATGGTGCTGGTGTGCTACAGAATTGGCCTTAGCTCCCTTAAATGAGCTGAGTCCAACATTGTAGACCTATTCCCACAAGCCAGCCCGCTGGGAATGTGTAATATAGTGTCCTTACTGGTCAGCCCGGCAGGAACATTGTAATGCGCTTGGGGGAAAAGGTGCCACTGGTATGACGGTGGCGTCCTCCCCACGAGTTTGGCAGTCAGCTTGGTCAGCCACCAAACTCATAATGAGGCCCTTAGTCTCTTGTTTGGAGCTCAGAATCCTCTACAAAGTTGCAGGCTGTATCTGACGATGAATTCACCAAGGTAGGGTACCTATACCACTATGCCGATGATACATAACTCTACTGGAAAGTCTCCTCTGCTTCAAACATCAAACATCACACATGCTGCTTGCACATCACCAAGACCTCGGTGTCCAGCATCTACCTGAAGCTCAATTCAACCAAGACAGAACTTCTAATATTCGCTAAGAACCACAAACAAGATACAGTACAAACCTGGCTCAATGATTTGAACCTTGTCAACTTCGAACTCCAACTCTCACTAGAAGCCAAGTCACTTGGATTCACCCAGCCTGGTACCATATCCCTCTTCTAAAGAAAGTAATACCATTTGTTACAGAAAATGACTTCCCAACTGCTGCTTAAAACCTTTTACTCTCACTCCTAGATGGTGGTAATATCTTACTCTATGGCCTCCTAGACTTCACACTGGCACTTCTTACATGCACTCTATACTCTGTAGCATGTTTCATCCAGGACCTGAAGGCATATGATCACATTATCCCTATCCTGATGGAACTCCATTGGCTTCCATTGTTGGTCTGCACCATCCTTGAACCCAGGAGCATCAATTATAAAGACTTCATGACCTGTACCCCATCTTACCTTGCAGCCAAGCTCACCATCAAAGGTAGTTCTCAGTACATCCGCAGCCAGGCCACCATCAGATTACAGACTAAGAAGTGTAAAAAAAAAAAAAACAATACAGAAGGCCTTTTACCTCCTTGCACTGAAACAACATCCCCGTCTCCATCAGAACTGCCCCAACGCTGCTCTAACTGAGGAAAGAGTTAAAGACCAAAGCCCTCATTCCGGGTCTGGCAGTCGCATGACCGCCAGACTCGTGGTGGCAGTCCCACTGCCAACAGACTGGCAGTCAGACTGCCACATTATGACCATGGCGGAGCTGCTACGGTCGAATCACCGACACAGCCAGGCTTCCGCAAGCTGGCAGCCTGGCGGTCCAGGTGGTTTTACATCCTCCAGGGTAGTGCTGCTTGCACCCCATGCACAGCCCTGTTGAGCATTCCAGTGCCCGAGTTACGCTGCACCCGCCGCACCGTCACATTGGTGCCAGCTCCTAATGGATAATGTTAAGGCCCTGTTCACCATACGGCTGGCAGACGGAAACACTGATTCCCCCGCCATCTCTGCAATGAAGTCCTATTTAGGGCCGGTAGGGTTCAGGCCGCACAGGTGGTCTTAGGGCCGGAAGAGTTTGGTGAGCGGCCTGCGCTGCCCACCAAACTCCTAATGAGGAGGTAAGCTCTTTGAAGAACCCTACATCACAGTGCGTTAACCATCCACAACCCAACTTCCTCTTCTATTAATAGTTGACTTTAACCTTCATTTTGATCATGTACAGCATTCCACTGCCTTTTGACTAGGTTTGTGCTATGAAAATACCATATACATACACATACATACATACATACATGCCAACTGGGCACTTCAGGCAAAAGGCCTACAGCAGCAAAGTTGTTTCCATGTAGCCGCACAGGAGGTCAGCCAACTGACCCTTGGAGTTCACTTATTTGTCTTGGATACAAATGAGAGTAGGCTCAGCCCTTCATGTTGCATGTCAGGTACACTTTTATTCCTCCACAGTTTCAGAGAGTGTTCGGAGGAAGGTGCCATGTGCTGCCACATTTGTGCTTAGCACAAACTAGTGCATGGGAGTGAATCATGGCTCCTCCCTGACCAATGGGGTGAGAGTTCACAGGGTCAAGCCTAGGCACTTTTGTAGCAATTTCTCTTTGCCCAAATGCAAACAATTCCACACTGCACCTTACTCCCAAAATTCAAGATGGGGAATCCCTTCTTCCCTTGTGCAGAGCATGGAAACTCAGAGTTGTGGCCAGAGATGTGGCCAGGGTAATCAGCAGTACCCTTCTTTGTGGTCACTCAAAATTGGTTCGGGGGTAGCTCTCCTCCTCTGGAGCCAGCCAGACTATGGGGACAAAGGCTGGCCCATTCCAGGTATCACATGACATTTACTTGGGACAGGACAGCCCCCTAATAAAATAATTAAGTTCCTGGCCCCAACCCAACTGGTCTTCCTGCCAGGGGAAGAAAAATACCTCCACAAATGCGTGTCATCGCCCCTGCTCTTGGTGCAGTTTGCACACCTCATTAAGGTCAAGCATTTGCTCAACAGCTGCTGGAGTGTTAATATAATTTGGGTTCCCGGAGCTTCAGACAGGGAAATGTTACTTTCTAAAAGTTACTTTTCCTGCCTATATATTAAAAAAATTACTTCACCATTGAGTGGGGTTTTATAAATAATATAAAAGTGTTGTTTCATTATTTTTCTAGCTCGTCCCAACCTCAAGATTTGGTGGCTTGTCACTGCAGGGACATAGTGACATTAAATTTCCACTTGTCTCATCCTTAAATACTATACACTCTACCTTATGGGTGAAAAGGCCGTCAGGGGGTGACTTATTAATGGGGTCACTTATTAATAGAAAGGATTTTTTTCATGTCAAAAGGGTTATTTTGACAGGGGACTGCAAGTTTAAACTGCAGCAGTCAGGTTATTATGGTCGGCCTGAAGTCATGCTTTCCTTGTCACACCAATGCATAGTACAATACATGCTGCAGTACACAAGGGACATTTGAATATGTGTGCCAGAGGTCTATTTTCTGCACCATGTATTATGGCCCTATAAGAAACCAATCGGAGTTGTCAAATGTAACCTTGTTTAGAGGCCATCTCACATGCTCTAGGTCGTGGATAGCAGTGTCTTAGTGCACGGAGCAATAAACTTCAGAAACAAAATCCAGGTGACCACACTAAATTGGCATGGCCTAACAATCACAGAGTATATGATCTCATCTTCCCGTTATATATCCACTTTGTGTCAGAAAATGCTAACCTTGCACTCTGAATCCAATGGGAGCAATGTACACTCCCACCACTCACCACGTCCACTACTGACCTCACATAGTATATATATTGGCCAAATAGTATAGTAGAGGAAAGGGGCACAGGATAAGAGATTGAAGCAAAGCACTTATCACCACTGCCATAAACATTTTACATACAACTTTAGCAGTGGAAGCATATACTGTAAAGATATCTATGTCTAATAGCTCTCTGTGTTCTTGACATGAAGCTACCCTTATTGAAACTGAAATATAACAATATGTTAGTGATTATTCCAATGTTTACCACCCTCCTTCCCTATTGGCAGTATACCCACCTCAAGTTTCAAAAACATACCTTTTTTTATAATGATTTATGAAGTTGCTGACATGTCTCTTATGCAATTGGAAACAATAAACATTTGTTAATTTTCTGTGGTTTCTATCTTTAACCATATAGATACTTCACTTAGTAAATACCACTTATAGATTGATGCTTATCATATATACATGTCATAACCTATGGCATGGTATACATGAATTCATTTTGTTCCTTCAAAAAAGAATGCAAAGTTCAAAAGAAAGTAATTAATCCTAAAATCTTTGACTAGAAAAGCCTACGTTAAAAAATAGTCCTAAGTTAAGTTCCCAACTCAACTTGATTTCCAGGATACTTCTCTATAACAGAAATGCACTTCAGCAAGCTATCAAGGAAGTAAATATCTTTCCAAACATGTATCGTGAATCCACAAGCTAGGTTTCTGGATGCAGCAACATTTTTAACTAGTCTTATTTTCCATTTGAGTGTCATAGACATTACTGAGCACATTTTGTGCTGATACATTTGTGGCTGCAACAACATTGTAGCAGTATTGCTTAGCAAGGGCACTGTGTAGGGTTATACCCCCGTAAACTAAAATGGCCAATGTCATCTCAAAACATCATGATAGCTCAAGGGATCTTGGGATATATAGCTTTGCAGTGACACACCAATGTGATGTACCTCCTCCACATTTGTGAAGCCTTTCTCCAAGCTCTGTCAACACTCTGTAAAAAAGTTCCAGCCTCCTCCCCCCCTGTACAGACTCAGCATAGTCATGTTTGTAGTATGACCTCGCTGCACCTACCAAGTTACCTTTGGTAAGCTCAGTCTCCACCTCTGCCTCTTCTTACTTGAACCTGAAGATATCAGCGTCCTTCTGTGTGATGGTGATATACAGGGGCATATTTAGAAGCCCCTATCTCCACCTTGCGCCACCCTAGCGTCATTTTTGTTACGGTAAGGCAGTGTTAAGGAGGCTTGCATTGCGCCACTTTATAAAATCTTGCGCCACATTATGCCTGTGCCAGGCATAATGTATGCAAGGTGGGGTGCTCCAATGCAGGGAGGCCCGAAAAAATGTTGCAGTGAAGTTTACAACATTTCGCTGTGCCATTTTTTCCACCATTTTTAATGCCTGTTCAGAACAGGTGTTAAAACGATGCACCCATTTTAATCAATGGACTTCCCTGGGCTTGGCTGCACAATTTTTGACGCTAGTGCAGCAAAGCACCACAAAAGCATCAAAAGTTTTGACTCTATTGCCCTAACAACCTCCATGGTGCACTCTATTGTAAATAGGGTGCAACCATGGTGCCATTAGGTAGGCATGCACCACTTTCTTGTAAATATGCCCGACAGTGTCTCTGTTTTCCATCCTATGCCATTCCCATTTTCCCATTTCTACTACTGTGCTCATATTACCTTTGTGTGTTAGTGATGGTGTATGCAGTGAGGGATGTATGAGTGTGTCTATTCTATTGCATCCAGAAATTAATACTTTCTAATATGGCAGTCCTGGATAACAATATAAGACAGTGATACAGGGTCGTGCAAGCAAGATTTAATTCCTGCGTGAAAGTCGTACAGTTAAGGTGAGCACTTGATAAAAATGACAAAATAATGCTTGAAAACTAGATGCGTGTCTACTGAAAATAAAAAGCTGGCAATTCAGTACAAAATCGTGTTATTTATTACAAAAAAAAAGCTTGTGTTCTCGGGAATTGCATTTTCCTAGTGCTTGCTTGAATTTCATAGCAAAATGTTCGGCATATTCACTGACAATGTGTTATTTAGGAATATAATTATTACATTTTAAAATACATATTTAAAGATGCCATTTGAGTGACAATCACTAATGCATGCTGACGCAATACCTGTATTTTTGGTCTAACTCTCTGCTGTCCGAACTCGAAAGGTTTAAGTAACTTAAGCAACAGCACTACAGCACTCTTGTATGTTCACAATAGGTTCTCCTCTGTGGTCTCAGATTGTAAACTTTGTGTATTTTTTTAATTTTCGACTCTGCCCCATTCAAGAAGATTGTCAGTCATTGCGTGACTGACACTCACACTGAAAGCTACTAGATGGAATAAGAAAGGGATGTGAAATACAGACGATAAGAAAGATGCCAATACTCATAATAGGTCATTTGAATCAATGGCTTTTAGGTATTTCTAAGGAACTTGTGCTGAAGGAGACACCTTTTTGCCACCATTTTCTAAAAATGTACTTGAGGCAGGCAAACTTCCAACATCCCCTGGGAGGATCAGGATTGCTTTGCACAATACATTTTGTGAGTGCCCTTTCAGAGCCCATTTTTTAGCAGAATCATGTAAAAATGATTCTGTAAATTATAAACTGTAAATGTGCTATTTATCCTTCTTACCATTATTAGACTCTGTGACCCCCTGAATACCTCATAAGCCCTCTATCGACGAGAGTAGGGAGGAACAAGAGGGACTAGGGTATTGAGAATTGCACCACCTAAACATGATGAAAAGCAACAGAAGCAATCCTGATAAACTACTAATGTGCCCAGGGAGATTATGGCCCTCATTACGACTTCGGCGGTCTTGAAAAAAGACTGCTGAAGCCGCGGGCGCCACAATACTGCCAGTGCTGGCGGTATTGGTGGCACCCTATTTTGACATTTCCACTGTGCCAGCGGAAAAGTCACATCACCATTGAAGCCGGCTCATAATAGAGCCAGCGGCAATGTTGGTGTGCAGCGGGTGCAGCAGCACCCGTCGCGCATTTCAAATGCGCAATGGGGCTGTGCCAGGGGGCCTCTGCACTGCCCATGTCAAATGCATGGGCAGTACATGGGCCCCCAGGGGCACCCGAGTCCCCCTTACCACCAGTCTTTCCATGGCGGTGTTTACTGCCATGGACAGGCTGGCGGTTGGGGACTCATAATCCCCAGGGTAGCGCTGCCCTGAGGATTATGACCGCCTGGCGGAAGCCTGGTGGTATAAATGGAGGGGCCGGCGGTATGGCTGTGGCTAATGCACCACGGTCATAATACACTGGCGGAACACCGCCAGCCTGTTGGCGGTGTTACCGCCAGTGTTCCGCCGGCCGCCAGGGTCGTAATGACCCTCTATATGTGATAATGAGCACACTGTATACGTCTTCTGTGTATGTTTAGAGTACAGTGAACATTTTTGTTTTTTAAAGATAGGTAATCCCTGGCACACCAAACCTGGTGTCATGGTTCATCCTCTGGCTTCCTAATTCGTCCTGGGCTTCTTATGTTACAGGAAGTGCTTACAGGCTCTTATAGTGATGAGGGGATCCAAAAATGTGGTTAAAAATCTCCAAGGTATCTTATGTATACCTTTACTAATAGAATATGATTATAGATTTTGAACATGTGCAGGGGACCTGATGAGATATTTACATAAATATATTTATTTATTTGCCAGTTCGGATACAGTAATCCATCAGCAACATAATTTATAAAAATTAAATATTAACATTAAAAGTACAATAAATTACATGATAGAAACAGATAAAAACATTAGTTAAATCATATGTTAAGTGCATATCTGACAGGGTTATCAACTTCAACTATAGTTCATAAGCCTGTCCTTAGTACTTTACATCTTTAAAGCGAGACGAATTGTAAAAAACTGCAAATTTGCAAACCCCAAACTGGTTTTACTGTAGTGTGTTTTAATTTTAGTTATTTGGTAATTTTTGTTGGTGCACCTCGTAAATAATTTTATTTCTTTATGCAAAATGTGTTTTTTTTTATTTTAGTAATGTCTGCAATCAGTGTTTATTTTATTATGTTTTAGGAACAGGATGTTGGGTTTTTAGGAGATAAGGATGAGGAGATGTAAAAATCATCATGTGATTTTATGCTAACTTTTTATATTATGATTTTTTCTTACTTTATATGTTGTAAATGATGGTTTTAATTTAATAATATAAGTAACTAGTTTTTAAAAAGCATTATCATAAACTTAAATGTTTTGAAAATGTGCTAAATTATTAGTAGATGTATACTTGTGTGTTTTAATGTTAAGTTTATAAAATATTTCTTAATTAACTTTACAAATGGCTTAGAAATAATTAATTTTTAAATTAAAATATGTAGTTTTTATACTTTTTATTATTTAATGTAAATATTTATGTAACCTTTTTCTATTTCATTATTTTAAAAAATAAAATTGATAATGAGTTTTGTTATACAAATTGTTGTATTTTAAATGGTAATATTATAATAAATGTATAAATAATATTTTATATGTGAATTACTTAATGAAATTGCAATACATATTTATGAAATTAATGCATTAATAAAAAAATGTATTCATATTTATAACTTATATGTCATATCATTTCAAAATAAAACACTGTTTTTATTATTAATAAAAAATTACAATGTCTTTATGTGTTATAAAATAGGTAATTGGGAACATAATTTATATATTTTGTTTCTGTTTCTAGTGAATATATTTTATAATTACAGTATTTAACATTTTAAACATTTATTTTTATACACATGTTAAAAGATTTAATGATTTATCATTCTGTGTATATATATATATTTATTTTTATTTTATGTATGTAAATATATTTATATTAATAAATGTTCTGTAGAATTTATTGCATTTTTGAAATAATAGAAACTCATTTAATAGGTTAATGGTTGATTTTGAATATATAGAAATATTTTACTTGGTAAGTGTGCTATAAGTAATTTTTTTCTTATTTATATAAAATATTGTTTTATGATGGAATATGGAGTATATATATATATATATATGTATATATATATATATATATACATATATATATATATATATATATATATATATATATATATACATATATATATATATATATATATATATATATATATACATATATATATATATATATATATATATATAGTGAATGTAACCCTTTTAGTGTCCACCACCTTATCCAATATGGTTTTGATTGGGTGGGAATAGTAAATGTAACTGTTTAGTGTTCAACATCTTCCATAAATTGGATTAGATTGCAGTGGGAATAGTAAATGTAACCCCTTCAATGTCCAACATCTTCCCTAAATGGTTTAGGTTGGAGTGGGCATAGTAAATGTAGCCCCTTTAGTGTCCAACACCTTCCCCAGAATGGTTTTGAATGGAGTGGGAATAGTCATTATAAAATCTTTAGGCCCATATTTATACTTTTTGACGCTAAACTGCGCTAACGCAGTTTAGCGTCAAAAAGTTTTGCGCCGTCTAACGCCATTCTGAAGCGCCATGCGGGCGCCGTATTTATGGAATGGCGTTAGACGGCGCAATCAGACCGGCGCTGCCTGGTTTGCGTGGGAAAAAACCACGTAGACCAGACAGCGCCGGCGTAGGGGGAAAATGGAGCATGGGCGTCTTAAAATGGGGCAAGTCAGGTTACGTCGAAAAAATCGTCTTAACCCGACTTGCGCCATTTTTTAACGACGCCCATCCCCCATCAACATGACTCCTATCATTGTAAAGATAGGAGTCATGCCCCCTTGCCCAATGGCCATGCCCAGGGGACTTCTGTCCCCTGGGCATGGTCATTGGGCATAGTGGCATGTAGGGGGGCACAAATCAGGCCCCCCTATGCCACAAAATATTATTAAAAAAAAAAAAAAAAAAACTTACCTGAACTTACCTGAATGTCCCTGGGGTGGGTCCCTCCATCCTTGGGTGTCCTCCTGGGGTGGGCAAGGGTGGCAGGGGGGGTCCCTGGGGGCATGGGAGGGCACCTGTGGGCTCATTTTGAGCCCACAGGCCCCTTAACGCCTGCCCTGAGCAGGCGTTAAAAAGTGGCACAAATGCGCCGTTTTTAGCCACGCCAACTCCCGGGCGTCTCTTTTGCCCGGGAGTATAAATACCACGTAAAGGCCTGGGAGTCATTTTTTAGACGGGAACGCCTCCCTTGCATATCATTAACGCAAGGAAGGGGTTCACGCTAAAAAATGACGCACATTCCGGGAACTTTGGCGCTATTCGCCTCTAACGCCATAGTATAAATATGGCGTTAGTTGGCGTTAGTTTTGCGTCGAAATTGCGTCAAAAAAAACGACGCAATTTCGGCGCAAACGGAGTATAAATATGGCCCATAGTGCCCAACACTTTCCCTAAAATGGTTCACATTGGAGTGGGAAAAGTATATATAAGCCCTTTAATGCCCAGCACCTTCACCAAAGTGATTTAGATTAGACTGGGGATAGTGAATGTAACCCCTGTAGTGTCCAGCCACTTTCTTAAATGATTTTGTATGAAGCAGGAGTAGGTAATGTAATTCCAATGTGGTTTTTATGGGAGTCGGAATAGTAAACGTAACCCTTTTAGTGTACAACACCTTCACCAAAGTGGTTGAGATCGGAGTGGGAATAGTAAATGTAACGCCCTTAGGCTCATATTTATACTTTTTAGTGCTGCATGCATGTAATTTTTTGATGCACAAGCGGCGCAAACGTACAAAATATAATTGTATTTTGTAAGCTTGCGCCGATTTTGCGTAAAAAAATGACGCAAATGCATCACTAAAAATGTATAAATATGGGCCCTAGTGTCTAATATCATCCCAAAAAAGTTTAGATTGGAAAGGGAATAGTAAATGTAACCCCTTTAGTGTCCAACACTTTCCCCAAATTGTTTAGAATGGAGTGGGAATAGTAATTCTAAACACTTTACTGTCCAAGACTTACCCTAAAATGGTTTACATTGGAGTGGGAATGGTAACTGTGACCTCTTTAGTGTACAACACCTTCACTAAAGTGGTTTAGATTGGAATGGGAATAGTAAATTAAACTCTTTCCGTGGGTAACACCTTTGTGAAAATGGTTTTGTATAAATTAGGAGTGGTTAAAGTAATTAAATTAGTATCCAAGATTTTCTGAACAATAGGAGTTGGTTGTGTACTTTTTTTAAACAGTATTAACAGCTATATATTTGATTGACATGTATTTTTAAACATTAATACAGTTGTTTCCAGTATTTTTTTTTAAATGTGCACATGTGAGCAGATTCAGAGTGTTGCTAGTATGTAGCATGTAGTAAATATATGTATATGTAAATATGTATGTATATATATATCTATATATATATATATATATATATACACAAGTTTTCATAATTATTTTAAATAATTTTTAAATGTGTGTAGTTATTAGAAATATGTTCTTATTCATTGTGTGATGTATTGAGGTGTATTTGTTTGGTGAATTATATTTATTTTAGTCACATAAAATGATTATAATACTGTTCAAATAATTATTTTGTAATGTTTATTTTCCTATTTTTGTAACATAAAATGCAATTTTTATGCTTTTAAGTATATCAACGTAGTTGACGTTATGTTATGCGATATTTTAACAATTTATATGTTTATTTAAAGGTTACAATATTTTTGTTTCTGATATTTTTGTATTGATATTAGTGAAAATCAATATTTTTAACAGGTATATTCAGGCTCTCAATATTTGTCTTTTTATTAACTAAGCATAGGAAGGAAATATTTTTGTGAACATTATTTATTTTCTGATCGTTTTGTGAATCGATATTATGTACATCTTTATTATGTCATTGGTTAAGTCACAAAGCATACACTAAGAGAATTGCAGTGTTATTAACAAGAGCGTGAATAGTATAAAATGGGGTGTTTCATCAGAATGTCCCCTCCATCATCCCAAATTCCCTACTTTCTAAAGTTACTGTTATGAAGAGTTGAAAAGATAAGTACTTTCTCACGAGGGTCTTTCTTATCATAAACTACAATGGTTCTTTGTTAAAGAATTTGGTTAGTTCAGTGTGTTAATTTCAACACATTTTTGGAGTTGGATAATTGTGCATTACTTGCCTGTTTCTTCCTCTGTATCATTCTTCTAAGATTTGTTATAGATGGCATTTCACCAGCAATTCTTAATTAAATGTTGATATATGCTCATTGAAAGTTCATTCTTTCCCCACCAAAACTAGATATGGATAAATACCAATAACATGAGACAAATATAAATATGGATAAATGTAATGTGAAATGTAATATCGTAAATCTGCTAGCCCTAGATAAATGCTGAAAATTCAAGGACTCAACAGGGTGATTCACACAAAATGTAAAGTGGTGATGCTTTTGCTTAAATTGTCATAATTGTGTCTTGTGTGTAATTTAATTAAAATGCATATTTACTTAGATTCAAAATGTTTTCTATGGTCTGTCTGGTTATCCTAAATGGCGTAGGTTTTATTATTTTTGAAAATGATTGCAGTTTTCTTACAACCAGTCCACCAAGTGCTTTAGGGTGTCTTGGGCCTTTTGACTAAGTGTAGAAAATCTGCCTTTTATGTGTGGCCACCCCAGATGTTTTGCCTTTTGCTGGATCCTATAATTTTGTTATATTTAGAACTCTGTTCACTTTACCCCTGCTAACCAGGAGTAAAGTGCCTGTGCTTACCCTTCTTAACATGCTTGAACTGGTACACCCTTAACTGGTGAATTTAACTTGCCTTAGGTCCCTCGTATGTGGTACTAAGTGGAACCACGGTATGTAGGTTAAATGCCAATAGTGGACTGCAGCACATATGGGCTCATTACAAGTTTGGCGGTCTGACAGTAGGACCACCAAATCCGCGGGGTGAGGCTGCTGTCATACCGGCGACCTCACCCCCGCCGTGTTAAGATGTTTCCACCAGGCTGACTGACAGAAACATTGTATTATGACATTTCCACCACTCAGCCCAGAGGAAACAGTGCAACGGCATTGACCTCGGCTCCCCTAAGGGAGACAAGGCCAATGCCGTCACACACCAGCACCCTCGGAATGCGCCCTATCTGCAAAGCAGACAGGAGACATTCTGAGGGTGCTGGCAGGGGGCCTGTGGCCTATGGGACTTGCTTTCCACCAGTCTTTCCATGGCAGTGAAACTGCCATAGGATGGCTTGCAGAAAGTGGAGTCGTGATCAGCACGGTGGTGCCGCCATGGGCACCGCTGTGACTGACCACGACTCTAACTGCCGCCAACCCTCCAAGATCCATGATCCTGACGGTGGCGGCAGTCCCCTGGCGGTCCAACCACCAGGGTTGTAATCTGGCGGTCAGACACCAGGAGTGAGGTGGTCTGACTGCCCCCGGGGGTTTGGTGGTCTCCAGACCACCAAACTCATAATGATGCTCTAATTGTACCATCCACTACATGGCAGTGCAAACATGGTATCACGCTGGCCACTTTAGCCTCATTGCGGCAATGTAAAAACTGCAATTTACAATTTGACCAGTCAAATAAACCCCTTTGACAAGTCAAAACCTCCCTTTTAAATACTAATAGGTCACGCCTAGGTAGGCCTTCTGTCCCACAAAGCAGGGTACAATGTATTTGAAAGCAGGACATGGCAAAATATAATGTTAATATGTCCTTACAATGACAAGCACCCGAAGCAACTTTCCCTGTGGCAGGCCTAGTTGTCCTATGTTGAAAACTGGAGTACAGATTTAAATACCAATACTGTATCTTGGGGAAGGGACCGACTAGAAAATTAATTACTCAACTATTTTAATAGTTATTAAAAATTCAATTCATCAGCAAAGTCATATTTTAATAAATATTAAGAAAAAAATAACTTCTAAAAAGTCACCCATTTTCCTGCCTGAACCATCAGAAAGCTAATGAACATAAACGTCTGCCAGTTCACAGTCAGTAATTAGTCTTGAACAAGTTTGAATATGTGAAATGCCTTCCAGGAGCAAATAATAATTTGACCAGAATAAACCGAGGCGACTCTTCTGAATTTCACATGGTATGCAGGTGAGAGCCAGGGGCATCCCTTTTGATATTACAGTGTCAACTCCTGCTTGAGTGTCAAATACTGTAGAACATGCCTCCTGGGTTCCTATATGACACTTGGGATACACTTGATAGCTGAGAGAACAGGACGCCTTCCAGGAGCAAATAATAGTGTGACCAGAATAAATGGAAGTGACTCTTCTGAATTCTACACGGTATGCAGGTGAGAGCCAGAGACATCCCTTTTGATTCTACAGTGTTGTAAAATCCTGTTTGAGTGTCAAATCCTGTAGAACATGTCCCCTGGGTTCCTATAAAACACTTGGGATACACTTGAAAGTCGGTTAATAGAAAAGGGTGCCAAGGCAATTTTTGTCGTTTCACTGTCTAGTTGCTGATGTTTTCTGATTTTGTCCTACCAGACTTCTGTCTCAAGATTTACATATAACCCTTAGAGCACACGTGAAAGAGGAGAGTACTGAATGTCAGGACAAATCTTGCAGATCCTTTGTCTGGTTGCTAAAGGACTCTGCTTTTGTCCTACCAGAATTCTGTCTCTGGGTTTATTGTGGGTACGGTGACTGAGAAAAACTGGATGTTAGTGTTTGATATGAGAGGCCACGAGGATTACCATAGTAAATGCCCCACAAATACACACCCAGCCCTCAGGGCCCCAGTATAGTGTGGCCGAAGACTTACATCATCTTGAAAATGACCAATGGGGGAAGGATTGGCCCTGGGAACTTTTACCCTGTTGGTTAGGGTATGCCCAGGAGTCATTCCCACCCTCTAGTTAATGCCTGTTAAAAAATGTGTCCCATCCAGGCACCCATTTCAGAACACATGCTGAACCTGCGGAAGGTCAGAAGAGGACTGGAGCTGCTGTCTGTGACCTGAGAGGAGCACTATAGGACAGGTCCTGCTCCCTCTTCTGCCCATAACAACCATAACAAAGAAGTAGACAAGGGTCATAAGGATGACCTCCTGTTCAAGCTACAGGAATACAACAAGCTACAAGAGGCCTTTTCCTGCAGTCACCCAGCTGACCAGTGGCAAATGGACCTGAACTGGACCTGCCTGTTTGCCTCTAATTCTCACTCTGTGAGTATCTAAGTGCCTCCCCTGAGGTGATGGGTCCCCTGAGGCAAGAATCTACTCCTGTGTGGAAATGAGACTTAAAGGACTATGTCAGTAGGTAAAATCTTTGCCCAGGAAAAACCTGGTGGTTGTACCCGACTCATGTTTCATAGCAGACTATTTCAAATTGTACCTAGGTCCTGGTCTACAGTGACTATTAACTATTGTTGGTGCTTTGTGCTTTATGGCACAATTCTACTTGAAACTTTTAAAAATTCATATCTCGGTTCTCCTTTTTGGATTTTTGGCATTACAAGAATTAGAACAACATATTAGGCTGCCCTTGGATCAAAGCAAGAATGCTGCTTTGATTTTACTCAACCTTTCAGAGGCATTCGATCATGTAACATGTGCTATCCTCCTGCAATGCCTTGCTAGTACTGGCGTTGCCAAACAAGGTGTGGGACTTCATTAAATCATTCCTACATTAAAAAGGGCATTCTGTCTGTTTGCCACCCTTCTCTTCAGCTCTCAAATCTCTCATGCAGGGAGTGCCACAGGTTTCTTCTTTGAATTCTACCTCGTTAAATGTATATATGGCTCATCTAGCCCCGTTGGTGGAATTCTTTGGGTGCAAAATTATTTCCTATGCCAGTGACACG
The DNA here is from genome assembly GCF_031143425.1 of Pleurodeles waltl. NCBI lineage: Eukaryota > Metazoa > Chordata > Amphibia > Caudata > Salamandridae > Pleurodeles > Pleurodeles waltl. Next base: position 1,643,243,891 of record NC_090440.1, on the reverse strand, counting down.
CAACTGCTCCTCTCTTTGGAGAGTAAGGTCACATCTGCAGGGAAGCCTTTCAAAGCCTGCATGCATGCTGTTTTTGACTGGATGCACAGGAACCAGCTTAAATGCAATTCATATAAGACAGAAATTATTCTATTTGGGTCCTATCAAGCCAGCTGGTGATGGGCGGCCTGGCCTACATCTTTACTGGCTCCCCCACCTCTATTTTAAGTGGACAAAGAATCTTTGAGTTAAATTTGACAGCCAACTCTCCTTTTCAATCTCAGGTTAAGGCTGTTGTGGAAGCGTATTTTGGGTTGGGTCACACCCTTTTATATATTTCTGTTCCTGTTCACTGTTCTTTTAAGAAGACGGTAATTCACACCATGACTTCTTCCAAGCTTGACTATGGCAATGTCCTCTTTTCAGGGTTGTCAGACGCCTTGCTTGGTCGACACCAGGTTGTCCAGAATGCCGCCGCTCATCTCATTTCATCTCAGATACCATAATTACCTCCCATCTCTGATCTCTTCATTGGCTGCCCATGAAAAAAACAGATTTAAAAAAAAATCTTCAGCTCTGAGCCATCACACACTTTTCTTCTCATGTCCTCGGTATCAGGCAGACAGATTCTTGTCTTTTTGTCCATCAAGAACAGTGCGCTCAGGAAAGGCCACATTGGTAGCAGTGCCGTGGGTCAAGTGCATGAGAAATGGCGGTCGCTCTTTTTCCTTCTTGGCACCTGCTTCCCTTTGAACCTCGGTACCTGAGCTCTGAATCTGTATTTCGCACCAGACTGAAAACCTGACTGTTCTCTTCTCATTAATCTGGTCCTTAAGACCTTTTCTTTTTTGGTTCTACTTGCAGTTCTCATCATCAGGACATACCTAGGAGTAGCCGTGTCCTTTATAAAATTCTTACATTCATTCATTTTGGTGTCATTTTATTACATTTTACTCATTTTTTTCTGATTCTGGTTGGGAGTTCTACTGCTAGCCATTTCGATTTTATTACTGTTTTTATACTGCAAATATGCTTTACACAATGCCCTAAGTTAAGCCTTTTGCTCTGTGCCATAGCTACCAAGGGGTTGAACTCAGTTTAATTTGGTGGCTTTGAGGGTTCATCCTGACATGGGTTGCGACTGCTCCTAGAGGTAGGTAGCCAATAATCCGTTTTCTTTCACTAACACATTTTGTTTTGCAGTTGTACCTGAAAGTTTCTTAAAATACCTTCTCTGCAAAAGGCTAAGCACGTCGCAGAGTTTAAACTTTTAATTCCCGTGAGAGAAGTCTGAATGCGGTTTACATGGCTATGTAAATGCGCTTGCATGCTTTTTCATGAAGTCGTGTGTTAATAGTCCTATTTAAGGTTTAAATCCTGAGCTATTTAATAGCGGTAGAAAAAGCAAACTACAACAGCCTCGGGAATATCTCCTCTTCAGGGAAACAATTGTTGCATACGGCAAGCAATGTCAAGGGTTGCTTGGCTCGCTAAATATGGAAACAGTTATGAGAAAACGCCTTTGCAGAAGCTTTCCGTGTGCTGAATTAGACACAGGAGAGCATCTCCGAAGTACGCATTAGGAAATAATTGGCGCCACTTTTAGTGCATTACGCACAACTAAATCCCTTCTGAGTGTTGTTAACTCGTTTGATGGTTCTTGTCTGCACACTCTCGTGTACTGAAGTTTAACCCTCCGCGGTTGTCACGACGCGTTTGCTGGAGCACAATTCTGTAAAGATATTTGATCAGTGGAGAGCGGCTATGAAAATTCAGTCCTTAGAGAGAAGTTCGATATTAAACTGCCGGCGGTCAATTCTCATTTTCAACGCATGGTGGCAGTACAGGATCACGCTCAACACCCAAACATCATTGCAAACATCAATAAACAATTATGACTCGCAGAATCCAAAATGGGGGAAACACTTCGCTGTTCTTTATTATGGGCCACAGCAAGGCAAAAAGTATATACACAAAGTAATCGATACCGTACACAAGCAGCTCAAAGTAGTTTCAAAGTGGAGGGATAGAAAACAGACTCCATGTTTGTGTACATAACCTTGGAGAAGTCTTCAGAATTCGGCTTCTTTATTGAAGTTCTTCATTTTTTTTTCATGTTCTTTCACCAACTAGATCATTGGCGTCCATGGTTAATACTAGAACGGGTAAAGTTCTACAGTAATTCCATGTAATTTTGGTAATTGGTAATTGTGAGCAGGCCCGGTACCAGTATTTTGGATCTGGGAAGGTCAGGAAGAAGCATGGGTGGACCACAAAGATGAGTGGGTTTGTCCAGAGTCTCACAGGTGTCTAAGAGCTGGGTCTGGGCATGCTAAATGGTCTTCTAAGGATGCAAGCTGCATACCATACCTACTGCCGGTTTCTATATACTAATTTAATTGTGTATTTCTAGAGGTTTAAACCTATAGGCGTGATCTCTTCTGCTCTCTCCTCCTCACCCTCCTTTTTCTCTATCTCCCGTGCCGCTTCCTTAACTTCAGCCTCCTTTCTCTCCACTTCACCCTGCAGTCCAGCTCAACCCACCCTTTGCTTCTTCGCACGTCACTCTCTTCACCTCATCCTACTCTCTCTTCATCTTATCCACATATTTTCCTGCTGTGCCCTTCTCTTTCTCCATGTCACCATCATATTTCTCTAGCCTCAACCTTCTCCCCTTCCACCTTATCCTACTTTCTCTCTCTCCTGACCTCGCCATCATCTCTCACTGTGCATCAATGTACCTTCACTATAGTTCATCCTTTTTCCACCTCATCCTTCTCTCTCTACCCCACCCTTTTCTCTCTTCCTTGTTCTTCTCTTTCTCACCCTTATCTCTGTTCTTCACCCTTGCTCACCCACTTGTGTTATTGACTCCCCATCCTCTCCCCCTCACCATCCTACTTTCTTCTCACTATCCTCCTCCTGCCTGAGCCTACTCGCTATCACTCTCTGCTTCACCTCCCCTCTCTTCACCTCACCCTTCTCTTTCTCCACCTCGCTCTAGACTCACAACCCCTCCTTCTTTTGTCAGCCTCTCCTTCACTGCTGCTGAGGAGTGGGCATTTGCTCGTGTAGGTGGATGCATGTGCGTAAACGGCTCCGGCACTTCTCTGTTTCTGTTCTTCTCTGGTACATCTCCAGATTCTAAGCAGTTTCACCACTAAGGACTGGATTATATAGTGCATGCTCCTGAGCACACATAGGATCTACAAAGACCTGAGATTATGCATATTTTCCTAAATAAACGAGGTAGCAATTGGAAGGTCAATCAAGAGTGGCAACCTGAGCACCAAAAGCAAGCTCAACATCAAATATGGCCTGTTTCTACCCCTGTACCAAGAGTATATCTTCCAAGGTTGATGACTGGGTTTGTAATTTGATGGCTAGTTTCTCAACCACTTGTTTGCTGTCAGTCTTAAAGGGAACAAAGAGGAAATGCCTATCTCATGTGAATGCCTACATTTGAACTCTCTCTCTCCTAAGTAATGATTAGCATGCTTCCTCTTCTTTCGAATTCTGTCCTCCACGAGTCTCTCTCATTATGTCACCCCATCTTTAATCATCACCCCCTACATTCATCAGTCTCTCTTCTTTCTTGTTCTACCACTATCCTCCAGTCTCTTCACACTCCTTCTCTACTCCCTCCCCTGCCACTTATAATTTGTTCTTGACCCTCCTATGTGACCACCTTCCTTTCTTATCACCCCCCATCCCTCACAAGCATCATTCTCTGCCTTCACCCATCTGTATTCTTTTCTCTGCTCACTTCTTATCACCCCCGATTCAGTACAGGCTTACCCACTTCCCTACTCGCATTACTCATTTTGCTCACCTACACCCTTCTCCATATATCCTACTTCTTCACTCTGCTTTTTCATCCTCCTTCCTCCACCACTGACACCATCTTTTTTATCCACTATAGTTTATGAGGGAACTATGAGCTTTAGTTGAAAATAGCACCAAAAAGTACAAACTGCCAATGATAGTCAATGGTTGAGGTAGACTGGGACCTAGGTGCAATTTGAGGCCAACTGCAATGGAGTTTGTGTTATATATATATGAAGTGGACTGTACCTGGTGAAAGACTAGAAGTCAAAAAGTTCAAGAAATATTTTTAAGTTCTGCTTCAAGAAAGAGATTTGACACTTTTTTGGAAGAAAAATCCTCTCTGTGCAGGTGTCGCAAAAAAGAAATGTAGGAAGCTGGCTCTGTATATACTATATCGAAATGAGATATAGTGTGCACAGAGTCCACGGGCTCCCCAGAGGCTTAACAGAGGCTAAAGTAGATAATACTAATGCTCTCTTTTGTGGTAGTGTGGTCGAGCAGTTAGGATTATCAGAGGGTAGTGCAAAGCATTTGTTGTAAACACACAGACAATAGAAGAAGCACACACTCAATGGCAACTCCAGACCAATGGTTTGATATATCAAAAATATATTTTCTTAGTTTAATTTTAGAACCACAAGATTCAAGTTGCAGGTAAGTACTTCAATAGATTCATATTTCACACATGTATCAACAGTACTTTGTTTGAAATCGATCAATTATACAGTTCTTGAATTATTGGCAAACATCTGTTTGAAAAATGGACACTGCAATTTTCAGAAACAGTTCCTGGGGGTAAGAAATGTTAGTTCAATTTGCAGGTAAGTACAACACTTACAATTTCAGTCTCCGGGTTTTAGGAAGTCCACTGGTTAGGGTTCAAGTTAACCCCAAACACCTACCACCAGCAACACGGGGCCAGCTGGGTGCAGAGGTCCAATATGAGCAGTCTTTAATGGGGGCTCCTATGGAGACAGGGGATACGCGGAATCAGGTCTGCCTGCAGGTAAGTACCTGCGACTCGGAGGGCAGACCAGGGGGGATTAGAGGAGCACTGGAGGAGCCACAAGTAGGCACCAAACACACACCCTCAGAAGCACATTGGCGGCCGGGTGCAGGGTGCAAACAGGATGTCGGGCTTCCAATGCTGGTCTATGAGGGGACCCCGGGGTCACTCAGACGCTGCAGGCCAGGTCCAGGGTGGTGTCTCAGGCACACCACTGGGTGGACAGGAAGGAGGGCTGCCTGCTGAATGTTGCTGCCCCAGAGGTCAGGTTCTTCAAGGCCTGGGAGCTGCGGGTGCAGTGCGTCCTTAGGTGTTGGAAATCTTCATCTGGAGCTTTGCGGTCAGGGGGGTCCTCGGGATTCCCTCTGCAGGCGTCATCGTGGAGGGGTGGAGAGGTCAACAGAGGGTGGGAACTTGCTCGCAATCGCCTTGAGACCTTCTGTAGCTGGTGGACCACCTGGACACGGGCCGCGGGCGTCAGGTGCAGAGTGGTCAGGACTCACGCATCCAGAGTGAGATGGAAGTCCTTAGTTGTTGTTTTTTCTTGGACAGGGCCGCTGTCCTCTGGAGTTCTTGGTCCTTTTGGGTGCAGGGCAGTCCTCTGGCGCTGAGCAGAGGTCGCTGGGCCCGCTGGATGTGCCGCTGTTCTTTTGCAGGTTCTTTGAAGCAGGAGACAGGCCGGTAGAGCTGGGGCTAAAGCAGTTGTTGTCTTCCTTCTTCTCTGCTGGGGGTTTCAGCTAAGCAGTCCTTCTTCTTGTAGGTCACCAGAATTCTGGTGAGCTGGGTTCAGGGAAGCCCTTAAGTACACAATTTAGGGGCATTACAGGGGTCAGAGGGCAGTAGCCAATGGCTACTGTCCTTGAAGGTGGCTACACCCTTCTTGTGTCCAATCCCTTTGGGGAGGGGGCACATTCCTATCCCTATTGGTACCTTTCCTCCCAACCAAGATGGAGGATTCTGCAGGGAGGGAGTCACTGACTTCAGCTCTGGACATCTTAGGGGTGGTCCCAGCTGAAGTGGTCATTCCTCCTTGTTTATCTTAAGTTTCCCACCAAACTGGCCACCAAAGGTGGGGGCTTTGTCCGGGGTTGGGCATCTCCACTAGCTGGAGTGCCCTGGGGCACTGTAACACGAGGCCTGAGCCTTTGAGGCTCACCACCAGGTGTTACAGTTCCTGCAGGGGTGAGGTGTGAAACACCTCTACCAAGAGTAGGCTTTGTTTCTGGCCTTAGAGAGCACAAAGGACCTCACCCCATGGGGTCAGAAACGCCTCTGCTAGTGGCAGGCTGGCACAGACCAAACAGTCCTACACTAGAGGATTAGGTAAAATATAGGGGGCATCTTATAGATGTGTGCTTTTTAGAATACATCCAACACTGGCATCAGTGTGGGTTTATTGTGCGGAGAAGTTTAATACCAAACTTCCCAGTATTCAGTGAAGCCATTATGGAACTGTGGAGTTTGTAATGACAAACTCCCAGACCATATACTTATTATGGCTACACTGCAATTACAACGTCTAAGAATGGACTTAGATGCTGTAGGGGCATCTTGCTCATTCAACTATGCCCTCACATGTGGTATAGTGCACCCTGCCTTAGGGCTGTAAGGACTGCTAGAGGGGTGACTTACCTATGCCACAGGCAGTGTTTTGTGGGCATGACACCCTGAGGGAGATGCCATGTTGACTTTGCCTTTTTCTCCCCACTAACACACACAATCTGCAATGGCAGTGTGCATGTGTTAGGTGAGGGGTCCCTTAGGGTGGCACAACACATGATGCAGTCCTTAGGGACCCTCCCTGGTCACAGGGCCCTTGGTACCACTGGTACCTTTTACAAGGGACTTATCTGTGTGCTAGAGGTGTGCCAATTGTGGAAAAAATTGTAAATTTTTAGGGAAAGAACACTGGTGCTGGGGCCTGGTTAGCAGGATCCCAGCACACTCTCAGTCAAGTCAGCATCAATAGCAGGCAAAACGTGGGTGGGGGGAGTAACTGCAACAAGTGCCAGTTTCCTACAAGAAGCCACTGCCATACAACCGAATTCTGGATACCTGAAGCAGTTTGGCCCCATTAATGCTCTGAAGCTTTTGAGATTTCTTGCTGAAAAATTTCTAAGTCCCAACTCAGAATGGAAGTTTGTTGTTTTTCCTGAGGTGCTGTAATCTCTGCAAAGGACAAAGTGGAAATTCAGTCCAATGATGTGGAAGTGCCGGTCAGATATTTACCTCAGCAGGTGCTGCTGAAGCTCTGGAGGAAAGTTTTCAAATGTTTCTTAACTCTTCTGATGCCCAAACAACCACTGGTGTACACTTCTATAGCCCTCAAGGCAAGGCACATAAAGACACTCAGGGTGTCAGGCAGAGACCAACTGCAAAGTTCAGTCCAGGTCCAGCTGCCATTGGTCAGCTGGGCACTTCAGGGAAAGGCTTCTTGCAGTTTGCTATGCCCCAGCCAACTGACGCTTCTCAGCCAATTGAGGCTACTTTGTCCTGAGTACAAGAAGGAGCAGCTCTAGGCCTTCAGGGCTCTTCTAAGGTCACAGATAGCAGGTCCGGACATCTTCTGATCTTGCACAGGTTATGGCAGTGCTCTGAGGAGGGTGCCGTGGGAATGCCACATTTATGGTTGACACTAGCTAGTCAGTGGGGGTGACTCCTGTGAGGGATAAACGTTGCCAGGCTCTGGCCTATCAACTTTCTCCCAAATGTCTTGTTTGCCTTACTACAAACAGGCTCAAATGCTGTCAGGGAATTCCAAGAAGGACATAGGCCCTCATTATGATATTGGCGGTGAGTGATAAAGTGGCGGAAATGCCGCCAACAGGACGGCGCTAATTACCGCCAAATTATCACCGCGCACCATGGCTGTCGCCATCGACAGCCAGGCGAAAGACAAAGTACTGCTTAGCATATTATAACACAGCACACCGCCACAATTTCTGGGGCGGTGCCAACGCCATCAAAAGCCTGGCAGAAACTGAATACAGAAAACGAAAGACTCACCAACAAGTACACAGAGGACTCCGCCGCTGCCATGGAACCGGAACTGCAAGTCTTCCAGATGTTCTTCTACACCATGCTCCACCTGAAACACCAACACCAACGAAGATGGCGATGGTGAGTACAGCCTCCTAGCACACAAGGGAGTGAGGGAGGAAAAGAAGAGTGACACACACACGCACAACACACACCAGACACACAACCAGCTGCACACGTAAACCAATCTCACACAACACATGGCACAATAAAACATGGACCAGATTACGTAAGTATTGAAATGTATTAGCAAGGGAAAAGCCACCACATAAACATGATATGTTCAATTGTCCACAAAGGGCCAATGCCCAGTCCAAAATACAAAGGGCTCACATAGCCACAGGGCACAGTCCAAGTCCCAACTTGTCTCCTGACATCAACTGCACAGAACTCTGCAGGGGCATCATGTTGAAAGTGGGCAGGCACCTCAGGGGGAAGGGGGTGGGTGCACCTCAGCTGAGTTGGGGCACTTGCCCACTGGTTCTGGAGGGGGCCCCATGCCCATTTCTCTGTGCTGGGGAGTGCAAGGCCACAGTCTCTCAGGTGGGTGACTTTCCCACTGGTTCTGAAGGGGGCTTGTTGAACAGCAGTCGCAGGAGGGTAGCCTACATGCCATCTGCTGTAGCTGAGGGCTCCATTGTTTCAGCGGGTGAAGGTGCAGCCTCTGCAGGAGGACTGGGCTGCACTGCCTCAGCTGCAGGTGAAGGCTCTGTGACCACTGGTGGTGGTGATTTCACCCTTCCAGGACTCTGCTGGAGAGGAGGGCTTCTTCCCCTTCATGGCAGACATAAAGGGCTTCTTCACCTTCATGGCAGGAGGTGCGGGCTCCTTCCCCTTCATGGCAGGACTCAAGGGCTTCTTCCCCTTCATGGCAGGACTCAAGGGCTTCTTCCCATTTATGGCAGGAGTCGAGGGCTTCTTCCCCTTCATGGCAGGAGGTGCAGTCTCCTTCCCCTTCATGGCAGGAGTCGAGGGCTTTTTCCCCTTCATGGCAGTGGCTCTGGGATCCTTACCTTTCCTGGCTGGTGGAGTGGGGACCATCACTGTCTTGCCTCCACGACTAGAAGGCGCCTCCACTGTCCGCGTGGACTGTTTGGCTGAGGTGGGTCATTGGGACCCTGCTGTTACGGGCAGGACGGGGTAAGGGGGAGGGAAGAGATCATGTTGGGCAAGGAAAAGCTTTTAGGGACCATGGGGCAGGAGGAGGGAGGGAGGAGGGATGGGAGTGGAGGTTGAGGGAGTGGTTCTTGGAGGAGTACGTATGCCGAACGTGGGTGCAGGTGCATGGGGAGGGTGCTGATGTGAGGTGGATGGCTGTTGGGTATCTGAGTGCTTGCGTTTGTGTGCTTTAGGAGGGGGGACAGGTAGGGTTGTGGAGGACACAGGGGACGCGTCCATGGATGTCCATGGAGGTGTCTGCTAGTGAGGTGTGTGTGCTGCTTGGTGTGGTGATGCTGGTGGTGGTTGTTGAAGCAGTGCATGCAGGTGTGAGTGTGGACGTGACTGTGAGGGAGGTGGAGGAGGAGGAGGGGGAGACATTGGAGGCAGTGGATGTGGTTGTGTCTGCAAATGTCTGGTGTTTGCATGAGTGCTTGTGTGTTGAAGTGTGGTGCCTGTGTTTGACTGTGCTATTCTTGTGTGTTGTCTTGTGTGCATGCTCGTCTGTATGTGTGCATGGGATGGGTTGGGGTTGAGGAGACTGGGACTGGGAAGTGGTAGTTGGAGGGGGGTCAGAAGGGACAGGGACAATGGCTGCCATCAGAGAGGAGGCCAGAGCCTGAATCAATCTCTGCTGCGCCACCAATCCACTGTGGATGCCCTCCAGGAATGCACTGCATTGCTGCATCTGGGATGCCAGCCCCTGGATGGCATTCACAATGGTTGACTGCCCTACAGAGATGGATCTCAGGAGGTCAATAGCTTCCTCACTCAGGGCAGTGGGGCTCACGGGGCAGGGCCAGAGGTACCTGGGGCAAAGGAGATGCCCACCCTCCTGGGTGAACAGGCACGGGAAACTCGCTGAGGGGCTACTGGGAAGGCGGTGCTGGTACAGGGGTGGCCGCTGTACCTGCAGCTGGGGTGGTCAAAGAGGTGTTCGCCACCAGCAGGGAGCTTCCATAGGAGGAGGTATCTGAGTCTGTGTTGTCACCTCCTGTCTCCGCTGTGGTGCTCCCCTCGCCCTCCATCCCACTGGTTCCCTCGACATCAGTGGACTCTGCCTCCTGTGTCCTGTGGAATGCTGCTCCCTCTGTCACCGGTGCCCCTGCTCCTCCGCCAGGTGATGCTAATGCACACATGCACAGGATGACAGAAGATAAAAAGGGGAGAGAGAAAGAGAACACAGGGTCAATTACTGCACCAATACCACTGTTGGCATACACAGCACCGTCACACACAGTGATCAGGATTGAGCACTATGCATTGCACTGCCATTGATTTGGCTAGATGCCACAGCAAGATGAGGGCCAAACACTGCCAACTGCATGCCTCCTGGGACCCACTAAACCCTGTCTGACATGGAATGCAACATAGCTAGTGTAGGAAGTTGGCTCTGTATATACTATTTCAAACTAAGAAATAGCATGCACAGAGTCCAAGGGTTACCCTTAGAGGTAAGATAGTGGCAAAAAGAGATAATTCTAATGCTCTAGTTTGTGGTAGTGTGGTCGAGCAGTAGGCTTATCGGAGGGTAGTGTTAAGCATTTGTTGTACACACACAGGCAATAAATGAGGAACACACACTCAAAGACAATTCCAGGCCAATAGGTTTTTATATAGAAAAATATATTTTCTTAGTTTATTTTAAGAACCACAGGTTCAAGATTTACAAACAATACTTTAAATGAAAGGTATTTCACTCAGGTATCTTAGGAACTTTGAATAATCACAATAGCATGTACAGTTTTGGCAAAAATGGGAATAAGCTATTTTAAAAATGGACACTGCAAAAATCAACAGTTCTTGGGGGAGGTAAGTATTTGTTAAGTTCACAGGTAAGTAAAGCACTTACAGGGTTCAAAGTTGGGTCCAAGGTAGCCCAGCGTTGGGGGTTCAAGGCAACCCTAAAGTTACCACACCAGCAGCTCAGGGCTGGTCAGATGCAGAGGTCAAAGTGGTGCCCAAAACACATAGGCTTCAATGGAAATAGGGGTGCCCCGGTTCCAGTCTGCCAGCAGCAAGTACCCGCGACTTCGGAGGGCAGACCAGAGGGGTTATGTAGGGCACCGGGGGGGACACAAGCAGGCACAGAAAGTACACCCTCAGAGGCACAGGGGCGGCTGGGTGCAGAGTGCAAACAGGCGTCGGGTTTTCAATAGGATTCAATGGGGAGACCCGGGGGTCTCTTCAGTGATGCAGGCAGGCACAGGGGGGGCTCCTCGGGGTAGCCACCACCTGGGCTAGGAAGAGGGTCGCCTGGGGGTCGCCTGGGGGTCGATTCTGCACTGGAGTTCGGTTCCTTCAGGTCCTGGGGGCTGCGGGTGCAGTGTCTTTTCCAGGCGTCGGGTTCCTTGAAGCAGGCAGTCGCGGTCAGGGGGAGCCTCTGAATTCCCTCTGCAAGCATCGCTGTGGGGGTTCAGGGGGGTCAACTCTGGCTACTCACGGGCTCGCAGTCGCCAGGGAGTCCTCCCTGTGGTGTTAGTTTTCCGCAGGTCGAGCCGGGGGCGTCAGGTGCAGAGTGGAAAGTCTCACGCTTCCGGCGGGAAACGTGTGGTCTTTAAAAGTTGCTTCTTTGTTGCAAAGTTGCAGTTTTGTTGAACAGGGCCGCTGTCCTCGGGAGCTTCTTGGTCCTTTTAGATGCAGGGTAGTCCTCTGAGGCTTCAGAGGTCGCTGGACCCTGGGGGACGCGTCGCTGTTGCAGTTTTTCTTGAAGTGGGGAGACAGGCCGGTAGGGCTGGGGCCAAAGCAGTTGGTGTCTCCGTCTTCTTCTGCAGGGCTTCAGGTCAGCAGTCCTTCTTCGTCTTCAGGTTGCAGGAATCTATCTTCCTAGGTTCTGGGGGCCCCTAAATACTCAATTTAGGGGTGTGTTTAGGTCTGGGAGGATAGTAGGCAATGGCTACTAGCCCTGAGGGTGGCTACACCCTCTTTGTGCCTCCTCCCGGTGGGGAGGGGGTCACATCCCTAATCCTATAGGGGGAATCCTTCATCTGCAAGATGGAGGATTTCTAAAAGTCAGCGTCACCTCAGCTCAGGACACCTTAGGGATTGTCCTGACTGGCCAGTGACTCATCCTTGTTTTTCTCATTATCTCCTCCAGCCTTGCCGCCAAAAGTGGGGGCAGTGGCCAGAGGGGCGGGCATCTCCACTAGCTGGGATGCCCTGTGACGCTGTAACAAAGGGGGTGAGGGTTTGAGGCTCACCGCCAGGTGTTACAGTTCCTGCAGGGGGAGGCGAGAAGCACCTCCACCCAGTACAGGCTTTGTTCCTGGCCACAGAGTGACAAAGGCACTCTCCCCATGTGGCCAGCAACATGTCTGGTGCGTGGCAGGCTGGCAAAACTAGTCAGCCCACACTGGAAGTCGGGTATGTTTTCAGGGGGCATCTCTAAGATGCCCTCTGGGTGTATTTCACAATAAAATGTACACTGGCATCAGTGTGCATTTATTGTGCTGAGAAGTTTGATACCAAACTTCACAGTTTTCAGTGTAGCCATTATGGTGCTGTGGAGTTCGTGTATGACAGACTCCCACACCATATACTCTTATGGCTACCCTGCACTTACAATGTCTAAGGTTTTGCTTAGACATTGTAGGGGTATAGTGCTCATGCACCTATGCCCTCACCTGTGGTATAGTGCACCCTGCCTTAGGGCTGTAAGGCCTGCTAGAGGGGTGACTTACCTATGCCACAGGCAGTGTGGGGTTGGCATGGCACCCTGAGGGGAGTGCCATGTCGACTCAGACATTTTCTCCCCACCAGCACACACAAGCTGGCAAGCAGTATGTCTGTGCTGAGTGAGGGGTCCCTAGGGTAGCATAAGACATGCTGCAGCCCTTAGAGACCTTCCCTGGGTACCAGTTACAAGGGACTTACCTGAATACCAGGGTGTGCCAATTGTGGAGACAAAGGTACAGTTTAGGAAAAGAACACTGGTGCTGGGGCCTGGTTAGCAGGCTTCAGCACACTTTCAAATCATAACTTGGCATCAGCAAAGGCAAAAAGTCAGGGGGTAACCATGCCAAGGAGGCATTTCCTTACAGCTAGGTTACCTTTTTTCCCTTTCAACCATTACCCTTGAGCTTGCTCATGCTGCAATGTCTGGCCTGGCATTAAGGGGCACCCACTAACAGACACCCACCACGTGGATCCCATGCCACCTACTAATTATTGTAGTAATGCCCACTTTACTCACCCCTTATGGCTGCTGTGATGCCCTCAAATGCCCATCCAACTCTGGGTAGGCTACTGCCAGTATGTGGGCCATCAGGAGGGTCAGGTTCCGATGGGTACCCCTTCCTCGTTGGGGAGGCCACCCCCAGCTGGGCCTCAGCAGTCTTCCGTGCCCAGCGTCTCAAGTCCTCCCACTGTTTCCGACAGTGGGTGCTCTGCCTGCCATAGACCCCCGTGGTCTGCACATCCTTGGTGATGGCACGCCATAATCCCTTCTTTTGATGGGCGCAGACCTGCAGAGGCGATACAGACAGGAGAACACCATTACACATACATTCCAGCCTGTCACACATATGGCCCACCAATCCCGTTTCCGTCACCATTGGCACACACATCGCCTGGCGCACACTATGTACACTACCACATTACACCCCCCCATGATACGATGCTTGCACACACATCTCCATGCATCCTTCCCACATGCATCATACCCAAGGTGTACTAACCTGTTGGTCTGGAGGCCCATACAGCAGTCCATACTGCGGTAGGACCCCATCCACCAATTGTTCCAACTCCTCCGAAGTAAAGGCAGGGGCCCTTTCCCCGGTCACACAGGCCATGGTAGGTTCCAGACACAGGTCACAGCAGCACACGCAGTGTAGGTGTCCTCCTGTTAAGGTCAGGAAAGAAGTGAAAACTGAGGTCATGTCCGCGGGGGTGTACACCGTCACTGCCGGCGCTGATCCCCATTGGCCACTGTACTCTATAGAGCCCCATATAATCCAATAAGGAATTGCACGGCGGTGTAAGACCATTTTCCGCTCCGATGCCCAACGTCGGGGGAGTTACCTCACTTCCACCTGTCCCTACATACAGGACAGACGGACACCATGTCATGGAAATGGACAACCATCAGATTAACCTTTACTGCGTCACTGCCTAGATTTTCACATACCTTTCTATACCACTGTCCCATCACATACATGCAACAAGTACACTGAGGCTGTGGTTCCATTGTTCAAACTGTGACAGCCTACTCACTCTTGTGACCCTTAAATACCTACCGCTGCAGATAAATGGGAGGAGAAGATGAACCCCCATGTATAGACCCCTTGTGGACTTGGCTACACTGGGGGACAGGCACATTATACTCACCTATATACTGCACAGGGCCACAATCACAGAGCTGTGTACCCAATTGGAGCCTGACCTGATATCAGCTATCCGTCACCCACTGGGATCCCCCCTCTTGTGCAAGTGCTATCAGTGCTCCATTTCCTGGCAACTGGTTCTTTCCAAGTGACAGTGGTCTTGGCAGCTGGACTGTCACAGCCAATGTTTTATATTGTGCTGGCAAGGGTCTTCTCTGCCCTGGTGAAACACATGTGCAGCCACATTGCTTTCCCCCAGGTGGAAGATTTGGCCACTGTAAAGGCAGGAGTCTATGCAATGGGCCATATTCTCAATATAATTGGTGCGATTGACGGTACACATGTTGCGTGAGTCCCCCCTCCAGAATGAACGTGTGTTCAGGAATCAGAATAGTTTCCACTCACTGAATGTGCAAATGGTTTGCCTGGCGGACCAGTACATCTCCCATATCACTGCCAAGTATCCTGGGTCGGTGCATGACGCCTTCATCCTGAGGAATAGCAGCATCCCAAATGTGATGGCCCAACTACAAAGGCACAGGGTGTGGCTAATAGGTGAGCCAGATCTCCCACCTACTGTGTGTCAGTGTATGCCTTCAGGTACTCTCCCTATAGGATTATGTAAGGCTAAATGTTGTCCCTTAATACTTACAGCTGACTCTGGCTATCCAAACCTATTGTGGCTGCTGACCCCCGTGAGGAATTCCAGGACAGGGGCTGAGGAATGTTATAATGAGGCACATGAGCGAACCAAGAGAATTACTGAAACTACCTTTGGCCTCCTGAAGGCCAGGGTCAGGTGCCTCCATCTGACAGGTGGATCCCTGTGCTACTCACCCGGAAAGGTGTGCCAGATAGTAGTGGCATGCTGCATGTTGCACAACCTGGCCCTCAGACGACATGTGCCTTTTCTGTAGGAGGAGAGGACTGGAGATGACCCTTTGACAGCAGTGGACTCTGAGGACAGTGAGGACGAGGAGGCAGAGGATGAGGACAACAGAACATCAGTTATACTTCCAATGACAAACAGGTGAGACAGTGGTACTGACCATTACTCTGACTATTGATTTATCTGTGTGCCTGTGGCTTGATGGTATTCACTTCCTTTGCATCACAACTTACTGTCAGTGTTCAGATCATTTGCACTCCATGTGACTGTTCCCACAAATGCACATTAAAGACACATAAAACAGTGTTACTCAAATTGTGCTCAAGGGTGTTTATTGTAGTGCTATATAATTGAGGGTAAAGTGCAATGGAAAGGGGTGATGGGGGAGGAAAGTCCAGGGTATTGTTCCAGTCAGTTTGTAGCACAGGTCCAGTGTCCAAGGGGCCATAGGAAGGGGAGCAATGGCAGTTCAAAGTAGACAAGGTGACAGGGTGGGACACAAGGGAGACAATCAGGAGGGTCTTATTTCCTGGCGGTGGTCTTTGTCTTGGCAAGTGTCTCTGGCTTCTGTCTGGTTCGTAGGGAACTTTTGCGGGGTGGTTCACCTTCTTCAGGGGGAGGGGTGTTGGGGGCCTGTGGGTCCTGTGGTGGGGCCTCCTGTCCACTAGCTGCAGCGGAAGTGGAGGGCTGGTCAATAGACTGGCTAGTAGTAGGGGCCCGCTGGTGTGCTGTCCATTCCCTCATGATGTTGGCCATGTCTGCCAGCACACCTGCTATGTAGATCATGGTGGTGTTGAGTGCCTGCATGTCCTCTCTGACCTCCTGATAGTGTTCCTCCTGCAGCAGCATGTTCTCCTGCATGTTGTTCAGGATCTGGCCCATCGTGTCCTGGGACTGTTGGTAGGCACCCAGGACATTGGTGAGTGCCCCGTGGAGAGTCGGTTCCCTGGGCCTGTCCTCCCCCTGGCGCACAGCGGTTCTCCCAGTGTCCCTGTTGCCCTGTGCCCCTGTCCCCTGAATGGTGTGCCCACTGCCACTGACCCCAGGTCCCTGATTGTCTTGGGTATGAGGTGTGGACTGGGGTCCCTGTACAGGTGGTCACACAGCTGATTGATGTGTCCTGGGGACAGAGGTGTGGGGATGCTGAGTGGGTGCTGTGGTGTTGGTAACTGATGGGGGAGGCTCTGTGATGGACTGTGAGTGGGCTCGGGTGACCGACTGTCCAGTGGTCCCTGATGGGCCAGGTTGTTGATCCAGATCCTGAAGTCCAGAGTTACTGTCATCACTGGGGGCATCTTCTGTTGAGGGACTGGACAGTCGTGGCACCTCCTCTCCAATGAGATTGGCTGGGGCACCTGTGGGTATGTAAGAGATGTATTATGCTTCATGCCTGTGACATGTTGTACATCCTTATCCTCCCTTCTATGGTTGCTTTTGCCCTGCCACCTTTGATTGTGTATGGTGATGTATTGTGGGATTGTTAGTTTCCCTACGATGTGCATGCTTTGGTGATGGGTGCCCATGCAGGGCTGGGAGGGGAGGGCTGTCCATGCATTGGTATGGCATGCAGGGCTTGGCATTGGAGTTAGTCATCTGCGTTGGTGCAGTGTGTGGGATGGAGTGGAGTGAAGGGAGTGAGGGTGTGAGATGTCATGCAGGTATGGGGGGTGATAAGTGGTAAATGTTGAATTACAAGTTTCCGTCCTCTGGATACTCCGGCGAGTACCTCAGGATGCATGATTGCCAAGACTTGCTCCTCCCATTCTGTGAGCTGTGGGGGAGGAGGTGAGGGTCCACCACCAGTCCTCTGTATGGCGAGCTGGTCCCTTGCTGCCACAGAACGTACCTTCCCCCGTAGTTCATTCCACCTCTTCCTGTGTTCTTGGATGCTGTCTCACAGCATTCACCCTGTCCACGATTCTCCACCATAGCTCCATCTTTCTTGCAATGGATATTTGCTGTACCTGTGCTCCAAACAGGTGTGGCTCTACCCTGACTATTTCCTCCACCATGACCCTCAACTCCTCATCTGTGAAACAGGGATGCTTTTGTGGGGACATGGGTGTTGTGTGATGTGTGTGAGTGTGTGGGTGTTTGGTGGTGTGATTCGGTGTGCATAGTGGAGTGCGTGAGGGAGGTAGTCGCAGTGGTTTTGCTGTCTGTCTGGTGGCAACGATTTGTATACGTAAAGGGTTGTGGGTAATGTGGGTGTGTGTTTTATAGTGGTGTGAGTGGGTGGGTGTGGTGTGTGTATGAGGGTCAGGTGTGTGATGTGTGAGTTGGCCAATGTTGTGTAGTTTAGTTTTTGGGTATCCATTCTGAGCGCGGCGGTGTGTACCGCCAATGGTTTACCGCCATTGAATGTCCACTGTGGTTATTCGTGGGTCATGATGTGGTGGGTGTTGTTCTGTTGGCATAACAGTATGGGTGTTGGGGCCGCCACTTTATCACTGACCTTTGGGCTGGCGGGTTTGTGTACGTGGCTGTATTCTGTCTTTGGTGTGTGTGTGTGTCGTAATATGCAGAACGGTTATACGCCACCTCGGCGGTATGTTGGCGGCCTTCAGCGTGGCGGTAAGCGGGATTTACCGCCAATATCATGATAAGGGCCATAGTCTTCAGCCACATTAAACTTGGCCTCTGATAGCTGAGGGTTTTTGCTATGGAAATTACTAGTGTCCTTCCACATCTAACATAAAATCCAGTTTGAAGCAGGCCCTGGACTCACAACAAAATGAGTTAAATGTCTGATAAGACAAAGCAGGATCCTTCGGCAACCAGATAGAGGATAGATAAGAATGGTGATCTGATCCCATTTGATCCCTTTCAAAGGTGTAACATATTTACATGTGCCATTGACAGGTCTTTCAGGTAGGTTTTGGCACTGTTGTGCCAACAGAAGAAGCAGCAGCCCTCACCCTGCTCTCAGAGGAGTCATAACTGACCATTCAGGGTTACCTATCTATCAAAGTGGTCTATTGTGTGACTCCTGGAAGTTATTTCACACCTCATTAATAAAGGCAAGGTACCGGCTTGGCAGCTGCTAGAAGCATAATGCAAATTACCCTCCAGGAACTTCAGGTAGGGTAAATCTAACTTTCCAAAAGTTACTTTTCCTTAATACTTATTACAAATCCAACGTCACAATTAAATTAGATTTTTCATAAATACTAAAAATAGTGGATTAATTATTTTCCTTGCTGGTCCCAAACCTAAGATGGCAGTGTTAATATTTTAATCTGCAGTATGGTAATTCTGCATAGATCAGACAGGTCTAGCAGTGTAAATAGCTTTTGAGGCTTCGTCACTGTAGGGACATGGTGACATTTTTCTATGTGTCCTGCTTTCAAAATACAGTGCACCCTACTGTGTAAGCTTGAAGGTCTACATGGGGGCGACTGACCTTTCCATATTTGCATGGGAGGTCTTTGTCTATCAAAAAAAGGTTTATTTTAACAAGTTGCACATTAGGCTTTACACTGCAGCAGCCAGGTTACAATGGTAGGCCTGAATCCATGTTTTGTAGGCACAATAGGTGCTACAGCCCACAAGTGACATTTAACTTCCAGTCCTTAGGTGCATTTTCTAGACCATATAGCAAGGACTTATAGGCATGTTCAATGTGTCTATTAGTAGTAAGCCAATTTAAACATGTTTAAAAGCGATGTACAGGCACCTTACTCCTGCTTAGAAGGGATAAGGTGTACACAGTTCAAGAACCAGCAAAATAGTTTCCAGAATAAGGCAACAAAATCTGGGGTGACCATGCAGAAAAGACAGATTTCCTGCTCCGTCTCATTCTTTTTTTTTCAGAAAAGGAAGGCAGAATAGAAAGATTTGAACTTGTGAAGCCACAGATAGTAGGAACATCTCCGCAACAAGTGAATTAGCCCAGTATATTATCCTATCAATTTATGACCCGAGGAGTAACAGCAGCACTATAAAAGGGCCACTGCAACTGGGAGGACAAAATTGTGCAGCAGTGTTGACTAAATTAAGCAGCGCAATACGTGAAAGTATTGCTCTATTATTTTGTCTTTTTTTTTATACATGTTAACATTGTCTGGAAACAAGTTTCATCTAATTAGTACCAGTTAAAACAGAACTACAGCAATAACAAGCTTATAGGTGGCCAATAAACCATTGTGAAGGGTCTTCCACTGTGCAGCAAAAGTTTGCTGGGCTTTAGTAACTTTTGATCCGTTTAATATGGCTTATTGTTAAAATCTGCAAATTGTGCAGCAGATGTCGGATTATGAGGTAAATGTGCCAAATCCATATTTATGCATACAGCTCTGTGTCTGCGGAATTGCATACTTCAAGTGGCCGTGACTATAATCTATTTCTGCCTATTTATGTGACAAAATGAAAGAATATGTTCAGAAAGAATAAATTGTTCAGACACCAGTACCCCAAAGTAGGATATCTGTTTTTTAAGTTGCTTCTAATTATATTAGCAAGCACCGTCTTCTGTGATTGCCAAAATGCATGACAGTAGCAGCACATGTTGTCAGTACTGCCATGGATTTGTTGCCTTTGCTTTTCTTTATAGAATAGGTGTTTGCACTACTTTTCCCCATTCTGTAGTTGTATTGTACTAGTGAAAGTTAACAAGCCTTTCAATTTAAAATGTAAAAACTTTGCAATTATCAATTATTTTTTTGCCCAATATAGTGCCATCAGCAGGGCCACTGAAATTATGCAATTCTGCAGCTGCAACATACTGTATTCCCCATAGTTATGGATTTGCCACATTTGTCCCATAATCCATTATTTGTTGAATAATTTGCACATTTTACCATAACACAATACTCTTTCTAGCACAAATGGATTGAAAGTTACTAAAACACAGCAACGTATGTTGCTGCGTTGTGGAAGGCCCGGCGCAAATTTTGATGGGTCAACTTTCAGTTTCCTATTGCTGTATTTCCGTGCTTAACTTTGTACTAAAGAAGTGTAACCTTTTTTAGGGGTAGTGTTAATGTATAAAATGCGTCGCATTCCAATGTTTTTTTTTTGCCACATAATTTAGTAAACTCTGCCTCATAATTTGGTTTTCCACAGCTGCTTAATTTTCCGTAGTCATGGCCATACATTAACGTCACAGCAGAAAGACAATATAACAAACTACTAAGACATATATCCTATTTGTATGCCCATTTCACTTACCTTACTTGCAAAAGCAACATCCTTCACACTGTTTTTGCCATAAAAACTGTTTTCAAGTCTTAATTACTGCGTGAGGGGAGCTTTTAGTCTCAATATAGCGGAGTTGTCTCAAGTACACCTTCTTTTTATTCATGTGCAATAATAGCAGCCCTTTCCTGTGACCGCATCCCTGCCCCTAGGCACTTAGGAAAGTACCTCAAGGCACTGGAGCTACAGATGAAAGCTGCACAATCAGGTTTTGACTGTGAGCCTGCAGGCCCTTGTGAGTTGTTTTTATTCAGAAAGGGAACAGATGATGGTGTACTGCTTGCGAATTGGCTTTGGGTGGGTTATGGGGCTCTCCTTGGAGGGCCTGGCCCACCCTCTAGAACTGGGCCTGATTGTGCATCATGCTTGCTACAAAACTTTCCCAAAATTACACTATTACACCATCTCATGAAATTATGCATTGTTCACGGCAAAACACTTAGCAGGAGTACACAGGACCCACAAGAGCTACCAGAATGGGAGTGGCTACAGTCTACAGTGCATGTGTGTTTTGCGTTCATTTTTTAGCGTGAAATGTGTTCTCGTCTCCGAAATGCACACGAGGATGCATGTGCCACCAAAACACAGCACCAAATATAGGGGCATATTAAAGATCTCCTAATGTTATTCTAATGCCACATTAGCGTCTTTTTTTTTACGCTGATGTGGAGTTAGAAGGCCAAAATCACAGCACCATATTTACAAAGTGGCACAATGCATGCATTGCACCACTTTGTAACCCTTTGCGCTACATTATGCATGCACCAGGCATAATGTATGCAAAGGGGGGGTTCTGCCGTCAGGGGGGGCCAAAAAAATGGCACAAAGAAATCTAAGAGATATCTTTGCGTCCTTTTTTTCCGCGTTTTTAACCCCTGCTCAGAACAGGCGTTAAAACAAGGCTTCCATTGGTTACAATGGGCCTCTGGGTGCTTTGCAAGATTAGCGTCAACATTTTTGACGCTAATCCTGCAAAGCGCCAGACTAGCGCAAAAACGTCTGACTCTAGTCCCCTAACCACCGCCATTGTGCACTACATTTTAAATACAACGCACACATGGTGGCGTTAGGGGGGCACTAAGGAGCGCAAGAAAAGTAGCGCTGCACTGTGTGCAGTGCCACTTCTCTTAAATATGCCCCATCGTTTTTATGGGCGAGCACAAAGTGCTTCGTCCAATCTGTAATCTCTCTTTGGGTTTGAAACCACGCCCATGCCACGTCAGTCACTTACATTGGTTTGTGGGCTTGCCTTTTAAAATCCGCTTGCTTTCATTTGTGAAAGGCATAAATACGTCATGCCTTTTCCGGTGTTTAGCCCACCTACACAGAACCGGTAAAGTACCAAAAACATACGAGGCTCAATGTTTTCAGCATGGAGTCTGGACTACTTTATCTGTTTATTTTCCACGCAGCGCAATCACGCTGCATTTTACATAGCGCGATTGCGCTGCGTTTTTTTTTGCTTTACAATGCTAATAGCTCTAACTCGAACAAATGTGAGACCCGTTGCATTGAAAATGCTTGTTTAAACTTGCATAACTGTATACTTTTTATATAAATTTAATGTAACTAACTACGCCAAAGCAAATTACGTGGATTTTGCACTGCCCCAATCAATACCAGAGAAAGTTACAATCCCGGATTCGCTGTTGAAGCAGTTATAGGTAAAGTGCAATAATGATTCATTAACCCCCATATCGGCAGCGAAGCGGGGGCTCTGACAAAAAATAACGAGAGATGATAAGCATTAAAGTGGATATGTTCAGTCAAGATAGATGCTAATTCATATGTTAATTTATGGGGTTTTATGCAGTGCTAACATGGCCCGAGTGCGTTCCAGCCCTTTACAATGTCAAAAACAAAGAATTCAGAAAGCAACAGGCAGAGAGAGGAGCGAGAGATGGGTCGGATCAAGTTACAACAAGTTGCATACAAACAACAAAATGAATCTGACAACGAGGAAAAACAATTGGGAGTCTGCAGCATAACAATATATTCAGAGCTTGAATGCTGGCAAGAAGGATATTTTATTTATGTTTATAGTTTTTTATTGTGCAAGCTAGCACTTTCCATGAGAACATCTTTAAAAGTGTACAAGCGGTTTACATGACAACAATTAGTAGTCTACAGTTGCAAAGTAACATAACGTTTCAAAGGTTACACACAAATGAACAAATAGTGCCATTGAAAATGATTGTAGTAATATGAAAAATGACAACCTAATTTCAATTGCGAGAAGGGTAATTTAGTTTTAGCTATGGCAGTCTCATTGAAAATCCCATGCTCCTGAGGTATTCTGAAGAAGCAAAGGTAATTCCAATATGGCGCACATTATATTGTGGAGTTAGAGGTCTTTACGGCAGTCTAGATCACGTTGATAGTGTACACTGTGGATAGTAGGGGATGTAGAACAGAACACTGGGGCCACCATAACATAGAGAGATTGGTAAACGGCAGTTCCAACCAGAACATCAAGAAGGTGCCAATACAGTGGCTGAATGATAGCTAGCATAGCCAAATAAGGCGGTTTTGAAAACAAAATCTGGTGATTCACAGGACCTGGAGCGTTATCCCAATAGGGATACCACTGCAGCCAATTCCGAGTGGCCCTGCGCTCGTGCATCTAGACCAACGGGTTGCTGGAACAGCAGGCTCGTTTTTACCACTGCTAAAACCACAGGGTCTTCATGGCTGTCAGTGAGCAGAGGCTCAAGCGGGTGCCTCTTTCACCCCGACATATAATGCTACCCTAAACAGCTCGGAAGCCTTCCCTTCACCCACTACCCTTCCCTCCCCCATGGGTCCACGCACAACCCTCAGTGACTACCCACATCCCGTTTTTCACCTGCTCAGAGCAGCTGTTAAATGGGAGGGTTAAACTCCCCAGAATCGGGCAAAACCTGTGAAAAAGGACGTTAATTCTAGGTCTGTCATGTTCTCCTCATTCAAGGGGAAACGGGAAGGCCTTTCCCTGACTAAACCAAAATATTTAATTTTGTTTGATCATCCTCTAGCTCTGAGCAAGCCATCTCCATAGATAAACAACACATTATTTAACTTTGACCTTTTTTTGTTGAATGATCAATACAAGAAGAAGCAAATGGGGGTTGTATTAACGACAATGTCCATTTCCTAGAACTATAAGATTGAAAGGAGTGGAGCCACCATTGGGAGGGTTCCACCTTCCCTCCCCTTTACGGGATCACCTATTTTCCTCAGATATTACCAATGTGCAAAATATACTCCTCTCAATGATTAAACTGCCCACTAGAACAATTAAAGGTGGCCCTGAGGAATCTTTAACTATAATCACAGATGAAACCTTGAGCCTTATGTTCTCGGAGATTCCCACTAATGTTGCCCTACAAGGAACTAGAAAGATGGGAAGAAATATATTTAAAAAGCACGTAATCATCAGATTTGTATTGCCAATATTTGAGGTCTAAGCACCTCCAAAGCAGAAACCTAAATTGCTAATCCCCTTCATAAAGAAAACAAAAGAGGAAGGAGTAAAATTAAGAAGAATTAAAAGGAAAGTCAAGTTTCTAGAACAGCTCGAACATGTGAAAGCCTAACCCTATGTTAGGTTTTGTTTACGTTTTGTTTACATTTAATTTATGTTTTGTTTATGTTTCATTAGGCTTCATTATCTCTTGGTATGTTTCGTTATGCTTCATTATGTCTCTTTATGTTTTGTTATGTTTCATTAAGTTTTGTTATGTTTTGGTATGTTATGTTTGTTATGTTTACGGCTAGGGGCCATCTAATGTCGCAGTGGGTGTGTGCGGCAGACGGCCCCCGGCCATCCTAACACACACCCACAGGGGACACGATGGTGCACGCCCCGTGGGCCACCACCCCACACGCCCCATCAGGGAAGGCAGAAGAAGTGCTTCTGCTGCCACCCTGACCACCCTGGTGATCGGATGAGGTCTGTGCGTGCCCCACGTCCTGGCATCAAAAGAGCAGGCTGGTGGCGCTGGAAGTCATTTGATTCCAGTGCCAGGAAGTGAAAACGGTACGTTTTGTTCTCCTCAGAGGGGTAGGGGGTTTCAAAGAGGCATGGTGGGAGAGAAAAGAGTTTTTCCTTTCTCCCAGTGTGTCTTTGAAATGTATCCCTTCTGCACGGTCACACATGGGGTTGTGATCGTAAAGCAGGAATACCACGGGGCCACCAGGGATTTTTGTGTGTGTTTGTGTCTGTTTAAGGTTTGGGGAGTGGCCCCTCGGGCAAGGGTCGCCCCTCCTTGGGGACATATATTGTGGCCATTACTCCCATCTCTGGCGGCAGATCAGCCATTTCTTTTGAGCGATTTGCCCCTGCGGGGGCAGAAACCACTAAAAGCAAGGGAATTTAAAATTTTGGCAGTTTTGGGGAGCGGCCTCTTGGGCATGGATCGCTCCCTTTAGGGGGCAATTATTTTGCCTGTTTCTGCTTCCAATGGTGGCAGATTGGCCTCTCTTTTGTTAGGCTCACCTGCCCCCACGGGGGCAGAAGCTACTAGGAACCTGGGATGAAAAATGTTGGCGATTTTGAGGAAAGACCCCTAGGGGGCAATTATTTTGGCCGTTTCTGCCCCCTTGGGGCAGATCGGCCTCTTATTTAGGCCTATCTGCCCCTAAGGGGGGTAGAAACTACCAGACACTAGGGATTTAATATTTTGGGGAGTGGCCCCTTGGGCAAGGGTCACTCTGATGTGCCGATAGTGCAGCAAGAGGGATCTGGACTGCAGCCTGGGGCTGCAAGGCTTGCCATTGGAAGAGCTGAACTCTGGTTTGCCCCAAACATTGCGCAGCCGGCTTTGCTTGCCTTTACTGGTGTCCCAGGGTGTAGAGTGAATACTGAATTTTTTTTTGCCTATAAATTTCTTTCAGTTATTTATGGACGATATATTTTTGGGTGAGATTGTCAAGCAAACACATTTTATACTGAACAGTATTTGAGAGACAACAGTGCCTGACTTAGGCCCTGCTCTACAGCTGCCTGGAAAACTCCCACAAATCTGGAAGAGTTCTCAGGTTTAACTTTTTTGATGGGCTTTATAAGGAAGCTGTTCCTGTCTTCATATTGGTCTACCAGTCCCTTATTAGCAAAGGCCATTTTTCCTGCAATCTTGAGTTGTGATTGGTATTTGCTTCTGCCTTCAATGCTGCATTTTATTGATAATGCTTTAGCTTTGCCACAAGATCACCCTGATTGTGACTGTCTTTTTAAGATTCGGCCTGTCCTTGATCACTTTGTAGATCGATTTTCAGAGATATGTGTTCCAGGGAAATAAATTGCTGTGGATGAGTCTTTGATCCCGTTCAAGGGCTGTTTGGTTTTTAGGCAGTACATTCCTAGCAAGAGGGCATGTTATGGAATTAAGATGGATACGGTGTCTGAGAGTAGGACTGGATATGTCTACAATTTCCAGGTGTACACTGGTAGGGATTCCACTATTGACACCCCTGTTTGTCTGGCCACTTTTGGAGTAAGTGAGAAAATTGTATAGGAACTAGGTAAAGGTCTTTTTAACAAAGGTCACTATTTACACCTAGATAACTTCTACACTGGTGTGCAATTGTTCAGGGAATTGTTTGAAGTGGGCACTGTTGCTTGTTGCACAGCCTGCTCTAACCGTACAGGTTATCCAAAGGGGCTTGTGTATAAAAAAAACTTGAGAGGGACCAGTGCAGTGCCTTGCTTAGTGATGTCATGTAATTGAGAAAGGTGGTTTGGTGGGAATTTGACGCTCACAATCTTGTTTGTACAGTAGTATATGTTGGCATATTATAAACTTAACTCCTAAGTATTAGACGGAGCTCTGATAGGGAACCACCCTAAACCCTGAACCAACAACCAATGATTGTTACAATATTAATGAGAAATCAGGCACACGTCTTTCATTTTATCCAATTAGTGTAATGAGTTTCTTTATTCCATTTGGTATTTCTTTGTAACTCCACATTCGGCCTAGCCAACACGTGCTTCATCTGGGACAATCACCCAATGACTTTTTCAAGGCTTGTCAAGGCTGTGAACAATAATCATAAATAGCAAGAATCTCTCAATAGTTCAATAATTGTTCAGTCAAAAAATTAACACTGTCAGTTAGTGCTCTTCAATTCAACTGTGGAAACCTCTGATAACATATTCCAGTTATTTATCTGTATTGGTCAATCAAACAATATACCTTTTCATGCTTCATATATGAGTCACCATTATCGTGAACCATAAGTACATAATACTGTGAATGCACCCAATTGTTTTTTTATTTATAATAATATATGTAATATAAGTATGATAATATGTATGCACACACATGTGATAAATATTTTCTGTACCTTATAGCCCTGTGAAAAAATGAGAGAAATACTGCCCCGTACCTTGTATGTGAAAATCCCCTTTCTCCCAAAGTACTCCCTCTCGTATGTTGTAGTTATACTTTGTACTGAAGCTTCTATATCAAGAGAAAAAAATATAACGTTTTGAGTGGAGAGAAACGATCCCAGATACCCCGTGCGTTAATCAATGTTGTAACCGATTACCTAATTGTCTTCCCCTTCGTTGGAAAGATCCAGATAAAAATATCTTGTGCGTAAATCAAGCAATCGTCCTAAAAACATCCAAGTGCTATATAAATTACTGGTTCAAGTAGCTATCTAAATTCAAAATCAACCTATAGTTTAACCCCATAAACCCACTCATCGGCCCCTTTATTGATTTCTATCTCCGCGAGTACGCCAATGTACCATCAGTTTCCATCTCAGCAAGTACACCAAAGTGCCGTGATCACCGCTACCTTTTAAATCTCCTACGGCAACAGTATGGAAAACGGACTATCGCTCCAAAACTAAAAACGGACTGAGGAAGAAAGTGCACGTCCTTCCTATCAATATTCCAGCGCCATCTTGGAACGTTTATTAAACCTTATTGATATGATACTCTATGACAGAAATATTGATACTGTAGGCACGCATGTGCGCCAATATGCCGTAATTAGCTCTAATTGCTAAATCCACTTGAAGAACAATATGAAAAGGGAACTATTGTTTTGAAATCAAAGACGAACTGAGGAAGCTGATGTAAATCATGATAGGGTCACTGTTACGTATTCCCAACACGCGTATACGCTGAGTATCATCCTGTTGGTATTTAAGCGCCATACTGATATGTTTATTAGATCTTACTGAAATGAAAACTCTATGGAAAGAGCTGTTTGTCCTGTTTGCTCGAACAACCTTCAACATTAACAATTTAATCATGTATTTCAAGCCAAAATTGTCTGGGTAATCTAAGGAGAATTTCATACCCTGTTTAAATATCGAGAATTAAGATTCCAATTCACATGTGTGTATACATATTACAATAATTATATATTGCAGAATTTTAGTACATCTAAAACTGCATTCATCGTTGAAACCATTATTACCAAGCATATATTAGTCTCCACCCAAAAATACCCCAACTTATGATCAGTATTCAATCCTTTCTCTACCGCATTTAAACGCATGTTCCATATAGATTCTCTTCTCCTGAGATGTAGTTCTCTATTTCCACCTCAAGGGTTTGTGGTGACATGTTCAATTCCAAAGAATTTAAATTCCTTATGTATATTTTGTAGAGCACATGTCTCCATGTGTTGTCAGATGGGGTAACGTTCATCATTTTGTCTTATGGCCCTCCAGTGTTCTGCAATTCTTATTTTTAAAGGGCGAATGGTGCTTCCAACATAAATTTTGTTACATTTACCTGCTATAATGTATATCACAAAGCTTGTGTTACAATTAATATAAGTTTGTATATTGTACCTTTGTTCATTGTCCACGCTGAGGTCTTTTTTAGCATGCCAAGTCCTTTTACAGACTCCACATCCCCTACATTTAAAAAAACCCTTATTATGCAATCTCAGACAATTCTCCTCAGTGCGATTGATTGGATAACTTGGGCATAGCACGTTGTTCAGAGATTTACCCTTCTGAAAGGCCACTATTGGTCTGCCTGTGATATGGTTTCTTAATGTTGGATCTTGAGTTAAAATGCCCCAATGTTTTCTCATAATTCTAAGCAAAGTGTTCGTATGCTCTGTATAGTCCAATATTATTCTCATTTTATCCTTATCATTGATGGATAGGAGATCGCCCGAGGTTCCAATGTTTGCTGTCTAGGCAATTTGATTGCCCTCTGTTGAGCTTTAATGATGTTACATTTCTGATAGCCTCTTGATAAAAAAACGATATCCCATATCCTGAATATATTTCTGAAACTCAGTATCATTACTGCAATTCCGTCTTGCCCTGATCATCTCCCCATATGGTATCGCCTCTATCTGGTGTATGGGGTGTGTACTTGTAGCATGCAAAATCGAGTTACATGACGTAGGCTTACGATATAATCTGCTTTCAATTTTGCTGCCCTCCACATACAAATCGACATCCAGAAATTCCATGTGTACCGGACTGAATTGATATGTGAATTTGATGTTAATATTCTTATTGTTCAAGTATCTACAAAACTCCTTTAGATTCTCCACACTGCAAATCATGAAACAATCATCTATGTATCATCTATGTATCGTCCCCAATATAAAATATATGGCTGCCATTTGGCTGCTCCAACCCTCCACACCCATTTCTGTTCGAACCAACCCATAAAGAGGTTTGCATATGAAGGGGAAAATCTTGATCCCATTGCTACTCCCTGTTTTTGCCTGAACCAATCATTGTTAAATAGAAAGTAGTTATGATTTAGAATCACATCTATCATATCAAGTAATATTTCCGTATGTTCCAACAAACTGGCCGCCGATCTAGTATGTAGAAAGTGCCGTAATGCATGCATGCCAAATTCATGTTTTATACTAGTATACAGTGCCACCACATCCAATGTTACCATCAACATATCTGGTTCCCATTGTATATCACTCAATAGACTCAAGATGTGTTTTGTATCCCTAATATATGACGGGAGATTAGTTGCCAAAGGCTATAAGAATATGTCTACAAACAATGATATTTTTTCAGTGGGCCCTCCTATTCCGGACACTATCGGTCTCCCCGAGGGGAAGGGGGATTTTTTATGTACCTTGGGGAGGGTGGATAGACAAGGGAATCTTGGCCGATCCGCCATTAAGTACATGTATTCATCATCATTTAATAGGCGTTGCTCATGCCATTGTCTTAATCGGTTGTTGATCTTACTAATCAATTGGCTCATGGGATTAAATCCCATCTTCTCATAACAATTAGCATCATCCAATTGCATGTAACCTTCTTTGTCATAATCAGTACGATTCATCACCACAATATTTCCTCCTTTATATTGCTTAGTGATGAACTGCTAACTGTGAAATTTGCAAACTGGAGGAAAGTCTACATGCTGACATCCATCCATGATGAAAGTACTTGTCATGTTGCTGAAGTGCCCGAACCTGTGTGCATTTTAGACTACAATAAGTACATGGCTTCAGGTTCCTACCTGTTAGCAGGGGTGAAATGGGTGCAACGATAATACACCTTCTCCCAAATAACCAAACCCGCTCCAAATAAGAGGAGTTGGCCTGGCTTCTGAGGATGAAGGGATGAACACCAGGTTGCCACTTGTTACTTCGGACTCATCTGGCACTTACTTGCATCTATAAAAAATACAGACCATTAGTAGTGTCACCTATATTCTCATGGAGGACGTAAGATGTATATGTATATCATTAATTTACCTAAATCCCTTCTCCCGTTGTTCGGTATGTGGAAATGATGTGCAGGATATGGTCCCTGACTCTAGAAGGGAAACTCATAAGGTAAGTGCATTGACTGGTAGGATGCAAATAATTAATGTATGTAGAGAGGTGACTTCACATACCTAATATACTCAGCAGGAAAGAACCAACCAATTTACAGAAATCCAAAGAGTGCTTCCACTATAGTATGAATTAGAGTCCACAAAGTTCTGGGAAACCATAAACTTGGTTTGATGTACATTAGATTTACATTGTCCATCGTTTATACTTCACTAGGAGTATTACTTCATACCCTTGTATAACACTGATAAGAACAAGTTCTCACAGCTCCATAACACAGGTTATTTTGAATAAACCATGCATAAAAACCCTATTTGCTCTATAGAGTTCATACGTTATAGACTCAACAGAGTTCCATATAAGTTAATTACGTTAGTTCAAAACATAGAAAGTGACTGGTGGACTCCATGAAATATGAATCAGTTCAATAGTCTTTGTACATGCCAATATGATGAACAACACCATCTCATATATTACCAAAGTTAAAATATGGCACCGTAGATGCGTTACCCATAGAAGAGAATAGAGTGTTGGAAAATTCCCCAAAGTTCAACCGAGGGCACCACAGGCATGTTACCAAAGAAGAATACTGAGGCTTCACATAACAACTACTGCAGCCTGGAGGAGCCCGGTGTGAAGACTGTAGGAAAAGCACACAATGTGAGCCACTAACACAAGGATCCAAAAGGAACTGGACGTGGACCACTGAGTTTGTCAAGAAAGTGCAGGGCGCAAACTCAGATGAAAAGCAGTCATCTGTGGTGCAGCGCATAACCTTGAAGGCTACAGGCTCCACCTCCTTGAAAGGCCTGCTCCTCGGGAACGCCACTGGCACCTGGGAGGTGAAGATAGAGTAGATCAGACGTTTGAACCCTACACTGCTGTTCGTAAGGCTTACATTTGGTATGAGAATTTGGCTATCCATTTAGCAAACTTTAATGCTTTTGATGTGTTCAAGGATTCTTCTCTGGGATCAAAGATGACTTTTGTTCAGTTTCAGGAGTCTGTGATAGGCAGCCTTGTTGGACTGAAACAGGCAAGTGTTCCTAGAGTTGGAGTGGCGGAGGACATGGCTAGACTGAACGATCACCACTTTGCTGATCACATTCCTCCCATGCCCAAAAAAACACAATCCCCGTAAGAGATGTAGAGTTTGTATGCAAAGAGGAATGCGAAGTAAGTCAAATGCACTGCCCTGATTGTCCTTCTAAACCTGGGCTGTGTGTGCCGGCTTGTTTTCGAATGTACAACATACAAAAATTTTTTGGGAGCACCCGTTAACGTTGCCTGGTCTGTTATCATTTTATATTTTTTGTTCAGTTTCACTGTCGGCATTAGTGTGATGTATTTAGTTAGAGCTCTTGTGTTTGTAGTTTTGTATTTACTTAAAATTGGTTTGTGCTTTCTTTTTTGTTAAAAAAAAATGTGACAGCGGTGTGGGTAGACTGACGCTTGGCTGGTGGTGTGTATGGACTGGCGCTTGGCTGGCAGTGTGCATGGGCTGGCACCTCGATGGTGGTGTGTGAGCTGGCGCTTGGCTGGTGGTATGCGTGGACTGGCACCTGGCTGGCAGTGTGCGTGGGCTGGCGGTTGGCTAATGGTGTGTGTGAGCTGGTGCTTGGCTGGCAGTGTGTGAGTAATGACTTGCTGCTGGTCTTTACACACACTACTCGCCAAATGCCAGTCCACGTACTCCGCCAGCTGGTGTGATTGCTATGTCAGGCATGTGGGTGTATGAAAGTGATGGGCCCTTGAATGGCGTTGTCTGCTGATGTGAGTGTTGTAATGTGCTGGGACCGCAGCTGGCGGCACGCATAGTTTTGTGTGTGTCAAGTATGAAAGGTGTGTGAATGGACTGTAAAGCGGTTGGTGCCTTGACAAGGCTTTACAGCTCACAAGCTGTGAGTCGCTGGTTCAGTTTTTTGACCTTTCGATTATTAACAGTGCATTTCATTTTTGCGAAATCTCTTTTTAATAACATTTTCTATATTGAACCATCACTCACTCTCATGCCAAATCCAACCAGTATGTATGTGTACCAGTAAGGAGAGTGAGAAGAGAGAGCTTGTTCACCTTCCCGAATTACTATCAACAACCACAAGAAGCCAGCATACTACCAAGTTTCTTACTTCTGTGATGTCCCAAACACTCAAATTATGAAAAGCACTGTTTTTAACCTTTATCCAAGGTTACCACGATTAATACCACGCCATATTGGTGGGTAACCATAAGGCAATTTCATTGTGCTTCTCCTCTCAGTTGGGAATGCAACTCCTGAAAAAAAAACGCTCCGCTGTAATCAGGCATCAAAGCACACCCCAGTGATGAAGCATGACACCAGCTAGGTTGGTTGATGATGGGTCTTTTTACCAAAACCTAAGAGTGTTTGAGACATCTCAGAAGTAAGAGACTTGGTAGCGTGCTCGGTTCTTGTCTAGGGAAAATCTACCAACTCTAGATATGTTCGAAAACTAGACACCCAGGGGAGTACAGGGTGGTATGCTTATCATGGATCCCAACACGTTTTCTTACCCACAATGCCCTACAAACCTCAAAATGTGACTAAACACAAACATTTTCCTTGCATTTCTGTGACATGTTGCTCCAGAAACAGAAATAAACCAGCCAGTGTCCCCCTTGGTCACCCAATAAAAATGATACCTCACTTGTGTGGGTGCCCAAAGCCTAAAAATGTATTTAAAAAAACTACACTTATGAACACACTTTGGTACCCCCTCAATCTCTACATGTTTTTGGCCCTTCCCTGTCGCAGGCACATGGTCCACCACTATAAGTGAGGTATCATTATTATTGGGAGACTGAGGAGAATGCTGAGTGATAGGAAGATTTCAGAACTTTGTATCACAGCTAGGCACACTGCAAAAAATGAATCAATTTTCAGTGGAAAAAAATGTAATGTGTCCATGTTGCATTTTGGGGCGTTTCCTGTCGCGGACACTAGGCCTACCCATACATATGAGGTACCATTTTTATCAGGAGACTTGGGGGAATACACAGTATCAGGACAAGTGTTATTACCATTTGTCTTTCTCACACTTGTGCCTACCAAATGTAAGACTGTGTGTAAGAAAGAAGTAATTTTAAGAAATGACCTGAAATTCACATGCTAATATGGGTACCCCCAAATTCAGAGATTTGCAAATAACCACTGCTTCTAAACTCCATATCTTGTGCCCATCTTGGAAATATGTAGGTTTCCTTGATACTATTTTTCATTCTTGATATTTTATCAAATGAATTGTTGTATGCCCAGTACACAATGAAAAACCATTGCAAGGTGCAGCTCGGTTATTGGCTTGGGTAGCTTATTTTTTGGGAGATCCCAGAAGCCCTGTAACTCTCTGCAACCAGAAGGGTCCAGCAGGTGTAACTGAATTTTGCTTTCGAAAGTCTGCCATACTTAGAAAAAGTTACAGATAAAAAACTTAGACACAAATGGGTGTTTTTTACAACTCAATTTCAATTTTTTTTTTTTATTCAAGTGTTACATCTGTAGGAAAACCTTGAAGGATATACACAAATGACCCCTTGTGGAATTTAGAATTTTTCTATTTTTCAGAAATGTATAGCATTCCGGAATTGACTATTGGTTTCACAGCCATTTCTGTCACTAACTGGAAGGAGGTTGAAAGCATAAAAATAGGAAAAATGTTGTATGTCCCAGTAAAATGCCAAAACTGTGTTGAAAACTTTGGTTTTCTGATTCTAGTCTACCTGTTACCAAAAGCTGGGAAGATGGTGATTTTAGCACTGCAAACCCTTTGTTGATGCCATTTGCAGGGGAAAAACACGATGCTTTCTTCTGCAGCACTTTTTTCCATTATCCCCAAATAAAAAACATTTAGCTGTATTTTGGCTAATTTCTTGACCCCCTTGAAGCGAATCCACAAACCCTCAGGACCTGTAGAATCCCCAGGATGTTGAGAAAGAAGGACACAAATTTGGCATGGATAGCTTATGTGGACAAACAGTTATGGGGGCCGAAGCGCGAACTATCTCAACTAGCCAAAAAAAAAGGCTTAGCACAGGAGGGAGGATAGGTTTAGCAGCGAAGGGATTAACACATTAATCGCCAGAGAAGGTATACGGGTGCTTGGACAGACGTGTAGGTTTCTGGTAATCAAGATTCTTATACAAAGAGCCAGGTCTTCAGCTTCTTGCGGAGCTCAATAAGTGAGGAGGAGGCTCTGATGTGTTGAGGGAGGTTGTTCCATGTCTTAGATGCGATATAGAAGAATCATTGACCTCCAGTTTTGCTTTTGTGGATGCGGGGAATGTGTGCAAGTATGGCAGAATGTAGATATCTGGTGGGTTGGTGAAAGTGCATGCAGCTGTTCAGGTATTCTGGTCCTGTGTTGTGAAGGGCTAATGTATGTGTGCAGGAGGCATTTGAATTGGCTACACTTGTGAATGGGGAGCCAGTGAA
Organism: Pleurodeles waltl; assembly: GCF_031143425.1. Lineage (NCBI taxonomy): Eukaryota > Metazoa > Chordata > Amphibia > Caudata > Salamandridae > Pleurodeles > Pleurodeles waltl. The sequence goes on along the minus strand of NC_090440.1, from coordinate 1,643,209,249 downwards.
GCTTTCTGAGATGCGGTGTGATGGTTTTTGCAGCATGCGCAGCATGTAGAAACAGGAGGTGTCCACTGCGTCGACTTGAGCATGTTGAGCTAGTCGTCTAGGATGATCTGTAGATTTCTTGCATGGTCTGTGGCCGCTCCAACAGCCACCAGATGGAGTCCTACGGGGAGGTCTTGTTGCTGAAGACCAGTACTTCCATCTTGTTGAAGTTGAGCTGCAGAGAGTTGGTTCGCATCCAGTCTGCTACCCTGGACATGCAGTTGGTGAAGTTGGTTCTGGAAGTGGTTGTTTTGTCTGTCAGAGAGAGGATGAGTTGGGGGTTATCAGCACAAGAGATGACAGTGATATCTTGTGATCGGATGATGTTGGCGAGTGGCTTCATATATATGTAGAAATGGGTAAGGGTAGGGGCATTTCCTGTGGGAGTCTGAATATCAATTTCTTGGTCTCTAATCTGAACGGTAGCAGCCCGACCCTTTTGGATCTTACCATGAGAAAGAAGCAGATCAGTTTGAGAGCGGATCCTTGTATACCAATCGCATTGAGTCTTCTGATGAGGGGGTTATGGGAGACAGTGTTGAAGGCTGCAGAGAGGTTGAGCAGGATGGGGGACTCTGTTTCTTCTCAGTCCAGGATGATTTGAATGTAATCAGTAGCCGCAATGAATACTGTTTCGGTGCTGTCATTCTTTCTGAATCCTGATTGAGTGTTGTCTAGGTTGATGGCCTTCTCAATCACTTCGGCTGAATAGGAATGCAGGGAGATGGGTCAGAGGTTCCTCAGTTGATTTGGGTCCACTGTGGTCTTTTTGAAGAGGGAGTTGATTTATGGAAGTTTCCATTCATTCAGGAAAGTGCGGACGTGATGGAGGTGTTAATGATGTGGATCAGGATGGTGCTGATTAGAGATGTTCCCAGGTTGTAGATGTGGTGGTGATTTAGGCCTGTAGGAGCCCTTAAGTGGATGGTCTACATGATTGCTGCTGTTTCAGTTCTGGTGAGGGTTGTCCATTCTTTCAGATAGCCCTCTTTGCTGTGGAAGAAGTTGGATAGGTTCTCACAGAGTTGCTGGGAGGCAGTGATGTTGGTAACAGGGGCTGAGGGCGAAGTGGAATCCTTAATGTTCGAGAAGATCTCCTTGCAGCATTGGAGCTTCCTATATTCTGGTCCACTAGTGTTTTTTTCTTGGTGTCTCTTATTTGTACCCCACTGCCCTCAATGAGGGCACGCTTGTTGTGCCCATCCAGGTCAGAGGACAGGTCCAGAACCTCACAAAGTAGGTACAAGCCTAGGCCAGGATTATAAGGCTTACAAGCCTGTTTGGGGAGGAACAAGGAAGGGGACAAAAAGATAATTAGCTTTAAAAACCATTGGCTATGTCCTTGATCAATAACACCAGATAATTTGCCTTTGTTTCAGCTCTGGGTTCAGACATTTAGGGCCAGATGTAAAAAGGGTTTTGCGACTTGCAAACGGCGAAAAACGCCATTTGCGAGGCGCAAAACCCTCTCCGGTATGCAGAAATGCATTTTGCGAGTCGGACTTCCGACTCGCAAATAGGAAGGGGTGTTCCCTTCCTATTTGCGACTCGCAATGCTATGCAATTTCATTTGCGACCGCAAAAGCGGTCGCAAATGAAATCGCAGTTACCATCCACTTGAAGTGGATAGTAACCCAGTCGCAAACGGGAAGGGGTCCCCATGGGACCCCTTCCCCTTTGTGAATGGAAACAATAATAATTTTTCAGAGCAGGTACTGGTCCTATGGACCACTGCCTGCTCTGAAAAATACCGAAACAAAAGGTTTCGTTTTTTTTTCGAAGTGCAGCTCGTTTTCCTTTAAGGAAAACGGGCTGCAGATAGAAAAAAAAAAACTGCTTTATTAAAAAGCAGTCACGGACATGGTGGTCTGCTGTCTCCAGAAGGCCACCATCCCCGTGAGTGCCCATGCTCGCAATGGGGTCGCAAACTGCGACCCACCGCATTAATATTAATGAGGTGGGTCTTTGCGACCCCATTGCGAGTTGCAGAAGGTGTCTGAGACATCTTTCTGCATAGCAAATTGCGACTTGCAATTTGCGAGTCGAACGGACTCGCAAATTGCAAGTCGCAATTTGCTTTTTTGCTACATCTGGCCCTTATATCCCTCCTGCTAATACTATGTGAAACTATGCAATCTTGGTTAAGGTTATAGTAAGATATTAAACTAAATTAATCCTTCAGTTTTTTTGTGGTTATTTATTGCTTTAATTGGTGGCATATAAAGCCCCATCATCATCATAAGCTTTAATGTTAATTAACTGTTCAGCCAGGACATTTAATTAGGAAATAGGGGCGCTGGGTCGTCATGAAAAATGTACATGTGTATCACATACAGGCTTGGAGATAGAGGGCGTCGTCGTTGTGTGTCTAACAGAATCTGTATCGAAGCTGACAATGTCCCATTAATTAAAATGAATGCCCGCAGAGCCGAATATATTGTTTGTTTCTAGCTGACGAAAGTGGAACTAGTATTTTTTGTTCAGATAGCGACCGTTGCAAACCGTCTCCATACCTTATTGAGAGTCTTTCGTTCATCAAAAGGGTTCTATATAGATGGTCCCTTCAAGTTATAGGCCCCGGTTGATCAGGCACAGAACCATATTTGAGTGGGAAGTGGTATATCTGCAACATGTCCATGCTGCTGAAACATATGTCTCTAACACAGTAGCTTGTCGCAGAGTCAAAATCTTCGAGAAAATCTCATGATCCATGTTTAATAGTGCTATTAGTCAATAAAGATGACTATCGTGGATATTTCTGTTTCATGAAAATGTAAATATTATTACATTTCACCCAGGTTTCAGGCACCTGGGCGGTAGTCATAACTTCTTTCTTCACATTTACAAAATGAAGAGTTATATTTACTGCCAATACCTTGTATATTGCTAAATTACTAATTATGATGTGCTCCAGGTAAATATCAGGACTTCATGATTATGGGATGGTAAGCACCAAAATCTTCATGTTATGCCCCATTTTCATTGAAAAACTCATTATTGCTTTATTTATCTCATCCAATATATAACAATCCGCAAAGTATTGTTATTTATGGGAGTTATTTATTGGAAAACATTAATGATGCACCAAGGACCAGGGCTCATAATCAACGGAATAGTAATATCCTGTCATCTAATATTCACCACATCAAGAAGTGACTAAAAACAGTGAACCTATTAGCCAGTGTGTAGTAGTTTGTAAAGTAGGCATGTTCTAAACAGTTCATAGGAATGTTATATTTATCCACGTTTGTTTCATTTCCTTTTGTTTTATTTCCTCGTGCGTGCGTCTGTGCACGAGAGCATTCCTTTGTATTCTATTTGGAATGCATTGTTTGATTTACGAGTCAGTTGCTTCTCGATGCTTGCTCCTGTCAACCAGCCTCTCCGTTGCTGGGAACTTTACTAAGAATAAACACCTTTTTCCACCTTGCTTTTGGAACATCATTACAACATTTTGGCGACGAGCGAGCGTTCCCAGCAGTGCCAGTCACATCGGAGAAAAATTACAAGTTGATTGAAATCATTTTTTCACTACAACTACGGAACTTTGGCTTCAGTCGGTAGGAAATGGATGTTTGTTATCTTCAACTATCTCCCTGATTTATTGACTTGCTCAGCCTGGGTCAGCAATTAAGGCTGTTCTCCGCTTGTAGCTTTCCTTCTAAGCTACTGTTTACATTTCAAATTCGGAGCCCTGGCAGCACCTATTTAACAGCCAGTCTTCAGCTGGAACTTAACTTATGTGACCCCATTTTGTTTTTTTTTTCATTCGTTTTACTCAAGATGTCAGCAACCTAATTTCATTATTAATCTGTCAAAAACTGAGTACCAGCTCCTATTTTTTTTTGTTTTGTTTCTGATTTGATTATTTAAATATATATATATATATATATATTTATATACATTTATTTGTATTTAACAATGCAACAGTGTTGTAATCCACCTCCGCCACTACAACAAAATCCAGGGGATGTACCCATGAAGTGGAGCAAATGGCATGTTTTTTTAAATAATTTTATGATTGCCATTGATGGAAATTCGTTTTCTGCGACTAGAAAAAAAGGGCTTCTATTAAATGTTATTGGCACAGAAGCACAGGAAATATTTGATCATTTACCTCCACATAAACCACCTGAAGGAACTGATATAAATGATTATGATGTTTTTTCTGAAGCTTTGGACAGATTACAATTACATTTCACAGTTGAACCAAATGTAGTTACAGAACGTTTTAACTTTTATTCACGGCACCAATTTTCCACAGAACCTGTTGAAGGATATGTGGCTGCTCTTTGCATTTTGGCTTCAACTTGTGATTTTGGTGTCATTACTGATCAATATATTCGGGATCAAGTTATTATGCACTGTTATAACAAAAAAATTCAAGAACAACTTCTGAGACACAAAAATCCATCACTCAAAGAAGTAATAGAAGTTGTTAAAGGTATTGAAAGGTCAATACGATTGTGTAAGACATTAAATGATGACAAAGATAATCATCTTGAAGTAGCTGCCATACGCAATGTCAACAAAAATAAGTACAGCAAAGGGTACAACAAAAATAATCTAAACAAATTAAAATGTATGCGATGTGGATCAAATTTGCATACCAACAAATCAACCTGTCCTGCCTTATTTAAAGAGTGTTTCAAATGTGGTAAAACTGGACATTTTTCGACAGTTTGCAGATCTCAAAGGAATGTTAATTCGATTGTTGGAAAACAATTAGAGACTGAACATTGTATCCAAGATGTTGAAAGCGTAGTCTTGATGATTACAGAAGATAAGTCTAAGCAACATAATATTTTTAACACTGATATTGACAACCAGATATATCTTCCTCCAAAGTGCGAAGTTATCATTGATGGATTCTCAACTATAATGCTAGTGGATTCTGGATCACCTTTTTCTATCATATCTGAGGCATTTTTCAACAAAAACTGGTCTGGACGGAAGTTGGAGAGCAATGACATTAAGGCTTATGGTTACAGTCAGACAATAATTAATATTTTAGGTTACTTTGTAGCTTCTATTTCTTGTCATGATCACAATATTTTAGGCAAAATTTATGTAGTTGACAAAGGACAGCATGTTTTGGGATGGAGACATCAAGGTAATCTTGGAATGGTTTTGGATCCATCTGCTGATGTTCCGGTGTATTGCATGACCATACAGCAAGGTATTGAAGTGATTATTTCAGAGTACAAAAATGTCTTTAGAAAAGAATTGGGTACTGTTAAAGGATTCACACATAACATTAAACTGAAAGTGGGAGCATTACCAGTCAGACACAAGTTGAGAGATGTTCCACTTAGTGTCAGGAAAGAACTTAGTATTTTGCTTGATCAATTACTTAAGGATGGTGTCATTGAACCAGTAGACTCCTCTGAATGGGTTTCTCCCATAGTTTTAGTTTAAAAAAAGAGTGGGTCTTTGAGATTATGTGCAGATTTGAGATCATTAAATAAACAAATTATTGTTGATTGCCATCCCCTACCAAAGATTCAAGAACTTTTTGCACTTTTGGGTGGAGCAAAATTCTTTACATCTCTTGATCTCAAATCAGCATATCATCAGATTACTCTTGATGAGGAATGCAGACATTTAACTACATTTATAACTCCAGAAGGGGCTTTCAGATATACCCGCATGCCGTTTGGGTTGGCATGCGCTGCATCCGTATTCCAAAAGCTTATGCATAGGCTATTTACAAACATGGATGGAGTTATGGCTTTTCAAGACGACATCCTAATTTTTGCTGATACCATTGATTCTCATAATACGAGATTGTCAAAAGTACTGTCAGTTTTACAAGAAAAAGGGATGACACTACAAATGGAAAAATGTAAATTTTTAACCCAGGAGGTAGAGTATTTAGGACACACCATATCTTCGAAGGGTATAGCTCCTAAAGCTTGTTTGTTACAAGCTATAAAAGAGATGGGCATACCCTCTGATAAAGATCAATTAAGATCTTACCTGGGCTTGTGTGAATTTTACTCTAGGTTTGTGTTTCATTTTTCCCAAATAGCGTTACCTTTAAGAAATTTACTTAAGAAAGGAGTAAAATTTACATGGTTGAGTGAACATCAGGAGGCGTATGATAATCTTAAAAAAAGCATTATTGAGGCGGCACCATTGTCTCAGTTCAATCAAAATTTATGTTGTGCTGTTTACGTTGATGCCAGCTCTGAAGGGTTAGGGGCAATACTTACTCAGAAAAATCATGTCACAGAAAATACTGTGGCTTTCGCTTCAAGACCTCTTTCAGTTTTGGAATCTAAGTATTCAACTATTGAGAGAGAAGCTTTAGCATGCACATGGGCAGTGGAACATTTTAAAACTTATTTATGGGGCAGAGAATTTACCATTAAAACAGATCACAAACCCTTATTAGCATTGCTAAACAGTAACGGTACTGGTAGAGCATCTTCTCGTCTAGTCAGGATTTTATCAAAAATATATGAGTATAATTTCAAAGCAGTACATATACAAGGAATTCTCAATTGTGTGGCTGACTGTCTATCCAGATTACCTGACAATTCTGTTAAATTGTTTCCTGAGACATTAGAAGAATGTGTGGTTGCTACTATAGATGATATTTTACCCCTATGTAAGGATGAGTTTTCCAAGGTTGCCTGGTGTAAGAGTTGTAGTGAGGATGAAGATTTACAAAACATTCAAAAATTTTGTAACACAGAATGGCCTCGTGAAAGGGTGTTGTCACCATCTATGCAGATATGTTGGAAGGTCAGAAATTCAATTTCAGTATCAGGGGATTTAATCTTTAAAGATGATTGTGTGATTCCCCCTAAGGCGCTTCGCCCCAATATTATTAAGTTAGCTCACGCAGGACACTTAGGGGAAACCTTAACTAAAAATAAAATAAGAGAAATGTTTTGGTGGCCTTATATGGATAGGCAAATTTCAGGATTTGTCAAACAATGTGTTATTTGCTCTAATTCTGATAAAACTCTTGTCACCAGTAAATGTGTACCTGTTAAATCTGAGTTTCCATCAAGACCTTGGAACAAAGTAGCATTGGATATTTTGGGACCATATGATAATCTAGCTAGGTGCAAGATGTATATCATTGTACTTATTGATTACTTTTCTAAATGGGCAGAGGTCAAATGGATTGTCCAACCCACCACTGACTGTGTTATAAGATTTTTAAAAGAATGTTTTTTTAAGGAGGGGTTACCATCTAGCATTGTCACCGACAATGGTAAACAGTTCACATCCTTTAAGTTTCAGGAATTCATGAAAGTCAATAATATTTTGCATTTAAAAACTTCGCTTTATGCTCCAAATATGAATGGCCTTGTGGAAAGATTTAATAGGGTTATTGTGGAGGCTGTACAATCGGCCATAATCAATAGGTTTAATGTCAAAGAATTTGTTGAAGAAAAGATTTGGGCATATCATTCGTCCCCCAATTTGACAACTGGGTTTTCACCATTTTCCATGCTCAAAGGGCGTGTTCCACGCACCACTTTATCCCCTTCTTGGTTGAGAAAAGAATTGCCCATTATTGACCTTAGAAAAATGTATTTTGAGGCTAAAAGAAAAGTTGACAAGAAAAATAAGGGAGAATTAGACAAAAATAATATTGATAATACTAAGGTGAAAATTGGGGATTTTGTCGGGATCAAACTTCCTTATCGAGTGAGAAAGGGTGAGTCAAAGTTTTCAAAAGCATTCAAGGTTGTATGTGTGGGAAAAACCTCAGTCAAGTTGAATAATGATTCATGGTGGAGTCTAAGCAGAGTTGCTAAAGTCACTAATAGTACTGAAAAACATGATCCTAATTCATATATGGATTTGTCCTCAGGGGTGATGAAGAACATTTGTATGGATAAATCGCAATACTTTTCTCTTTCAGATTTTGAACGTGACAGTAACACAGAAAGATCTCAGTTGACACCTGGTATTGTGGGTAATGAGGAGACTCCTATTGCTTGCAATGAGGACTTTGAGATTATTGATTCCACTTTTGTGCCTATTGTGCCAAATGTCAATCAGCAGGATAATGTACAAGTCAAAGATTATGTCCATGAAAGAGTCAACAATGATAGTGTAGATCTTCCTAAAAGAGTATCTGTACTACCCAAAAAATATGCTGATTTTGTTTTGTGCTAAGTTATTTATTTATTTATTATTTTTATTATAATATTGAAGAGAGGAGATATGTAGTAGTTTGTAAAGTAGGCATGTTCTAAACAGTTCATAGGAATGTTATATTTATCCACGTTTGTTTTATTTCCTTTTGTTTTATTTCCTCGTGCGTGCGTCTGTGCACGAGAGCATTCCTTTGTATTCTATTTGGAATGCATTGTTTGATTTACGAGTCAGTTGCTTCTCGATGCTTGCTCCTGTCAACCAGCCTCTCCGTTGCTGGGAACTTTACTAAGAATAAACACCTTTTTCCACCTTGCTTTTGGAACATCATTACACAGTGTTGCGAGCTACTGACCAAGATTCTATCTGTAGTCAATACGAAACCTACCTCAAGAAACTAATTCGGATACATTTTATTAGTCGAACCATTTATGACGATTTTTTCCAAGAATGGACTTCGCCAGGTTGACGAGTCTAACCTGGTAAAAGCACTTCTTGGTTAAGAAAAAACAATCTACAGGTAGGGATTTCGGTCCCATTTTCACGGAGGGTTCGAGGTCCCTCCTTGTCCCTTAACATTTTCTGCTTCCTTGTTTTTTTTTTTTTTTTTTTTAAAGAATCTCTTTTTTAAGGGAGCTGAGGATTGTTCCCCCTCTTCTTCGTTATAGTATTTCCCCACAATTAAGTTTTGTTGGCCTGATTTCGTCAGACTGACGTTCTTCATTTTGTATATTCGTCACAATGACGGAATCCCAGCAACCAAACTAAGAAGTGGCGCGTAGACAACATCTAGCAGCCAGTGCTGTACAGTATTCTCCAACTAGCCAATGCAATACATTTTTTTCCACGCTATGGGCTCACGGTTTTCATTGATTATCCCAGTCAGTGTTATGTGTACCAGCAACATCAGCCGGATCAATTTAGTGGCCAAATATGCGCTCAATGGCCCATTAAGCCACTTCTGTGCCGTATGCACCCATAACTTAATGTTGTACATTACGGACCCTATTAACTAGCAAGTTTCAGTTTTCACGCCATCAGCCAGTGCTCTCCCTCTCACTCTGTCCTATCTTGGCATCTCTACTCACTCTCCTCTCGTCCCCCCCATCTCTGTATCACATTCCTTTCCATTCTCTCCTTCTCCTCCCTCTCTGTCTTGCTCTGCTTTCTCCTCTCTGTCTCTCCATCTCCTTTTTTTCCATTTCTCTCTATTTGCATCTACCCTTTTCCTTCTCCCCTTTGGCCTCGTACTCCACCTCTCTCCGTTTCGTTGTCTCCAGGGGCAGAATAGAAACAGGCCTCGACTAAAAAAAATCTTCGGCTGTGGAATGGTTATTCATTACTTGATTCTGAGAACTCCTTGAGGAAACAAGCCTTATAAAAGACAATATGCCGGATTTTTATGTGATAATGTATACAAACACAGACATGCATATATATATGGGTCACAACATTAAAGCCTGTACTTTTGGTTTGACAATGTATTTTTTTGTTGTTGAAAGATTGCTCTCTAGGAGGACCAGCGGAAACAATAACCATTAATAACCAGTTATGCTTCGCATATGGAGCTGGAATTTTACGTCACAGCACTTCATTATATGTCGAAAAGCCTATTCGTGTTTGGGCTCACTTCTTTGTCTGTGGATGTGTTACTGTGTCAGTAATATTATGTCAGGACCGGAGGCTCAGATTATGCTATCTCTTTCTTTACTGACTCAAACAGCAGCCAATGAAATAACAATAAACAAAAAACTACACATCCCATGATGCTCTAAACCCAGCATCACATGCCCCAATCACCGATCGTGACCTTAGTCCATATTAACTATAACCTTCAACGTCATATCCTCTTTCTTTGCTGCTTCGCAGCAGATAAGTGCCTTTTACTTTTTCTCTTATGACTATTTGTGATTGTGAATAGATTTATTGCTGGTACTCGTTTAGTTTTGCCTTTTATCGGCGTCTTGCCGACCGATTTTGCCATTATTTATTTATTTGCCGTGGAGCGGGAGCGGGGACACTGTACGCGCTTTGCGCGTAGTCTGTCTTCTCTGCCAGCACGTTGTCGGACGCACGCGCCTTTTACGAGCCGGTCTCTTTCCCCAAACTGATTTGTGGAGATCGGTTCGTAGATTGGAGCGCGTTCAGACAGGTTTTTGGTGCCGGAGTGGCAGTCTCCAAAGTGTCGTCCTGACGCCCAATTTTATTATAATCTGGGTTGTAAAATATAAATCAGGCAGTGCGTAGAGTGACAAACAGGTGGCTCCCTCCACATATTATCGAAGGCTTTCTCCCTCATTATTTCATTTTGTGCCTGTTAGGGGTTCTTTCACTCCCCCTTTTTATCTTGGTCTGAGTGCATATTTATTTTAATTTTTGAATATTATGGCTCAATGAAGTGACCAAGATGCAGGATATTATCCTGATGATACAGATAGCCAGTTGGAGGTTAATCTAGTGGAAACGCTTGACACTAGAGTTCAGCAGTCAGTGAATGATGCCTTGGTGAGAGCTTTAGGACCGTTTTCGGGGCAATTATTAGAATACGCACACTCTCAAGGCTGGATGTCTGATAAAACATCAACTGTCCCTGATGGGACTAATCCTAAGGTATCAGCTAAATCTAAGGCTAAAACAAAGAATGTTGTAAATGATGATACCTCTGAGGATCTACATGCAGATGTGTTTGAAAAACTACGCAACAAACGAATAGCTGAACATAACTATAGCACTATGGCTAATTCCTCTTCTTCAGATAGGGACTCTTCAGATCAGGATTCAGACGAATTAAATTCTCCAGCACCTAGCAAGAGAGAGAAAAAACAGTCCAACTCCCCTCAACTGTTAGACTTCGATCCTTCAGGGATCATGTATCCTAGGTCGTCTAATTGGCTTCCGTCTTCGGAAGTTGCGCAATGTGTCCATGCTAACTTAAGAAGAAGTTTTGATAAAGAGGTTCGCTCTCGCCTTAGGGCGGAATGCCCTAGACCAGATTTGGAAAACAATGTTGCAGACACACCGGAAATTGACCCTACTATGGTTACCTTCCTTAAGAAATTTGCAAAGGATCCTAAAAAAGGTCTGGATAGATCATGGCGTCTGTGCCAGGATAAGCTTCTAGATTTATCAGGCCCATTAACAAAAATTTTAGATTTGGCCGTGGTTTCTAAGGAATCGGGCCTCCCTGTTGACACGGATGTCTTGATGGGCTGGGCTCAGAGAGCCGTGTGTCAGCTAGGTAATGCCAACTGTGCGCTTTCAGCTGAGCGCAGGAAGTCCATACTTATGTGTATGGTTCTTAAACTAGTGGACTTAGCTTCTTCAGAAGCGGGACCAGCGGCAGAGGGGCTGCTCTTTGGCTCGTCCTTCATTAAAGAGTTGGCGAAATTCTGTTCCACTTTTTCCACAATTGTCCCTTAAAAATTATTTAAGAGAGGCCTTTTTGTCAGGGCCAGGCGTTATGGCGGACAAATGCCCGGCCTGGGATCTTTTGATAGTCCCAGAACTACTACCCTAGAGGAAGAGGTAATTGGTACGGAGACCAATCCGAAGCCACTTTCTATCCCACTCGACCCAGAGGAGGTAGACCCAGGTTCCGCAGAGGACATCGCAGAGGTCAGCAAGGAGCAATACAAGAATCAGCCTACACTGGTACAAATTATTCACCATTCTCAGGTTGTTCTCGGGGGAAGAGTGGGGTTGTTTTAAGACAACTGGAGAAAAATCTCTGGGGATCGCTAGATTCTTCAGACGGTGTCAGGTTTCCATCTGGAGTTTATCAGTACTCCGATCCAGCTGTCTCTCCCTGTTCAAATGAGTTTTTCCCTTGCAAATCAGATGTTTATAGATACAGAGGTACAAGCATTATTAGACAAAGGAGCAGTAGTTTTCTCTACTCCTCACCCCTCTGGATTTTGCAACCCCATTTTTGTGGTAGACAAGAAAGGAGGGGTTCATCATCTTGTTCTAAATCTAAAAGATTTCAACTCTTGGATTGTGTACAGACACTTCAAGATGGAAGGGATCCACATGTTGAGGGTTATTCTGATAGAAAGGGACTGGATGGTCCGGTTAGACCTAAAAGATGCGTACCTTTCAATCCCAGTATTCCCTCCTCACAGGAGATTTCTCCAATTTCATTGGAACGGACATTGTCTGGAATTCACAGCCTTGCCGTTCGGCCTATCTTCGGCCCCTTGGTGCTTCACAAAACTGTTGAGACCAGTTGTGGAGTGGCTGAGAACCACGGGGGTACGACTAATCATTTATTTGGAGGACATTCTAGTGATGGCTGATTATCCCCAGTCCCTGTTGATGCATTTGAACTGGACAATCAATCTATTACAGAACTTGGGTTTCCTTATCAATGCACAGAAGTCATTGCTGAATCCAACTCAAGTGATTGAGTTTTTGGGATTCAAGATCGATTCAATACAGTCTCAACTGATTTTTCCCTCATTAAAGATCCACAATATCAATAGGGAATTGAGATCAGCTCTATCCAGTCCGACTATTTCTCTAAGGAGCATTGCTCGAATGGTGGATCTATTGGCCTCCTCTATTCAAGCAATATTTCCAGCTCTGTTACACTATCGAGCTCTACAGAGATTGAAGATCAAACACTTAAGACAAGGTCTGAGCTACTCGGCTTTGATTCCTCTAACCACAGAGGTCAAGGAAGAAATTCAGTGGTGGCTTCACCACATGGAGGCTTGGAACGGCAGATCCATATTCGGGTCTCACCCAGAAGTGGTGATAGAAGTTGCGTTGCGGGTCATTAGTGACCGGGGGTCGCTGGTCCATGACGGAGCAAACCCTCCACATCAATTGCTTGGAACTCCTGGCGGGTTCCTTTGCTATAAAGAGCCTGTCTCCCCTCAAAACAGATTGTTGTATTCTGCTGAGGATGGACAACATCTCGGCAGTACATTATGTCAACAAGCTTGGGGGAACGAAATCCAGGGTTCTAGCGGAGATAGCCAAGGAGTTTTGGCATTATTGTCTGAGTCACCGGTTGGTGGTTTTAGCGGAATACTTACCAGGAGCCCAAAACACTATAGCAGACTGGAACTCCAGATATCTGACGGATCCCAGCGACTGGAAACTGTATCTCCTTATCTTCCAGCAGATAGTCCAAGAATGGGGCCCTTGCGAGGTAGATCTATTTGCATCACGCCTCAATGCTCAAGTTCCAAAATTCTTCAGCTGGCGACTGGATCCTCTGGCTCTAGCGACAGATGCCTTTCTACAGATCTGGTCCCCCTATCTGGGTTATGCCTTCCCTCCGGTTCTGTTGATTCCCAGGGTCCTGTCTCAAGTTCGGAGGCAGAAAACAGATCTGGTTTTGGTGACACCATTGTGGAGATCTCAGCCCTGGTTCCCCATTGCTCTTCAATTAGCTTGTGCTCTCCCGCTGCTCATTCCTCCTCGTCAGAATCTTTTATTGAGTCCGGAGGGCCTTCAACATCCACTGATCTTGTCAGGGAATCTGACGTTGATGGCATGGAGGGTTTCCGGACAAGATGGAAAACCCCAGGCCTTTCGCAACAAGCTGCGAACTTTATCAAACAAGCTTGGGCCCCTAGCACCCACAAGAGATATGCATCTGTGTGGCGCAGATGGGTTGGTTGGTGCAATGGAAGGGTTCGCAATCCCTTGGAGTCAAGTATTGATCTGATCCTAAATTTTTTGGCTGTATTAGCATCCTCAGGTCTGGCTTATAGGTCTATTAATAATTTCAGGTCAGCCATCTCCGCAGATCATAAACATATTGATGGTAAACCAGTCGGTGAACATCCCTTAGTTTGCAAGTTACTGAGAGGTATTCGCCTTTCTAATCCACCTCAGACCAGATATTCTGTGTTATGGGATGTGAACATTGTTTTAAAATTTATAGATTCTTGGCCTAGTAACAAGTATTTATCCCGCAAACAGTTTTCAGCAAAGTTAACTATGTTGTTATGCCTCATTTCTTGTAAAAGGGTTTCAGATGTCAAGGCTTTGAATCTGTCTGGTAGAGTTTACTCTCCCAATGGAGTTACTTTCAATATTTCCAGAAGAACTAAAACTAATTGCAGGTCAGTAACTTATCCTCTATATCCTGATAATTCAAAATTGTGTGTGGTACAGTGCTTGAAAGATTATGAAGTGGTCACTGAAGAGTTTAGACAAGCTGCAGAAGGACAATTATTAATTTCTTTGCAGAAGCCATTTAAACCAGTTTCCTCAGCCACTCTCTTGAGATGGATAAGATGGTTAATGATTGAAGCAGGTATAGATACCACACAATTTGGAGCTCATTCTGTTAGAGGGGCTATGACTTCTAAATCCTATGCTTTAGTTTAGGGTCTAAATTAGAAGATATTATGAAAGCGGCCGACTGGTCTTCGGAATGTACTTTTCATACGTTTTATCATAAACCTGTGGTAGATGTTGCCCCTGTTGTTATTAATCAGCTTTGAACTAGCATAATCTGAGCCTCTGGTCCTGACATAGAATATTGTTGTGCCTGTTCCATCCCTGTTATGTATGTGGGCGAAGTCTGAATCTGCATTAGCTGCTTGTGCTGCTGAAGTACTACGGAATCTTTGCAAACAATAATTTTTGATTCCTTGACGACCCGAAGACTGATAAACCTGGTGCTCTTTCACGGTGCTCGGGGTGGGATAACTTCAAGGTCACGCGCTGCGGCGTGGTACCAGCAGGTGTTCAGTGATGTACAGCGTTTCTTGTAGTATCACGGCGAGCAGAGATTAGATAATCTGTGTCAAAATAACGAATGTGCGCCTAATCACTCACCCGGAAGAGCCTTGTTCGCTGACAGGTCACAACAGCGGAAGCAATCTGTCACCTGGCTAACATGTTGATTGTGAAGCCAGTTATGGCGGATTACAATAGAGCTGCATGTTGCTGCTGGAAATAAAATTCAGAGTTTCACAAAAGCATTCAGAAGTGGACACGGTGTTACATCAATGAAGGGTGTCTGTCAAGGATGCCCAACTTCGTTTATGTGGTCATCTGTTGTTTAAATTACTTCATAGCATGGGCGTCGATTTTAATATGTAAAGGTTCGTTGTTTATATTTTTTAATAAATTTATATATTCCTCAGGTTGAGAAAAATAGCGAGTAGAACATCCTGGTTACTTAAGGAGACCCTGAATCAAGTACAATAAAGACATGAAAGGGGTAATTTACTTGCAAATATCATAATCATTATTCGGATTAAAGCTGTGTGTGTCTTGCCTTTGATCAGACGGCTGCCTAAGTACAGTAAAGCAGTCACTGAGATGCCACACAGAATTCTTGCAAACAAGCCTGGAAGGGGAGCCCGGCGTTTGAAAGTGACTGAGCAACAGACAGAGTATTAGGCTCAGACGTCCTGAATAAATGCGTGGCGACTGAATTATTTCCATCGTAAACACGCAGTAGTGTACACCTTTGTTGCATTTCTGTCCTACGTACTTTGTTGCTGCTCATTTGAGTAAAGATGTCCATGCTTCTCGTAGGGTGCACTACGGAGGTACCTACATCATATAACTCCTTCTCCTTGGAGCACTCATCGAACTAACAAAATAAAGCAATGCCCTACATGAGCTGGTGAGTCCTGCTCTTCACTGCAAAGGCTCTTGAATTACAACAATCTTCATCACCCCGCTCCTGCATTCCACGTGCATGTCTGAAGTTCAATATTAGGTTACCAAAGAAATCAATAGCTGTCTGAAATTCTTGAAAAACAATAAAATATATAAGGGTTCAGTAAAAAGAAACCAGAGTTTGCAATGTCGGACTGTACTATGGAATGTCTAGGCTAGGAATACTGTAATATACTAATATCATGTACAGAAACTCGAAGGACAAAATATCAAAAAGTGAGTGTATATAGACAAAGTATACATTTATCTTCTTTAAATCCACATCTATGCATCAAGGTACATATATGCGGAGTTAGGTATAGAAAATCTGTACTCACCTTTCAATATTTTGTCCTTTGATGTTGGGTCCATAAACTTTGGTGCCATCGAGAGTCCTACCTCGATGTCCCCGCAAAATGTGGGGACTCTCCACCTCCGGATACGCTCAATCTTTCCATCTCAAAAGTATAATAAGGTTCTTGGTCTGATTGCCCCCACAAAGACTTGAGGTGGGTGCCCTGACCTGGGGTAGGGGGCTCTATGGGGCCCCAGGGCCCCTGTCGTGGCACAGACTGCTATATTATTTATCATTAATCTTCATATACCAAATTCCCAGCTTCAACTCATAGTAGTTATTAAAATCTGAAAGTGTGCTGAGTACAAAGCACAGGCACCTTAACAAGCAGAAGACTGGTAAGCTCACATCCTGATGCAAATGGATATCAGACAGAAGTTTTAAACACTAAAGAAACAATCTATGCACCTGGCCCTCTGGTAGAAATAAAATGAAGGGCAAGCATTGCCACTCTACTCATCTAGAAAATAAGCTATGGTGATTGCATACATGAACAAGACCTGCAGTGAAAGGAATTTCAACAGAATATTTGCTGCAAGTCTTCTAGGCAATATCTAAAGGCCAGATGAAGGCTGAACCAGGGCCTGGCCAAACACCCAAAGAAATTACTAGATTCAGCCACCAATTTATCAACCACTTGCAGGCCCCACTGTTGTTGAACTGGGGCCCTTTCTGCAGAGTCACCCCAGATTTTTGCCTTCCTTTGCTAGATCCATTTTCGGTGGCATTAGGACTCTGTGTACTTTTCCCTGCTAACCAGTGGTAAAAGTGCTTGAGGTCTCCCTCTTAAACATGGAAAACTTGGAATACATTGGATTGGTTTATTTAATATACTTATACATCCCTAGAATATGGAACTATAGATACCCAGGGCCCATCAATAAATACTACTTGTGGGCTGCAGCACGCATTGTGCCACTCGCAGAGTGGCCATGTAAAACATGTCTCAAGCCTTCCACTGCAGCCTGTAGTGAAGTTTTAAGCTGTCTTTTCAACATGGCAGAATACAAATTTTGCCAGGCCTACATCATTCAAGTCACCCTATATGTAGGCCCTGAAGGCTCATAGGGCAGGGTTTAAGTTTTACATGTCCTGATAGGGAAAAACTCCAAAAGTCATTCTTCACTGCAGCAAGGCTAATACTCTCTCCCATAGACTAACACTGAGTTACCTTGTTAAACTTAATAAGTGATACCTTCAGTTTTTGAGCCAATAGAGAAATGCTTCTTCCACTCAATTTAATTGTAATTTGAAATAATTTTAAAGACCAGATTTTAAACACAATTCTGAAAATGGCACTTTCTCCTATTACAAAGTTGTCAGTTTCCCGCCTAAACCAAATGTGCCTTTGTGTCAGAGTCCAGGTTACATGACTGTAAATGGCTCTCCTGTTGTGCGTTTTCTGTTCCTTTCAGACATGGGAACAAAAGGGGCCTAGGTGTGGAGGGAGTGGGTCTTCCTGACAGGGTGGCTGGGAAGAAGTTGTGCCTTGCCCTGGTTACACTTCAAAGGACCCTTCCTGCAGCACACACAAAGGAACTTAACATCAGGCCTGCCCTAGCCTTTGTCACCCTAGACAATCTCGAGCCAACCCCAGGGTTGAACTGAGCAGAACCAGTTTGGGGAGTAAACAGGAATTTCCCCCACACAAAAGTTAGCTTCAGAACCTAACATCAGAACACTCATGGACCTATGGAAGATTCAAAGAAGTACTGCCCTGCTGCCCGAAGAAGGAAAATGCACCTGCCCGCCTTTAACAACACAAAAGGATGATGGACGGAGTGCTGAAACTTTTCAACCACTCACCCCCAGTCACAGATCTGGGTTTAATCCATCATTCTACTGCTCACCATGCCACCCCAGATTGGACCCAGCCATATGCAAATCAGTTTTGACCCTGTTCCCCATGGGAACAGTCCAGCCCAAAATGCCAGTCCAGGTCCTCCCTGGACCGGAAACAAGCATCCTGGGACCGGTTTCAGTGTATCACCGTTCATCAGCCAGGCTAGCTTGAATCCAGTGGCACAGTGAGCATGGGACCCACGTCTGGGCATACCCTTCCCACTTAAGGAAATTTTAGCAACACAAAAGGATGATGGACAAAGTGCTGAAACTTTTCAACCACTCACCCTCAGTCACAGATCTGGGTTTAATCCATCGTTCTTCTGCTCACCATGCCACCCCAGTTTGGACCCAGCCATATGCAAATCAGTCTTGACCCAGTTCGGGCTGGACTGTTCCCATGGGAAACAGGGTCAAGACTGATTTGCATATGGCTGGGTCCAAACTGGAACGGCCTGGGTGGCAAAAAAACGATGGATTAAGGCCCAGATCTCTGTACTGGGGGTGAATGTTTGACATTGTTCAGCATTCCGTCCATGAGTTGTTCTTTTTGCATTTGTCGCCTCAAGTGTGCAGGGTATGCCCAGACGTGGGTCCCGTGCTCCCCAGGCCACTGAAATCAAGCTAGCCTGGCTGATGAAGGGGGATACCCTGAAACCGGTCCTAGGATGCTTGTTTCCAGTCCAGGGAGGACCTGGCTTGGCAGCTCAGGCTGGACTGTTCCCATGGGGAACAGGGTCAAGGCTGATTTGCATATGGCTGGGTCCAAACTGGAACAGCATGGGTGGCAAAAAACGATGCATTTAGGCCCAGATCTCTGTACTGGGGGTGAATGTTTGACATTGTTCAGCATTCCGTCCATCACTTGTTCTTTTTGCACCTGCTCGCCTTTAAACCAAGCTCCTTAGGAGCAACTCCAAGGGTCAGTTGGCTGACCTGATGCTTGAGCTACATGGATACAACAAGCTTCCAGAGGCCTCCCTGCAAGTGCCCAGCTGACCAGAGCTAACTGGACCTCCCTGAGCCCTGCTGTTAGCTTCTGCTGGAGTGAGTCCTGATCCCAAAGCGGGGCTCTGCAAGTCCTGGACCATTGGCTGCCATCAGAGTGTTCTCCTCCTGCCCCAAAACTACAGGTCTTGATCTCCAGGTGAAGGTCCAGAGGTTTATGTGCTCTTCAGGACTGGGATCGGACTCTTTGCATCATTCCACAATCGTCTGCAATGCCCACCAATGCGAATCTCCAGCAATGACCTTCAGCTCTAGGATCAAGTACCAAGACAACAGTCCGCGTCATCCATCAATGCAAAGCTCCAATACTTCTCATGACGACCAATGCAATCTCCGCTGCCGCTTCCTGCATGGACTTGGGCTCAGAAAAGATCAACTTTTCACCGGGATGAATCTGGTCCCTGTATCCAACCCATGCCTCTTCACAGTCGGCCTGAACATGTGACTTTGACCCAGTCTAGCACAACCAGATAACCACAATTGATGATTTTTGATTTTTGGTGCTGTTTTCATCTAAAACCTTCAAAAAAATCATAACTCCAAATCTAGTGATTGGATTCTTGCTGTTTTGGTGTCATTCTATTAAATACATTTTACTTTATTTTCCTAAATGAGTTTGGGAATTTTTGTTTTTGTCACTTTGAAATGGTTTGAGTGCTGCATAAATATGTTACAGAATGTCTCTAACTTAAGCCTGCCTTCTTTTGTGCTAAGCTACAAGAGGGTTAAGCACAGGTTTAGATAAAGACATTTGTGGTTCATCCTGACAATGATTGTCTTTATTATTTGAGTGGGGCTTTCACCCCTCTCAACTAATAACCCAATTATTTACAAACATCAAAAAGGGAGAAACATCTGGGCAGATGCTGCTGCTAGGAACGTGCCCTAGAGAAGAGTAATTAAAATAATAATAAGAATGTTGCCTAACTTATTTGACCTCTCACAGTACTGAGAAACTCCGCAAGCCTCTGTCTCCTGTTGCTTTCACTGCATATCAGGTGTCATGGGAAAGTCATTCTTGTGGTGCACCCAACAGCCGCAACCCCTCTACACTAATGACACCAGCAGAACCCTGTTCAGTAAAGAGGGGAAACAGTCACACTAAAATATTATGCTTATCAGGAAAATACTGAGTGACCAATGAAGACAAACACAGGGACCTATGGAAGCAAGATTGATCCAATTCATACTCTTTATGGGTTTCAATTCAAAATAAATCTTGGGTTCTGGGCAGCACAGACGTGACAAGGAATACAACAGATTAGTAATATTAATGGTGCATAGATGAGTTAAAACAGAAGAAAAACGAAAGATGTGGGTTCTGCTGGCAAGACAGTTTAGTGATAAGCTCTTCTAAGATTACCCAGGTGTCATCATTTTTAGGTCAACAATTAAGTACTTTATTTTGGATAGTAATTGTGTATAGCCCTGTATAATAAATGTCTTAGAACGTGCTATACATTTTCCATGCCATATTTTGCTGATGAAAAAATAAATGATATGGCTATAATGCTTAACTAAATATCAAGCACACTTCCGTCCATCCTAATTCCCTATTGTTCCATTCCAAACAGAGAGAAGCCATATGCAAATAAGATTTGATCCTGCTACGATATGAACAGTCTAGTCTGAACTGCACAACCAGGCCCCCTTTAGATGGGAACACAAGGTACCCCGGACCGATTCCAGGCTTTTTGGGCCTCATCAGTGAAATTAAACTTGAGTTCAGTGGCGCTTTGAGCCTGGAACCCACATCTGGGCATATCTATGACCCGTAAGGCATCTCATTTACAAAATCAAAAGGTGGTGGACGGTATGCTTAAATTATTCTCAGCCAACTGTATTTATTCCCAGATGCATTTTCAGAATATTCACATATGACAAATTTGCATACAATGTATCTGAGTGGGAATACTTTACAAAACGACTAGCTATCTTAAACAAGTGTCATTGTTCTGGGTCTCATGAACCAAATATAACCCACTCTGACTAACAATGTAAATATGAATGCTCTGGGAAAATGTGGTGTGCAGCTCAGAAACAGTTTTAATAGGAGTAAAACGAACTGACCGTGCAAGCGTTTTGCCGCCTTTAACGCACACAAAGGGTACGTGGAAGGTAGAGGTAGAAATTACAAAATTGATAGGCCGAGAGTTCCATGTTATCTTTCAAAATCTATTTTCTGATGTTATACAGCAAAAATAAATGTTTTAGAAAAGTAATAAACTGCCAATCAAATAATTGTACCAAAATGAGTACTCATTCATGGTGACAGGAGTAGGATTCAAACTGAATCCCACAGGTTCTGCCTCATCCATGAAGGCAAACTACAACAAACCTCTGATTTAGAAATGGCTCAGTGATATGCAGCATGAGACATTCTTTCCCACCCTTTCCATATGGGTCGGAACCTTGAGCTCGAACACATTAAGGCGACTGGAATAAAATCACCCGAGTCAGATTAGGTTTTTGCACAAGAATAAATCCTTCTTTCCTGCACACACCTTATGATCCACTGTGCAACCCCCTGCTCTGCGACTTATTCACGGGAACAGTGCTTGCTCATCCCAGCGAAAGCATCTTTGTATTGTACAGCATAGCTCTTCACTGGACAAAGCAGACTTTAACACAGCACCCCACTCTTTAGGATCTACTGGGCTCTCCAAACCAGCTCACATAAGATTAAAATGCCCTTGCGAGTATATCATGGCTAAAATATCATCTCACAAAAATATTGTGTTCTGAAGACCATTTACAATTTACCCCATTAGACCCCATTAGACTATTTACCCCATTGGAGATTACAATAGGAATTTTACACCCAATTAAGCAATGTTTTTGTAAACAATTGTTAGGCCGAGATACATATGTCAATCGAATAATCTGACATACTCCTCATATGCATTATCTGTTAAACATCAAACACCAACAACACCAAATATTTAGCTAAAAAACTTTCTATCAGAAGCCAATCCTGCTTTACGTAATATACCATCATCTGATACTGGATAGCCCAAAAGCAAGAAACTAGAAACCAAGAAAACATGCCACGGTCATTTTCGGTACCCTCAATATCTTCCCAGCACAGGCTGGCGCATTCCTTCCCAATATAATAGATAGCTAAGTGCATCCTCGGAGGGAGGAGCCAAAATGGCGGCCGGGATGGACGCCTGAGCGACCCCTCCGTCCAGGGCCCGCCGTAAAGTATCCTCTAGGGCACCCCCCCCCAACACTTCACATTTGGCTCGGGGGCGGCGGATCGCCTGGGGAGCGCTGCGGAGTCTAGCGGGCGCTCCGGCCCACCCGGTGTGCAAGGTGAGCAGCTGGGGGCTCATCACGAGCCCGGGAGTCGCTGGGCCGCGGCCCCTGGCCTGATCGAGCGGGACGTGGGAGGTGGCCGCGGCGGCTGAGCCGAGTGCGCTGCACCCGGGTGGCGCCTAGCGCCATCAGCTCTCGGCCGGCAGAGTTGGACGCCCGTACGTGCCGAGGACTGGGGGCGTGGGCCTTCACTCCCGCCCACCGGCTGGTGCCCGCCACGCGGGCTGCGAAATAGAGGATCTGCGCCCCCCTGCCCCTGTGGAGGCGGGGTCGCCGAGGCTCAGCTCAGGACCCGCGGGGCCTATTCTGGCCCAGGTGGAATGCAGGGACGGCGGAGACACGGCTGCGACGGCTCTACCAGCGTGCCGAAGGTCCGTATCACGGATCCCGGCCCAGGAGGGCCCGAGAGAGGGACGACGGCGTTCACCGGGGGATGTCGAGGTGAGGAGAGTACGTTGCTGGGGTTGTTAAGACCCAGAATGAGGGGAGCCACCGTTGCTTGCCCCCCCCTCCCCTGGCTTCCCTGCCTGTGGATGATGGGCTCCAGCAAGTTGCATGAGGATGCCTGACCTGGAGTGGAGCTCCACCTCTGGGCATACAGTCGGTGCCGCGTCGGTCCCAGCCTCACGGTGAGGTGCACCCTGGAGGAGGGATGCGCTGGGGGCAGAAGATAGTTGCCTGTGCCCCCCCACGACTTAACCTCCCATAAAGTGGGAGTCTTGCTCTTCCGGATTGCCGCCGGCGACCACAAGAGACACCACCGGGACTCGCCTAGAGGCCCTCAAAAAGACCCGCTCCCTGCCGGTTGACTCGCCTGGCGGGGCGCCCCGCGTGACAGCTGTTGCCTGATGTTCCCATTGCTCTGGTGGTGAGCTGAACCCTAACTAGACGCACAGCAGACTCATCAACGCGGCGGGAGCAGCAATCCAATCTGCAGGGGCCTGGCGCAGCTGACATTGGCCGCGCCCTCCCCTCCCCAGGCCGCACTGGAAATACTCGGAAGCCAAGAATAAGCCCTGCCGGGGCTTTACTAACCAACGCCACAACGGGGGCAGAAAAGGGCAAGTCACTTGGTGAACAGCAGTCAAGAGGCCGATCCCCTCCCCTCCAAGGAATCGGCGCTAAGCCGCACATAACTACATCCTACAAGGAAACTCCTAGACAGTCACAATAGCTGAAAGGGCCAAATCAACCAAACACCTGGACCGCAACACTACTGGCACAACGCCCAATGACCAACAGACAAACCCGTCCCTACAGTGATTGGAGAACACTCTCATGGCGCACTCTGCGCAGTTTGAGAAAGTGCTACAGGCAATAATGGACACTAAATCATCATTGGAAAATAGGATAGACGCAGTTTCACAAGACCTGAACCTCCTGCGAGTGGACCACCGCAATCTAGCGGAAAGAGTGAAATCGAACGAGGAAGGGCTATCCGAACTAACCCCCATGGCCCAAGATAATCAAAAACAGATCCAGCGAATGGACGCAGAGCTGAAAGTGCTCTGGAGAAGATCGGAAGAGTCGGAGAGCAGGGCGCGCCGCAATAACATTCGCTTCTTAGGGTTTCCAGAAACTGTGCGGCAACCCGACGCGGAAATTGCTTTGGAACTATGGCTCATTAAAGAGGTATTGAACGGAGCCCCACCCAAGTTCTTCTCGGTAGAACGGGCGTACAGAGTGCCGGGCAGACCACCGGCCCCAGGCCAGCCACCTAGACCTCTGATCGCCAGATTCCTCAACTTCAGGGATCGAGACGCAATATTAAAACAGCTCCGCAATCAAGGCCCTTACAAGTACGAGGACTTGACCATTAATGCCTACCCAGACTTCACGCAGGAGGTACAGAACCAACGGAACTCCTATGCAAAAATTAAACTGCGGCTACGAGAACACAACATAAAGTACGCCTTGCTATTCCCCGCGAAGCTGAGGGTGGTGTCAGAAGACCGCACCCACATATTCACCACACCAGAAGACGCCTGGACTTGGCTGCACGCCAAGGGTCTTGCCCGAACAAGAGAAGACTCGGAAGGAGACGAGGAATGGTAAACATCCACCTCAAGAAAACGGACCAAGAGGCGAACCAGAGGCCAACCAAATGACCGTCAGGCGGCAGAAGAAAGAGCAAGAATACTGAAAGAGACCCCCCTGTTAATGCAGAGCAGCTTCACCTCGGCCAGAAGACCCCTGAGACGGGCACAGACTCGGACGCGGCAAGTTCCGCATCCACAATAACAGGCGAGCTGGGAGGGCCGAGGATCACCCCCAGATGAGCTGACGAACTCTAAACGCACTTAACTGCTCTTATGGACTGGCGGCATCAGCACTGGAGGCACTACAGTGCCGGGCGGCCCCCCACTCCGGGGCGTCGACGAACGCTGAGGCGAAAGCGTAACCAGCAATGAGTAACTTTGGTATGAAAGTATAAGCAACTGGGGGGGATGGCCTGGGGGGGGCGGAGGGACGGAGCGCAGAGCTCACACAAAACCAGGGGGCGCCCAATGATACTAGCAGGCTTAGTCTGCGGAAAGATGTGAGCCCTGCAAAAGAGCCACATCTGGCATATATGAATACTCCTCCACGGAAATCCAATCGGATACGGGTTTTATTTCACATTTATAGGTTTAGAAATTGTGCACAAACAGTTAGAGGGGTTGGGGATTCATTTGGGGGGGTTGGGATCAGTAGTTTAGTATATACACACACGCTGGATTCACTTAAAACACAGAGGAAAACGCTGCGCACATCCCCTCTAATAAATGACAGTGCTAAAGGGGCATCGATAAAGAGGGCTAGGCACAGAGACCACATCCTAAGCACAGCGTGCTACCCTAGACACCCTAATGGTGCCACACAGGGGTAATTATATAAACCAGTTTGTCATGGTAACATGGAATGTGAGGGGACTGGGTACATGGAGCAAACGATCCAGAGTACACGCACGCCTTAGGCGATTGGGAACACACATTGCCATACTGCAAGAGACGCACATACTAGAGCCGGACCTGCGGGAGCTCCGCGCGAGATGGGGGGGTCAGCTTATAGGCACCACGTATTCGGCTTTTGCAAGGGGGGTGCTGATCTGGATCGCACCTGGGGTCCCATACCACATATCGGCTCACAAGATAGACCAAGGCGGGAGATACGTGGTAGTGGAGGGCCAATTAAAGGGCAGACAGCTGGAGGTGGTTGGAGTATACACTCCAAACACTGGGATTGCAGGATTCTTGGGTTCTCTCACACAACACTTTTGACTAATCCAATGGCTCCTGTCCTCTGGGGAGGGGACTTTAACAGCACTCCGAATGCATCATTAGATAGATCCCACGCTCTGGTGAGCTCCACGATATATAGGAAATCCCCAGGTCCATTGCAGGAATGAGCGGGGGCTATGGGATTATATGACTTATGGCGCCTGAGACACCCTCAACAGAGGGAATACTCATTCTACTCCGTCCCACACAAAACCCACACTAGAATAGACATAATATGGGGCACACAGGATTTAGGAGCATTGCTTGGGGAGTACTTAGCAAAAACCCTGTCAGATCATGCACCACTGAGAATAACACTGAACTGGGGTAGGATGCGGCAGGCGATTCCCACCTGGCGATTTCAAGTAGCAGCCCTGCAGGACCAAGCATTTGCTGAAATGCTAAAATCCACATTAAGCCAATATTGGGAGGCAAATGCCATGACAGCAACGTCACGTGCGATAGAGTGGGATGCACATAAGGTAGTGGTCCGCGGTTTATGCATATCGTCTACGTGGGGAGTAAGACGCACACTACAGATGGAAATTGGCAAACTAGAAAAAGAGCTAAGAGTGGCAGAAATAGCAGTAGCGCGAGGTGAGATCCCCCACACAGTCCTAAAAGCAAGGCGCATAAAATACAATGAGGCAGACAGCAAACTCCATTGTCACGATTATAACTATCACCTAATGTGTCTACAAACAGAAGGGGACAGGTCAAGCAGAATGCTGGCGTGGCTACTACGTGAGGATAGACAGCAACCACCAATCAGGGCCATCCGAACCGACACACACGACATGGCCACTACACAAGCTGAGATAAATGAAAGGTTCAGAGAATACTACTCACAGCTATACACCAAACGCACCTCGTGCACCCCCTCGCAACTCGAATCCTTTCTGTCGGGATCTGTCCTACCACAGCTAACACAAACCGACAGGGAATTGTTAGAAGCCCCCTTAACACTGGGAGAAATAGAATCAGCCTTAGCGCAGATGCCCAGGAATAAAGCACCTGGCGCGGATGGCCTCCCACTGGAATATTACACTGCTTACTCGTCCTCCCTAAAACCCCATCTGCTGAAGGTGTTCGAGGAAGCGTGGGCAATCGAGAACCTCCCCTCATCACAGAGAGAAGCCTTGATAGTGGTGATCCCCAAGCAAGGGCGCGACCCCACAGAAGTTAAATCCTACAGCCCACTATCGCTCCTAAACTTAGACTGTAAAATATTAGGCAAAATTCTGGCAAATAGACTAGCCCCTATTATGCACACTATAATACACGACGACCAAAATGGCTTTATACCAAAGCGTAACACCTTTTTAAATATCCGTAGATTATTGTGCATAATGGGTGTCACCCCCCCAGATGCACATGAAGAAATGGTGCTCTCGCTGGATATTGAAAAGGCGTTTGATACGCTCGAGTGGGACTACCTGCTGACCACAATGGGCCGCATGGGAATTGGCCCCAACTACACACGCTGGGTTCGGACACTATACTCGGACCCTCAAGCTAGGGTGAAGACGGGTGGGGTGATCTCCGACAGTTTTTCGATTACAAGAGGCACAAGACAGGGGTTGTCCACTATCCCCACTGTTATTTGCAATTGCAATGGAACCACTAGCGGCAAGAGTACGTTCCATGGCACACAGCTGGGGGATAGTTAGAAATGGGGTCCACCATACAATCTCGCTATATGCAGATGATGCATTAATATATGTTCGGAAAGGGCAGGATGCTGTCCCCTCAGTAATATCACTACTCGCCAAGTTCGGAGACCTGTCTGGTTTAGTGGTGAACTGGGAAAAGTCATGTGCGTTCCCACTTGCAAAGTGGCCGCCCGAGAGACAAGGGGCTCCCCTACTCGGGCGCTTGAAATGGTGCCCTGCAATGTTTAAATATCTAGGGATTAATATATACCATGACACAGTAGATCTCAGAGACGGCAACCTGGGCAGGGCGCTGGCCGCTATAAAAGGTTCGTTGCAGTTTTGGAATAAACTGCCGCTCTCCCCACCAGGGAAGGTGGCGATCGCAAACATGTTGATTCTGCCCAGACTATTATACTATTTTGCGGCTCTACCGATCATTATTCCCAAAAGCTTGTTTGGAAATCTGAATTCAGCCCTGCTGCGGCTCATCTGGGACGGGGGCAGAGCTCGGGTTGCTCTTCACATGCTGCAGCGCCCGGTGGAAGTGGGGGGCCTTGGGGCCCCCAACTTTGAACGCTACTACGCAGCCACACAGCTGCAGTGGGTTCAGAATTGGATTCACACACCGGCGTTCACGGAAGCAACGTGGATGAGGACTTGGCTGAAAGGCGTCTCCTTGTTGCAATGGCTGGCGTCCAAACACCCCAAGACAAGAAACGCTAGCCCACTAATGGCAGCTGAGCAGGCCTGTTGGGTCAAATATGTGCAGAGAGGGGATTCGTGCTCCCCTACTCTCCATATATCCCATTGGACCACCTCCCGTAGTGGTCGGGAGCGTGCGCACAAATAACGGCAGTGTGGACAGAAGCTGGGGTGCAGACAGTGGGCGACTGTTTTGAAGACGGAAGGCTCATTTCGTTCGAGGCACTACAGGATCTCACCAAGATAAATTCTGGCCAATTCCTGACGTATCATGCCATATGCCATGCAATTAAAAAAACATGGGGGCAGGGCAACAGTGAACCAGAATCCTCTCCCACAATCCACCACATTCTACAATATGACGCCCAAATAAAAGTAATATCTAGCCTATATAAAATCCTGAATAAACCTCCCGAACCGCATGCGGAGAAAGCAAGGGAGAGATGGAACTCCGTCCTCCCTGTCCAGATCACACAGGCTGAGTGGCGGAACGCCCTACACCACGCCTGTGGAGTGTCAAGGAATCCCAGATTTAGATACACCCAGTTCAACTACACACACCAAACATATCTGTCCCCTGCCAGGATAAAGCGCATGTTCCCGGACTCTGACCCGTCCTGCCCTAGATGTAAAGCGCCGCTAGCTCACTTTTATCATATGGTCTGGGAGTGCCCCAAAATACAAAAAGCATGGTCGGAGGTAGTCCAGGAGATCTCCGAATTAACAGGGCTAACACTGTCAACAGAACCCAAATCCTGCTTACTGGGGCTTAGGACAAGATCCAAAAAACAAAGACACCTGCATAAATTTGTAGACCTAGCCTGCTTAATGTACAAAAGATTAATAGCTATGCATTGGAAGGCGCCCACGGCACCCGTTCGGAAAACTTGGAGCATATTAACACTACGTTGGGCCCGCACGGAACATCAGGTATTGAGAAAGTTGGCGCGAGAGGGACAATAGCATACAGGAAGTGCTGCATGGGATACACTAGTAGCTAAACTCGAGGCCAAAAATGATGATAAACCCCCGTGAGCCGGGAATGCAATGTTAGATTAGACAGCATGTCTACATTTACGCACTTCCCGCAAATTGCACAATCCACGCGCGGCACACACAAAGCCGCAACAGCTTGCATATCCCTCCCCCTAACAAGCTAGTTGCCCTCAGCCCGCATACACGCGAATAAATACAGCACAATGGGCTAGCACCCACTCTCCGTTCTCGCTAGCAGCGGCAGGCCCTATTCTGAGCCATCACCGTACATCTGGCGATACAGCCCCAGCAACAAAAGGCCCATACTATCCACAAATGGGGTCTACCCATAAGCTATTTAGCACACGCTTAAGGTCTTAGCTAAACGCAGTAAAGAATGATGTTGAAGGTTTAACAGTGGTCCGTGACGTGTGTGGTGTGAGGGGGGTAGGGTTATCACGTTTTCTTTTAAGCAGATATATTGTAATCCTGTGGTTGATGATGGTATGACTTGTAATGTATATCTGAAATATAAAACCAATAAAATATATCTAAAAAAAAAAAGCTAAGTGCATCCTCTTCTGCATCCACCCTCTTTCCCCTGAACTCCCTCCCCCAAACCTATATTAATAGTGATCCACCCGCTTCAGCCTTCATGATGTTCTTCCCTCCTCATCTACGACGAAATTACTCCTGGAAGAGTCACTTAGGGGCATATTTATACTCCGTCTGCGCCGATTGTGCGTTAAAATATTTGACACACAATCAGCGCAAACATTGCCCCGTATTTAAACTTTGACGCCCGAGCGTCATTTTTTGGATGCGGCAACCCGCCTTGCGTTAATTATATGCAAGGTAGGCGTTCCCTTCCAAAAAATGGCTTAAAGGGGCGTGCGTCGTATTTATGCTTTCGGGCAAAAATGACGCACGGCCGGGAGGCGGAGCCAGAAAATGACGCACAGCCCGATTTGCATAAAAAATTAACGCCTGGGTCAGGGCAGGCGTTAAAATGGGGCAAACACACCTGTATTTAATCAAAACACACAGAACAAACAGCAGAGCAGCAGAGCAGCAGAGCAGCAACAGGGAGTCATGGAGGTGATTCTAATCCAGCATGCACGCAGACGCAGAGCCCAGCAGCAACAACAGCAGCTACAACAACACCAGCAGGGACCCCAAAGGCAGCGCAGAAGGCAGGAGAGGATATTCCGCCCAAGAACAACCCTTCAGGGCCTCAGGGAACACGACCTCATACAGAGGTACCGGTTTAACTGGCAGGCCATTCAGCAGCTGCTGCGAAACATTGAACAACAGTTGGCCCCCACTTTGGTGACACCCCGCACCATCCCAACAGAAACAAAGCTGCTTGCCGTACTTCACATCCTGGCAAGTGGCTCTTTTCAAACAACTGGTGCCCTGGTTGGCGGAATATCACAACCATCATTCTCCGCCTTTTTGCCCAAAGTACTGGACGCCATCATTCGACTGACACCCCGCCACATCTGCTTCCCTAACACACTTCAGAAGCAGCAGGAGACTAAACAGGGGTTCTACGCAATCAGTGGCTTCCCACACGTCCTTGGTGCAATCAACTGCACACATGTACGCCTTGTGCCACCTGCTGCAACTGAACACCTCTACCGCAACAGGAAGCACACACATTCCATCAACGTGCAGGCCATAGTCGATCACCAAGGATTGATCACCAACATCGTGGCTAAATATCCTGGGAGTGTACATGACTCATACATCTTCCGTCACTGCACCATCAATGAACACTTCCAGGATGGACGGTATGGCAATGGACTACTTGTTGGTAAGTACAAAAACCTACTTATTTACACTCTGCACAGCAACCCTCTAGAACACACAACACATACACCACAACAGCAACATGTCGACAGGAACACACTGAGGTCGTGACATCGCTAGCCATGTGTCTGAGGTCACCATTGAACCTGTCACACATCAGAATTTACTGTACAGCCTAATGTGAAGACGTCAATGAGTGTGGTTGCCTAAATGTCACCTTGCAAATTGTCAGTGTCCCAATGACCTTTACATTAATACATTGCCTAAGTCTAAAGGTATGGGATGTCCAGGGTACTTTTATATGAACGTGTTAACAACACTTTCAATTTTAACTGTGCATGGAACTATCATCTCACCCCCAGTGAAGACACACGGACACCTGTATCACAAGTCACAATACTAGGGAGGGCACACTGTACTGAAAATCCCAAAACATACTGCTGACAAACTGTTAGCAGACAAACACTTGTTCAGCCAAGGAAACAACACAATGCAGATGTTATAGCCTACAAGCATAGGATGTCACATTAGTACACAAAAGAGTCACAGACAACACAAGACAACTACTGCCATTAAAGGTCTTTTCAATAGTGCCATCTACATCAACATGATCCCATTCATTTTCTCTTGCAGCTGATCAGGGGTATGGCATCCAGCCATGGATTATGACACCATTTGGGAACCCGAGTACAGCTGCAGAGCTGCATACAACGAGGCCCATAGGAGGACACGCAGCATTGTCGAGCGGACCTTCGGCATCCTCAAGTCAAGGTTCCGCTGCCTCAACATCACTGGTGGTAGCCTCCTATATTACCCCGAGATGGTCTGTAGGATCATCCTCACATGTGCAATATCGCACAACATTTGTATCAGAAGAAACATTACAATCCTGGAACCAGAGCCACACATGCCTGAAGAGGAGGATGCTGGCCTGCAACAGGAGGGGGAACTACAGAACACAGCTGCTGGTATACGCAGGCGGCAACAGATTGTAAATAATTTCTTCTGAATATGATCACCTTCACCACTTTAGTTAACTAATGTAAATAAACACCTATTATAATCACCATATCATGGTCTGGCTATTCCTTTTTACACACCTTCATCTCTACTTATCAGAATAAGAGTGTTGCCTCATGGAGCATTGCTGAGATACTGAGTAGGACACGGAACATCCCAGAGCTTATGTGATGCCTAACATACAATGGTCACATACACACACACTCTTAATGACATATATCATGTACATATCTCCTTTGAAGGCCTATAGCAGAGGACCACAACTATTTCACACATACATGTTGAAAGCAAGGTCCAACGCAGCATATGGCACACAACTATGACACCATCACTCAATAAGGGGAAAACAAGCCTCATACATGAGGCAGTCAATGTGCTTTGGCATCACTAACAGGAATGTCTGACAAGACCCTTGACAGCAGTTAGTCCAACTGCATCCAATATTTGCAAGGAATATCTGTGACTAGAGTTCCATAGAAGCAGAACATAGACAGCACAAGTGCCACATATATGACATGCATTGCGCACATGACATTCCATGTACATGTCAGCCCATTTCCTAACTCCTGACACACCCATGTACCTGGTCACAACCCACTTGTCGGAAGAGGTCCCTGGAATACTAAGATGTGTACCCTGATAATACCTCCTCTACAAACACAGACCAACATTAGCAAACCAGTGTGCTACACCCTTTCCTAAGGTATGCCATTGTCAAAGAACATCTGACTGCAAGGACGTCAGGTCAATTTATACACTGTCTTCTAGTTTCAAAGCCCTGTTAGCACATGTAGATTGCTTCCCCTTGTGAAAATGTCTGTTGGCCCTTAGAATGCAAGTCTCACCTACAGGACTGGTGAGAAACAGATGCAGCCCACACCTGTGATCACTTCCATGCACACCACCCATTACAAAAAGCACTGCCCCTGATGATGCCTGGAACAGCATAGGAGTTGCCATTATGACAAATACATTGTCAACCATTGATAGTAATTAAGCAGTGTAACACAGCCCTTGGGTTCATTTGTCACCTTCAAAAACACAGGACATACACAGATTGACATGTCAACTGTCTAGTTTGTCCTCCAAACAGTCTCAGTCAGACCACTGATTATGTAACTTGTCCAGTAGCTGGCTCCTGAATCATCTTGCATTCTGTCAGCCTGACTGGCAACTGTCTGTGTGTCACACTAAAGTATCCCTGTGTCTACATATGTACCACACTTGCGTTAGCAAACCTGCCATTCATCAGGGGGCATTGGGCATGGGCTTCTACCATGCATACACAAATACATTGATTAGCATCATCTGCCTTTTAACTGTACCATTTGAGTTAAATCCTCTTGGAAATGCAAAATTCATGGCCCATCCCTTTTCTGGGTTGCATTTATGCATGAATGACAAAGTGTGACAGTGTCCCAGGGTCATAGGCAGGGCTTGGGTACGGGGCTTTCAGCACAACCAGCAACCTCTGATAATGTACATGACTAATACACAAATGTCATAACCATGACAGTTCACACACAGCAAAACAGTGCGCACAACATAGTGATGGGCCGTGTGTGGTGAATAGCTGCGAGAATAAACAGCACAGAGGCTATGATGTTCCCAGATGCAGTGGGAAGTGCAGAGGCCAACCTGTGTACAAATGTTGTAATGACACCTGCCGGAACATGACAATTGAGACATTATCTCACTCAGCACACCAAGGTTGCCCTGTTGACTGTCTCATTACACGTCTTTAGTGACAGGGTGGGACCATCCACATGTTGGTTCACATGTCCACATCTACTTTACTCACATTGATCAACAAAGGATACTCAGTAGTTACAGGAATAGCTGCCACTGACTCATGATGAGTCCTGGTCCGAACTGTGACAAATTACATCCCAAAAAATCTACAGGATCATCATTGGACCACACACATGATCAAGACACCTATGTGCAAATGATCACTGGAAATATGTGGACACGTGCTGTCTTGTATGCCGGTCCACCACAGCCACTTGATAGTTGGGGCTTACTTCTATGGCCTCAAATGTGGTGTCATCATACATATGAGATTGACCCTTGTCTGTCTGTGCAAACAACATGGTACCCACTTCCTCAATGCATGTGTATGACTCACTGTGGGATTCATCAACTAGTGCCTAGGAAGCTCTTACCAATACTCTAGGACATAGGATGTAGAAATTGTGGACCTTTGACATGAACATGTGTCTGCCATCCATCTGGTGCATGCTATGTCACATGTGGTGTCTACGTGACCCTAAAACTTGGAAGTATACTTTGCGGGTGTTGTTACATGTATGACTAACACATGCCCTTGCTCATTCCAATTTTTACTTGCATCTTAGGGTTGGACACATGGACGTCACATTCATGCAACCAAATGTACAATAATGCTTCATGTGATATACACATATACCTGGTCAACCAACAAATTAGTTGTCAAAGCACACACTTTGAGCCAAAGGCAATTAGGTATTGTACATATGTGCGTCACATTGCTATCCTCTCCTTATGGCAAACATGCACAATTTGTGCCACACATATATGTAGGCCACACTTATGACCATCTATGACGTCAGCCAACTGTAAATATACTGTGAAGGGTGTAGTGGATGATGTTCCGCTGCAGTATGATGTCACACATGTGAACATACACCATCAACACCATACTGTCTTCAATTAGCAAATCTCTGATGTGTTCCAAATGTAAAATAATCAAAAAAAGAAGTAAAAATGCCCCAAACCAGTTAATGCACTGTAATTTTGACGTCCCTAGCGGTGTGCGTCATTTTTTGTTTACCAAAACTGTATTTGCGTAATTGTTTTTTGACGCACAGGAGTGAAATATAGCCCCCATCCAGATATTTGTACAGTCCATGTATCATTATGTGGATGCGGGTTAATATTCACGTCTGTGCGTAAAAAAAAATGACGCAAATACAGTTTTGTGCAATAAAAAATGACGCATAACGCGAAAAAGGTGGGACTTTTCATTCAGTAAGTGATGTAATAGGATATCCTGTTTAAAGATCATGTACAGTGGGTGTACTTTCACTATCACTTTGCAGTCTATGATCCTTCTAGACTGTGTGGCTGTGTGGAGAGTGTTGTCCAGAGATTTTGTGCTGTATTTGTCCTGTGTGCTATCTGTAAAGTCCTTTTGTGAAATACATTTTGTTTTGTGTATACTGTAGTACTGTGTTTTGTCTTCATTTGTCCATTTATCTTGTGTATTTCTTGTTTGTGGGAGATTGTTGTGGGTAGTGTTAATTTGGGGATAGTTGGGCTCTTTTAGTGTTTAGGTTTACTTTTTTTCTGTTTTTTTACCCCTACTTTCACCCATTTCCCCTTTCTATTTCTTTTACCCCTATTCCTTCTGTCTGGTAGGCCACGTCTTGGCAGGATGGGGGAAGAGGAGTTGGGGGGCTTCATCTGGCTGGTGACACATTTCTTGCCGCTCATGATCCAGGCAGGGGGCAGGGTCATACTGGGGTACCCGACAGAGGCGCGCAGAATCCGGTGGGGAAAGGTGCTGCATCACCTGCAGCGTGTGTATGCCAGCCAGAGGAGTGACCACCAGCTGAAGCACCGGTGGGCTGACCTCATCACCAGGGAGCAGGATCTCTTGGACCACCTGGGAATCATGATTGGTGGCATGGTTAGTGAGTACGACTATTGTTATTGTGCACAAATGAATGCTCTGTAGTGACATCAGTGGATTAGTGCAATCTCTGCCAGCTAACTTGATGACTGTGTGTAATTTTGGGGACATACAAGGGGATCATTGATGCACTATGGCAAGGATCACAATTGCTAGCTGTCAGGTAGCACGTGCTCAGCAAACTTACAGGTAACTTTACCATGAAGGAAATTGGTGCAGCCTTTCTGTCAGCACAGCTAACAAAATAGGAGCCAATCATGTCTATATAGGGTATCATTGACAGAGAAGTACAGATGTACCAACATTTAGGCTAACTATGTTGACGCAATTGCTAGACTGACTTTAGAATCACTACATGATGCCGAAAATGAGTGCTGCCTTCACGAAAATGTATAATAGCAAAGTGGCTCAAACATTGGTCTCATGTGAGTCTGGTGAGTGTGGAAGGAAAGCGTTCACAGAAGTACTATGAATGTGTGGGATTATTGTGTTTCTTAATCTTTTTGGATAAATGTCATTTCATGATTTGAATACATCGTGTAAAGGTGTAAGGTGCCCTCAGCTAACATCGTAAGATGTTTGTTGGAATCGGTTGAGCCACAATCCAAATATGGATGGCAGTCCAAGTGTATGCACATGGCTTTACATCTCCATGGTTGGTGCAAATCACCATAGCTGGGCCACATCAATTGACTATACTGTAACAACAGGATGGCTTACAGGAGTCCCTGCCCCTCCCTCTGTACATTGGGCCTATGTGCACTAAATGTGTCATGGCCACAAGGCATGTTTGACTGGTAATGCAGTCCTCAAGTAACCAGGCGTTGGATGTTTCTCTTGGATGCACATGATGAGACAATTACACTCCATATTTTTTAGTGCTCACCAATTATGGGTCAAGTTTGCAACCACATGATAGTTAGGGCCAATGTATGTGTGCAGATATGTGTGTAACTGTCACAGGAGACCTATGCTATATACAAGTTGGCCGTGAAATATCAGATGCAGTACCATCATGTCTGAATGTCTGCCAATTACTTATTCAGCCTACACATTGTAAATGATACTGAAAATGTTGCACTGTGCACAGATTTTGAGCACATTTCTTCCTTCCATACCTTACAGGTGGACCGGCGCCCTACACTGTGGGAGAGGTGGCGACATTTGAGGACCCCTACCACTACAGTAAGTGTTGATATGTCTGTTATGTGTTGTGTTTGCTGGTTATGGACTCGTGTGAGTTGGACGCATAGCAAGGTGTGATGCTGTGGGCAGTTTTTCACTTGTTCCATGAGTGGGAATGCAGTTTTCACATGTTTTGAGTTAGCCAATGCGTATCCAATGGTTTCATGTAGGGATTGTAGGACATCCCTGTAGGCCCCACTGTGAGTACAGGGGATGGTCATGTATCTGACACTTGTATCACCAAGAGTCGCAATGGAAGTCAGCCCCTATTTAGTCAGCCTGTCAGACCCACATTCTCTAAGATTGGTGGAGCTAATAGCTTCCCAATAGACATCTGCTTCACTATTTACCTACGTAATTTTGAAACAGTAGGTAGAACCTCCTAGCATCATGTACTTCCACATGTAGTGCATCATCTGTGGAACCTGAGTGTAATGGCCTAGGTGTGCATGCAATTCATGGTCATGGGTGTTCTAGCAACTCTGTGTCTGATGTAAGTCAGGCCTCACTGGAAGTATATGTTGTGTACTAAGTTCTGATTTTCCTGACATGTCTGACCCTACGAGTGCTCTAGGGTTTGCTGACTCCAAGATGTAGATAGACCTTACCTGTGGTGTGTATGTAGAGACAAACATGTGTGGATTAGCCTATACACTCCTCGGTGTACATGTTGTTGGCAAATTATAGTTGTGTATCCACCGCCCCCCCTCAAACACGGCCATGGGTTTGTGAATGGGGTACCTAGTATTGATGCTACCAGTATGTTACACATACCTGTGAAGAAGTGACGGTTTGGTTGCATACTAGTATACACACTCAGGTTTGGCACTTGGTACCATACTGGAAAGTCCAGTTACAACTTGCAGACCATGTGGCTTTAGTTTTGCTTTCCGTACACTGACATTTGTAGCCCAGCTCTTGGTGGAGGATATGCAGCATGATTCTTAGATGTTAACTGTCAGAACTCAGATTGCAAGTCAAGGCCAGTTGTTACCCATCTTGTGGGTTATGAATGTGCTGTTTGTGATGTGACCTTTGTTGTCTGGCCTGCCATGTACTTCCTCAGGGACATTCGATGCTCTGTATCGTGATATGAGCTGTTAGAAGTACAGTAGATGTATTGTCTGATTAACTTGCTGTTTCACACAATGCAGTTACTAATGTGGCATATCTGCATTTGTCTTCACAGCAGCTAACGTGACTCCAGACCAGGTCCGTGAATTTCAGCATCGGGCCATGCGATACCAGCACATCCTGCTGGTGCAGTCAGGGTTCCGGAGGATGGCCCGGCGATATCGCCATGAACGTGCCTCCGGGGCATGGCGAGCCTTCCCACAGGGTGGGCCTACTGTGCCCACCACAGCCACCACAGAAACAACCACCAATCTGAGCCAGGTGGCCCCACCCACAGCTGTCTCTGTTGAATCTACATCTGCTGGACTTCCTGGCCCCAGCATTGCCCCCGGTGCAGGACAGCCCACACAGACCTCCTCCACCGGTACCCAGACTGCCACTGCTCCAGCTGTTGACCATGCAGCCTTCAATAGACTTGAAAACAAGATGGACAAAGTGCTGCGCAAGGTGAGCCACCTGAGCCGGGACGTGCGGCACATTAAACGGCGGGTCAAGGATATCAAGAGGACCCTCCGGAGGACCAACCTCTAGACAGTTGAATAGATGGACATGATAACCTCCCCTCCCTCCTCTTTCCTTGTTCTTATACTTATTCGGCTTAGGGGGCTTAGTGTTAGGTTAGTATAGGCTGTTAGTTTAGTCAGTGTTAGTGGGTGGGGGGTAGGGGGTCCTGCTTGTTTCTTTTTTGACTTATTACATGTGTGGGTGGGTGGGTGGGTATATGGCTATGTTGGGGTTCTTGTGTGTAAAAAAAAAAAAAAAACATTAAAAAAAAATTACCAAAAATATATATATTTGTATAGGATAGTATAGTATGTGTTTAGGTTAGTATGTGTTGTCCTCCATGTGTCCCGTCCCATAAGGGGGCTGGGGGCAGATGTTTAGAACGTTTCGTTACATGTGATAAGTAAGTGTAGCTTAGGTTAGTTAGGGACAGTTGTGGGTAATGAGTAGTCAGGGTAGATTAGGGTAGGTAAGATTTTTCCCTCAGTTTCCTCATCTATGGTTAGCTTTTAATAAATATTTGGTTACCCCTTAATAGTATGTGTTGAATGGTACTTGATCGTGGGTTTGGATTCCGTGTACATCTCTTTTGTACTATAACATCTGTGTCCAATACTACAAACAAATCCGAACTGAGCTGTACGATTGGCAGCTAACCCAGGGCTATCTTGCAAAGTGTCTACCCTTTGTTGCAACCACCAATCACAGTTAATATGGATGACAATGTGTTTCTGTTGATAAGTGTGTTTTCAAAGTCACTAACAGTGCTTCCAGACTTGATATTGGGGAAACAGTTTTAGGTCTGACTGCAGTGTGATGATCATGCACACCCTTATAAGATGAGTTCTCATTGGCAATCTTGTATTCTTGTCTTCATGACCCTCATACATCATTTGTGACACAGTTCGGCATGATTACCTATTTGTATGTTAACTCAGACACCTTCATTTGTGCAGTTTTTTTAGTGTTTACTTAGATTAGTGTGGCATGTTTATTGTGTTATTTTTGCACGTTGACAACATTTAGCGGGCACTATTTGATGACTTATTTATCCCCTGAGGAAGCATTCTTCTGTCCAACACAGCATGGTGGTGTATGGTTTCTCACTTCATCAGATATGTCCCTCAGGATGGGCAGAGTATGATGCAATCATGGTCACTGTGCAGATTTCTCGAACTACATAATATCTGGACAGTTGTATTGACAAGCTACGTTATTTGACAGTGGGACATTTCAATTATCTACAGCGCAGTTGATATGTCACATTACCCAGAGACAGATTTGTTGTGTAAGTGCTTTTTATTGAAAAGTGCTGTCGTGCTATATGTACATTGTCCATGATTGTGAGTCCATTATAGTGATATCTTCCATTGTAATCCAACAGAAGGGTTTACCAAAATGCTTTTGTCATGCTGGGGTTTCTGTTTCAGACAGTGCAGAGGGACAGACTTAGCCAATGAGTAGGAGAGAGACAATCACTGGGCTGGGTGACAAGATATACAGTGGTTTGCATAACTGCTTGAGTACAGTTGTTGCAAGACTGGCAAGTTACAAAGCGCAAGACCTTGGTAATAGTTGGCCATGTGGCAGGGACTAGTGCTTCCGGGTCATTTTCCTTGTGAATGTGATCTGTTCCATGTCTTCTTCTTCTGATGTGTGTGTTGCCTGCTTTGTCCTTGTTGTAGTTGGTTGTGAAGGGGCAAAACACACCTCAGTGTTAGAAGACGTGGAGTCAGACATCCCAGTCGCTGCTACCTGTAAAGGTCGTAAGGGCAGTACTGCTGCAAGGAGGGCCTGCTGGTTCTTGAGAATAGCAGCCACATCACAATGGTAGGCAGCCAGGTCGGCCCGAGGGGTTCAATGTTGCATTTGTGCACGCGTTGACAGGATTGCTGTTGCAGGTGTTGGGTCAACTGTATTACAGCTGGGCTGATTTCCTTCTGGGTTTTCTGCAGTTCCTGCAAGATAGATGTTAGGGCTTGCATAGCTGCTGCCTGATCTGCAGATGACATCATGCACGAACGCACCCCCTCAAGGCTGGCTGCCATATTTTGCATCCCCACCCGCACCTCCTTGGCCAGCTCCCGCTGTACTCCAACTACAGTTCTCTCAAAGCTGGTGCCAGTGTCGTCTGAGTCCTGAGCTGTATTAGAGCTGGCAGGTCTTACAATTGGGGTGGTGGGTGGATCCTCTGCGATGGCTGCTTGTTCTGTGCTCCTCCTTGTGACTGAAGGTGGGGTCTGGAGGGTTTCAAGGACCTTTTGGATAGTCTCCTGGGGAATGTTTATCGGCTCATCATCCATTTCATCATGGAAATCTGGGACAGGCATATCGGCAGGAGATCCATCTTCCTCTGCAATGAAACAGGGTACAATTAGTGTGTCTGTGTTGTGACAATTTTGACGTGACGTGCCTGCCTTTTGATGAATTCACTTTGTAATCTTGTTTTGTATTAATATCTGCAGTCCTTCAGATGGCCATTGTTTCAGGCCTATGGCCCACCTGTGTGTCACATGTATGTTATTGAGTTATCAGACTTGTCAGCCTCATCGCCTCTACGTGTTGGTTTATGCCAAATAGAGAATTGCCACCTTCTTGTCCTACTCGACCCTCCGTGTATATCCATTCTCATGGTGAGACCTTTCACTGGCTGTGGGTGTTCTGATGGCCCTGGCAGCACACTTAACTATCAGGACCTGCCCCAATCCCTGATCGTTCACATCGACTTAAATGTTATTGACATGTTGCATATCCTATGCATGGCAATGTTATGATCTGATATGGATGTTGACATTGTTAATGGGTCCTGCTGATGTTGGGTAATGTGTGTTACATTGGATTGCCCTGATAGTCGTATCAGTGTCCTATTTCGTCCTCTGACTGTGCAGGTGAATTTCAGTGACCAGTTACATGTGTCCCCTCCTCAATGCTGTTGTCTGAGCAGTATGACATTTGTGATGTTGCCTTGTTACCCAGGCACAGGATGGACCCTGACATATGCAGCATGGGTGTGTCCTTAGTGCTGTGTCACTCCTATTGTTGTTTACTTTGGCTGATGTTTGTGACAACTATGGGCATTGACATTTGAGTGTACTGGGGCCTTTGTCTTGTTTCAGGAGATTTTTGCAGATG
The DNA here is from genome assembly GCF_031143425.1 of Pleurodeles waltl. Taxonomy (NCBI): domain Eukaryota; kingdom Metazoa; phylum Chordata; class Amphibia; order Caudata; family Salamandridae; genus Pleurodeles; species Pleurodeles waltl. The sequence continues at coordinate 1,643,167,882 of NC_090440.1, read as the reverse complement.
TCATCCTCACCCCCTAATTTAGGTATGTATGTTCCATGGGGAGGTTACTGCCATTGGCTACTTGAGCTGCACACAGATCAGAGGTGGTAGTGGTAACTGTTGTCGCAGTTATATTCCAGTTGTCGGTTTGGCTAGAGGATTGCTAATAGGGCCCTAGTTAATGTAGGAGGTATGTTGGCTGACGAGTACCAGGATGTCAGTTTGACATAGTGGCCTTCCCTCCTGTCGTGGCTTTCCCTTTGCTCCATTGTTGGCATGACAGCATGCCCCCATGGGACTATTGTTGGTGTTGTGTAATGGTCTTCTCAGAACGGGCCATGTCCCTTTACCCATGCCACTCCATGTATATGATGACTTACATGCAATGTGTAGTAGGTATCCCCCCTCCCTGGTTGCAGTTGACATTAGTGCATTTCAATTCCCCATGCGACTTACCCTGCATGTGCGTTGTCTCCTGGTAGACTGCGCTGTCCTGTCCTTGAATCCCTGTGACAATCTCCTCAGGGATGACGGCTGTGACCATCTCCTCCATGTGGTCCAGGGCCTCCTGGTGTGCTGGACTCCCCCCTCCAGTCTGCAGTGCTGCCTTCCTGTACCTGGCCATCTTTTCCTTGGTCCTGCGTTTGCAGTCATGCCAGGGTTTCTTGCACTCGATGACTGTTCTGCGTACTTCAGCCACACTGTAAATCTTGTCGACAATTTGTTGCCATATAGCCTCTCTCCTACTGATTGGCAACTTTGATGTGACAAACAGTTGGTGTTGGTGTTCCGTCACCTCTTTAACCAGGATTTCCTGCTCCTCTGCACTGAAGCGACACTTTCTTTTCTTCTTAAAAGTGTCTTGGTTCTTGTGTGGGTCCTCCTGGCTGGTTCCTGGTCTGCTGTCATCTTCCTGGGGTCTGTAGTGGCATCTGGGATCCATTTTGGCTCTCGTCTGGTGAAATGGCTGTGTTCGCTGTGTTTTTTGACACTATTGCGTCAAAAACAACGGCGCATATCTGGTTTGCTGTGTCGTAGATCGACCCACAGTCATTCCCGCAGCGTTAACGTTGTTTTCCTTTACGACTTGACGCCGCGGTGTGCGTAAAAAATAATGACTCCCACCTGTTGTTTGCGCCGCCGTGCGTCAAAGTATAAATATGACACCCGCACGGCGCACCAAAATGGCGTTAGCCGGCGGTAATATATTTGGCGCAGTTTTGCGTCAAAAAGTATAAATATGGGCCTTAGATTTGCAATACCAGCAACGCATTCCACAAATCTATAACAATATTCAAAAATCTGTTTACTGAGAGAACCAGCACAATTCTTTTCCAAAAGATAACTGCAATGGGGACTAAAGACAGATGTACAAAAATATAAAAACATTTGTATTTGAAATTCATAAATCTAAATAGTTTTCAAAGAAAGACAATGAGAATAGTGGTGCATCAACAAAAGTGATTAGCCAGTAGGTAGTTATAGTTAGGACCCAATTCCCATAGACAAAGAGCTTTTCTTTTGGCCAATCACTTTGGCGCTGTTTGCTGAATCTTGACGAAATTTTGAAAACTTGTACGCTAAATACTTTAGCTGCTGTTTGGAAAGGTTTGGGGTGAGTTGTCAAGCGCAGGCTGAGAAAAAGAGGATGCCAAAACGTGTTTTCGCCATGCAATTTCCCAAAGGGATTTTGAACACGACTACAGCCTGAACAGCTGAATGAAATTACACAAAATTGGACAGAAAGCAAGATCTTGGTTCAAAAAGATTTCTCAACCCCACGCTGTGCACAGCCTTCAGCCAAGTGCGGAGGAGGGACCGGTGAGTCAGGTTTTTTTTTTTCCCATTGGGCTTCAGATCCCCAGATACCCTAGATTTTTATTTTCTTTTTACTTTAATAACTCTGAAAATACTAAACGGATTTACACAAAATCACCAAAAGAGATCTTTCTGGACCAAGATGTAGCTTTCTGCCAAATGTGCTGTAATTACATTCCGCGGCTCAAGCTGTAGTCATGTCTAAAATCCCTATGGGAAATTGCATGAGATAAACACGTTTTGGGACCCCCCTTTTTCTCTGCCCCCAATTGACAAATCACCTCAAACGTTTCAGATAGCAGCTGGAGTAGCAAACTAGCTTTAAACATTTTGAGATTTGTCAAACGGTGGCAAATTTATTAGCAAAATGATATATATATATGTGTATATATTATATACATATATTTATATTTATTCACTTAACTATAACTCGTGCACCCACCAAGCACAATTTTTTCATCAAAAGTGTTACTGCATATATTACATTGATATTATCAATGATGTTATCAAAGATGTCATGCGTGCTGTAATTTGTGGGGTAACCCTGCACTCCCCACTCCATAGGTGGACCTCAGCCCCAGGAACCCCATCTGCCGGAGCCCAGCCTAATTATTGATTTTTTTTTACAGGGGAGAGGGGCCTAGTAGCCCATCCCCTAGGGCCCAGCCCAACTATAAATTGTTTGGGGGGATGGGGGCTGTGTGCCCCCCCTCCCAGAGCCAATCTCGGCACCGGGGACCCCATTCCCCAGGGCCCAGCCATGTTACCTGGGTGCCCCCCAGGGCACCCAGTCACATTGCCAGGGACTGCAGGGGGAGCCTGAAGGCCCCTGCAGTCCCAGCCGGCTCCCACCTCCTGTGGGAGCCAGCATTGCTGTCACAGAGAGGAAGCTATGAAGCAGCTCCCTCTTTGTGAGAACAGTTTCCTCTGTTTCCCTGCCTGCATCTCTGCAGGCAGGGAAACAAGGAAAACATCCGCTCGCAGTGTCTGAGAGCTGTTTGACAGCTCTCACTCGCTGCGAGGGGAGTGTTTGCTCTGACTTGTTTGGAACTGTCAAAGTTTCCGCCAAGTCAGAGCAAACAGCTGTGTCCCAGGGGTGGGTACCTCGAGACATATCAGGAGCCGGCCCTGGGGGGTGGCGGTCCCCAAGGCCATCAGTGGCTCCATGAGGGGAATCGTGTGGCCCCTTTCAACTAAAATAGTCCTGGGGAGGTGGTGGTACCTATGGCCTGGGTCTGCAACAGACCCCTTCATTGTTTTATTAAGCCTCAGGGGTGGTGGTCCCTGGGGCTGTGGGGGGCGCAGGTGCCCTCCCCCTCCCACATTAGAGTTGTTAAAGCCCTGGTGAAGTGGCGGTCCCAACGGCTGCAGGGGGGCTTGGTGCCCCCCACAGTTGATTCATTTGCAGCCACGGAGAGTTGGTGGTCCCTGAGGCTGGGGTGGGCCGGACGCCCCCCCTAGTTTTATTTGTTTAAAGCCCCGGTACATGGTGGTCCGGGGGGCTGTGGTGGGGCTGGGCAGCCCCTTTGCATTTTATTGGTTTGAAGAAGGGCTGTGGGGAGACCTGGTGGCCCCCTCATGATACATTAGATAGATGCCCTGGGGAGGTGGCGGTCCCCTGAACGTATAATGAGATTTTAGTCCCAGGGAGGTGGTGGTCCCTGGGGCTTTAGCAAGCTCAGGAGGTGGGGCCTGTGCACCTCCCTCCTCATTTCTCGCATGCCCCAGGGACTTGGCCTACCCGGGGCTTCATGAAAAGGGTGGGAAACCGCCTGTTTTTTTTGTAAATGGCAGAAAAATCAGCAGACCCACTCCCATCAAGCAAAAGCAAACATAACTCCGCTTTCTGACAGCAGGACCTGTGAAACAGGTCCCGCTGCCGGAAAGAAGAGTTTTCATCTGTCTTCTCAGCACGCAGATAAACGTGCAGGGAAGACATAAGACAACATTGTTCCAGCTAGTAGGAAGCTGCTATTTAAAGCAGCTCCTTGATTGCTGGAGCAGTGCAGGCTCACACAGGAGGAGGGAGTCGGCTGGGACCACGGGGGAGGTCTTGAGGGTCGCCCTGCGGTCCCAAATAACCCATAAAAGGCAACAAAAAATAGAAAAAAAAAAATAATAAAACAATCAGGTGGGACCACTGGGGAGGTGTTGAGGCTCCCCGCAGTCCCAGATAGCCCATAAAGAGCAAGAAAAAAATGAAAAAAATATATATTCATAACGTAATGGTGAAGGTGACATACACTCAGAGTTGAGGGTTCGACTCCAGGTGTATCAGTAGTCATTTCCCTCCTTTGATTTCTTTTCAACTGCAAATGTTTAAGACTCATACTGAAAGGTGATCTTACTCTTTTTAATTGACAAATACATTTTTCTTTTCAATTTGTGCAGAAATATCTCATTCTCACTCACCGACTCACAGACCCACTGACACCCGCATACTGTGGCCAACCGCTGCAGTGCACGGCCAAAGGCCATGTGCGGCAGTGGTTGGATTAATGTATAGTAATAAAAATTACTGTACGTTAAAAAAACAGGAATTCACTGAAAAAAAACAAAGGTTACAGGGATGTTATAGTTACGAAATAGAATTTTAAAAAAACAAAGAAATTCTCTTATAAACAAAGGTTACAGGGACATTACAGTTAGGCTCACATTTTAAATGTGCAAAACCATAGAAATTCACCACTTAAAGTTATCTAAAGTAACTATAACCCGTGCCCTAAGGTAACTATAACGTGCACCCCCGCCATGCACTGCTAATTACCCCACAAATTACGGCACTCATGTCATCTTTGATAACATCATTGATAATATCAATGTAATATTTGCAGTAAATATTTTAACAAAAAAACTATGCATGGTGGGGAGCGTTTTAATTACCTAAGGTCACAAGTTATAGTTACTTGAGATAACTCTAACTATAACTGGTGAGTTTCTATGGTTTCATACTTTTAAAATGTGAGCCTAACTATAACGTCCCTGTAACATTTTTGTTTTTTTAAAGTGGAAATATAAGCTCTACAGAAAAAATATTGGAATATAAAGATAATTATAAAAATATGAGTATTATAGAACGTCTAGTATAGTATGAATTTCTCCTTGTATTCGCCTTTCTGGCAAAATTTAAAATATATGAATAATTAGTTAATGAATGTCGCTGATGCTTGATTTTAGTAATTAGTATTGTGATTTTAACTTGATACTTTGTATTGGGTATGTTTAGCTTTAGTTTAGGCATTTGTTGTTTAAACCACATATCTCACAATGCCACATAATGGCAGTGGGTGGGAAAAAGGGTTAAAAGCAAAAGAAATGGCTGACTCACTAACCGTGATCAAGACCTTGGTGGTCGAAACGCATCGGGTGTCGGGTGTTTTTGGTTCATCATGCAATAAAGAATATGATGATTCAGATCCTGGGAGTACCGCGTTACTAACTCGTTTGTCATCTGTGAAAATATACTAAATGGTCCATCTCTGACGCGAGCACCAGCTGTTGAGCGTGCTGAGACGGGACCAGTTTGTGTGTGGATTTTGTGGTTCTCAGCAGTGCTGGAAAATGCTAAAAATGAACAACTCGCCGGAACAGTTCAACGGACGTAAATAAACGATTGAAAGGGAGACGCCACGAAAGGATTATCTGGCGTTTTACGTCCGGCTGAAATAAACATTACGGAAGTGAAGGAATTCCCAATTAACTTTGGAACCCTTCCTGAGCTAGTAGCACCGAACGAGTGGAGTCAGAGGAAACCGCACAGACGGATTCGGGCTCTCTTTTCTTTCAGGTACGGGGGGAAAAAAGGAAATGTGTTGACCGATTTACAGCGTTTTCTAAGCGGTCTTAGTTGGTAACAAAATCAGTTACATATCAAGGACCTGGGAGATTTAAATTTCAAATTTCTGATGATGTGATAAATGTGAGAACGACCACACCCGGCTCAGTGAGTGTTACTGTGTAACAGCAACCAATGTATTAATTACTCAATTAATTAAACATAAGTAAAGTCTGTTGTCAGGATGGAGGAGAGAGCTGCAAGGAGATTATAAAGGGCAGAAACTGTGTTTAAGAAGTGGAATACACCACAGGATAATGGTGTGGCTGAAAATAACACGACAGCACCAACAACAGGGAACATAAAACAGTTATACATGCATTTGTTGTTTAAACCACATATCCCACAATGCCACATAATGGCAGTGGGTGGGAAAAAGGGTTAAAAGCAAAAGAAATGGCTGACTCACTAACCGTGATCAAGACCTTGGTGGTCGAAACGCATCGGGTGTCAGGTGTTTTTGGTTAATCATGCAATAAAGAATATGATGATTCATATCCTGGGACTATCACGTTCCTAACTCGTTTGTCAACTGTGAAAATATACTAAATGGTCCATCTCTGACTCGAGCACCAGCTGTTGAGCGTGCTGAGACGGGACCAGTTTGTGTGTGGATTTTGTGGTTCTCAGCAGCGCTGGAAAATGCTAAAAATGAACAACTCGCCGGAACAGTTCAGCGGACGTACATAAACGATTGAAAGGGAGACGCCACGAAAGGATTATCTGGCGTTGTACGTCCGGCTGAAATAAACATTACGGAGGTGAAGGAATTCCCAATTAACTTTGGAACCCTTCCTGAGCTAGTAGCACCGAACGAGTGGAGTCAGAGGACACCGCACGGACGGATTCGGGCTCTCTTTTCTTTCAGGTAAGGGGTAGAAAAAGGAAATGTGTTGACCGATTTACAGCGTTTTCTAAGCGGTCTAAGTTTATAGCAAAATCAGTTACATATCAAGGACCTGGGAGATTTAAATTTCAAATTTCTGATGATGTGATAAATGTGAGAACAACCACACCCGGCTCAGTGAGTGTTACTGTGTAACAGCAACCAATGTATTTATTACTCAATTAATTAAACGTAAGTAAAGTCTGTTGTCAGGATGGAGGAGAGAGCTGCAAGGAGATTAAAAAGGGCAGAAACTGTGTTTAAGAAGTGGAATACACCACAGGAGAATGGTGTGGCTGAAAATAACACGACAGCACCAACAACAGGGAACATAAAACAGTTATACATGCAATTGGAACGACTGATGAAGAAAGAAATTTCTAAAAGTTGGGAAGTGTTTACTCTGGAAAAATATATTCAAGTGGGGAGGGTACCAAGAGGATTAAGAATATTTAACCTTCCCAATCATCCAGACACCAGCCCTGAAATGTTAGAGGAATGGGGAGTTAACAGCATGGAATGTTCTAATCATATGATGGAGATTATTATCAAATATGCCAAGAAGGATATTGAGATGATAAAGAATAGTATGAGAGACTTGGAGTCTAGGATTTTATCTCTAAATTAGGAAAAGGAGAGAAATAAGTATAGGAAGACAATGAATATGAACTTGGATAAATATGAAAATCAAATAGAGGAACGAAAACAGCACAAGTTTCTTAGAGACAAAAAAACTATGAAACAGGTCGGATATTGACTTTTGCCAAAAGTTTCGACATATTAAAACAACAATGGCATACTAGACAACTAAATATGGAGGAGACAAGGGATACATAAAATAGTGGATCAGAGACAGATTTGAGTGAAGGGGAAGGAACATCCTCAAAAACTAGGAAAACTACTTTTTTAGACAAGATGAAACTATTGTATTTGGATCAAACAATACCAAAGAACAAGGACAGAGGAAGAGGCCGTGGTTGGGAAAAAGCAAAACTGCAACGAGATACAGGAAAACGAGAAGGGGGTCCACAAAAAGCAAAGGACTACCCATTATGCAACAGAAAGAGATAATAACCAATGGTATGGAACATATAGATGACAATCTTATTGTGAATGTATAGAATTACCAACTAACAAAGGAAGAACAGAGTGTGTTACAAAAGGGTCTGAGTTTCTGTCCGGAAAAACATTTTGATTATGTACAAACGAGAATTGATATGTACAAATTCATACACAAATTAAAACTAGCTAAGTTTTTTTCAAAAGTGCAAGAAAAGAACTCAATAAGCGATGTCCAAAGAGCTACGGATATCAATTTAATAACTGAACAAAAATCTGACCTTAAGAACATGTATGATTTGATCCACGAATTAGAAGATGATGAATTTACAGAGGCACAAGTATTATCGGAATTGGGGATTAATACAGAACAACATGAATATATGAAATTCAAACCAAGATCAAACTTTTGTTCTAGCTTAATGCCAAGAAATAAGATAGATTTATTTCATGATTTGATTATAACTGATTTGGAAAAAGTGAAATTGGTGAAAAACAAGACTGGAAAGGAAAATCTGAGTATCAGAGAACATGATGCATTAAAGAGACTGATGAATAACCAACTGATAGAAATTAAACCTGCTGATAAGTGTGGCAATATAGTCATTTTGGATAAGGAAAAATATCTTGCGGAGACCTCCAGGCAACTGGGGGTGGAATCAAATTATTGCAAGTTGAATAAGAATCCCAGGAATGATCTTGCGCTGGATTTACAGAATAAATTAAGAAACTGGCATTCAATGCGTCTGATTAATAACAATGAATTAAAATATTTAATGAATGAAAGTCCAATCATACCTACTCCATACTTCTTACCTAAGATTCATAAAACTTTGATTATACCTCCCGATAGTCCAATTATCTCTAGCTGTGGATCACTACATGAAAGTCTATCACATTATGTGGATTATTTTTTGGTACCCATGGTGAAATGCCTAAATTCATATATTAAAGACACTGTAGATTTTCTAAGGATGTTAGAGGATGTAGCATGGCAGAATGACTACATATTGATAACTGTAGATGTGGACTCCTTGTACACATCTATTTCACATGCACTAGGAATGAAAGCAGTGAAATATTATTTACAACAAAGAAGTATACATCAGTTGAGATACTCGGATATGTTATTAGAAATGATAGAGTTATGCCTTAGAAATAATGTGTTCATATTCAATCATGAGATTTATGCACAAACATGTGGGACTGCCATGGGAGTTTCCTTCTCTCCAAGCTACGACAATGTCTTCATGGGTTGGTGGGAAAAACACATAGCATGGGGAGATGAAAATGAGAAATATATGAAGGAGGTGGTGATCTGGCTCAGTTATAATAATGATTTATTTATAATTTGGAATGGTACGGAAGGACAATTCAAGGAATTCTTTACAAAACTGAATCATAATGATGTGGGATTACAATGTACATACAGAATGAGTGGATGTCATTGATTTTTTGGACGTAATGGTTTATATTGAAAATGGGAAATTACAAACAACATTGCATCAGAAACCCACTGCAACCAACAGTATACTACATGGGTCCAGCTATCATCCAAGATAACTCATAGAATCCTATATGGTGAATTTATCAGAGTTAAGAGAAATTGCTCTGATAACAAGGACACGGACAACAAATTTAAAGACACAGAACAGAGATTTCTAAAGAGGGGTTATAAGATCTGTGATGTAAAACAAGGAGAAAAGAGAGCTAGATTGGTAACGGGAGCACAGACTCTTATAAATAGAACTAAGGACATGGAGAAAGACGGAGAAGAAACAATCAGATTGATTCTAACATATAGTAAAGCGAACAATCAAATATTGAATATTTAGAATAAACATTGGCATTTGATTAAGAAAGACTCTGATATTAGATCACATGTCGGAATACGACCTAGTGTGACTTATAGAAAAGTACCATCTTTGAAAGATCAACTAGTGAAAAGCCTTTTTGAATTGCCATCATCATCCAATTGGCTAACAGATCTTAATAAAGGTTTAATTTGCTGAAATAAATGTAAAGCATGTGAAATTGGATGTAATAAGCAGAATATTGTGGATGTCCAAGGAAGAAAAATTCCCATATTGGACAGAAGAACATGTGACACAACATTTGTAGTATATGTAATAAAGTGCTTCTGCAGGCTTAAATATGTGGGGAGCACCATCTGTCCATTGAAAAAGCGAATATTGGAACATATTAGAGCAGTACAGAATGGTGATTTAAATTATGCTATGACAAAACATCTGAAAAGCCACATTCGAGCCGATTGGTTACACATGAGATATTTTGGAATAGCCACGATAAAAAAACATGAGAGAGGGGGAGATAGAGTACAGCAATTAAGACGATTAGAATCAAGATTTATTATTAGATTGAAAACTAAGAGCCCCTATGGAATCAACGGGGATGAAGGCCTATATTGCCATCTGTAGTTCAATATATGAGTATAGTGAAAAGAGAAACCAGTAAAACAAAACTTTAATTTAAAAAAATGGAACCACTCTGTAACAGGCACAAGTCATTAATTATAAAAGGGTACTAGACCCTAAAGGTGATGTAAGCTCTACAGAAAAAAATATAGGAATATAAAGTTAGTTAAAAAAAGATGACTATTAAAGAACATCTAGTATAGTATGAAGTTCTCCTTGTATTCGCCTTTCTGACAAAATTGAAAATATATGAATAATTAGTTAATTAATGTCGCTGATGCTTGATTTTGGTAATTAGGATATATATATATATATATATATATATATACACACACACCAACCAGTGAAATGTGCAGCAACTGTTCAATCACTTTACCTATGTCTTCAACTCTTCGACATTTCTGTCCCCTAAATAATTCAGCCTAGAACCATCATAAGGATGGTGTGCTTACTCAACAAAGTGCAGGCTCATTGGGCTCTGCATTTCATTCAAAGAGTTGTGTTTCTCTGTGAGATTGACTGCGATGTGTGTGTTTGAAAAGTTATCATTCTAGTTTCTATGTATGCTTGGACCTGCCAGGGCCAAATATCTTCCGCAGATCAGGGCAAAGCCTGTAATGTAACATTGGAATGCAGTGGTAGCCTGCTGGGTGTTTGTCTGATTTTTATTTTAGTTTTGGAAGGAATGCAGCAGGTTTTGTAGGGCTAATGGCCAAGTCAGGTTGAAGTTGTGACTTTCTGATATTGTAGCTAGCGGCATGGGAGTGTTTAAAGTGTTACCCAGGTGCCCTCTCGCATGCCTAGCACAGGAGAGGCCTAAGCTCCCACTCTCGAGGCCTGGGCTGGCCAAACATTCTGTCAGTGAATCACTTGCATGATGGGCAAACCCCACAACTACAGGATTGTGGATGAGTTTCCAGGATCCTCTTTAGTAGTACTGGCAAGGCAGCATCCTTACGCAGAGTAAAGACAAGAAGTAAAGCAAGGTGGATGAAAGGTGGAGCTAGGAGGTGAATACATGTGCACACAATTTTGAGGAATCTTACCTGAAACCAGTGCCATGTATGGGAAGACTAGAGCCAATCAACCATCCTGTGTTTGGAAAGATTACCCTATAAAAAGTATGGTCTTTCAGTGGCTCATTACACTAGATCAGACACACTCCGACCCTTTACTGGGAAAACTGGCATGAGTTCGTCAAAATCCACCGGAGCAGCCACAAACCTGAGGACAATGTGTTGCTGTCCAGACGGATGCTTACTACAACTGAAGTGTAATTGCTCACACAATGACCTTGAATGATGGCTTTGAATGGAGCCTGTTACGGTATGTTCCCACATAGTGGGCCGTATTTATACTCCGTTTGCGCCGAATTTGCGTCGTTTTTTTCGACGCAAATTCGACGCTAAACTAACGCCAACTAACGCCATATTTATACTATGGCGTTAGAGGCGTATAGCGCCAAAGTTCCCGGAATGTGCGTCATTTTTTAGCGTGAACCCCTTCCTTGCGTTAATGATATGCAAGGGAGGCGTTCCCGTCTAAAAAATGACTCCCAGGCCTTTACGTGGTATTTATACTCCCGGGCAAAAGAGACGCCCGGGAGTGGGCGTGGCTAAAAATGGCGCATTTGCGCCGCTTTTTAACGCCTGGGTCAGGCATGGCGTTAAGGGACAAGTGGGCTCAAAATGAGCCCAGAGTGCCCTCCCCTGCCCCCAGGGACCCCCCCTGCCACCCTTGCCCACCCCAGGAGGACACCCAAGGCTGGAGGGACCCACCCCAGGGACATTCAGGTAAGTTCAGGTAAGTATTATTTTTTTTTTTTTTTAATAATTTTTTTTGGCATAGGGGGGCCTGATTTGTGCCCCCCTACATGCCACTATGCCCAATGACCATGCCCAGGGGACAGAAGTCCCCTGGGCATGGCCATTGGGCAAGGGGGCATGACTCCTATCTTTACAATGATAGGAGTCATGTTGATGGGGGATGGGCGTCGTTAAAAAATGGCGCAAGTCGGGTTAAGACGATTTTTTTGCCTCAACCTGACTTGCCCCATTTTAAGACGCCCTAACGTCATTTTTGCCTAACGCCGGCGCTGCCTGGTCTACGTGTTTTTTTTCCACGGCCGGTCTGCTTGCGCCGGCTAACGCCATTCCATAAATACGGCGCCCGCATGGCGCTTCAGAATGGCGTTAGACGGCGCAAATTTTTTTGGCGCTAAACTGCGTTAGCGCAGTTTAGCGTCAAAAAGTATAAATATGGGCCAGTATGTTTACATTTTACTGAATTTAAAAGCAAGCGAAAACGGATAACTGTGAGTGTTTGCACTTTGTTTCTGGAGATTTTTATATATGTAACCTGCAAGGTTCACGGATTGTTTACTTAATATAACGTAAATTATTAAAAAATGTAACCAATTAAGTTGAACGAAAATGTTCACTGCTGTGCTCTTTGTGAATGACCTCTCTTTATGGCCAAGGAGAGCCATTTTATATCCTGAAATATTCTCATTAGTTTACATGAGATGAAATAAAACAACAGGACAGTGTAAGTGTAAATTAGTTGGTGAGGAGAATAACTTCTTTATCTCCGTAGATACCTGAAACCGATTTTTACACAGGAAGGTGTATATCTTCAAACTGAAGGAATGGTCTGGTGTATTTATTCAAGATAGCAAATGAGGATGAATTATTTCTGAATTATTTACATTTAAGGGAATATGCTTTACACCAGTAGAAACATCATAGTTATGAGCTTCCTGGGTTTGGTTTGCTTTCAAACTGCGGGAAACTATGTTTTCTATTGTTTTTTTAACAGGGAAATAAGCAGATGCAGAATTTTATAGCCCTATGTTACAAAAAAGGTATACATTAAGATCTCTGCCTCCTGGTGACGATACGGTTTCTTACTTTTTTTTTTACAGTCACCTGCATTCCCAGGAGTACACCTGGACAGCTGGGCCCGGCGCACTGTTCGAGACACATTGCTGGGAAGGTCGGTGACTTTTCCAACAGACTTATGTTTTTGATGTGCAGGGTTCTACAATGCGCAGATCTCTGCAAAAGAAACATCGGATCACTTGTGCAAATGCTTATTTTTTTCTGTGCAGTGAAAATACATTTGCCTGCAGGAAAAGCCCTTCCTCTCCACCACCACCACCACATCTGAGGGTGATCCCTTCCTGTACCCACGCTGAAAGGAGGAAGTATGAACATTTCCAGGGTGGAAACGATCAGATCGAAGTTTGGGAATGCCTACAAAGATGATATTTTTGTGCATCCCAAACTTCCAAGGAAAACCACACCTTGAAACACCCAGGTATTTAATGCTATGGAGAAATCCACATTTATGGGGGTGATGACTAAGAGAATGGTCTCAGAAATGTATAAACAAGCTCAGAGTTACAAGGGGCAGGAGAGATGGTCAGTGTACATAGAAGAGACAGATGCAGGGGTTACATTGCCTGATTGAGAGGCTGATATGAAGACTAATGGAGCCAGGTCAGGGTTAGGATCTGTGAGAACCCTGTTCAGAGGGCCACAGGGCAAGTAAGAGCTACTGGACCCAACCTTGGGCACTGAGGCCTTTTATTCCTGATGTCTCCTGGTCCGACCTACTATGGATTCTGAGCTACTGGGAAAAGTACCCCTTCAGCACTTGAGTCTCAGGAATAGCATGATCCAAGCAGTCCAAGGCCTACTTGAGGCAGAGGTAGATACACAGGGGGGTTGGGAGAGGGACACAAGCTCACAACTCAAAGCACATGCAATAGAAGCAATAAATGATTGTCCAGCCAAATACTCACCTTCAGGATAAAAGAAGCATTTTATTTGACATTTATTAACACAAAGGGAAATGCGACATTTGTAAACAACTACACAGCCCTACTCATGTCGGGACTCTAGGGTTTTGTGGGCAGTTCCTCCTTGCTCTAGTGATAGTGGTGATTCCACATTCACTATAGGCAACATCCAGGGTAATTCCCGCTAGTGGTCAGAGTTTCAAGAGTCCATCTGACTCTATTTTAAAGTCAAAACCATTCCAGCACTGAAACACTAACTAGAAAGCAAGATCCTCCAAGATTGATCGGCCCAAATTCAGTCTTACCCGCCTCAACATAGGAGATGTTCCTGGTGCAATTTCACCAAGTCTTGGAGACTTTTATCAAAACTCTCCATGACCCAGGTCTGTCGCTCATCAGGCTTGACGCCTGTTCCTGGCAGGATCTGATGTTTGACAACGACTCTGCATTGAACGAAAATCCCCACACACAGTATTGTAGTTAGAAAATCTGATCCCGAGAGGACAGGAATTTGCCCATGCCAGCCCTCTAAACCCTTGCATGTGTGACCATCAGACAGTTCCAGCAGGCTGTCCATTAAGCAGAGGGTTAACATCTGGGAAGTTGTGGGAGGGAGATTGTTGAATGGGCAGAAGTGCTCCTCAAACAGGGATTTCCTTTCTCTGAAAAGATTGAGAGCATACTAGAGTTGCACCTGCATTGGAGGATGGCGAAGGGGAGACAACAAGGCTATCTGTTGGGCTAAGGCTGGGTTTATGAGAGTCCTGTACAGCTGGTGTGAGCAGCTATGACTTTATAAATGCTGATGGTGATTTGCAATCCGAAGGAGTTCCCTAGATAGAAGACTGCTGTCTGGCACTGAGGTCATTTTAGAGATGTACTGCTGAGTGGAACCAACAATCGCTTGCCACTCTTTGGCAGTGGGGCCCACAGACATGGTAGCTAGGGTAGAGATTTCCGGTGGCACTGAACTCCATCCTCAAATTGTGGTTGGAATAGCATCATCATCAGGCTCTCAGTCAGTAGAGCTAAAAGAAAATGGTTACATATTTAGTACGTTTGACATTACAGATTGTGTATGTTTGAATCAGCGACATTGTACGCTAACTGAAAGCAACAGATGGCACGTTAGCATAAATAAATGATACATTAAATTATTATACAATATAAGTTGTTGGTTAATATAAGCTGATACAAATGAGCTATAACAGTGGCTTATGAGATATTCACACTGATGCTTCCTTTTGAACATGGACTTAGATGTCAGCTGTCTAAACAGTGTCTTCAAAGGAGGTGGTGGACATTAGTCTCTTGATCCAGCAGCTGGAGGAAAAAAAATTAATATAAACTTCAGAATTTTGATAGATGACATAAATGGGAAAACGTTAAATATGGATAAGACTTTCTATTTACAGAGAGAGAAATGAGTTGGTGGAAAGACATATGTTAGAAAAGAGAAAGGTGAATATAAGTCACAAATGGATCTAGATTGTAGTACATGCATTGTGGTTACAGACTTACCTGTCTGACAGCTAGCAGATGTGGAAACTGCTGCTTGTAACATGTCCCCTGATAACGTTTGATAGGTGGGGCATAGTGAGGGCACCAGGGACCCCTGTATCACCTAAGATGTAGAAGGAGACATATACAAAGTAAGGAAATAACTCTACACAAATAGTATCAGTGTATAATAAACAATTATGGATATGCAGCACATAAACATCTCCTGGATCATAGTGCTGGGATAAAATTGTTATTTCTAGACAAACGCTAACGTAATAAGAGAGACTTTTAAGTAATGTAACAAAAACACTATTCGAGGATTCTATGCAGGAGTGACAAGGGTGACTACATCTTCGCACATATAAGTATACGTTTTAGCAATAATTGTGGGAGGGACAATGGGGAGTGTTTGGAAAATGATGAATAATTACTACTAAAAGGGAGGGAGTTTAGGAACATTTAAAGAGGTGTTTAGGAAGGGATATGCCAATATAAAACACAAACCCACTTGGCAATTCATGAAACACACTCCTAGTTATGTCCTAATAGTGACAATAAAGAATTAAATGCCCTCCAGCCCTATAGTAAGATTAGTAGTCAGCAGCTCTCATGGCTTTCACTGGTACCACAACACACTCTCACAGAAAACAATAAACATTGTCACCTCATAGGAAATGTGTGTGTGTGTATACCAGAAACTTCCCAATTCTTTCCAGGAAACTGCCCTGATTTGATACTTGCAAGCCAGATTGGTGATGATGTATTATATTATGTTATAGGATCATTTTCTGAAGGAATCTAGCATCATCATTTTATGAATATCAATGACCATGGGCTGGCAGACGTGCAGTGATACTTTTCTCTTTTGCTTTTGAATACTGTTGCTGAATGTACCTTGTGATAATTTACCCACATGGGTATTACTGTGTGGCAAGTTGAATTGTCTTTGTTTTTTTAATTGTACGTTGCAAACGCAGCACAGCGCAGTGGCACATGCTTTGTTGGCAGTACTAACAACCACAGTTGAATTCTCAGAGATCATGCATTGTTTGTATTTTCTTTTCTCACACAATTATTTCTTCCATATTGTTTGTTGGCCATTTTTCAGTTCTTGAGAAGTGTTTTCTTTATTCAATATTGTTTTGGTGGAATTATGTTGTTCCACTGATCTTCTTTCCACCACAAGAAAAGAATTGCTGTTGACGTTAAAGCGAATTGTCCTTTTTCTACCAAATTGAGATTAACGTCCCCAGATTGATCGGAGTGTCTGCTCTATCTTTCTGGAGGATAGAAGCCTTAAGTGTAATGTCTATGTATACTGCATAGAATCCTCACAAACTAACATCCTCACGGCCCAATCGGGGGCAGTTCGTGAATATGATATGGACACGCATCAACAAAAGCCACAAACTATCTGTACAGAAGCAATTGCGAATTTCGGGACTGTTAAATAGTTACGATTTTCTAAGGTTTGGCAGAACACTACAGCTACCCAAAGTCTTGCAGCCAACTAACTATGCTCACAGATAGTGCCTCGAGTGATATTGAGCCATTAAATAGATTTCATAGTAAAAACAAATAACATACAAAAGACATAGAAAACACAACATGCCTACAAAATACCTACATGGGTGCAATCTTGAAAAAGAGCAAAATATTTCTGCAAGTATATACACAAAAATATAAGTATAAACTAATGGCATAAACGTCATATATATAATTTTGTGAGGTACAAAGCTTATTATTTATAATTTAATGCAATAACATCTCAAATTAATTAATTAATTAATTAAAATACGTGTTTAACATAGTTTAAAAAGCCTAGAAATATGAAATTAATTAAAACCATAACATAACCACATTTTTGGCAAATTAACATTTTTTAAGGATGGTGGGTGTTTTAAAATTTAAAATATTGTTCAAAAAGTAATACTTAAAAAAGTAATGTATTTAGGTTAATTTACAATTTAATACAAAGTTAATTTTAGGAGGTAGTGTGTTGTATATTTTTGGTTGAGTAGTCATATGTTATTATTGTTTGTTCACAATTATTTAACATTTTTATTTTCCAATTAAATAAGTTTGTACATTTATTTTCTTAAAACAATAACATTTCCTTTAGGGAGCTGTAAGCCTCGGTTTGCGGTTTGTGAAGACAAGTGGTCACTAATAGCAACATTCTACTCATAAATTCAGTTGGAGATGGTGAACAGCACAAAAATGCAGACTTACACATAGGTGAAGGAGTAGATTACACGTGTAGATCTACACATGCAAACTTACCTTTGTTAATAGGGTCTAAGTATAGGGTGAGTTCATTTTGTCTCAACATATACAAACAAAGCCAACAGGTCTCGCCAATGCGAGAGCTATTGGCATTGTCAATGTCACTGTCTTTTAGCCATGTGGTATATTAGAACACCTGCTGTTCAGGATGGCTGAAAGTCATGAAAAAAATGATGTGATGTGGACAGCGCTGTCCATGTCATAGCCCTTGTTGGTCTGGCAGGAGAGGCGGGACAAAAATCATAACTTGAGGGTCAGGGCAAGCAACACAACACGGGAGCAGTGCCATAAGAAAACTTGAGGGCCCTTCTTGCAGAGTTCATGGAGAGGCCCTTCCTCTGGACTCACGCGGGAGCTCATAGGCCAGAGTACTGTGCTGAGGGGGCCCTGGAGAGGTTGTATATTGACTGTATTGTAGAATTTAAGGTGCTTCCTAAGTGTTCTGTGACATGAATTGCCGCAATAGGCTTCTTGTCAAACAGGCTTGAGATTTGCGTCAATATAGGTTAGACTGTAGAGTTTGCATGGGAATAGTGTTTCCCAGAGTGGTGCGTGCTATTTTGTAATTTTAGCAAAAGCAGCCACATAGTTTTGAACCACAGCGATAAAAAGCGTTCAATCAACCTTCAAGAAAACTCAATGAAAGGTGACAGTTTTTTATAACACAAGAAACAGCCCATGTTTTATTTGAAGCTGTAGACTTCATCCAAGAGGTAGGGGACATAAGGCATTCTGAACAGCCATGCATTGAAGGAGTGAAACGCCAGAAGAAATGAAATATATACAAAAACAAGCAGCGACAGGGGGAGAGAGATAGGGCAAACAATGATGGATGAAGAGGGCAAGCAGCGATGAAGGAGGGGTCGGGGGACAGGTCAAGCAGCGCAGAGGGACAGGAAAGAGACACCAGGACATTAACAAACAAATCCACTCACTTTGAAGTCAGAGAAGGAAAATAAATAGGCACCCTCAGAAAACAGTGTCCGACATTTGATCTCAGTCTTTGAATTCACAGCAAATGTGATGAGATAAGAACAACATTTACAGGCCTGTTTACAGAAATGGAGCTTGGAGCAAGAGAAAACACGAGTGCTATGTGAAGTGCTCAAAAACACAGAAAAAAGTAGTTCCTAAAATAGGAGCAGTGGAGGGATAGTAGTAATTGGTCCATGCTCTCAATGAGGGCTAAACATAGGAAGAGGCATGATGCCTACATGCCATAGACAAATGGGGAGAAAGAGTATGGGAGCGACAAATGAAAAGCCTATGGGTGGGCTGAAGCCCAAATATTGAATGAAACATGTCTCTTCGGGCGGCACATGGCTGTCTAGCTGAGACCTAAAGAGATACATTAATGTCAGTGTTATGGTACATGAAACAAAGCAACAGAATTCTTTAAGGTGTGGCATACCTGTTGTGGTGGTGCGGAAGCATTTATTAGTGGGGATTGGTTGTCACCATGCTACAGTACAGGCTACTCCTACACCAGCTGTTGCTCCCATTGCCCTTGATATGGGTCTATATAAAAAAGTTTAAAATGTGTGAAGATTAGTGTAATGAACTTACACTCTGAAGAGAGGGTAATAAATGACTGAGTGGCGTGCTAGGTGGTTGTCTTTCTTTGAGGGCTAAGGGCAGTGTGCCATGTGTGTTGAGTAGTAATGTTGTGGATACATTGAGGGGTTTAGTTTCTCACCTGGCCTTTTAATTCCCTACAACAGGCTAGTCATATAGCAGGTCAGAGAGCATGGTGGACAGGATAAATTCATTGAAAGGGGAGAGACCAGAGACAGGATCTGGTTCTGCCTTCAAGAAAAGCCTTTGGCAACTTGATACAGGAAATTTCTCCTTTGCCGCCTTTCCTCATCTTGCCACTCCCGTTTTGAGGTCCTCCGCACTGAGAACCTCCACACCAATGCATTGATATAGTCAGAGAGCTCCTGCCTAAGGGTCATCTTTCCTTCTTCACTGGAGGTCTAGAGAGGCTGACCATGTAGCTCCCTACAGTCATCAACAACTAAAGTAACTACAAGGTGTGTCTCCTTCTCAGCGAAGTTCATCTTCTGCTTTGGTAGGGTGGGCTGCATCCTCGAGGCTGTAGAAGATCTCAGGCTCTCAGGAAGTCAGCAAAGTAACATAGCCCAAGGGGAAGAGGGCAAAGCCTAGGGTGTGAGCTTTATTTCTATGCTTCCAGGGTTAATGATTGTCAGATGAATGCTGTTTCCTTATATCTTTCCATTCTGCGTTTTCTACAGATAAGACATAGATGTCCACCTCTGCTGTGGAGATCGCTGTCTATGGTCACACATCTGAAATCCCGCCATCAAGTTATTAGTAGTAACTTTACGGTTATAATTTTAGTTGGAGGTGGACATTTGTACACCCTACTTCTCGGTGGATACGGCTCCCCTGGAAATAGTGAATGCCATGCAGATGGAGATTTTCCCATGGGTGTAGGTGAAAATCTATGTTGGCACAGACCTCCAGACATAGATTTCCCCATGTGAAAAGGCACCAGAGTGCTGGCTAACTGCTGCTCCTTATTTCCATCTTGCACTATCTGTAATGCATCAGCTCCACCAGTGAGTTGGCACTCTGATTTATGATAATGAGATGCACAGAACCGATCTAAGCTGGGTGCTCCAAGTAAAGATGTGCACTGGCAAAAACCATGGCATAATGGTATTCTGAGATGAATTCAATTGTTCTTTACAGCGACAAGCACACACTTTGCTCAGTCAATTTAACATACTTTCTATATGTTTTCTGGAAAGACAAGCATGACAAGCCAAAAGCACAGACTGTGTCTTTGTATTCATTTATTTGGTTCAGGATTATAAAAGTATGTTTATATCTACATTAAGTAAGACTGTCTTTTTATGGATGCTAAGTTGGACCAGACAGGAGTTTCATATTCAGCTTTCTCAGAGCAACAGTTCTTCCAGTTTTGTGAAAAATAAAGCATTTTAGAAAAGTGGAATGTTGGTAGCACCATTGAAGACAATAAGTGGGTCACGGCCAAAAATGGTTGGTATGGATCATCTGCTCTAATCTTCCAATGCTTGTTTTTATGTCTCTCCCTGTTTAATTTAGAAAGTTACCCTCAGTGCGTGGAATGTTATAATAGCATTATATCCCTTCTGCCTTGGGCTATTCTTAAATACTCTCTCATTCGCTTTAGGCCTAAGCTTATAACTTGGAAAGAGGGCCCTTAACAACCATTAGAGCTCTCTGCGGTGGTCTTTTATGCTATATTATTGCCTAGATAGAAGGAGCTTCAGTATATGAGACTTTTCTTGCTACCTGAAGCCTTAGTCACTTAAGACCAGTGCTCAATTTGAACCAGGGGTTGCCAGTGGAGGCCTCCAGCACTTATTTATGGGGATTGACAATTATTTTTCTGCATTAGACATTTACCGATTGCAACAAAGAAGAAAAAAAACTCAAAGCAGAAAGACTGGGGAAGATTAATACAGAAACATCGACACAAAGCGAGAAAGCAGGAACCTGCAGTAGGGAGGTCAAGGGGTAGGGAGTGTCTGGTAGTGGATTATAGAGGCCTGAGGTAAAAAGATTACACACTTTTGTTATTCGGAGCACTGACATTTAATTGCACCAATATGCCATTCTCTGAGCAGAGCTTTGGAGACCGGCAATCATTTATTTACAAATTAGGCACCCCTTAAGGCCTCTCAATAAAGTAGTGAGTACGTATATATTTAAGAATGTGTGGTTTAAATTGTGAGCACACATGATTAGTTAAATTGCATATTAATATTAGGCATGCTTGTCCATAGAAACATAATTGGTAACAATTAATTATGCAGATGCAGCATAAGGGGACTGTAAATAGACACAAGTTCAATACTTAATCAGTAGTGCTAATTTGTTTAAATGATAGAAGTAGTAGAAGTAATACCGTATTCTATCACAGGAAGTGATATTGGTGACATATGTCCATGAGGCCGAGCCATTGTAATTCTTTTGAACAATCATTATTTCAAACTGTAAATTGCACATTTTAATTGCTGTGATTATCAACACGCACAGATTAGCTACAAAATAGATGATGGGCTGGACGATCGAAACGCAGCAAAACTGGTCACATTCACTAAATCTTTCCAAAGGTTGTTGACTCCCTCTAAAAAAAGTGC
This sequence comes from Pleurodeles waltl, assembly GCF_031143425.1. Lineage (NCBI taxonomy): Eukaryota > Metazoa > Chordata > Amphibia > Caudata > Salamandridae > Pleurodeles > Pleurodeles waltl. The sequence continues at coordinate 1,643,146,125 of NC_090440.1, read as the reverse complement.
CAGAGTGCTATCGATGATCTGAGCAATGTTAAAAATATTATTTTAAACAACTTCTACGTATATCATTAAACTCACTTGAGGGGGTGGCAACAAATTCTTGTCTATTGGTCAACAAATCGATTTCTAATTTTAATTACGTAAGAATTCTTACTTATTAATATTTTATCTTCAAAAGTGATGGTATAAATTAAACCCGAAGTACCATTCGGTTTTTGTTGACAGTTTCACATTGGTTAGTATAATGTCCGGAGTCTGCGTCTAGTTAGAGCAATGGCAGCTGCCGCGGTGAGGTGGCCATAGCGACTGAGATGTAAGCATGGAATCCCGGCAGCCATCTTGCGGGGCTCCCGATAATAGAAGGTGACTTTAATAGTCTGCAGTTTACCATGCCCCGCACCACATTAACCAGAGCACTTTGAACACACTAACACTTCATGTAATACGAACTCCTTTTTTACATCCCAAAGCGCACTATTTCTCTGTGTTTATTTTTGTGTGTGATACTTCTGTGGCTCTTAACTCTTGCCTTTTTATTGGTAACAGAGGCATCCACGGGGTTATTGCAACTTCCTGCTTCTCATCAGTTCATTTCTTGCTTGAGATCTGCAATGAGTATTTAACTGCTTAAAACAATAACTTACCATACCACCGATAGCTTGCACTTTACATACAATATGCTGGTCGTAATATATTTTGCAACTATGGTTGAAGGGGAGATGGTTTGCATATAGAATAACACTACCCATATCATCCCTTTAGTTGCATAAAAACAAACAGTATGCAGAGTACAGGGATTGCATATATTTAGTGTATACGAATCCCACCACCACAGACATTCTTATTTGTGTGGCAGATTTCAGCGATGGAAATGAAATGCATCTCTGTAATGCTAACCAGGTGCTGGGTGATTCTTTGTTTGACAAGAGGGGTCCAGAACTAAAGGAGACAGTGAAGTCAATGTCACACATTGTGGTGTCTCCGCAATAACAGGAAATATTGTGTGCTGCCATAGTTAAGGCTAAGTGTCATACCTATTTACACTAGATGCTCTTTGTTATGCCGCCTTCAAGCAGAGGGGAAGGGAGTGATTCCCCAAAGTCCTACTTACTAAGCTTTCAATCGTGGGTGGAACTTGAAGTGTCCCTTTCTAAACTTTAGTGTGCAACAGGGCGTGAAATACCCACCTTTTGTAGATGTACAGGAGTCTGATCCAGGAGCACCTTTACACACAGATATTAAATTTAAATACCTAAAACATCATTTGTGAGGGCAAAACAGTATTTTTTATAGACAGAATCTCCCTTTGTGTTACCAGCATACAGTGGGATTTGAAAATACAGACATCTCGCCAGTGTGGTTAAATTTATACGTTTGCAACATTTGTAGTGGGGCTTGTAGGTGCTCATTGCTTTGTCCATCTGTAAAGGTAGGCGCACACCCACAAACCCAAAGATTATTAGGCACTCACCAATAATTTATTCCAGGTAGTTCTCACCTCAGAAAGGTATCCAAATTTATTGCAGTCACATTTAGAAATATGTACATTTCAAGGGTGAGAATCGCTAGTGATCAGTTAACCCAGATTTATAATGTGGGTATGCAGCTCCTAGTTTACTTCAGCAAGGAAGATAGGTGGCAGAAAGGATGGTGAGAACAGCTGGATTGTGCATCACCATTTTCCTGGGTGTGGGTATTTTCTTAGCTTTCATAACTGTGTAGTGTGTCCCGGTGAAAACATTTTGCTGGTGTGAAAAGAAAGTTGTGAGTGAATAAGGTGAGAAATAAGCAACAAACAGATAAAGCTTGAAGTGGAAGGAGCTAAAGACAGTTTCACTTAAACAAATCTACCAGAGACCTTCTTCATGCCAGTCATGGAGAAGTCCCAGGTGCTGTAATCTTGGCAGGATCGAGATAATCAACTCCTACAACAATGTGGTGCTCTAAGTTAAGAGGTGGATCCCTTATTATATGATAAGAATGGATAAAGTAATGATGGCCCCCAGAGTGCATCAAATGAAGGTTTATTTAAGTCAGAAAAACCATACACCTTCATCTTCTACATACCAACTGTCATTTAGAACGTAGGGATTGGAAACTTTGGGTTTCTTGTGTAGACTCAAGATGGAAGGCATCATGTCAGGCAAATAGCTGGTAAGCAGGCTAGCATACATTCTAACACAGTGAAACATGGACTAAGGATGTCATGCACAATGGCCAATAAAACACTATCCCCGCCCCTTTGCTTTATTAAAAGGTACTGTGATGGTCATTCATGAACATGTCTCCATGAAGACTTTCAAACTCTGTTGACTTTTTTCTCACCCTATCAGCTATAGAATGGTACTCATCATAGCTTTAGTGAGCACTTTGATAAAGTTCTAGTGAATCTGCATATGGTCAAATGCAAGCAACTCATCAGTACGGGTTAGGCCAATAAAATGTACCAATGAATATTAATTGTCACTTTACGAAGCCACCTAATCTCTTTCACTCATTTTATATTTTTCCATCTAGACATCTTCTCATATTTCAAATTTTGCCATCTTGACTTACAACACTTTGTTGACTTTATTGATGTTCTTGGGAAAAGATAACTAGATTTTCGCTTGACAACGTGACCTGGAATTCTTATCCTGACATATTTGCCTGCTTTTATGTGGATGCTTGTTGTATTGGGAATTTGATCATGCCATATTTTGGATTGCTCTTCCGTGCTTTGAACTCTGTTTTCCAAATTATTATGGAAAGCACTACCTCATAAGTTCTTGTTGATCCAATATATGAGTAACCACGGTGACAAATTTGTGATTCTGAATTCTTTCCTCTGATTAAGAAAAACAGACTTGCACCAGTAACTGAATGGTGGCTGATCATATATGACCAAAGTCTTTCTTTCATAGTACAGCTCCAATAAGCAATGGACATGGGAAACACCCGGAACAACGACTCCTAATCCATGAAGTTGTGGAAAACGAAAGCGAAACAACAGTTTAGTTTTCCATGACTTCCTGGCTTTTGGGCCTTAACCACGCATGTGTGAACCACGTACATGCGTAGTTAAGGCACAGAAGAAGGGAGTCGACGCGGTGAAGGAGGAGGTAAGTTGGGCTGGGACTGGGGCTGTTTTTTTTGGGGTGGGGTGGGGGATCAGCGTGATTAGGATTTGGGGGGGCAGGGTTTAGGTTTTAGGGGTGGGTTGGGAGGTTGGGGTGCTTTAGGTTTTAGGGGCGAGGGTGGGGTCTCGGGGTATTTTTAGTTTTTGGGGGTGGGGTGGGGGGCTTGGGGTGATTAGGGTTTAGGAGGTAGGGTCAGGGTGTAGGTTTTAGGGGTGGGTTGGGGGGTTGGAGTGCTTTAGGTTTTAGGGGAGGGGGGTTGGGGTTGTGGTAATTTTGGGGGCGGGGGTTGGGGTGGTTGTGGGGGTAGGAGGGTAACAGTAATTTTTAGGGATGGGGGTTAGGGGGGACGCATGCTGGAACCGTGCATGCTGATCACTAATGCCTTTACCAGGAATGCCTTTACAATGAAAAATCGTTGTAAAGGCATTCATGGTAAAGGCATTAGTGATACCAACGAGTTTGTTGTTCTGAACTCGTTGTTGAGCCATGGGTGGTTGAAGCACTCGTGGTTTCAACATTGGACATTTGTGCCAGTTTAATACTGCCTGCGATGTAGTGATTGAAACATTTAACCTAATCAGTGTTTTGTGAGTCATGCAATGTGGTTTTAATGTGTTTTATTGTTATTTGTTGAGAAATTCTTTAATTTCTGTGGAAATTGCTCACCATTGTCAGTAATGAGCAATTCACTGACCCCTTCTTTACAAATAATGTATAAAAGAAAACCCAAAACAGCTTTGGTGGTGGCTTTATCAGCAAAGTTCACTTTCGGCCAAGTGGAGGGATAGTCAATTAACACAAGGGCAAATTTCAAGTGTGCCAAAACAAATCCGAAGGGACCTACAATAGCGAAAGCTATCATTTGCCCTGCAGATTTTGGCAATTGTGTGGCAGACATAGGTACTGCCATAGTAGAGACATTTTCGTCACTCAATGATAGCTCAAAGGGGATGCATCTAAACCAAACATCCTAGCTGTAGTGATTGATGTTGCTAAAAGTTAAGATTTCTGTGTCAATTCAATCTAGTAACATGCAGATATTATATTCAACTTGGAACAAATTGTTGCTCCACTGAACTTAGAAAATAACTCATTTATGTTTGTAAAAGGTTAGTTGTCAGTCAAAATGTTTTTGTTAAAAAAACTAGGTCCACACAGAGACACAAATTTCCATCTTTAGACAGTTCAAGATGAGGCACCCATTCAGATGATTCCTCTGATCAATAATGTCTTGTACATCACACCGTAATTCCTGTGAATTTGCCCTTACAAACATTAGTACACTTCTCAATGTTTTACTTCATAGGTTTCACTTCCTCCTGTAACACAATCTTGTGTTGAAAACCTGCAAGTTTGTCTCTTTTTTTCAGCACAAGCACTTGTGCAGGAGAACAAGGGTTCAGAATTATCTGCAACCTGTGCTGCTTATGCCAACAAAAAACACAAAGATGCTTTAAAGTTGCATACATTTTTATGCAAGCTTATCTTCCCTTGAATGATCTACTGCATGGAGATAAACAATACTCTTGATGTTATGATCATCAACAATTACAGCTCTAGCATTAGGCTTTTGTAATTTGCAGACGATCTGACAGAGTTCTGCCAAACAATTCCTTAGTGATAATGGTGAAAGCAGAGCCAGAGTCAGCCTTACCTTTCATGTTCTTACATAATGCCACAATACATCACATTCATGGACCTCGGTCATCCTCATCAGTTATGCTATTGATGCTTCTAACCCCCAGGATCATATCCTTGATTTTTTCACATTCAACTTGTATGCCATTAATTTCACTTAACTGCTTACTTTATACTTAGAATCCAGCTTGGTACTCCTACAGACCTTAGCAAAAAGGACCTTCCTCCAAATTACATTTTATTTCTACATTTCCATCTTTTCTGCTTTCATGTTTATTGCTCTTTATAGAAGTACCACATACTTTGCTAACTTTTCTTTCAGCTGTACCATTATTAACTTCTTTGACCCATAAAAAAGATCTTTCAATAGCTTTGACAGTCTCAATGGCTTCATCTAAACAAGATGTACTAATATTCATAGCTTCTTTAGAATTATTTTGGAATTGGTGTTGACCATTAACTGATCCTTAATCGTTTCACCTTCTGATGCACCAAAGTTATAAGACTTAGCAATATTCTTAATGCTGCAAGAAATTTGTAAAAAGATTCATGGTTTTCCCTGTCCTCTGGTGTAAACCTGGTACCTTTCAAGACTAACACTAATATTGGGTTTGAATCTTTATGGCCTTATTGACTTTAAATAACCAACACCCTCAGGTAGAACAACCACAGGCAGTGATCTAAACCAAGAAATTTAGGGCCATATGTACTAAAGCATTTTCCCATAGACACAGAATGGGTAAAATCTTTTGATACATCTGGCCCTTAGTTTTTTCCTATTGGCAGCCTATCTGCCAGCGTCAATGGCTGTAAGATATGTTAAAAAAAACATATTTTCACCTCTTCTAAAGATTAGTTGGATCCCCTTTACCATGAGGAGATTCTCAGGCTGGTCAAATCGCATTTTTCTACTGTCATATGGAAAAGACAGCAGTAATTTACTAATAGGACCATAATCCCTAACAGATATACTTAACAAATCACCAGAATTAGGCACAAGTAGCACAACAGAATTTGTTAAAAAAAATAATAATATAGCATTTTACTCAGTTTATCATGAACACAGGTAGTCAAACAAGCAACCACTAAAAAAACAGTCGCCCACTTCTTCAGGGTCACATCTTCCTTTATTAGAGCAATATATTATGGTGGTAGCTGTGTTGCAGTTTTATCTTCGGTGGTTACTTGTCATATGGTAAATCATGGTTTATCACTGTGTGGGTCAGGTTGTCGTGTTCTCCATATCCAGTCGCTCTGTCTCAATTAGTTATACCTTTAGCGCTCCATTGCCCATCCATTCCATATTTTGTCCAATTTCTTGGGGCATCCTCTAACTTTATATATCATCCTTTCTTTGGCATACCAATTATTCTGTGCAAGGACCAGAGGCTCCGATTATGCTTCTCTTTAATATTTTTTAGCAGCTAATCAAAAACATTAAATTCAAACACTACATTTCCCATGACTAACCATAGAGCCATCAGCCCTATAAAAAGCCCAAAACACCATATTGTGTCCTCTTTCTTTGCTGCTACACAGCCAGTTAAGTACTCATTCCATTTATCTTTGTTTTACCTTTCTACAATACATTTGCAGTCTTTGCATTTATTGAAGTGGAACATGCTGCTTTTGTTTCTTTTTGGGAGCATTTATTGTGAATGCTTTGCATTGACCGTGTTTTTTTCTGCTGGTTCTTCCGAAAGCGCTAATTGGAGCTATGCAGCTTATGCCGCATTACATGGAGTCGGATAGGGATCGAGGACGAGCTGTCTTTTAGCCGCGCTGTCCTTTTTTGTAGTCTCTGCACAGGCCTCACACGCACATGTGCGTCTTTCCCTCTGCTGTGCTGGCTCATTCCCATCTTCACTTAACATGCAGGTGGCACATTATCCCTCGCCTGTGCCTCCGGCCCTGTGCTGTCAACACCCTGCCTGCATACAAATCTCCAGGGCTGTATAAATCTTATTAGGCAACCTGCTTGGAGTGCAGCAGGCTACTCCCTCCATGTCACAACAACTTTTGATTGCCTGCCTTGGGGTCTGATTATAGTGCACTCCCCATTCAGGCCCATAGTCGGCTTCAGTGATTTCTATTCTCTTGAAGAGGCTTGTGCATGTTACCGAGTGGTATGGACATATATAATTCTTTTGAGAAATATATTGGGGAATATTATGATGACCCTGAAGGGTCTTGGAGCAGGACTTCATGGAGGTGCTTGATGCTGGAGTCCAAAAGGCCCTTATTAAATGACACCTAACTGGTGTCATAAAACTCCTGTAATTGGGATGAGGCTGCTGGATTCAGGACGGCAACACCACCATTTGTGGGTGACTGAGTCAATCCCACAGTGTCTTGGCATCTGTAGGCCCAACCCTTTTGGCTAGCTAGCAAACCTGAAAGAAAAGGTGATTTGTAGCAGCCAGAAACATGACACTGTGTGGCATCTCAGGGGAAGTTGTGGTTGACAAGTCTCACCCCTTTCTCTCATTAGCAAAAGGTCTCATGCACACATATAAGCCAAAGAAAAGATGCAGGATGGTTTTCAATACATTGTCATAAGACGTCTTGGGATCAATATCATGTAATATTGATGATACACAGGCAGAAAATACCCCAGGACTGTTCTTGTACCCCTAGGGCAAACAACAAAAATGCTTCTGAGAGCCGAGAGCACTGAAGGTGCTTAGATCCTGGCTTTCAGGCGTTAGACTGTGGCAGAAAAATTATTGGATATTGTAAAGCGTTGTTTTGTAGTTTTTCACACTATATAGTTGATAAATGCTGTGCTGTGTCTATTTTGTATTGCAAATGTGCTTGTACTACTGTTTAAATGTCTGTAATCTAAGACGATTCTATATGAATGGTCAGGTTTTGCTGCGGGGAATAACAGGTTTTTAATTGCAAAGTAGCAGTGTTCTGTCACTACCTGGTACTCAAGTTGTATGAGAATTTATCTCATGGGTGCTTTAGCTTCATGTTTAAATGGATATTGAGGGTGGATCTGTTAAGTAGCTCTAATTGGTATTACATGGTAGGGAGAATCTCTATCCCAACCTACGTCGTTGCGATACAGTGCAGGAGCCTGTGCCAAAGTCCAATCGTCAAAGTAGGCTTCCTTTACTACGTCTGAAACTAGGACTGAGAAAGAAGGCAAAATGACATCTTACCCTTGTGGGAGCATGTGGACAAATTCAGGTGGTCAAACTTTTTCTGCCAATAAAATATAAAATGTTAGTGTTTATCTTCTCGCGAAGATTCCTTTAATAGTGTGCACGATGTCTCCCTCAATCTGAATATTTAATCTGTATACCCTGTCGGGTGGGAAGACACACCTTTCTGCTGTTTCGACTTAAAGGAAGGCGTTAGTCGGTGCCACATCCAGCAGATCTATAAGACTCTGGCAACATATTGTGACCTCTGCCACGCTGTTTAGCAGAGTCACTGTCCACATCCTGCACATTAACAATGTTCTCAGTACGAGGGACATCTTTAATTGTAATTGCTGCCACCTTTTTTGTTTAATTGGGGCTTTTGCTGTGGAAGTTTCTCTTACTTTTTTTTTTAAGTCTCTAAGGAGCGTTGGGAGTCCTTTTTTAGCTTTGTGTAGTCACTTTGGTGTTCTGACTGTCTTCCTCTGTCACTCCATTTATCTGGTGTGTCCTGAAAGGAACGAGATTTGCAACTGCGAGTATATTGATCTGGTCTTTTTAAAGTTTCACATTTCTAAGGTTGTATCTTTTTTCTGAGGTTTGCGGTGGGGGAGATTATCATCATTCTATTCTTCTATCTTTATTTTGTTTTTGTTTATCCCAGCTTTTTAGAGCTTTCTTGTACTTGCGTAGTACCCTCCTTAGTGGAAGTCCTAAGTAGTTGAGGTTTTGCTGGTTTGGCCCCTAGACTATCCCAACCTATACTAGTATAAGTTTCTGAATTAATCTTTGGCAGCTTGCGCTCCTGGTCCCACTGAGGAACCCACCGGAGCTGCTAGCGAATTGTCAATGCTGTTGCTTCCCCTTTAATATTGCTTACAATTATTGAGGGCACTGTGTCAAAATTGCGCATTGGTTTCATCTCCAAGTCCCGGGCCTGGGTTGCCCCGTGTTCATTTTTATTTTGTTTCAACACGGTAAATTGGCAAGTGTACTATGTGTAGTTGTATAAATTGCGGCAAAGACTGTGCCCAAAGTGGCACAATACTCATTTGAGGGAACCATTCCAAATGGCAAGCACATTGTGAGAATTCTATGTTTGTCTTGGGTTCCCGTATGGGGAAACATGCTTCCAGCTGGTTTGTTTTTTGCGCAATCCAGAACGGAATCTTCTCCCACTCAGTGGGCGCTTTTCCCATTATTGAATTGGCAGTTTGTGGATTCGTCCCTGTAATGGCCAATTGATTTATAGGTGGAGCAGTCCTTGCTGGAGCAGTGTTTAAAGTTGGCATTACGAATTGTATTAATCGTCTATATATTGCTACTAGCTCATTGTATAATGTGGTACTTCAGCTACTGATAGAGCCTGCACATTGGGATGTGGTGTATAGGTAGACAATGTTGGCCATGTTTGACCATCATTGCTTAAAGGACCTAACACAACAGGTTGAAATACATGCAGAGGGCGCCATTAAACCAACCTTGGTGTTCTTGCTAGTTTAGAAGTATTTCTAAATATTAGAATGCTTTGTACTATAGTAGTACATTCGCTATTCTGTATGTATGAAATGTGTTGGAGTCAGCATTTATTTCTGAGGTGACCCAGGAGTAAAATATTTCTGTTCTGTAAGCGTCTTGAGCACCTCACCCAAAACTGACAGAAACGGTGATTTGTGGAAACCTGAAACATGGCACCCTGTGGCTTCCCAGGTGAAATTGTGGTTGACAAGTCTCAACCCTTTCTCTCGCTAGCAAAAGGTCTCATACACACACATAGGCTAAAGAAAAGATGCAGGATGGATTTCAATACATTTATTGAAAAGACTGCAATTTAAGATAAAATATATCAGCTGCAATTATTGGGCAATGAGACAAGACAGGATTAAAATGGTTGTGACCAGGGAGAAGAAAATAAACAATCCCAACATATTGGAATAACATACATTGATGAATTCTACCTAACCCCTAACTCCTAAATGAGAGCATAGTGGTGATAGCCCAATCTGTCCATACTTAGTCCATTAGAGGAGCACCCACCCCCATTAACTGGAAGATAGGGGTCTGCCTGCCGTCTCCTGGGTTGGTTTGTAGAGACAAGGCTGAGGTCAGCAATGAAATGGCATGCAGCATGGACGGAATCCTGGTCGGAATTACCTCTCTGTTGTCCCTTGGCCTGTACAGTGATTCTATAAGAAGATGTATTTATTTTCTGTGACAAGGCCTGATGTGGGCATGTGCATAAGTGTCAGACCGTTTACATACTCTTGTGGCCACAATTGCTAGCTGGATTATCATGTATTGCTCTTGTCAGCCTTGGACAGAGATACATGGTGAAATGTCCTGCATAGACTAATAAAAACAATGATTTCGCAGAATCATAAAGTTACAGCTGATTAGAAAATAAAAACATCCCCGCTGAAACCAGGCTAACTAAAAATGAATAAAACTGAATAAATGAAATCAGAGCATATATGTAGATAAAAGGGCACAGGCCCCAGGCCTAAGCTAAGCCAAAATATGTGTGTTACAAAGCAGAGTGTAAAATGAACCCACAACAGCAGGTTTGCTAGACCGCAAAGTTGGATTCAGGCTCCCCCTTTCTTTGCTGGAAGTTAATGGTCACGCTGCCAAGCATGGCAAATCCAAAGGAAAGCTGGCCAAGACCCTACCTTTCAGCTGCCTTTGAGGAGGTGGCAGACTCCATTGCTGATGACTATGTCTATAGCGCCACTTCTATTAATTCATGTTCACCTTCTCAGAATCATAGGGGCTCTGATTCCGGTAATTCAGAGGGCCTCATCAAGATGACAAGCCCAGCCCCTGCAAACATAAGCGCAAAATGTGCCATGACGATTACCAGTAACAACCTAGAGTGCTGAATTTCAAGCCAACCAACATTGTCCACCCGCATTCCACCGTATGGGTTCGCCCCAAGAAGTGGCGGATTATGTCAGTCCCATATTCGCCAGGGGTTCGATAAGGATGTCAGGGCCCGCCTACGCTCAGAGTCTTCCAGGCCGAATCTCCTTGGTAAAGTGATGGATACCCCTGAGGTGGATTCTACTTTTGTTACTTTCCTCAAGAAGTATTCAAGGACCCCAAGAAGGGCCTCAATCAGGCTGTCATAACTGTCAAGACAAGTTCTTAGACCTCTCTGTCCCTCTATCCAAGATCTTGGAGCTGGCCTTCACAGTCAAAAATTCTGTGACCCCTATCGATCCTGAAGTCTTAGCAGGCTGGGCTCAGTGTACCATGTTACACTAGGCAATGCAAATTGCGCAATTGTCACCAAATGTTGACGATTCATACTTATCAAGATTGACTCAAAACTAAACAAATTGGCGTCTTCAGAAGCAGATCCTGTGGTGCAAGGCCTCCACTCTGGGGCCTCCTTCCTTAAACAATTGTCAAAAGTTGTAGCCATATTTAGTAATCTTGACAAGGCCCAAGGATCCCTCAGTAAAGTGTTTGCCAATCCATTTTTGACACGGCCGGCCGCCTTAGAGGGCGTGCATCTAGCCGGAGTTACTATCAAGGCCCCCAGTGTGATTTCTACCAACGAGGTAGAGGTGCAGGACAAGACTCCTCGTAACAACATCCCTTATACCTTTCCCGACCCCGGGCAGCAGCAATCATTTCAGATGGGGCAGGTACAGAGGAGCACAAGGAACTTCCAAAGAATCTGGCTCTGCCGGTAAGGATTATTCTGCTCTCAAAGGTTACATTGGGGGCAGATGCAGTCTATTCCTTCACAAGTGGAAGAGGTTAACACAGGAACCCAGGGTCTTCAAGTCCATGCAAGGGTACAAGTTGGATTTTTACAGCACCCTCTCCCATGGCTCCCAACTGAACCTAATGTATTTTTCCCTTCAGGAGCTAGATTTCATCTTCTCAGTATCACGTATGCTCTCATCATTCTAATGAGACTACTGAGTTTCGAGCAGCAGAATTGCCTACGGTGTGGGAGACTGAGACTGAGTCTGACCCACTGTGGGTGACACCTGTTGCTCCAATCTGGGTTTTGCTCCGACTAACTAGCAGTGCCTCATCTTTACCCAAGGGCAAGGATGATTGGGCAGCCGAGCGCAAGACATAAATGGTTTCTCAGGGAAGCCGTGGTCCCTCAGGTCACATCCGTTTCTCTCAGTTACATTAGTCTCATATGCATAATGACAAACAGAGGCAGTATATGTATCAATAAAGTTTTAATGAAACGACTGCATCTTGCTGAGCAAGACATGAGCTACAATTACCAAAACGACACAGGATTAGAATTGTGATGAAAAGAGTAAAGCATAAAAATAACGCTACCATATTGTCACTAGAGTCAATAGACTAATTCCTTCCTAGACTATAATACAGCACAGCATGTTAAGCTCTAAATCTGCCCTTCAGGTTCCCCTGGGAAGACATCATCCCCCATACCTGAACAAAGGCCTGAATTCTGCATTAGCATCTGTAGCGAGGCATTCAGCAATCAGCATACAGTCGTGGTTCTCTGGCTGGAATCTCCCTCTAATGTGTAAAGGGCAGGGAAGTGTTTTTATGATAAAACAGCTGATGTTCTGAGAAAATGTCCCTACGTAAGGATGTGTGTTTTCTATGAATGTCAGGGACTAAACTTATACCACGTTCACCGGCAACCTATCTTTCTATAGCCTTGGAAGAAGCACAGAGTGAGCAAGAATGTCTTGTTTGAGAACAGAGTGCTGGCCTAGGCAAAAACAGTCAGATAGAAGAAAATAAAACAAGACCGTAAAAGTGACTACTGTAACAATAATAAACGAAGCTGAATAAAACACATCTAGGTTAGAGTGCACAGTGGCAGGCCTAGTATGCTAAAATAACGTGCATGAAGCTTACAACTAAGATGGCTACGCCACGTCAGAAATTTAGGCTCTCTTAGAAAAAGGGACCATAAGAGAGGCCTCTCCTCGCTCAAACAGCTTTCTCATTTCTGTTTTCCTGATGGAAATGAAAAAGGTCAATCTTGACTACTGCTCTACCTAAAGGACTTCAGTGCTTGGCTAGTTTATCAACACTTCAAAATGAAGGGCATTCACCTTCTGCAAGACGTTCTCCGAGAAGGAGACTGGATGGTGCATCTAGATTTAAAAGACACATATTTGACCATCCCCATTTTTTCTCCTCACTGTCACTTTCTGCAGTTTCTTTGGCTGGGACCTTCCATTTGGACTCACATCCGCACCATGGTGCTTCACAAAGATTATGAAGTCAATAGTGGAGTCCCTTCGGGCAAGGGCAAGTTGAGTACTCTTAACAGTCTGCTTAGATGACATCATTATCATTGTCCAGTGTCCTCTCTCAGTCTGGCACACTTGTAATGGGCAATCCTTCTCATTCAAGATCTGGGTCTCATCATCAATGCCCAGAAGTCAATTCTTGTCCCGTCCCAACGCCTAGAGTTCCTCAGTTCCAGGTGGACTCTGCCCTGTTGCAACTGGTCTTCCCTCCCTAGAAAGTGCAGAATATAAAGAAAAAGTTGAAGTCTGCTTTGTGCAGGCAGATAATATCCTTGAGATTGATAGCTCACCTGGTAGGACCCCAAGTTTCATTGATCCAGGCATTTTTCCAAGCCCTCTCACTACAGAGTCCTTCAGCGGCTCAAGATTCTACACATCTGCAAAGCTGTCAGTTATTCATAACAAGTCTGCCTGTCAGTGGAAGCCAAGAAAGACTTGTTGCCGGAGGTAATAATAGACTCAGACACCAACCGGTGGGGCTATGAGGCATGTTGCAGCTCAGTCTCCAAGGGGGTCGCTGGTCCAAGTCTGAACTGTCCCTTCATATCAATTGTCTGGAGCTCCTCAGGGGTTCTTTTGCAATTCAGAGTCTCTCCCCGAAGAAGATGGATTGTTGCATCCTCCTTTGGATGGATATTTCCGTAGTCAGGTATGTGAACAAGTTGGGATTGACCTAATCATGTCTCCTAGGAGAGATAGCTAAGGACTTTTGGCATTACTGCCTTCAACATCAGTATTTTTCGTTAGTGGCAGAATATCTCCCCGGCCAATGCAATAGTGTGTCAAATTGGCACTCCCGACATCTCCGGGATCTCAGCGTGCTTGTAGACTTCACCCAAAGATCTTCAGGTCACTTTACCACCAGTGGAGCCTTTGCGGGCAGAACTTATCACCTCTTCCCTCAACTGACAAATTCTGACATACTTCAGTTGGTGCTCAGATCTGGAGATTCAAGCCATGGATGCTTTTCTCCAGGACTGGACCACTTTTCTCAGCCATGTATTTCCCTCATTTATGATGGTCCCCCGAGTTCTTTCCCAGGTGAGGTGCCAGAAGGCAGAGATGATTCTAGTGACTCCTTTCTGGAGAGTGCAAGCTTGGTTCCTAGTCCTTCTGGAATTGGCTTGTGCTTGCCCTTTGATGATTTTGTTCCGCTGGACCCAGTGGGGCAACCCCACCCACTGATTCTATTGGAGCAACTGTCCCCCCGGGACTTTCGCAGGATGCTGTGGGCTTCATTAGTCAAGACTAGTTCTCAGGGGAGACACTGGTGGGTTGGTGTTGCGAATGGGGTTCAGATCTCGTTAGTGCAGATATCTATTTACTTACAAAAACTTCTTATCTTCTTTAGCTTCCACTGCTATAGCACACCGCTCTGTTAACAATTTTAGATCTGCTAGTTCGGCAGGCCACCTCCCCTTAAATGGCAAACCAGTTAGGGAGAAAACAATAGTGTGTAAACTGTTAAGGGGTATTTGACTGGCCAACGACCCCTCCCCAAGCCAACGTATGCTGTATTAGGGGTTGTCAATATAGCCCTGACATTTTTGGAGTCCTGGTCAGATACAAAATACTTATCTTGCAAGCACTTGTCAGCCAAACTGACTATGTTTTTTTGTTTACTATCCTGCCACATAGTATCAGATGGATGTAAGAGCTTTAGATCATTGTGGGGAGTTTTTTTTTCTCCTGAACGATTTTTCTTCTCTATCTCCAGAAGAACAAAATTCCAGGTCAGTGTTTTACCCAGCTTTCCCAGGTAATCCTAAGCTTTGTGCTGTGCAAGGCTTGAAGGCATATGAGGTAAGTACTTGTGAGTTTTGTTCTGACATGGGGGGTCAGTTGTTGATTGCTTTGCGGAAACACTTCCGACCTGTGTCAGCGGCCACCTTAGCTCAGTGGATGTGTTGGTTGCTGTCTGCAGCTGGAACTGATATTTCAGTTTTTGTCAATCACTCGGCTGGAGGAGCCCTCGCCTCAAAATCTTTTTAGTTGGGATCTTGATTAGAGGATATCCTGAGAGCAGCGGGTTGGTCTTCTGAGTTCACGTTTAAATCATTTTATTATAAACCTATTGTGGATGTTGCTTCTG
Source organism: Pleurodeles waltl (assembly GCF_031143425.1). Lineage (NCBI taxonomy): Eukaryota > Metazoa > Chordata > Amphibia > Caudata > Salamandridae > Pleurodeles > Pleurodeles waltl. The sequence goes on along the minus strand of NC_090440.1, from coordinate 1,643,130,866 downwards.
TGGTGGTGGCTCAGCTTTGAACAAGATAATCGGAGCCTCCGGTCCAGACATAAAACAAAAATAATTCTAGCATTCGCAATAAGAAAACACAAAAAAAACCACAATAAATAAAACAAAAACATATATACAACATATATTGCGGGAGACAAAGACTAAAATACACTTTTTGTCAATGACCCATACAATAGTTGTGCACATTACAGAGAAAAAAACTATGTCCCGTCCATAGTAACAAGCTACACAGTTAATTCAGTGTAAATATGTTTTGTTTTTGTATCGTGGCTGTTTTATAATACCCTTGCCTGGATTGTGGATTTTAATGTGGGGTGGTGAGAACAACATTTGTTGATTATATTATGATGTGCACTGTTTGCTTTATGTGTTATTAATTTCTTTCATAATTAAGAAGTGCATAAATTAAACGCTTTTTGTTTTTTTTAACAGAGTTGTGAGCCTGATATTGTTTTGGTATTCATTGACAGTTCATTTCCGTAGAATAAATGGTAACGTATGTATATTGATGGGATGGGTGATAGGTGCTGTATATGAGTAGATTCCAGGGGAAAATCCCTTCTTTGTGTTTCTCTAGCCTTCTGCAGGGGCAATCAAGGATGAAGTCTTGTAAATCTGGCCCCTGGGTGTGTAGTTTTCTCAAATAATACTCTTGCGTATAGTATGCCATTATTACTGCCGCTGCCTCACTACCTGGAATTTTCTCTCCTTTTAGTCCTAAAATCTCTCTAATGTGACTCTTCCCGATTCCCTACTTGCAAACCATGCAAGAGTTTTGCCAACCTTATCTCCTGCTTCATATATCTTTTTTTAATTTGGCTAGGTAGGTTTGGTTAACTTCATTGGTTACTAGGGGCTTTATGTGGTGGTGGTGAGGTGTGGGGGCAGTCGGACTATGCCTCCACCATATTGTTGATTTGTGCAAGTTGCCGATCATCGTTTCCCGTGCCTCCTTTCTTTCTCTGGTAGACTTTGCTGGGCTGATTCTTTCGGGTGGCCCCCTTTGAGTCTCATCCCACCTTTACGGTGTCTGTGGGGCTCAGGGGAGGCAGGATAATTGCTCTCATGCAGGTTTCCTGCGCTGGAGCTCGGCGACTACACTGCCAACTCTGGGCACAATCCCTAAAAAATAATTCTTGATGCATGTATTAATCAAGTTCTCACCTAAAGATTTTTTACTTTTGCATGCATATCACAGAGAAAATGTGCCTAATGGGTTAAGCGAAGGTATATTACAATAAAGCTATTGTTCATCAGGCTAATAAATGACTTTGTGTGCACATCGAAGAAAATGTGTACCATTTAAATGTAAATTAAAGTTTGTGCAGAAGCTAAGATTCTATGCACATCATAGACAAATAATGCTATTCTCTCAATAAAGGAGGAGCCATCTGTTTCTAATAGGCTGGCCGATAAAGCTGATGCAGAATCAGCCTGAAACTTCATCATCCATTTCTTCAAAAGCTAGTTGAAGGAAACAGCAGGAACTAGCAGGATGGTGATGCTGGCACATAAGGATCTGCCAACCAGGTGATAAGGCCGATGCATGGAGTGGACATAGCTGACAGCAGGGAAGGGTGACAAACAGAGTGGCACAAAGCAATAATCGTAAAGTATGCCAAATAAAAGGCATAAAAGGTGCAATAAAACAGTATTTGATCGAAAGGACTGCAGATGATGCTTAGGGGTGGCACTCGTTGTTGAGAAATTGGTTAACCTGCTCTAGCAAAGTTGTCGCCAAATATAGTAATGACACCCATCAAAGTGTGACATGCGAAGGTTTAGTCAAGTCAGAAAGAAACCAAACACCTACATACCCTGACATCTACTAACAGAGTTCCAGCTGTCATTTAGAATGCTGAGTTCCAGTTTAAGTTGGAAGGACCCATGACCGGCATATAGCAGGAAAGCAGGGCTGGCTTACAATCCACTAGAGCAGGGTTCTTCAAACTACGGGCGTGCCCCCCGGGGGGGGCCTCAAGTGATCCCAGCGGGGGAACCAAGCTCTGACCAAAAGGGTCATTATACGGATAACAGTGCTTTGTTTTTAAGTGGAAAAAACGAGGGACAGTAAGTAAGTAAGAGACCATCACTAACACCCATTGTCATTTCTATACTAGCTGGGAGTATGAGTCAAAAGGGAAGAGACTCAAATATTCTTGAAAACCCAGCCCCCAATTTCTAATAATTACTCTGTGCATACTTTCACACGTTAGTAAGACCTGCCTGACTAGAACAGTATGTTTGGCAATCATGTATTTGATTGCATTTTTTAAATGGTAATAGAAATTAACTGCAACATATAAATAAGTCCAGACATTTTTAAACATTGCCAGTTTAATAGAATAACTGTGAACAATTCTGAGGGGGCCTGACTGTTGACAAGTATGGGAGTCAATCATATTTACTGTTGAAGAAGGATAATGGTGTGGGTAACCTCTGAGATAAGGAGTGTGAAAGAAATCAGCTGGCCCCGTGCGCACACCCAAAGGAGGAGCTCGGTCAACAACGAAGATGAAGCACCAGGCTGAACCTTCAACCAGACAAGAAAATGTTTATGATTGCTGAGGTGTGGCAGAGGTCAGTTGGAAAGGGGCCAGAGAGAGTGTGTGTTTTGCAATCCAGATGGAATGGCGGCAGGCTAGTGGACGCTCCTTCATCTCAAACTTCCCTCACCAGAAATGAGGGAAATGCACCAGAGATCATCACGTTAACAGCCATACCAATATCAACATGCTACCAAAAGTCCCTTGACCACGATGCACATTTGTTTATTGCTGCTGAGTCTGTCCCTCACAGATGCGTCAGCCATTTCCTCGCATAGATGGGCACCTCACATCGCTTTTTAACCCGGTAAGGTGCACAAACTTGGGCATTTGTCAAAAGAAATGACTTTGGCTTCTGCTCTGTGGATTTAAAAATCTTCCAAGGGTTTTTCTCCCTTTACTGACCATTCCTGCTTAGTTGCTTCTGGATATGCTGTTGTTTGATTATTGCATCCTCATTATTTCACCTGGTGACTTATCACTGGAGGCAGAGAATACTGACTGCAAACTGTTCGTTTCCAAAACTAATCTACTTTGTTGGAGAAAACGTGCAAGTTAAAATTAAACTACAAATTTTCTTCTGCTCCCATGGCTGCTCACACCTCAGTTGATGTCATGCCATTGGCTATACCCAAATTAAATACTACATTAAAACCTCAATTAGCTGGCTCATTAAACGTCTTAAACAGGATCTGCCATCTACAGACAAAGGTTTCTCACTCATCTCCATAGAGATCTTGTAAGAAGAAATTATTGCTTTATGTCCTTTTGAGAGGCAACCAATACGAGAATACAAACTTTAGAAGCAAAATGGTCTGCTATGGACTCTTGCCTCACAGAAGCTGAATGATGTATCAGTGACCTTCAAGACGAGTCCTCAAACATACCTTCTATGCAGAAACAAATTCAAGCTCTTCATAAACATACAGAAGATTTAAAAAAGAGAAACCTTTGAAATAATCTTCTCATTTATGGTCTTCCGAAAGAGAATGGAGGCGCAGATCCTGTTTCTTTCTTTACTACTTTTCTACCACAGCTTTTGGAAACGCCTAAATCCACGACCCTCAACATTTAAATGGCCCACAGGCTAGGTTGTTGATCTCCTTCATCCACTCTCTCACTTAAACCCAGAGGCATCATTATCTTATTCCTGGAATATATGGATCTCCTCAAGGTACTACAAGCAGCAAAATCCCAAAAACAAATTCCCTGATCTGGTGCCAAACTCTTCTTCACACAGGACATTGCTAAACCCATGGCAGATGGAAGGAAGGAATTTCTTACACTTCACCTGGCAGTACGTGCTTTGGGTGCACGCTTTGGCTTACTTCACCAATGTACTTTTAAAATAACTTACTAAGAACCAGCATACTTTTTTGAAGAACCTTCAGAATTGCGGCAGTGCCTGATGGTAAATTCTTCCTGTTCCATGGACATTGCTGGCTCTTCTACCTGAATTGTTGTCATTTAGTTTCATTCATAGAGTTTTCTTCTCCCTTTAAACTCATTTTATATTTTCTTCTCTCGTTTCAGGTACTTTTTGTCTTGTCTTGTTCTATGTCACTGCCTTATTGTGTTGTTTATGGCCCCATGTGTGCGTAGTGCCCCATCTCTGTCATCCTCATGATGTGCTGGACACACCCTTGCTTTGTTGCTCAAATTACTGCAGACATTTCTCTCAGTCACCACATCTGTGGTTTGTCCTGTCTTTTTTTAAAATTTCTTTGTGCTTCCTTCCTTTCTTCCCTTTCCTATTTTTCCTTCAATGGATTGTTCTTTTCTATTCGTACTTTTATTTCCAATTTTTATTGTTGGTCAGTTGATTGGCTATGTTACTTCTTTATTTTCATTCAGTTTTATCTCTTGCAATGTTAAAGGATTAAACCATCCTATTAAGAGACAGAGAGTACTTTCTCACTTACCAAACTGTAAACCAAACTTAGTATTACTCCAGGAAACTCATCTTACAGACTTATTGGCACAGAAACTGAAACATTCCTGGGTTGTTTATTGTCTCTCCCACGCAAAATAAAACAAATGGTGTTGTTATCCTTTGTAATAAACATCTAGATATTTCTTTTCTCTCACAGGAAATGCACTTAAGTGGGAGATGAATTGTCACTAAATTATCCATCAACAAAATCAATATTACTGTCTTTAATGGATGCTTCAACCCCAAATGAATTTTTGGTCTGGTTTGGTCTTCTAAAAACATGTTTACAGTTCACTGATGAATATTTGTTTTTAGGTGGAGATTGCAACCAAATTTGTGACCCATTTCTTGATAAACAATCCACTTCAAATTTACCCCACACAAAATGCAGAAAGTTTTGTCCTTTCATTTCTCATAGAGTTCTAGTCAATGTATGGAGATCAGCCCAACCTTCTGCAACAGAAAGCACATCTTTCTCCCCTTCTCATAACTCCCTCACCAGATTATACCCTTTTGAGTAAATCTCAGTTGTGTTCTCTCATTAAAGCAGACATTGAACCCATTTTACTTTTAGATCATGCTCCCATTATAGTAGACATTGATTTGTTTCCCCCACAACCAGCACCGACTAGATAGAAGCTTAACAATTCTTTACTCTCCAATGCTAATTTTTCTTCTTCATTTATTACCTTTACAAATGATTTCTTCTCCAAGCATCAAAATCCTCCAGTCCACCCACAACTCCTTTGGGATTTCTTTAATGCCACGGCACAAGGCTTTATTATTGAGTATGTTGCTAAGAAAAAGAAAACCCTCCATACCCAACACACCATACTGTTATCCAGTATTAAGAAAATTGAACATCAATACTACTCTTCATATTCTAAAGATGTTTTGAAAAATGTACTAGCTGCCAAATGCATTTTAATAAGACTTCTTCTGATAATGCTTTTAATTATTTGTTAAAAAGCAGCTCCACATATTACAGGTTTTTTTTAATAAAATGAGTGAACATCTGTCAAACTACCTTAAGGTCAGGGAGGATCATCACAAAGTGAGTTTTCTACAGCCTTCCACTGGAACTTCACTCTGTCAAGACTCAGATATTCTTGAAGAATTTGTAAAATTTTGTCAATCATTCTGTACTCCTGAGGTTGACCCCAGTATATCTGCAATTGCTTATATCCTAACACTAACTTAGGCTTCACTAGTTTAGATCAAGATATTTCACTTCTAGAAATGAATACAACCTTATCCTTATTAAAAAAAAGGCCAAAACCTAGTCCTGATGGCTTTTCTTTTGCATTTTATTCTCATTTCTCCTCTCTTTTAATGCCAAAATTGCTCAGCCTGTACTCAGCCCTCTCTGCTCCTCTTTCTTCTAAAGGCACCTTTCTCGAAACTATAATTTGTCTTATCCCTAAATCTGGTAAGGATTATAAAATGTCACCAAACTTCTTGCTTTACATATTGAATCTTTCCTACCACAGTTAACAGGGCCAGAAGAAGTCACCTTCATCAAAGGTCGCATGGACTCTGACAATACCAGATAATTTTGGGATATTTTAAGTAAAGCACCTAACATAGATAACCCTCTTGTACCTATTGCTATGGACAACAAAAAAAAGGCTTTTGACAGATTCGTCAAGTGGCGTCAAAGTTATTGGCAAAACAAACAACGCTCTTCCTATGGAAACAAGGTCTTAACTATAACTGCCCACTGGCGACTGCCAGTAGGTTTTATATATATATATATATACATATATATATATATATATATATATATGCAATCCAGTGCTTGTATCATGTACAGCCCCGGAGTGGGCCAGGGCCCTGCGGCATTGCCTTTTTAATGCGGGGAGCCAAAGGGGACCACCAACTCCCCAGGGCTTTCAAATAATTCCATGCAGGGAGGTGCACACGATTCCCCCCGCAGGCCCAGGGATCACCACCTCCCCGGGGCTTTACAGAAATATGATGCAGAGCCATGCACCCCCCCACTGAGGCCCGGGGCCCACCACCTCCCCGGGCCTTTACACAAATGTGATGGAGGGTGGGCCTTGCGCCCCCAACCCTGCAGCCTTGAGGACCACCACCTCCCCAGGGCTTAACAGAAATATGATGGGGGACACATGGCCCCCCGCAGCCCTGGGGATCACCACCTCCCTGGGACTTTACAGAATTTTGATGCCGGGGGGTGCATCCCCTCCCCCCACCCCCCGGCAGCCCCGGGGACCACCACCTTCCTGGGGCTAGAATAGAAAGAATGAAGGGGCTCCATTTCGGACCCCCAAGCCCAAAGGACCACCACCTTCCTGTGGCTGTGTAATGTTGAAGGGGGGGCTTATAGCACCCCTTCAAGGAGCCAATAATGGCTCTGGGGACCACCACCCCCACCCCAGAGTCGACTCCTGCTATGTCCCGGGGCACCCACCCCCGGGACATAGCTGTTTGCTTTTGCTTTGTGGGAGCTGACAGCTCCGGCCAGGCAAAAGCAAACAAAGTCGACTTTCTGACAGTGGGAATTGCAGAGAGTGAAAGCTTGTCATTGCAATGGTCTCTTCATGCAATGACTTCAAAGAGTAAGAGTAGCACAATGTTTGCTATGAATGTTATAGTTACATTTGGATGCTAAGCAGAACAGAGTCACTGCTAGCGTAATGGTCAAGTTCTTGTATTGTCACTCAGTAGGCTCAAGGTACAAATCCTAGTATCGCTTGGCAGTGTGTTTGTTTATTTACTAGTGTTTTGACAGTTAAACCTTCCTAGTAACGGAACAGTCACATTTTTTCCTCTCACATGTGTGGGTTGCATGTCATAGGTATGTCTGGAAACAGTCCACCAAGTAGTCATCTGTGGCCTAATGGTTGAGGTCAGAGACCTTCACACTGACAGTTGAGGGTTCTACTCCAGCTGTGTCCGTGATCATTTCCCCCCTTTAATTTTCTTTCAAGCTTCAAAAGTTAAAGGTTCATACTGAAAGGTGATCCTACTCCTTTTAATTGACAAATACATTTTTTTCAGTTTGTCCAGAAACATCTCAGTCTAAGCATATCATCCATCAAAGCCTAAAAAATCTCTATCTCTATCTCCCTGCTTTTCTCTCTCTATCTCTTTCAATCTTTCTCCCACTCACACAGCCACTCAGACTGTTACGCACCCATTCAGAAACCCAATCAGACACTCATTCACCCACTCACAAGCCTACTCAAACTCTCATGAACCCACTCACAGACCCACTCAGACTCTCACACACCCACTCACAGACCCACTGGTACCCTCATGCACCCACTCACAGACCTGTGCAGACACTGATGCACCCACAAAGACACAGATCCATGCACTCTCTGCATAGGGACAGTCAGATCAAGGGAGGATCCAAATCCCTATAAATCTATATTTTTTCAACTGTAATTTCCCCAAAACTACTGAACGTATTCACAACAAACAACAAAAAGCATAATCTGCAGAACAGGATCTAGCTTTATGCTTTGGTGTGATTCCGTTCAGCAGTTTGGGCTGTAGGTGTGTCTAAAGGTCCTATGGAAAAATGAATAGGAAAAACACGCTTTGAGACTCCCCATTTTTCTCAGCCCCCACTTGATGGATCACCCTGAAACTTTCAAAACAGAAGCTGATTTGACCAAGGTATGCGTTTAAAATTTCCTTAAGATTCATTAAGCGGTGCCAAAATTATAGGCAAAAAAACTCTTTGACTATGGACCACCACTAGGTAATAGTTATAGTTAGGACCTATTCCATAGGAAAAGCATTTTTTGTTTTGCCCATAACTTTGGCGCCACTTCATGAATCTTCATGAAATTTTCAAAAAAGTCAGTTCAGCTGCTGTTTTGAAAGTTTTGGGAGGGTTCCAAAACATGTTTTCCCATTCATTTTCCCATAGTGAATTTAGACACTCCTACAGCTCAAGCCGTTGAACGAAATTTCACCAAATTTGGCAGGAAGCTAGATCTTGGTGTGCAAATTGTGCTTTTTCTGGCGACAAGGAGGATCTGCGAATCCAACTGTCCTCGTGCTGATATCTGACTGGCTGCCAACACCTCAACCAGAAAGTGTTGGAAGCCATTTTCAGACTCGGCTTTGGTCCCCAAAAAAAAGTTGCACGGTAGGAATACCTTGAGCCTTGGTCCAGTGGTCCTTCTGGGACCCCGCCAGGGCATAAATGCATATATTATACGTTTTCAGAAAAATCAGCGGATGGATCCACGGATTAGTCAAAAAATAAAAAAAGAAATAGCGAGGTCCCCACGCTTGTTGTTTTAATAGCCACTGCATGGGCCAGGTCCCGTGGGCATTACGAGGATTTAAAAATACATTGGGGGTACACAGTGGCCCCCTCCAAGGACCTATTGAAGCCCCGGGGACAACCACCTCCTCGGGCTGAATTTCAAACAATGTAGGTGGCCTCACGGACCCCTCAGGGACCACCACCTCCCCTGGGCTATAACATTTTAATTTTAATGATATGAGGGGGGTGAGCAAGCATCCATAGCCCGGGGACAACCACCTCCTTAGGGCTATAGCATTTTTTTTTATGATGTGGGTGGGGCTGAGCAGACTCCCATGGCCCCAAGGACCTCTACCTCTGCAGGGCTACTGTAGTGAAATGATACGGGGGCCGCATAGACCCCCCCCTCCAGGCCTCAGGGACCACCACCTCCCCAGGTCTATATTTAAACAATGATGGGGGGGGGGCTGTGCAGACCCCTCTGGGCACTGCGGTCTCCCACCTCCCCAGGGGAAATTATTTTTTAAAAGAGAAGGAGAGGGACCCCACCCAGGCTATATACACCTCTGGGGACCACCAACTCCCAGGGGCCGGCCCGTCTAGATCAAAGGAAAGGGGCACATGGTCCCCTCCTGGAGCCATGCATGGCCTGGGTACTGCCTTCCCCGAATGCCAGCGCCTACTACCTCCTGAGGTGCCCATACCTGGGAGATAGCTGTTTGTTTTTGCTTGTTCCCGCCAAGCAGAAGCAAATAATTTGCTTCCAGGAAGGGAAAGCTTTAAAAATGGTCCCACTTGCTGGAAGATGAGATTTCAGTGTACTGCGTTCTGTGGTAGGTGGGAAAGGCTCAACTAGCTTTAAGTGTATAAATTTAATGATGCTGAGGATGTAAAATGGCTACTGTTTAAGAGTTACTACTCTATGCTCGGGGTGTTAACACAATTTATTACCTTGATGTTTTCAATTGCCTCTGCTTTTTTGTGTAAAACATGAGCTTCCTTAGTCTTTCTAACATTACACAAAATAATTAGGCAAATTAATTTTCGACAACATTTGATTGCACAATCGAAAAAATAACTCTTTGAAGTTATTGATTTGCAAATCTGTTTTTAATAACTTATTCCAAATAACGTGTTTCACAAGCAACACCCTTTGCTTCATCAAGGCTGAAAGTAATTATTACAAAATTTTCAATGCTTAAAGTATTAACATTTTCTAAAAAATAAAAACAAAAATGTATTTCATCTTAGGCTTCTTGTTTAATTTGAAGTTCAGGGGGAAAACTCCATGTGAAAGGAACAACACCTTGGCCCTCATTACGACATTAGGGGTATTTCGGCAAGACCGCCACGCTGGCGGCTGCAAAAATACCGCCAGTGATGGCGGTCTCTTGACCGCTGTATTACGAGGCACACACAGGAGACCGCTGCAATACGGCCACACTACACCCACCGCCAGGCCGACCGGCAGCAAGAGAGAGGCAGTCCCAGCACCGCCATGACGTGAATACTCCACCCGCCATATTACAAGCCACATTTCTACACGGCGGTCACTGCAGAACGGTGAACCATTGGCGGTTCTCATCACCGTTCAACGACCAATGGTTTCTGTTTCTGCCTACGGGGGACTGGGGCCCATGACATCATACGCCGGCAGTGACGTCTGGTACGGGGTGGCCGTCATCGCTTTCATCTGTCCCCTTCTGTGGACCTCCACAACGTGGGCCGCTGGGTGACTCCTGCCAGATATGTGGGATGACTGTAATGGAGGGAGCGTTTGTGTGATGTGTATGTTTGGGGTGTGTGTGTGATTGCAGGCATGTGCGTGCATGGGAATGGGTGTGTGTTTGTGTGGGGGTGTAGTTTGGTGGGACCAGAATTAGTTTTCCTGTCCTGGGGTGAGTTACCGTCGGCAGAACTGGCAGCAGTGTGGCTGTTTGGCGTCAGCCACACCACCTTCCTCATAATATGGCAGTATTAACCTCTGGTGCGGCGGTGGAACCCCCACCTCCACCGCAGCAGTTCCTGAACAGCTGGGGTCGCAATGAGCACCCTTATCTGCTGTGCTAACTTCCGTGCGCACATTGACTGGCAAGTGGAAAGAATGACAAGCTACGCCAGAGAGTAGCAAAACATGCAGTCAGAGATTGTGTGCACAGCCCGATGGAGGTCACCTCATGCATCAGCTTAGCCCTGCCAATCCTGAGGATACTCTCATTCTCTTTATTGTAAAGCTACAATTAACAACAGATGAGTAGCATCAATGTTGTCACTCCAGCGCCCAGACAGCACAGGTTCAAAGAACTCAAAGTGTGCATGCCACACTGACCAAGACCAGTGAATGGAAATCACAACATGCACACTTTGATTCAGGACAGCCCTCTGTCACGACTTAGGTGGTAAAGTACAACGCTACAAGTTTACCACACTTTTTCAGGGACAGCACTTTGAATGTGCATTGTCAGATAAACACCTTTTGCGGTGTTCCACAGGTTGAAGTTTGGCGTACTATAATACACTTTAGGTTTTCCTAATTTTTTCCCAATTGTTCCTGATTTTTACATTTTTCTCTACAATTTTGTTCTCCATTGAAGTGTCCTATTCGAATTTCACTGCCCTGGAGGTGGTTTCATGGTTTTGATCCACTAGGAGACCGAAATGTCAACCTGTTTCCCCACATCAACCCTTACATTCGAGTTAAATATCACGCATGTACTCTAGACTTAAAGTCCTCTTGGTTGACTGGTTGTTTTTCAACCACACAAAGTTCATTCTCAGAAACACTTTTGAAAATACTTTGCAATCATATGGCTGTGATGATAGTTGTGATGTTTTTGTATGAAAAAACTCTTTTGAAAAAAATATGGGAAACAATAAGTATGTCAATAATTTTTTTAAATATCTATATCATTAGTATTTAAAACACTGCACATCTACTTCAATATAAAAATCTTTTGCATTATTATTCTAGCCTTGAGTGCTTTCATTCAATTTCCTTTTCTGATTTTGATTAATTCCCATGAAGGGGCCTTTCTGACCAATCATCTTTATATTTTTAAGCGATTTTTAAACAATTCCTTCAGAAGTTCTTGTGCTGTCCTTGATATATACCCATCTCTTGAGGGACGAGTGGGTTGTCCTATTACTATGACTCAAATTGGACATCGCATGACGGATGGCCATGCATCTTGTGCACAACATTGCAACCAGCAACATAGTTGCCAGTCTCCATAGTACATAACTGCTTGCATTATGAGTGAAAATAAAATTTTGTGATTTGGTAAAACAGGACTGTTAATAAATTCTTAATAAACAAAAGGTCGAACTTTTGGGCAGTGTATAGGAGATCACAGGTAATGACTCACTCAGGGGCAGCTCCTTCTCAAGGAGCGTCGTCCCCCTGGCTAAGTCAGCAGCTGTAAAATAAAACAATAGCTTATTATTGTTTTATTTTTCAGCTGCTGGCTTAGCGAGTAGCATGTGCAGGGAGGTATGAGCTGGGCCATGGGAGGGAGCAGAGGGGTGCTCTTAAGTGCACATGTGTGTTTGGCCGTCCGTTTTAGGCCAGGCAAAGACACATGCACACTTAGATTTCTTCAACCCGGCTGTGCTGCACAGCCGGGCTGGAGAAACTGCACAGACTCCCATGCTGTGTCTGAGCAGCAGACCAAGCTACTCAGACCAATCCTGGTGCTGCTCTCATGCTAGGTTTACTATGAAAGTAGCATCAGGATTGCATAGGGAGCCTATGCTGGCGTCCCAGCGACTGCTGAGACACCACGAGAGAAGAGGAGTGAAGCGGCAGGCAGTGGCATCAGAAATAGAAAGGTTTTTGTTAATATATCTTTTTTTTATTTCACCTATCCCCATGAGACCTCCCCTTGAGATTTGCGCTTGCCACCGTTGGACTCACTGCCTAAGCACTTCTGATGACGAGCATCCACTGTAAAATAGAGAGCAACATTTTGAAATTACATCATTGTACGAATATGTAAGAGGTTCATTCATAGACTGAACAACTGAAGTAAGAAAATGTATCAAATCTCTACTTTAATGGTGGAGTAATCAGACATTTGTGTAGTTGCCATAAAAGTTAACTAAGCTTCAAAAATGTCTTCTAATGATTCTATAACCAGTAAGGGCTCACAGTTTTAGGGGCCCTCACCTTCTCCTTCATGCTAAATTGCTTATATGATAGGTCAGCACACAAGTATTGGGTTTGCTTATAAGAGATAGTTATCTAATGGCATTTGAACTCCCTTATATGAAGTCAGGCAATGTCTTAAAAGGGCAGTATATGAAGTTAATCAACTTAATACCTGGTGAAAAGTTAGTATAGCTGTATGTAAAGCTATTATTTATTGTACAAATTGTTTGAATTTCCTCATATTTAATTCCTCCATCAGCGGGGTGCTTTTACAGGACAAAAATCTATGAAATAAATATTCTTAACTTCTTTCTTTTCTTTTCTTTAAAAAGGGAAACAGTCTAAATTTTTTCTTGACTTTACTTTGAAAAGAAATATACTCAGAATATCTGTTTGCATTCTAATTCCTTACACTTATTTTGAACATGCCAGAGTATTCCCTTTGGCTTCTGGTAAACAAAAGGCAAAATATCTGCAGAATTGTAGCACTTGGTTTGTAGCATTCCCTTTCTTTTATTTTTCTGCTCTACTTTTCCAAATAATTCATTAGGCAAAGGAGTGACTGAATGTAAATAACATGATTTTGAAATGATTATGTTCTTGCTATATTCCCTAATCACCTCCTCTTGCGAGAAGCGTTGCTTGTTCTGAAATTTGAAACATTACAGTTGTGATTTTGTGTTTAAATTCTACAAAATGTCATGCCACTGGAGATTTAGGTCCTCATTACAAGCCTGGCGGACGGTGCAATGTTGGCGGTAGGACCGCAAACAGGCTGGCGGTAATTACCACCCCATTATGACATTGGCGGTTTGGCTCATGCCAAACCGCCAATGTACCACACCGTCTGCCATGGCGGTAACGACCGCCAGGCTGCAGACAACGGTCTCCAGCCTGGCGGCCGTCACTAGTCCGCCAGAGGGATCATGACGCCGCATACCGCCATGGATTTCGTGGATTTTGGACCGCCATGAAATCCATGCGGTAGGCACTATCAGTGCCAGGGAATTCGTTCCCTGGCACTGATAGGGGTCTCCCCTCCCCCTCCCAGGAGTCCCCCCCAACAACCACAACCCCCCAAAGATGGTAGGGCCCCCTCCCCTGCCCTCATGGCCCCCCCAGACACACACACCCCCAACCGCACATGCACACACCACTCACACATGTGCACATACATGCACACATACAAGTTACAACCCCACTACACACATCACACTCCACAAACATCCACGCATCCACACGCCCCCGCTAAACACTCACACTCACACCCCCAATCACGCACACACCACACACAACCCCCACCCCCCTCCCCTGTCGGACAATCACCTTACCTGCCTCAGTGGTTGTACGGGAGGGAACGGGATCCATGAGGGTTGCTTCGCCGCCAGCACCCCGTCACCAGGACACTGCCACGCCGAATACTGGAATGTAATTCGGTGGGCAGTGTTCTGATGACGTGGCGGTGACGGAGAAGCAGCCTCTACCACTCCGCCGACTGCCAGTATCTATATCCAAAAAATGCCAGAGGGTCGCCACGGGTCATAATATGGTTGGCGGAAGACTGCCAACGCTAGCGGTCTTCGGCCCGGGGGAACCTCGGCGGTCTTTCAAAAAGACCGCCGAGGTCGTAATGAGGCCCTTAGTGTTTGAAAATATTATGTTTAACTTGTGCTCCTTTTAACAGATTTTTGCTTTTCTTTCTGGTTGACCCACATATCCCAAACCACATTATCATCCAGATTGCATAATTCATATGATTGGCATAGAATCTTTTAGTTAAATTGATTTGATTCACTGTTTGGTTCAAGGACCCCAAAGAAGAGTCCAGTTCAATGCCAGAGGGCAAGAGCATCCCAGAACCTCCACAACCAAATAGAGTGAGACATCAGGGGAGTAACTAGACTACACAGGGCCCTTGGTTTTAATGCGTGTTGCATGCCCTGCTGGTTCTTTGCAAACAGAACTAGGCTGCTAAGTTAATGGAAAAACTATTGTACCTTCCCACTTCCTGGAGTTTCACATCATCTACGTACTGCAGGTCAGGTTATCCTTTCCATGAGAGTGAATGGTCCCGGAATGAGATTTATTTGCTAGTGTTGCAGCCAGACACCAGCTCTACACATTTAGGGAATTTAAAACAGCGCCCGCAAGAATATACCAGGCACAGAAAGAGAACATTTGCACAGACCAGCACAAATAGTCTATGCACATTCAAGCACCTTTGTATTTTTGTGCATTAGCACAATAAGGCCAGACATATTGGCTTTGATCTTGCAGTCACTGCATTTGAGAGCTCTAAATTTGACCATTTCTGTCTCTAGTTGAGCATGGAGAGAATGCAGAAAAGTTATTATTTTGAAACAAATGTAGTGGCTTGACCAATCCAATCTGAGGGGGTTAGAGTTGTTTTGTGGTGTTTCTTCACAGAAACAAGGACCAGAATAGAGGGCTTCGTTGGGTACGGAATATTGTATTTAATTCTTATCTCAAAGGAAGGATTTGAGGAGAGGTATGTGGGTGCCATTGCCTTTTTCTCAATGGAGGTTAACATTTCCCAGGAAAATTTAATGACAAATTGATCAGTGCTGTATTCAAGGAACCCATCAAAAACACTTTATTTTCTGCCTGGTGGCCATATAGTACAATCACCTCAGTTGTTTCAGTGTTTATAATCTCTGAAGTGAGGCTTTGGGAAAAAGGATTACTTAGTTTGCATGACTCCCTGTAGATAAAGGAAAATAGGCTCAAAATATTTTTTATGATCTGCTAAGGTGGAGGACATTGCTAACCAAATGCAGGATGAGCAGTGCCAGGATTCATGTGTTCATTTTGGTAAGATAAGAAGTCTGGTCAGTAGTATGTGGCTATGAAGAAGTATGGGATGATTATTCACTCTCTCATGTGAATCATACCTATGAATGGTTCAATCCATTTGTGAAAAGTCAGTTTATGTGCTGTTGGTTTGGCGTAGCCTGGGAAGCTGAGTGTTAGAGGGAAGCAGTACAGAGGGCAGCATAGTGGCTGTTAGCTTGGTCATTGACAGTGTTTAATTCTGTGTCAATGTAGAGGTACCTTTGCCCCAAGTTACGGTGTTGACGGCCTTGATTTATGCTGGCATTATGCTGTCTGATTTCCCTTACTCAGGGGTATGTGGGTGATAATGGAGACATGAAAGAATAAAGGAGGGTGAGCTATTGATATCGTAATCTGTAGAGAAGATATCCATGGCATCAGTGTTAATAGCCCTTATAATGGTAGGATTTTTGGGGCCTGAAAGATGTCATTTGCAGCACTCTTTTTCAGGGGAGGCTCCTCGGTTAGGGCGGAGGAGCGTCACCCCCCACCCCCGACAGTTGAAAAACCTTTACAAAAAAACAATAATAAACTGTCGGGGTGACAAGCACTGAGAGGAGTGCACAGAGCGTTCCCCTCAGTGCGCATGTATGTTAGGCCAGCCGTCTCAGGCCAGCCAAACACACATGCGCAGTAGGCCCTCTCTCTGTGTTGCCGGGCTGGAGAGAGCCTGCATAGGCTCTGAGTCTGCCTGGGAGGGCTCTGGCTGGATGCTTCAAGCCAATCCTAACACTGCTTAAAGCAGCATCAGGATTGACCGCAGGGCAGGCTGGGAGACTGTGCCTACAGCCTGGAGCGACGAGGGACAAAGGGGCGGCACAGTGGCAACGGGGAGGTAAGTTTTTCTTTATTTTATTTATTAAATGACCCCCCCCCGTGCGCCACACCCGCCCTGCCCCTTCAGAGAGCAGCGAGCCGCGACCGCTATTTTTATGTGTATTGACACTATTAATTATGCACTGCAGGCCGTGATGCACGTTAACATTGTCCATGTCTATGTATTAAATGGCACTGATTGGTGTACGTAATGTATGTTCACTTAACGTATGTGTATTAGGCCTATGACTCAGGCCTAGAAATAAATGTTATGTCGCTTGCTATATATCACAGTAGCTGAAGGAATGTTTTTGTGTGCAAAACTGACACATTTTCAGGTGCCTTAGCATGAAGGAAACGTTTCATTCACTTGCTGAAATACTAACAGTAGCTGCAGGTTAACTCTACAGAATAATCTTGTAGCATGCTTTAGCTTATGTTACAAATAGGGTACAAAGTAACGAATACTAATATTTCACAATGCTTCCAATGAAAGCATTGTTTTCAGCTTGGTTTTGCAAACGAGGGTTTCTGAGTGAACAAACTCCCATACTTGAAAAGCTCATCCGAAACTGGGACGGTTAGAGGGAAAGCAGTTGCTGAGAGATATGATGGTTGGAACACTGAGTTGAGCACTGTCTAATGTGCTCATAAGGAGTATTAAATGGGTCAGTTACAAAGCAAAATTATAGACTGCTGCAAGTTGAATAGAGTTTTGATTTAATCTGTTAGGGGTGTGTGAGGAATAATCATGGAGGTGTATCACCTATTACAATATTTTCAGCAGCTGAAATAATCATTATCATAGTGGCAATTTGTACGCAGATGATTTGCAGAAGAATAACATATAAGAAAGACTAATCATTATAAAACACCAAGGGTGTTGTGTGCACTTGCTTTGGGAATTCCAGATGGGCCCTGTTATATTTCCCATGTGACAATGTGGAAGATAACCCTCGTACCTCAGTATTTAGGACACCCCAAACTTCAGATTCCCCCAAAATGTACCTCAGGTGATTCTACTTCAGGTTAATCTTGTGAAACAACCCACCCTCCCTAGCATCAATTTAGCATAGTAGCAAAATAAATCATTGAGACCGATTAATAATTGAGTTCTAGATTCGATGAAATTATTTTATTTCTAAAATCTCAAAACTAAGCAGTACATGAAGGCTCAAATGCAGGGTTACACAGAGGAGTCAACATCAGAAATAATTCTAAGTCTCAAGTGAGCATCAAAAACAGAAAAGAATCGAGCAGCATCCCTAATAAAAAAGGAAAGTCTTCTCTCTCACCCCCAAAATTCAGGGGTTTGTAAACATGATTCTTGCATAACAAATAGAAAAACAGTTAAATCATTGTAACATCATTACAAGTAACAACTTTCTCATCAAATCAGAATAGTCTAAATCATTACCTATGTTCATAGGCACTATCGCACTTCCAAGTAAGCTTCTTCCATCTTTCATGTTATTGCTATCTGGAGATGTTCAAACTAATATGAAACATTTAAACAAGTGTCTTTACACAAATGAATAAAAATAGGCTCAGCAACAGAACAACATTGGAAAAATGTTACAGTTAGGAACAATAGAAAGCTCATTCAGAGCACAGTAGGAAAATTACATCAACTTGTCTCCATTCTGCAGAGCTGTGGGAGAGAAGATGTGCATGTGACCAGAGAGGAGGTTGTGAATACTGGAGTGAAAACAGCATCAGAACAGCAAACATCTTATTCAAGATGTAGTATCACTTAAAAATGTGGCACAACTAAATCATGTTAGTAAGAACACTTCAATAGGTAATATTAAATTAATTTCAACTGCAATCCTAATTCAGCATTTGCGTACTAGATCTCACATTGAAGTCATTATTCACCATTATTATTTTCCCATGAAAATATAAACCCACAAAAATGCCACTACAGTTCCCTCCTCTGATTATGTTATAAGAGCTAAACACATTAGTACAACTTTATGAATTCGGAAATCATTCAATCGGCGTCTCTCTCTCGCTCTCTCTCTCTTTTCCTCTGGAATTCATCTTTACCATTTTCAGCTTGTTGAAGCACTATCTTTTTACATTCCAGTTTATGCTCTTCAGATTTCTTTCTTTTCATTAAACTATAATTATCTCTCTATTTCCACATCTTTTGATCAAATACTCAGAATGTTTAAGCAAAAGAAACAGAGCAATTGCACAAACCAATATAGTTATTACAGGTGTTAGAATTAGTTTCAGTGTTCCTCCACTCACATAATTAGTCCACTTACCAACTTTGCTAACACCCTTCTCTAAGTCACTAAACCTGGGACCTACAACTTCCAATAAACCACTAAAAGATTCAAGGTTGTGTGAAGTATAATATTACCAATGTAAGAATTAATACCCCTACTGTATCAGGCATATAGGTACACCACCTTTAGCCTTTATTACCTTGCAGACTCCACTCTTCTTCACCAAGAAAATATCTAATGCTAATCTATTTTGTAATAACCATAGCCCTATAAAAGCAATCATTTCCATATTTGCCTGTTTCAAGGCTCCAACTGTGTCTACTGCAAGCGTACCTACTAAAGTGGACATACATCTAATCTTCACATCAGTCATGCTACATCTATAAAAGGAATCATAACATCTCAAACTATTTTTACAACAACTCTGTTTCAATCTTCTTAGGTTGAATTGATAACCCATTTCATTCATGTGATAAACACTTGGAAAAATTAAAGCAAGATAATAGAACCCAACCCAATTATGCAGCAAATTAAAATAAGTAGCCTTCCCACAAACATAACAAGTCCCTCTCATAATCAGCTCTCCACCTGCCAAATAATTCTCACTCACCTCATAACTTCTTTCACACACACTTTCTGCTATTACTTCAGCATTACCATTCTACGTCATACTATACAGAACTAAATCTTTCATTTCTCTCCTCCTCAACCTAGAATGCATTCTTGATCAATCATCTAAATTCTTCCTCTCCCTTTATCTGTTTACTTACTTTCCTTCTCTCCAATATCTTTACTCCTCTCTCATTAAATTCCCTATAAACCCATTTTGTTTTCTAATCAAACCGAACCGCACAAACAGTCCTGTTTAGTAATTTTAGTTTCATGCTTGGTTTGTATAACTACTCTTAAACATTTACTACATTTAGCATTCTTGTTACCTTCTTTTATAGGCAAATCCTCTAAAGACACATTGAAATCTGTTAGATAGGGAGAAAGGAAATCATCATTATTAAGTATAGCAACATACACATTATAGAACAAAGAATAATATAATGGAAGGTACATATACGTTAAGCCCTCACCAGCACAAGTGAGAAGAAAAGTGCACATTAAACATTTTTCAGTTTTGATAATGACTACATATTTGTTAATCATTCTAATGCAGATATTATCTTAAAATTCTCTTTATGTTATAATGTGTAATGTTTTTATTTCTACATGTAGTTAATTCAACATCTCTAGAAAGTTACCTAATCAGAGATAGTAAACGCACCAACAGCATAACTAAAAATAATAATCTCAATATAATTACTGGCCCTACAATTTAGCAGCATTTGCAGTACTCCATCTAATTAGACAACAAGTATTGTAAGCAAGTATTGTAATAAAACAAACAAAGAAATTTCAAAACAATGATTCAACAAAATTCTTCTTCTTCTTTGAGATTTTCAATAGTTCATTTCTGACCAGTTTCTATCTTGTTCAATAGTTTCTATCATTTTATCTTCGTCTTAAGTCTATTTGTTATTTCAAGATGATTCTTTTTCATATGTTTCTGCCACACACTCCGAATCAGTTCCAAACGTACACTCACAAGGATTTACTAGATTGTAACTTTCTACTTCTGTGTCTTATTCTTCTGATAGTGTAGCAAAATGGGCCTATTCAGGTGTAGCATACTTTTTGTTTGGATCCCTCCTTCTTGTTGAGCTTTTAGCTCAGGTGATTCACCCTCACTAGATCCAGAGTCTAATTGTCTGTCAGATCTTTGTAGCTTGTGGATTTCTAACTGCATTTTCTCTCTGATTGGATCAGAGACTACTTCTTTTTGCTGCCACTCATACTTTTGACTCTTACACAGTAATATCTGTTCATTCTAATTCCCGCTTTGAAACTGGACTTCAGATCTTTCAAGTTGTTTTTCGGAGCTTTCTCTAACCTGAAATTTCACAATGTTGGTTTTGTCACCTTGTCCAAAATTCTTACCCTCCTTCTGGATCCATGCTGCGAACCTTAGTTTGATCTTGTTACCTCTCCGCCAAACAATACCTTCTGACATGCTTGCGGACCACTACTCAATCTCCTAAACTCAAACCTTGGCAGGGAATGCCCTTTGTCACTTCTGTTACCACATTCAATCAATCAATCAATCAAAAAAATGTATAGAGCGCGCTACTCACCCATGAGGGTCTCAAGGCACTTGGGGGGGGCATCAAAGGCGGGGAGCAAGGAGGGTCACTGTTCGAACAACTATGTCTTGAGGTTCTTTCTGAAGAGCAGGAAGTCTTTGGTTTTGCGGAGGTTGGTGGGGAGGGAGTTCCAGGTTTTGGGGGTGAGGTAGGAGAAGGACCTGTCTCCTGTGGTGGTGCGTTGGATGTGGGGGACTGTGGCTAGGGCGAGGTCGGCTGATCGGAGGTTGCAGGTGGGAGTGTGGAAGTTCACACTGTCGTTGAGGTAGGTTGGGCCGGTGTTGTGGAGGGATTTGTGTGCATGGATGAGGATCTTGAATGTGATTCTCTTGTCTATGGGGAGCCAGTGAAGGGATTTGAGGTGTGGTGAGATTTGTTTGTGGCGGGGGAGGCCAAGGATGAGGCGTGCGGCTGTGTTCTGGATTCTCTGGAGTTTGCTTTTGAGTTTGAGTGTGGTGCCGGTGTAGAGGGTGTTACCGTAGTCTAGTCTGCTGCTGATGAGTGCATGGGTGACTGTTTTCCTGGCTTCTAGGGGAATCCATTTGAAGGATTTTTTTAGAGTGCGGAGTGTGTGGAAGCAGGAGGAGGTTAGAACCTTGATTTGCTGTGTCATGGAGAGGGATGGGTCCAGGATGATGCTGAGGTTGCGGGCGTGGTTTGCGGGGGTGGGTGCGGGACCTATGGCGGTGGGTCACCAGGAGTCGTCCCATATGGTTTTGTTGGGAGTGAAGATGATGATGTCGGTTTTGTTGGAGTTAAGCTTGAGGTGGTTAGTTGTCATCCAGCTGGCGGTGTCGAGGAAAGCAGCGTGTAGGTTGGTTTTGGCGGTGGTGGGGTTGCGGGTGAGGGAGAGGATGAGTTGGGTGTCATCTGCGTAGGAGAGGATAGTGATTCCGTGTGATCGGAGGATGTTGGCTAGGGGGTTCATGTAAATGTTGAAGAGTGTGGGGCTGAGGGAGGATCCTTGGGGGACTCCGCAGATGATCTTGGTAGCGGTGGAGTGGAAAGGTGGAAGGCGGACTCTGTGGGTCCGGTCGGTGAGGAAGGAGGTGAGCCAGTCTAAGGCTTTGTGGCGAATTCCTATGTTGTGGAGGCGTGTGCGGAGTGTGTGGTGGCAGACAGTGTCAAAGGCTGCGGAGAGGTCTAGGAGGATGAGTGCGACGGTCTCGCCTTTGTCGACTTTGGTCCTGATGTCGTCAGTGCATGCGATGATGGTGGTTTCCGTGCTGTGGTTCTTGCGGAACGCGGATTGTGAGGGGTCAAGAGTGTTGTATTATTCGAGGAAGTGGGATAGGCGCGCTTTGACTAGTTTCTCGGCAACCTTTGCGGGGAAAGGGAGGAGGGAGATGGGGCGATAGTTGGAGAGGGTCACCAGGTCGGCTTTGGGTTTTTTAGGAGAGTGGTGATTTCCGCGTGCTTCCAGGGGTCTGGGTAGGTGGTGGAGTCGAAAGAGGAGTTGATTATGTCGTGGAGCATGGGGGCAATGGTTGGGCTGGCTTTGTTGTAGATGCGATGTGGGCAGGCGTCAGAGGGGGATCCGGAGTGGATGGAGTTCATGGTATTTTTGGTTTCTTCGTGTGTGGTGGGGGCCCAGGTGGTGAGTGTGGTGGGGGGTCATGAGTGGGGGTTGAGTTGGGTGAGTGAGGGGTGTGTGTGGTGGGTGTGTGTGGGGTATGAAGCTGTTGTGGATGTCCAGGATTTTGTGGTGGAAGTGGTTGGAGAGGGCGTAACATAGGGGCTGTGTGTGTGAGGGGTCTATGTTGCTGGCTTTGGGTTTGGCTAGTTCATTAATGATGGTGAAGAGTTCTTTGGTGTTTTGAGAGTTGTTGTCAAGGCGTGTCTTGTAGTGATCTCTTTTGGCGGTGCATATGAGTTGGTGATGGGTGCGAATGGTGGCTTTTTTCACCTGATGAGAGACATATTTATCCATTGCTGCCAGACCTTTCCAGTAAGCTCAAGATGTCATCAGTTATTTAAACGAATGCAGCTGAACGAATGTAAGCAAGTCTCAATGCTCTTCCCATGATCTCCTCATGTGGAGGTAAACCAGTATTTCTGTCAGAAGTACTTTTTGTGCTCATCAAAGGAAGAGGAAGTATGTCTGATTGTTTCAAACCAGTTGAAGCACATATTTTAGCCAGTCTATTCTTCATATTTCCATCAGCCCTTTCTGTTACACCTGAGGATTGTGAACAATGACCAGAGTCTACAGTGAAATCTTTGGTTGGTCTAGAATGCTGTACAGATTATTTGCAAAATCTAATTCTTAAAATGAGAGTCACAATCGGTCTCAATAGAATTTCTGAGGCCACAACAACACAGTATCTCCACCAATAATTTGGCAACTGCATGGCTATCTGATCTGTGAGTGGGGTACATTTCAACCCATTATAAAACAAGCAGACAATAACTATGATGTACTGTAAAATAAATGCAAACTGGAATCTCAATAAAGCCTGCTTGGGTCTTGTAAATAGGCCTTCAAGTTTGCCAATATGGTTCATAACAAACAATGTTATTTTTCCTTGGTTATTTTTCTGACCAGTCAACTACCTTATACAAATATTCCCAGAAACATTTCTATCTCCTGTGTTTTCCCAATATTTCCTAAAATGTGTTTCTAACTATGCCCTCGGCATGAGATTACGCAAATACTTTTCCATAGGATACAACATTGAATCTGAAAGGACATATTTACTCTCAGCTTTGACATACAAACCTGGTATATTTTCTGTTGCAAGGCTGCTACTATAATATCATCAATGTACCACACTAAGTCTGAGTCACAAGGCAATTTTAAACTTTCTAAATCTTTCTTCAGGGTTTGACTAAAGCTTATCCTTGTGGGATCCTAAACCACATGAAAACTTTATTCAAAAATTAGAACAGACATATGTATTGACTCTCCTCATGAAGAGGAATTGAGAAGAACGCTTGATATAAGTCTATGACATACCATTCTGAATCTGAATACATTTAAAAAAATCACTACCGGATTTGGTACCACAGGACAACATGGGGCGACAATTTTATTAATCTTGTGCAAATCCTGAGCTACGTAGCACTTACTGACTATTAATTGCAATCACAGGAGAGTTACAAGGGCTACCAAGTACTTTCTAGAGGATTCCATGCTCAATAATTTTTTCAGCCACTGACTTCATTCCCTCTTCTGCTTTTTTTGCAAACGTAACTGTTTAGTTCTAGAAAATATTGCATCTGGCTTCACTTTTATTTGAACTTGCTTCACTCTTTTAGTCAGTCCAATCTCTTTTCCATCAAAATCCCATACCTCATCTTTGACAGTATGTCTTAAATCTAGAGGCAGGTCTTCTCTTGTGGAACCTGGGAACGACTGAAATGATAGGTTTTGTGAAGTTATTTCAAACACTGAATCTTCATTTTGCATCTCCATGGCAGCAGCGTCAGTGTACAATAAATCATGCAATTCATTTTACAAAGCAAATACTTTCCTAGCAAATGCACAGGATGTGAATCACACAAAATGAGCTGGTGTTTGTTCTCCATCTGACCTATTTTAATTGCGACATTTGCTGTAACCTAATTAACAATGTGTGTATTACTAATTACTACTACTTGGTCTTCTCTTTTCTAGAGGGGTAGGTTTGGAACTTCCGCAAACTGTAGAACTGGTAGCCCCTGTGTCAATCAAAAATGAACAGGATGGCCATTGACTTCTCTGTCAATAAATGGGCCACTTTGGCCTACCTCCAGGACTGCACCAAGTAGGCAATCCTCCTCCCCCTTCAGGTTGTCATTGTGAATTGCTCCCTGCTGATTCATCATTCAGAACATTGAATTATACTAGTAACTTACACTGTAGGTCCTTTTATTTCTGATATTTTGCTGCATTACTGACGCTGAAGGCATCTACATCCAACATGATTTCTGATTCCCTGCACTCTGCTCTGAATTTGAGAATCTCTGGAGCATCATATTCTTCTGCATTTGTGAAACAACCTCTCTCTGAACTCTGTTTGAATTCTGGCGATACTCCCAATTTCAGTGGCTGGTTTTCCTGCAGCATTGACAAGCAATGTTTCTTTTCATCATTACGTTTCCATTTCCATGCATATGTCTCTTGTAAACTGATGCACTAATTCTTTCAGTTCATGTGATATTCTCACAATTTCACCCACTTTATACCCTTTTCAGGTACTCTCTTCTTCAAATGCTCAATTGCCTGTCTGTACCTACTTAACCTCAGAAGAAGCATCATTCGGATCAACTCAAGCTGCTTCCTCAGTCGGCCATGCAACCACTACTTTACACTGCAATCTC
Source organism: Pleurodeles waltl (assembly GCF_031143425.1). NCBI lineage: Eukaryota > Metazoa > Chordata > Amphibia > Caudata > Salamandridae > Pleurodeles > Pleurodeles waltl. Next base: position 1,643,105,582 of record NC_090440.1, on the reverse strand, counting down.
AAATAATGAATTCAAATCAGTCCACAACACCTGTGATATATTTGTCAATCTGTAGAATTGTACCTCTTTTCAGGGTCCTCTCACCATTTCAGAAAATTCATAGTAAAAGCATAAAGAACAGCTCCTGTCCATGGCCTGTCTTGACTGTTCCTGTTCCAGCTTCTGAATCGCATGCTGTAACATTTGCCATGCCTTTCATTTTCTTTTTACATGCTGCCCCTTTCTTTCACCTTTCATGATACTTTGTAAGTCACTCAAGTCCTTTGTTTTTTCAATCAAATACTTGATATGGGCTCTCAAAGTAATTAAAGCAATGTCTTCAATTTTGAGATGTGCCAAATCCTTTTTATAATTTTGTTTTACATTTTTCATCTTACTGATGTCCACCTCATACTCATCAGCCAATTCCTCTAATTTACAGTGTGCTTCATTTGCACATCTGGCTGTTTATGTAATCAAATATCTAATTTCATCAAGATGGTATGTTAGCAACCTGTTTAAATCAATGTTTCACTTTAACATGTGACCAAATTCAATTTTTAAAAATGCCAATATTAATTGCTCTAGGAACCACTTTCAACCACCACTGTCCTTGCAAATAAATAAATGAGTAATTACAATCTCTGTAGGTGCACTCATCCTATGGCAGTATTACTATCTCCTCATGCACCGATGTCACAACCAGAAACATTCACCCCCTTGCTTTAACTGTATACAGAAGAGGTGGGGAATTCAAAAGACCATTTAGGAATTATCTCTCATCAGAATCATTGATCTGCCTCCCTCGCTCATTTGCTTTGGTTATGTCATCTGTTTCTTTAACTCTGACAAGATAGGCTCTTACATCTTCCATTATATCCTGTAACATGTCTCTTGTTGATCCCATTTACTCAATAGCCACGGTCTGAATGAACTCTTAACCTGCTTTGACATTTTCCTTCTCTCTTTCTCTGACACCATTTCGTCACATTTATTTAGTTCCATAAACTGTGTCGATCTGGGCATCAGCTTCATTCATTCATATTTTGTCTTCGGAAATCCAGCTTTACAATTTTAAATGCACCCTCTAAAGGAAACAGTGAATTTTCGTCAGACACAATATAATTATGCCATTCAGAAATCCAAGTACGTGTGTAAAACCCAAAGTTCACATAATTTTATATGTAAGTGTCCCTCCGCAGGTATTTTCTGACCCCCACCAGCAGGTATCAAATAAAACTTAGGCTTTTGCAATACATTCCCCATTATTTCTGCTCAAAAGCATCTCAAAATCACAACCAGACAAACCAGCGAACAACCAATCCTAGCATGGTTCAGTCAAATGTCAAACTATTTCAGCATGGCTCTGTCAGCAACCAACCAAAGACAATGTAGCTTTGTGGTGACATCTCACCAATCCCAGTGTGGCTCCCTGGCTTTCTAACCAATCACAACACAACTTCCTTATGAACATCCAAACAATTGCAGAACCTTTTCTAAATCGGATTTAAATTAAGTAAACTTATTGTCTTCTCAACCTAAATAAAGAATTCAATAAGTCAAAGGAAGGCAAAAAATCAGAGGAACAACAAAAACAACACTTTTCAAGGTACAGTTTAAAGTCTCAGTTCACATTAGGTAGATCCCTATCCGGCTGCAATATGCCCTGGTTAATGTACTAATTCCAGAGCCTTAGGAGGAGGGTACACCAACCCAAATTAAACACACAATCCAGGAAAAGAAAGTTGTTAGTTTAGAAACCCCTGTCTGTGTGTATGTGATGCCTCTCACTATACACTACCCTATACAGGCAAGTAATACAATATATTGAGGTCTTGGATTTCGACGAATCTGATAACCAAATCACCCAGTACACAAATAGGTCCACAAACACGATAATATATCAACAAACAGTGATCAACCCACCAACAAAACCCACAATCAGCATCTCATTTCCAGACATCTCACATAAAGCATAGCAATCTATACCTCAAACTCATACTTCTGCACACTGCGAAAATACACACAACACACACAAATCGATACACCTTATTCATACTTGTACTCCAAATCATTCAGTAATGCACTGCAAATCACTTCTCAAGAAACTCCAGCAACACAGTTCCTGACAGAGTGCCAGTCAAATCCACTAGTCTCTCGGAATGGATATTAGGGACTAGGACAACCTTTTAGGGAGCCCATAAAAGAGGAGGTACTTTTTAAAACGTAACCATCTTCTGCTATCAATTTTAGGAAGCAGGACCTTGTAACCCAATATTTAGGACACCCCAAAAATCAGATCACCACAAAATTTACCTTAGGCGATCCTGCTGCCGGTTGATCTTATACAAAAAGGCACTCTCCCCAACACCAACATTTTTCAATGTTATTGCTATCCAGAATGTTCAAACTAACATGGAGAATTTAAACCACGAGTAAATACAAAAATGAATAAAGATAGGCTCAGCAGCAGAACTACAGCAGAAAAGCATTGGAAAAAATGTTACAGTAGGAACACTAGAAAAGTGCATTCAGATCACAACAGTAAAATTACAACAAAGTGACTTTGTTCTGCAAAGCTGTGAGGAGAGAAGACGTGCAGGGGGACCAGAAAGGAATAATTGAATACAGGAGTGAAAACAGCACCAGAACTATATCCACTTTATCCACATGGCATGTGGCACAATTAAATCATATTAATAAACACACTTCTACATGTCATATTAACTTGTTTCTACTGCCATCATATTGATTCAGCATTTGCATATTGGATCTCACATTGAAATCATTATTCACAATTATTACTTCCATGATAATATAACCCCAGAAAAAAAACGCTTCTACAACTGCAAGAGAATCTCTGACAGGTTTGTCAAATTCCAAACAGCCCCTCACTTTTGTTGGTATAATCCCAAAGTAGCATTGAGAAACACCTGTGCTTCACTTTTCCCTACAAAGTTAACAGTTTTACTAATAGGCTAGGAAAATCTTTCTGGGTGTAGCTCCCAAAATATTGGGGTTCTCAAAATAAGGTTATCAAACACTGTGAATAAGATCTGGTAGAAGATAATCAAGAACTGAACCATGACCTTACTCATTTTTGTTGTATAATAAGCTGACACAGTAAGTTTTTTTAACGCAAAGGATTTTTGTAGTCTTTAAAAGTGAAAAGAAAAGTCATATTTTATTGGACTATGATGGCTTGGCCTTAAAAAACGGGTCTGTTGATTATGGAGCTAAGGCTGAGGCTATGACATTTGTCACCTATTAGGGTTTTAAAGATATGCCGCCACAATTCTGTATTTTTGGTACTAGAAAAGGTAGCAGGATCTCTAAGTTGCTGTTACATGCACCCTGGAGTCGCATCTGACATAAAGTACTTTTTGTTTTAGGTTTGGTGTCCAAAAAAGAATGTAGGCTATTGATCTCGAAAAGCATATTTAGTATGGGACAGTTGCAAAATGCTATTATGGAGTATAACAGTAGAGAGGGCAGCGGTTTAACTCGGCCCACCAGTTACCGCGTCAAGTTGCTGCCACCAAGTTAGTGTGTTGACTGCTGATTACAGGCTTCTGGCTGGTGTGCTGGTTGATGGCCTGGCTGCTGGACTCCATGGTGGGACTGGACGCTGGTTGATCAGATGCTGCCAGCTTGCCTGCCGCATTACCCCTCATGCCATCTTGCTATCTGCCAGCTCTCCCAAGGACCTCAGACCCTGTGGGTTTCTGCAAAAGTGGGCTGCTAGTCACTAGCTATGATTTATTTTTAACAGGAAGGAAACCAATTAAGTAAGTTGTCTTTCCTTTATTCTCTTAAAAGGATCCTCATTGTGACTGAACTTTTGCCTGCTCTTAATGATTTGATCTCAAATTCTGAAGCACTGTCAGTTTTGACTTGGATGCTCCAATAACTTTGTTTTCACATCATTCTTACTGTTATTACTACCACCAGCCAGCTCTACTGGCCAACTTTAATACCATTGACAAAAGCTGAGTAGCAAAGGCCCATCTAAGTGACCAGAAGAGGCCACAAGACACTTAGGCCCTCATTATGAGTCTGGAGGTCTTGAGAACGCCAGACTTACGGTGGTGGTCGGACCGCCACGGTCGTGATGGTCTGAGCACCACATTATGACCATAGCGGAGCCGCCCCGGTTGAACTGCCAACACTGCCAGGTTGTCGCCAGCCAGCAGCCTGGTGGTCCTGGCGGTTGTAATCCGCCAGGGCAACACTGAAAGCAGCGCTGCCCTCCGGATTACGTGCCTCCAAATCGCCAGGCTTTCTATGCAGAATGGGGGGGTTGGGGGCCCCCTGGGGGCCCCTTCCAATGTACTTGGCATGGGCAGTGGAGGGGCCCCCATGACCAGCCCCATTGCCCAATCGCGCATTCCACTGCCCGATTTACGAGCCGGCTGCAATGTTAAGGCCCTGCTCACCTGCGGTGAACTCCAAATAGGGCCGGCGGTATTTGGACCGCACAGGCGGTCTCTCGGCGGTACGAGTTTGGCGGACGGAAACTCATAATGAGGGCCTTAAAGCTGGGCTTGCATTGGCGTGGTAGCAGCATTAGTTTATCCCGCCGGAAGGTTGAGCCGGGGGGGTAGCAGGGACAATCTGGCTAGGTTCAGGAGCAGTTTGAAGGCCACCCATGATCTCCCCCGCTGTCGTGCCCCCATTACTGTGTAACTAGCATTACTAACACCATGAAAGATACATTACAAGGATAATAAGGCCTAGGAGACCACACAGGACCTTGCTGTCATGAAGAAATTGGAGGATGCCAAGGAAAGACCAGACTGCTCTCACTGGTGGCATAGATGGCATTGATGCAGGCTTGCAGGCCTCAGATGATCATCCAGCTACAATGTTTTCTACAGGCCTAGGTACAGGGACTCCAAATAAGCCCACAAATGATTCTGTTATTCAGTCGTCTCAGTCCCACATAGTGGGTTACTTTAGGATGCCTGTAAAATCTCAATATGAGGAAAAATCTTCTCCAATCGTCTTGGCAGCTATGAGCCCACCTGCATCCACTCGTAATTTCATGTTACCTCAGGGACTGACTCCTGACAAGCATCGAACAAATGGAGTATTGTTTGATGATTGTTTATCTAGTCATTCAACAACTAGTTCCATTGAACAAAAGAATGCGTCTGGTATACGCACAATGGTTGTAGAAGCACAAATTTGCAGGAACACAGAGTGCTGTTCCACAACATCATTTCAAATAACTTCTCAAACAACATCTTAAACAACATCTGTATCTTTGTTGAAACCAGGACAACATATCAAAGATGTTGGGTTAGCCCAAGACCTATCTAATTTATCAATTTCAATCTATGTGATGAAAATTCAGTGATATTTTTTGAAAAAAATCATCAATCCAAACAAGTGTCTATGAAATTGGTGTTATTTCATCCAAAACCAAACATGAAAGTAAAGCATTCTTCTCTTACTAGTTTTGGAGAATACATTTCGGATCTTGCTGTTTTTAATGACCAATCAAGTGACAAGTCGGAAATTGATCCTTTTAGTCCAGTCCTTGCAATATGCTGCAATCATTCTGATCTAAAACCAACCCTAATGCCATTGAAAGTTAATTTTGAGAATCCTCAAGTGTTAGAATAGGCTTCTACAGAAGCTGATCAATTAGACAATTCACTGAAATCTGCTGACCTTTCATTTTTGGCAAAATATGATGCATTAAGTTCTGAGGATTCCAAACCTCCAAAACCCATGATCTACTGATCTAGGATCTGAGAGAATTTGCTTATCACAATGGATGCAATTACTGCTTCCCTAAATTTGTCAATTTCAATCTATGTGATGAAAATTCAGTGATATTTTTAGAAAATAGTCATCAATCCAAACAAGTGTATACGAATTTGGTGTTGTCTCGTCCAAAACAAAAAATGAAAGTAAAGAATGCTTCTCTTACTAGTTTTAGAGAACACATTTTGATGTTGCTGTTTTTAATGACCAATCAAGTGACAAGTCGGAAATTGATTCTTTTAGTCCAGTCTTTGCAACATGCTGCGACCATTCTGATCTAAAACCGACCCTAATGCCACTGAAAGTTAATTTAGAGAATCCTGGAATGGATGCAATTACTGCTGCCCTAAAGTTCCCCTCTGACAAATTAAATATACAAGTGGGGCTGCTCAGCACTCTTGCCCTTTATGTTGTAGGAATATATTCAAAATTGCATAATTTAACCAACTTGGTCATAAGAGCTCAATCTGATGATAACAATCAATTAACTACCTGTAGTTGTGCCTGTATTTTAGATAAAGTCTTAGATCTTCCATTAATACTAGGAGCCCTTGTGGAGGAAGTAAAGAAACAGTCTTTTTATCTAAAATGTAAGTCGGCAGCATCAACCCTGCAGATTGTACCAAATCTTGGCATGCGCCTAGGCACCTGCCATAATCATGATGGCATAACTGTTCAAAATGATCCACTAGATGAGTGTATTCCCTCCAAAGGGTATTATAATTTAGTCATACAACCAGCTTGTAGTGATAACATTCCTGTTAGGGAAACCCATGAAATAATAAATGCAGCACCTGCCCCGGTCAAAGAAAGGGTTGAGACGACTCCTTCAGTAGATATGTTAGCTAGAGATATTATGCAAGTGGTAAATGCCTCTATCTCACCTATGTGCCTACGTACACAATCTTGCCTAACCGAAAGGGCTACAAAAAGGATAAGAAATGTCAAATCTAGGATGCAACAGCAATTAGCTATAAGTTGAAGCCAATGGCCTATTTTCCTATTTTAACCACAAAGACCAACATGACAGACAGTAACAGTTAAAATGGTAGAATCAGTGGTGGTACCCTCTAACTGTAGCCAAGCAAATACCTCCAGCCTTAATGACCAATCTGCTTAGCAGCAGCAGACAAAAATGGTAGAGTATGGGGTGGCCTCTTGTAATCCCAGTCAAGCAAATATTTTTAAACTTAATGACCAATCTCTGCAGCAACAAAACCTATTAAAGGTAGACTCAGGGGTGGAGCCCTGTAATTCCAACTAGGTTCATCGAACTATTAGTGTAACTGTGCTGGACAGTACTTAGCTGAAATGACTGTGACAAAAATGGGATTTGTCATAGCTTGATGTCCAACAAAGAGGTCCCTCCACTAACAACTCTTGTAAGTACTAATGAGAATACTGCACCATATACTATACCCAATGTCAGCCCAATGGCCACTGTGAGGAATCCACAGGTAGCTAGTGTGTCCACCAGAAAAAGCATTAACGAAGGTAAGTTCTTCTGATGGATACAACTACCTGTAGATTCCTCACCTTATGAATAGAGTCCCAAAGCAGTACCGCACTCAGAGGTGGGTGCCTGAGTGGTCACACCAAGAAATCCTGCAGCACCGACCGTGCAAAATGGCCATTCCTCCTAACCTCCGCGTCCAAGCAATAATGCTTAGCGAAAGTGTGGAGAGAAGTCCAAGTTGCGGCCTTACAAATGTCAACCACTGGAAAACCCCTAGCCAATGCTGAAGTGGCAGACTTAGCCCTGGTGGAATGGGCTCTGATTCCAACAGGAGGATCCTTCTTTGCCAAAGAATAACATATTTTAATACAAAGAATGACCCACCTGAACAGTGAACACTAAGAGCCTGAAGCTCACTCACATGCCTAACAGACGTGATGGCTGTGAGGAACACTGTCTTTAAAACCAAAAACCTTAATGGGCAAGAATGCAAAGGTTCAAGCAGTGAACCCATCAGAAAAGTGATAACCAAATTCAAATCCCACTGAGGCATAACAAAAGGAGTGGGAGGAAACCTATTAGTTAATCCTTTTAAGAACCTTACAACTATAGGGGACTTAAACAAGGAAGGTTGGTCAGGAAGGCACAGAAAGGCCGACAGTGCCAATAAATAGCCCTTGACAGTCACAACTGCACAACCCTTCTGCTCCAAGGACAATGCAAACAATAAGTCATCTGACAAATGGGCTCTTAAGGGATCAATTTGCTTCTCTCCACACCAATCAACAAGTTTTGCCCATCTGCCAGCATAGACAGACTTGGTGGAGTGTCGCCTGGCCGATAAAATAATGTCCACCACTTCTGGTGGGAGAGAAAAGGAACTCAGATTGCCCCGTTCAATCTCCAGGCATGAAGGTGCAGGCTCTGGAGGTGGGGGTGTCGAAACTGCACCTGCAACAGCGAGAGGAGGTCTGCCCTGTGAGGGAGACGGAGCGGAGGGCACAGTGAAAGCTGGAGAAGATCTGTGTACCACACCCTTCTTGGCCAATCCGGAGCTATTAAGATGACGCGGAGCCTCTCTGCAGAGAAGGTACGACCCTACTCCTCCCTGCTTGTTTATATACCACATTGCGGTAGTGTTGTCAGTCAGGACCTGGACCGACTGACCGCAAGGGGAAGGGAGGAAGGCCTTGAGAGCCAGACGTATCGCCCGCAATTCCAACAGATCGATATGAAACATCTGTTCCACTGGAGACCAACGACCTTTGACCTCCAGGTCCCCCAGATGAGCTTCCCACCCCAGAGTGGAGACATCCGTTATAACCGTGGCCACTGGAGGCGGTTGTGAAAACGGCCTTCCTTGTGAAAGGTTGCTGTCCACAGCCCACCACTGCAGGTCCGCTGCAGTGTCTTGGAGATTGTTATTGACTCCTTGAGATCCCCTTTGTGCTGAAACCACTGCTTGTGGAGGCACCACTGAAGAGCCCTCACATGCCAGCGTGCATGAGTGCCCAACAGAATGCAAGAAGTGAACAGACCGATCAGACGTATGATCTTGAGGACTAGAACAACCGCTCCATTTGGAAACATTGGAATCAACACCTGAATGTCCTGAATCCGCTGAGGCGGAGGAAAGGCCTGATCCAACGTTGTGTCCAGTACTGCCCCTATGAACAGGATACGCTGAGAGGGCTCCAGGTGAGATTTGGGCATGTTTATCGAAAAGCCCAGATCGAACAACAACTGGGTTGTCATCCGCAGGTGATGCAACACGAGCTCTGGAGACTTGGCTTTGATCAACCAATCGTCCAGGTAAGGGAATACCGCTATTCCCTTCCTCCTGAGACTTGCTGCAACCACCACTATCCGCTTCGTGAAGACTCGAGGTGCGGAAGTAAGATCAAATGGAAGGACCGCAAACTGGTAGTGTTGTGACCCCACCACAAACCGGAAATACTTCCTGTGCGACCTGAGAATAGAGATATGAAAGTAGGCATCCTGCAAGTCGACCGACACCATCCAATCCTCTTTGTTCAATGCCTGAAGCACCTGCGCTAGGGTCAGCATTTTGAATTTCTCCTGTTTGAGGATCCAATTCAAAACCCTTAGGTGCAGGATAGGTCTCAAACGACCATCCTTCTTGGGAATCAGGAAATATCTTGAATAACAACCCTGACCCCTTTCCTGGTCTGGAACCAACTCCACTGCACCTTTTGATAAAAGCACTAGAACTTCCTGCTGTAACAACAGGAGATGATCTTCTGTGCAAAAGAATTGTCGGGGAGAGAGAGAAGGGGGAAACTCCCAAAAAGGAAGGGTATAACCTTTCCCCACAATATTGAGGACCCAGGAGTCCGATGTGATTAACTCCCACCCGCGGAGAAAATGAAATAACCTTCCCCCTACAGGAGAAACATGAGACGTAATGGGCTGCTTTCCTTGCTGCAGGAAGAGGAAAAAGCAGGCTGCTACTGGGTGGCCCTTCTTGTTCTAACTCTACCCCACCCTCTATAGGATCTATAGGGCAGACTTGAAGGTTGCTGGCCTGCTGGTTGGGGTCTCCCACGAAAGGAAGCTTCTTGCCCGAACCCCCTAAACCTCCTAAAGGATCTCAATAGGGTGGCAGTGGAAGCCTGCAGGCCCAAGGACTTGGAAGTAGCCCTACTCTCCTTAAAGTGATCTAATGCAGAGTCAGCGTTAGCCGCAAGCAATTTGTCCCCATCAAAGGGCAGGTCCAAGAGGGTCGTCTGGACATCCGTTGAGAACCCAGAAGACCTCAACCACACATGTCTTATAGTGACAATGGAAGTGCCCATCACTCTGGCCACAGAGTCTGTAGTGTCCAGTCCCGACTGTTAAACCTGCGTAGCTGCAGTCTGAGCATCCAACAGGAGTCCTCTGCATCTCCAAATGCAGATCCGGTAGCACAGCCTTGGCCACGTCCATCAGAGCATGTATGTATCTGCCCAAAACACAAGCCGCATTGGCAGATTTGAGGGCCATGCTACATGAAGAAAAGGTATTTTTGGCAGACTGCTCCATTCTCTTGGATTCCCTGTCTGAAGACGTACCAGGGAAGGAACCAGGAGCCAAATGAGACAGGCATGAAGCCTGTACCACCAAAGTGTACGGAGTTGGATGTTTCAACAGGAAACCCGGGTCCCCTGGAGCCACTCTATACCTCCTTGCAACCGATCTGCTAACAGCAGACAAAGTCACCGGCTTCTTCCAAACTTCCAGAATATGCTCCGTAAGAGCATCATTAAAAGGTAGAAGTGGCTCCGCAGCAGCTAAAGCAGGATGGAGGACCTCAGTTAAGATATTAGTCTTAACCTCTGCAGATGGTACTGGGAGGTCCAGAAAATCTGCTGCCTTCCTAACCACAGAATGAAAAGAGGCTGCCTACTCTGTAAACTCCCCAGGAGAGGCTAGATCCCACTCAGGGGAAGTAACTAGTCCACTTGCTGAGTTCAAACCCTGATAGTCCCCCAGCGGCTCAGCAATTTCTCCTTGCTCCAGGAGTTGCCTCTGATACTCTTGCTCCTCTAAAAGTCTGAGAGCCTTTCTCCTTGACCTTAACCTGGCCTCTATTCTCGGCGTCGATATGGAACCCACTGACGTCAAAGATCTTGGCTGACGTGGACCAGGGGACATACCTACGGCTTCATCCGATGCCGGAACCGAATCCATCTGCGCCGAAGACACATGGGCCCGCTTCACCGTCGAATGAGTATGGGGCGACGTTATCTGAACCACTAGTCTCGCAGGTGATGTCACCGGCGTTGAAGGTCTTCCAGGCGACACCAACGGTATCAGCGCCGGCGCTGGACCAACACCCTCCGCAGGGCAAAAGGGCATAAACGGCGCCGGTCTATATGGAGCCGGAGCGCCTATTGAAAAGGCCAAAGGACCTGTGGGACCAGCAGTGCACCACCAGGGGCTATAGAATTGAAGATGTTAAACATGGCATTTAAAAATGCCGCCAGGTCCACACCCGGAGCCGGGAAGGCTAGATAGTCCTGTTCCTCCTGTGGCGCGGGTGCCAGATCTGGCACATTCGATTGCGCTCCAGGTGAAAAGCAAGGACTCTCCTGAGTCTCAACCACCTCGGAGAAGCTTGAGGACTCCGAGGTGATGGAGTCGCCGTTGAACTTATCTTCCACGTCGCATGATGCCGACTTGATGGAGACCTCGATCGGGACCGACCTCTGTCCGAACGACGCCGGGAATCATGCCGACGCCGTTTCTTGTGCGACCTTGAGGATTTTCCTGAAGAAGACCTGTGATGACTCCTATGCTTCTCCTTCTTCTTCGCCTTGGCCAAAAAGAGTTTGCCTTCCCATTCCTTGAGCGCCTTTGGCATCCTATGGCATGAACCACATTCCTCCACATCGTGCTCAGAACTCAAGCACCACAGGCAGTCATTGTGCAGGTCCTTCACCGACATGCGCCCCACACTCTCGACAAGGTCTGAATCCGGATTTTTGAGGAGGAGACATTGTAACCTTCAATTAACACCTTCGGTAACAGTAACTCCCAAGAGCTAGGACAAAAACGTTATGCTTTGAAGGAACGGAAAAAAGGGAACTGACGTCAGTACGCCGATGAGGACCTCTTATTGCCACAATGACGTCAGACAGAGTTGTGTGGGAGTAGGGCAATTGTGACGTCCTCGTTGATGTAGAAAGCTGGGAAGAAAACATTTCCGTTGAATGCTGGAGCATTGGGAGAATTCATTAGGTGAGAAATCCACAGGTAGTTGTATCCATCAGAAACATTCATTAATTCATTCTGTTTTAAGGGAACAATTGAGGGTACTAAGGAGGACATATAAACAAGAAGTTTGGAAGGCAAAGATGACTTACCAGCAGGATCAATGGAATAAGCTATTAATCGTATGTAAATCAAACAATACCAAAGCTTTAACAGAAAATGGTTGGGCCGATGATATAACAAATTTGCATGGTCCATACACAGTTGCCTCCACGGAGCATTGCTTCTCTTTAAATCATATGAATCATGATCTACATCATAATCTAAGCGTTAATGAAGTCAAAGCTTATGTCACTCCAGAAAATAATTCATCTCGCCCAAAGACTCTGCCAGCATTTACAAGTCTGAAGCACCTAAATAAAAGGGAAGTAGCCACTTTTATCCACTGGTTTAGAGCCAACGGGGCACCCCGCCCAAATGGTCTACCAGATGCCATTTTTAGAGACAACCCTGATCTGTGGGCAATGGTTTTGACTCCTCTGTACAATGATGTTCTTCAAAAGCTTGCAGTTCCTGAATTATGGCAAGACAGCATTCTCCAGCCTATTTACAAAAGTGGTCCACCGGAAAACCCAGCTAACTATTGATTAATAGCCTTAGCTGATGTTGAAGCAAAAGTCTTTGCCTCTCGACTGTTGGTAGACTTAGAAGAATGGTCAATGGCACAGCAGTTAATATCAATCAATCAGGATTTCCTAAGGGCCAATCTACAATCAACAACCTACGGACTATTACTTTTCTGGCAGAGCATGCTATCCTGAAAAAGCTAAATTTATACATCTGCTTTGTTGACCCTCGCTAGGGTTTTCCAGATATGAATAGAAGTTGTTTTAAACAGCTATTAATTCCAAAGATAAATGTACTTTCGAACCAGTGAACAAGGATGCACTGGCATCAAAGAAGCATGCTTGGACAATGGTATACTCGTATGAAATTGTTTTAATTCAATCTTATTTGACTACTTATTTTTCGTTGCTTATGAGGGCTGCATTTTTTAATCTACACTTTGGCAGGTATCCAATCAAAGATGACACTCTAAAATGGTCAAAACAATGGACAACTAGTTGTTGTAGACTGTGTGGGTGCACCCAAGAATCTTTAATGCACATAATCTGTGTTTGTCCTAAACTGATTGATGTTCGCCATATTTCTAAAGCTATTTTTTTTTAAAACAGGAGTGAGAACATGTCGTCAAGCCCTCATGCTTTGCCCATTGGGCAAATCAGTTCTATTAATTTGCCGGTTTGTGAAGTTCTTGAAAGTGGTAGAGAGAAGGTTTGCACTGTTATAATAAGCTCCTTGCACTTTGATATTGCATCTTGAACTTTCTAAAGACTTACCCGTAAGCACGTAAAGCACTGTAATAAGTAGTTACAAGTATATCTGTTTTGCCAACTACATTCTTGATACCATGATCAAGCCTCCATATAGGTTGATAGCCAAAATGATGTCTTCATCTTTATAGACTTTGCTAGTATTGCACATTGTCCATTTTTGTGTATCTGCTTTAAAACTCTTCTTGAAGAGTTTGGTAGGAACCTTCGTACATTAACTTCCTCGTATGCATGCCAGACGTCAAAAGCAGGAGTGTGATAAGCCCCCATGTTATCTATATCGGACAAATCAGTTTTATTGACTTGCTGGTATGCTAAATGTTTTGATGCGGCCAATAGAATTTTGCACTGTTATTATAAGTATCTTACACTTTGATGTTGTATCTTGCACTTTGTAACGGATAAACCCATAATGCATTCATGAACTTTAATAGGATGAGGGCAGAAAGAATGGTTACAACTTCATTTGTCTCAGCTAGTAACATTTGCAAATACTGTTTTAGGTTGGCGGTGGACATCGCATTTATACCTATTTTAGATTCAGCAAACAATTCGTATCGCCTATATTTGTGAGTTTGCTCTAATACTCTCCTATGGATTGATCTGCCATAATAGATTCCTCATATTCACTTAATGTATTTTAGAATGTGTTTAGTTGTTAATGTGAGTGCCACGATAATGATTTCACTTACAAATGTATATTTTATTGTGTGCTATTTGTAATGATTTTTATTAATCAAACAATAAACTTTAAACATAAAACCATAATACAGCATAAGCATGAGTATGAAAAACGTTTAGAACAAGAAACACATTTAGAAGCACAAATCGCACTTAAGAGAAAAACACATTTAGGTGCAACATCACATTTGTATGTCAAAATAGCCTTTGGTGCAGCATCAATATGGTGTGAAAATCCTGTTATCTGCAAAAACACAATTGGGTGCAAAACACTTTCATGTACAAAATTCCCTCTTGTGCAAGGTAAGCAACATTGTGGTAAACATTTACTGTAGCGAGGAAACACTTGTAAAAGGTGCAAATTCATCCTTGGTGCAAAGTCCTCAGGTGTGTGTTATCATGCTTGAGTACAAAATCATTAACTACAAACAGGTAATGCACTAGTAAGATGTCACATGAAGAGTAAAAGAAGCACTTCAGTGTAGCATCACATTTAGATGACAGCATACTGAAGTGTAAAATCACAGCATCAGCATGAGCATGGAACATGTTTAGCAGCACAAATCACATGTATGTGTGAGTTTACCCATGGCACAAAGTAGGCAGCACTGTGGTATACGATGTAGGAGAAAAAGCACAAGTGCAACATCACATTAAGCAGCATTATCACCCTAGGTGCAACAGCAACAGGAGCGAGAAAACACTTTTACAAGTCAAAATCACATTTAGGAGAAAAATACAGCTAGTTCCAAAATCTCAATTAGGTACAATATGAATTTAAGGTGCAAATTCTCTCCTGGTACAACAACAGGAGTGCAAAAACACACGCAGATGCAAAAATACATTTAGATGCAAAAAACACATGTGTGCAACGTAACTTTTTAGATGTAAAATCGAAAATACCCCAAGACAAATATTGTAGGTGCAAGGACACATTTATTGTGAGAAAGGTGCTGTGAGTTGTTGTTACTGAACACAAGTTTCAGTTGTTGTGGACAGTGGTTTGTTGTTGCATATGAGGCTGTGAAGGTTTTTTGGATTATAGATCAAGCTCATAAATGTTCTTACCTAGGGACTTTGTATGCTTTCCCAATACAGCCATTAGCATGGCATTCTGGTGTCTTTGCTTATCAGTCCTATGTACTCAACGGTCTTAATTAATGGTCAAGGTCATGATTACCATAAATATAAATACTGTAAAAATTTGTTGTAGAAAAACAGCTTTACAGCCTTTTGAAAATGTGCCTTTTCTATACCCGTGCTGTGAGACATTTTCAGTGGTATTATCAGATCTGTTTTTCAAATGTTGGTGTATGAAACAGAAGCAATCGTGCTTTCACTAATTTACGGCAACTTTGCTCTGTGATCCTTCTTGGATGCAACATTGATTGTGATTGTCACTGTTGAATTTTTTGCTGTAATAAATGACTTTTGGCTTTTTGAGAAGAGACTAATACTTTTCCAACTGAAATGAACAAGATGTACTCTCCAAAGGGCAATCTAACTGTCTTATGGCCTGATTTAGAGTTTGCCGGATGGCATCACAAACGTGACGGATATCCCTTCTACCATATTACAACGCCATTATATCCTATGGACATCGTGATACAGTGGACTGGATATCTGTCACAATTGTGACAGAGTAACCCATCCACCAAACTCTAAAGCAGGCCCTTAGTCTGAATAACATACCATGTAGCAAGTTCAGTCACATGTATGGACTCCAGGAACACCCAAGTCTAATGTAGTGGAATGTGAGAGAATCACTGAATGAATTCTGTAGTAAATGTTTATTTTTGCTTGCTTCTTATTGGTTAGGAACCTGTGAACCATGTACTCAAACAGTGAATGTATGAAATCATTTGTTTATTGACTGATAAAAGGATGTGATTCCTCTACGATAAGAGGACCCCCTTTTCCCCATACTCAGAAGGCTAATCTATGCTGGATTTATTAGACCTTTGCTGAGTTTCTTACGATTTGTATGCATGTTGAACTAATTCATTAATGGTTCTGCTTATGCATTTCAGTAACTGATATTCTTTGAGTAAATCCTAAAACTTTAGTATTTGTCTGTTGTCCTTTAAGCAGCACTGCTTCCAATAGTCTACTGACACGGATCCAGTGAAGAGCACCAAAGCCTGATACACCACACCACTTCCGGTCCAAGACTCTGGCACCTACACAAGGGTAAATGAGATAAAGGTTTGCATGCTGACAGTATTCAGACCATGTAATAGTAGTGAAATGCCAGGTAAAGAATATCTGTGCTATAGGTCTCTGTAAACAGAGTCCTCTTTTTGGAATGTGCTACTGATCCCTCCAACATCACAATCTGTGGGAAAATTAAAGACCGAATTGAATACGTCTTAGCATGGGTGCTTGTTAAACCCTAAGCTATGTAAGATGCAAAGTGGGGTTCATGGCAACTTTCTCATGCAAAAACTGCTTGGCAGAAAGTAGATGCAATTCCAGTGCCAAAAACCCATAGAACTGCCCATGCCCTGCTCATACACAAATAAGTCATAAAAAAGGGGCCTCTATAAACAGCCATAGGGTTGGAAACAAAGCCAATCACCTAAAGTG
Source organism: Pleurodeles waltl (assembly GCF_031143425.1). Classification (NCBI taxonomy): domain Eukaryota; kingdom Metazoa; phylum Chordata; class Amphibia; order Caudata; family Salamandridae; genus Pleurodeles; species Pleurodeles waltl. The sequence continues at coordinate 1,643,089,001 of NC_090440.1, read as the reverse complement.
GTGAAACATGGTTTTGCATGAAACCTCAACCCAAACTAAACTGGGTGCAAACAATGGGAAAGCAGAGTATTCTGTAAAATCCCATGTGAAATTGCACATTATAGACAGCTTACCCTTTGCTTTGGAAAATGTAATCATGTGTACTTAAAGTTACACACAGTTGTTTCACTGCTTTTTTTATTTCTGGTATTTGATTATATGCTGAGATATAAGCCCCCTCAAGGAGTTCTAACCACTGTAAACTCTGTTAAAGATGAATTATGAGCTATATAATGAGCTACAACCTCGATTAATTAGCTTTTGCTGTCAGATCCACAATCCATGGATTGCTAGGGTAAGTGGCAGGTTACATATATCAAGAGTACATGAGTACTGTGTATGTTGGGGGTGTAAATTAGGGTCAGCGGGGAGTGTGTCTGTAGTGCTTTACTGTATGGAGACTGGACTCCATTTTGGATCTTCTATGTGCAGATGGCAAACAGAAGGAGGCAGGAGATAACCTACCAGCTATGGATGTAGACAATAGAAGCATGTTGTTATAATTGGAGGGCAGTGTCTTCAGACAAGATTCTGCAGCCATTCAGGTAGGGGGTACGCTCTCTATTTTAACTTAGGACTTTATATTACAGCTGGTGTCTGATAGATCCTGCTAAGGCTTAACTCTCCCTCCAGCTCTGAGAACAGGGAACAGCTTCCCCTTTGGGAATTTTATCATGCAGCCTAAGGGAGACAAGGTAGTTGTCTGGGAGACAATGTCTGCTCTCTCAAGATGTGTGTGTCCCCAAAAGGGAAACACTTGATTTTAAAGCAACATCTGACCTTTAATGGGCATGGGCTCCTTAAAAAAAAGGTTTCCTGTTTGGGAAACGAAATGAAAGTATTGCTGACTGCTGTTCGTTCCAGAAAACCATCCCTGATTTTGCAGCCATTCACAGCGCATCACAAATTGTGACATGCCCAATTGAAATTCAGGAAGCTGGTTGTTTTGCAACCACTCACAAATGTACAATTTGCAAAGCGCCCTGTGAGCACATGTCGTATTGCAAATTGCATACCCATTTGCACAACAGCCGATATACAAATTGTTTGTGAATTGGTATTCGTACAAAGGCTCATAGTCTGCTAAAGGCTCATCTAATTTCAAAGAGTCTGTGCATGTGAATAAAACAAGAGAGAGACCCTGAGGCAAACTACTACATGTGAATAAAAAAGAAAGGCCAGCTGAGGTAAACAGGCTGCACAGACAATCCGAAAAGAGAGGGTAATCAGGTAAACACAGCTAATAAATCCACAATGATAGTGCATCAAAGGCACAAAAACTGCATGTAAACTGACACAAATGCAAAATGATGCTATTTATGTTTAAATAATTACCAACAAAGTCAATAAGACTGGTTTTTGCATTAGGGAAATTGTTTCTTTACTGATTGGTGATTCTGTTCATGGGTGGATGGATGGGGGCCCTATGGATGAGGGCTCTACTTTGCTCAGGATTTCCAAAGGCAGACTTCTTCTCCAATGTCTAAATACATTTTTATTTGGGAGACCTGGAGGTCAGGAGGAGGTTCCAGTGTCATGATGTTAGGAAGCAGCAGAGTCTCATGGCAGGCCGAGGGGTAATATTGCCAGATTAAGGTCACTAAAGCCTGTCTCCTCCACCTCTCATGACCAGATAGGGAACCATAGCCAGCCCTAAAAAAATGGTCATTACTAGCAGTATATTGCACAAAGCCGGTAAGTACAGAGAAAGAGCCAAGTCCTTTGCAAGGAGGTCCTACAGGTGGGGTTCTCATCTGGAAACAACTGGTCCATACTGTGGATTTGTAGCACTATTTTACAATTTATAAAAACTAAAAGACAGGTTTGGGAGAGAACTACTGAAATATTCTACTACTTCAAAGTCAGCCATAGGGCCCAGGTGCAATATTTATCCTAGTATCAACTCATGAATGGGTGTTGTGACGAAAATGTCACCTGCATGGCTTTGGAGAGCAAGCGTTCCTTCCCTGAACTACATTGCTAGTAAAGTCATTGTATGTCTATGCACGTTTTTGAATTTTGACTCGAATAAATTGACTTATATTCACTGAAGCCCTCCCAAGAAATAGTATAGAGACCGCAAAGCCAGGCCCTGAGGCCACAGGGGCACCCAAAGTGCACTGCTTCTTTTGAGAGTGTCTGCTGTCCCCTCATGAGACTAACAGAGACTGGCAAATGTTGGGAACATTCATTCAGGTAAAAGGGACAGGCCAGTTTTGCGTTTTGTCATGGATGTTTTGCCACTGCCTCTGCTGTTAAAAGATCTGCTTGTCTCCCTCAGCCAGTGTCGTCCACTCCATGCGCGTGGTACATAGATTAAGAATACATGTTCACTGTGTATGTATGAAGTACTTTACTGTCCAGACATAAATATTAATCTTGGAGTTCCTTGGAGTGGATTGCTGCAGAAAGTGAGGGCTTAGGTGACGCTACGTAGGTTTCTTTGTTTGACCTTCAGATTGTGTTGTTGCTTCTTCTGTAGGAATGTTTTGGATTCCTTTAGATTCCAGGAGTTTCCATCCCAGAAATGGAAGGACAAAGTGTGATTTGAGACAAGACTTTGACGTTTGCAGAGCATTGTGGGTACGAAATCCGTGTGGGATCCATGCAAGGCACAACACCCTGGACTCCCGTGGTTGTTTAGTTTAAAAAAAATGTCTGTGGTTCATAGGTTTTTGCGGGTGGTGCCACAGGATGCCCCAAATACAGCAGCTACCCCTATAGCTTATCTCTCAACGTACTGATTTAGGGCCTTTTGTGACATTGCCTCTTGGCCACATCCACAAGTGGGTTACCATTCATATCGGGAGATGTGTGGGAACTCTGGATGGTAGGAAACCTGTGGCTCCCCGCAGATTCCAGATCTTTCCATCACAGACATCGGAGAAAAATGTGTGTTTCTTAACAAAGTTTGGCATTTGCAAGGGCTTCTGGTAATATAATTTTCAAAAATGTGCAGGTTTGCCTAGGTGACGGCTCAGCTTGGTCCCAAAATCCATAGCTACCCACATTGCAAAAAAGGGGTGTTTTCACTGCATAAATATGATGTGTTTATGTTATGTTTTTAGTAATTTCCAATCTAGGGCGCTGTGGCCACCCACAAAAATTGGGTTCAGTGTTTATGTGGCGAATTATGGGAAAGCTGGTTAGTTGTCAATGTGTGGATCTCAACAAATTGCATAAATTTCCAACAGAAAATGTAAATACATGAATAATGTTAGCCATGTACGCACTTTCATGTTTTGTACGGCACCATGGGAAAGTGAAAAGAATCAATGGAAGTTACACCAGGCTGGACACCTCAGGCAATTAGATTGCAGAAAAAAATGAGGAGTTCTTAGTAAAGACCATATTTACATTTTGGCTGACAAAGTAGACTTCATCGCCCTGGTGGAGGAATTAATGTCTGCCAGGCTGAGACTGCTCTGCCTGCCAAATTTAGAAATGACCACCAAGCTGTCATTTCAAAAACATTGATAGGAGTTGCTATCATGGTGGTTCCTCTCAATGCCTTTTTAAGTCTGCCATCTATCTTTTTTTTTTCAAAAACAAAATCCTGAAGTCATATTTTCTGTTTGAAAAAAAAGCCCCTCTCACCGTGAGAGTTACCTCCCATGGCATGGGGCATTAGACAGATTTCACTGCCCCTTACCATCATGGTTTTCCACAGAGTGGCAGGCAGTGACAACTGACCTGTTTGTCTGCACATCTAAATTAGGTGGACGGACATAGAGGTCAGCCAAAGATGGCCCTTACTCAGTCGGGACATGGGAGGGGGTGCAAACATGCCAGAGAAGGAGATGTCATCCCCACTGTTACACCAATGGCCTGTCCCCATCTCTACTGGGCAGGTAAGACCATTATCTTCATGGTACTGACACTCTGTCGCCATTGCAATGGTTTATTCTTACAGCCACAGATATAAATCTGGTATCCATTTTTTTAAGTTAATCAACCACTTACACTGGTTGGTTTTAGCACCTCCACAAATACTAGCTTCAAAGCACAAATACTTATCAAAGTATCTGAATATTGAAATCAAGACTACTGAAGGTCAGCCATAAAGCCACGTCAAGGCACCAACCACTACATGGTCCACTCACATGCCATTCCTGCACCACACGCCAGACTTTCAAACCACCAGTCAGGGGTCAAATCCAACAGATCAGTGCACTCACACCAACATACCGCCACCATTCAAGGGCCCATCACATTCTTATACCACATGACGAAATCCCCAGACAGGAATACGCACTGTTTTCCCGACATCAAATAAATTTCACACAAATACACCACAAACAAACCTTTATAAACACATATGTCCAGGCATGTTGACAGTTGGTGCATCTACAACCTTCACAAATGAATAAACAGTTTGACTAAATTTTTCCACCTGTCAAGTAACCACCTCCATTCCTAACATTACTGTGCCTAATGAACCTTTACTAATGGCTTCCATGACAGCCACAGAAGGCTCAGGAAAACATCTTACATGTCTCTTTAATGCACTTACTGTGGAAAAGCTAACCCCTTCCAGTTTGTAGATGCATGTTGAGGGTGTCCGAGAATGCCTTCCGAGGCCTATATTTCTCAAACTGAGTGAGCATATCTACTGTTAAAACTAAGGCAAACATGCTGGGCGATACTGCCTAAGTTCCCTAAACAGCATGTCATAAACTACAAAGAACGTTAATTTTGACACACAGTGTAATCAATGAGAATGTACTATATGTCACACCACTGTTATATGCAGTGCTGGCTGTAACTGTAATGCACTTGCTACACAGTAAATTGAACATATACTAAATTGTGACAGAGGATAAACAGGGCAAGCAGGACAAACATTTTACCCATAGGTATAGTGTTGGGTGTAGAATTCCCTAAGATGCTATGATTTCTTTTGTAAAGCACACTAGCACCCAAAAGGGTATCCTGCAGCTGGCGCCAGGACAGGCAGGGTTGACCCATGGATTAACCTGGTCAAAGTGCCAAGTGTTCAGCTGCGTGCAGAACGCACTAATTTCAGAGACAGCACCTATGTGTAGAGGCAGGTCATTGGGGCCTATTAGGAGCAGCCATTTCTCCTTGTTCTGGTGCTGCATTTGCACTGAATGTGTGCAGGTGTAAGTCCGGCTGAGCAAAGGTGTCTGGAAGGTCTCTGAAATCTGAAGCGGTATTGAGGTATGCTGGACTAGTGCTGTGTATCGTTCTGAATGAGTGTTTCAGGAGTTTGATAAGACCTGTGTGGATGGGGAATCAGAGAAGCTGTTTGAGGTGCAGGGTGTTTGCGTGTTGGAATGTTGAGGGAGAAGGCTGTCTACTGCATTCTGTATGGTTTGGAGTCATCAGCTTAGTTGAGTGAGAAAGTAATTCAGTATTAGGGTGAGTGGGGCGCCAATGGGTTTGAATCCATAGGTGAAGGTAAAGTGATGGCATGTATAGCTATACTAAATTTCATATCTGCCTTCTACCTGTGCAATATCCCTGTGAAAACACACCTAGCCGAAGCTATCCCATCTTATTCATGTCTCTGTTCTCATCAAAGTCTTGACTAATCCCTTATACTTGCCAAGTGACCCTATACTAACAACTTTCCTTCAGTTGCTAGCTACTTAAAGCTCATGAAACGTGTCTTTCATGCGCATTCAGTGCACTCACTGTGATAAATCCAACTCCTTCCAGTTTCTGGATGCAAGTTTGCGGTGTGCGTGAATACCTCAGAAGCCTACATTCCTCGAGCTGAGTGAGCATACCTGCCTTTGAAACTAAGGCAAACATGCTGGGGTATACTGTGTGAATTCCCTAAAGTAATACGTCAAAAAAGGTCCTGTGGGACTCATTCACTGATGCTCCTACTTTTGCTTTGAAAGTGTGAAAACTAATTTAGTAAACTGCATTGTAATCAATGTTATTGAAAAAGGGTACAGGACACAGTTTCTTGTAAGATGATGATTTTCCCATTTTTAGAATATTTCATTATGTATCCAAATTAGTACAGATGAGACTGTGTTCAGACAGTGAACAAACATATATATATATATATATGTACAACAACAGAGAACAAGACACTGAACAGATCTGAAGGTTACACAGGATTTTATATCAAACAATCATAAGCAGAGACCCTGTCAGTTCATATGTGGGATGTCCTGGCAAATCATAACATGGCTTGAAAGCAACTTAGGGAGGAGATGTCAACATTTCAACCTGTAGTTAATTTTCAGGACTCATCAGAACAAAAGTCAGCTGACTAACGTTTACTATAAACCGTGTAATCTTGGGACCTTCAATAAGGCATCTGGTTAGCAATAAGTGCAAGAATAACTCAAGACACAGTTTACAATCTATACCATGCCGCTCGGTTAGTCGGACAGTTCCAGTGGGTTAACAAATTATTCGGGAGACGTACACCTTCGTATTGCGTGGAAAAAGAGGCCAAACCTATATATACAAGAGTTTTCCTGGACAAAGACAACAATGCAAAAATGGTTCCTCAGATGGTGCCCTTGAGGGAAATGGATTAGCACACCTTTGCTTTGTGTCTTGCCACCGCATGATCTGAAAACTGCTCCATTTACCTCTTCCTCAAATAGTTTAGGGCCTGGGCAGCAGTCATTCACCGAGGTGCCATCTCTGCTGATTGAATAAACCCATCCTTCTAAACACTGTCCCACGAAGAAGGCAGAAGAATTGTTCTAAATCAGTCAGTGGGTGTGTGGTGTGTAACAGTAAATAAACACAAAATTACTTATCTGGTTTCCTGAACCTGCAGGTTCTCCAAAGACGCTAAACAAAAGACAAAAAATTACACTTTATTACTTCACCTTGCCACATACTCAATACCCAGAGCATACTTTTGTCATGGCTTATGCAAAACTTTACTGTTCGACGGGCCTGCTGGCACATTACCAGTATGAAAGTAATTTCCTGAAACCAAAAATCTACATCTGTTGTCAAAAAGTGCACATTTATGCAGCAGCCCCTGCATAACTGCAGTAACTTTGTGTGCAGGCATGCTCCTTGTGAGAACTCACAGTACTATCACCACGGGCACTGGAATTATGTGGCGGAAAGCACCAAATTATGCGACAGGTGGACCAAATTATGCAGCAATAAAAGCCAAATTATGCGACACAATGCCGATTTGTTGACAATATTACATTTTTTGTGATTGAAAAATATAATACTGCCTGGGTTAATATTCTACCTGAATAGCACCAGTCCAGCAACCACATACATATTTAAGCAACAGAATGATGCCCAGACAACCTTTGCACAGGGCCTTCCACTGCATGCAAACATGCTGCTAGGTTTATACTCACTTTTTGCCCATTTCAGCTGCAAACATTTTTTTTATATACATCTGCGGATTATGCAGGGATGTGTGCTATTTTTTTTTTATAAACGTGTATTTTCCCCTGGGAGCAAAGTGCCCCCAGGGCAAAACACACATTTATAAAAAATAAAATGCCACATAATCTACTATTTATGCATAATGTGCACATTTCCATCTAAAAAATGTTTCTTCAAATAGGCCAAAACGACCCTGTGACTCTTATATTTTTAGGAAATGTGTGGTTTCCTTACTAGGGTTGCCATCGGTCCCCCCAGGAAAACACACATTTTCTAAAGAAAATAGGGACCACAGGGGGTCACTCCATCGGCAGTAGGGCCGGCCTCCTGACAATTCAATTTTTAGATGTATGGTTTTTTGTTTCCCCTGGGGACACGATCACGCCCCCAGGAGAATAAAACATTATTTTTACCTAAAACATTGGCCCATTACCATAAGGGTCAACCCCCAAATAAGGTCCCAGGTGGCACAGTGGTTTTCCTGGCTGTGGATCAGAGATGCGCATGATTCAGGGCAACATGTCAGGAATGCATCATTGGAAAGGTGAGACTTTCCAATGATGCCTCCCTGAAAAGTGGGGAGGCATTGTGGCCCTCCAAAACCCCACTGGACAGCGGAGCAAGGACTCATCTGTTGCTTCTCTGCCATCAGTGAGAATGAATCTATAAGGTCAGTGCAGGATGGGTGGGTCAAAATAATGATGAAATAAACCCAGATCTGTGACTGGTGGTGAGTGTTTGAAAAGTTTCAACACTCCGTCCATCATTTTATTTTGTGACATTGACAAGAAAGTCTTAACCACAACTGCACGGTTCAGAGATATAAGAATCTGAATTATTAGGGTACCATCTTTTGAGAGATATTTTGCAAACAAATGATTGGCTAGTGAAGTTATGTCTCAAAGATGATTCCCATGGATGGGGACAGTGAGAGATATCTATGCTTCAGTTGAAGAGGTGTTCTCTACCAGTTCCTCTGTCTTCCTTTTGGGATGTCATCAGCTACGAGTTGTTTCACCAAGGTGCTGTATCCAGCGGTAGCATACCTCAGAGAGAGGGGCATCTGGTTAATAATTTACTTGGACAATATTTTGCTAATGTCTCACGACAGGCTAGAACTTCTAAAACATTTGGCATGGACAATCGAACTCTTGGAGAGTCTGGGTTTCATAGCGAATGCAGAGAAAACTGTCCCATTTAGAATCTATTATTTTTAGGATTCCAGGTAGATACTTTTTTTGTCCCAGTTGTTTCTTCCACTGAAGAAAGTGACAAAGATTAAAAAGGAGATAAGAGCAGTTTTGTCAAAGGAGGACATCTTTTTAAAGGACCTTGTGAGAACTTTTGTCATCGTCCATTCAGGCAATTTCTCCAGGTCAGTTACAATACAGCGGCCTGCTGAGGCTGCAAGCTTGGGGCCTGAGGAAAGGCTTGTGATAAGTAGACTCTCTTTCCCTATAAATAGATTCTTTAGAGGATCTGGAGTGGTGGTTAAAGAATCTGGAGTCATGGAAAGGCAAGGCCATCTTTGGAAATGTTCCCAACCTGGACTTGGAATCAGAAGCGAGCAATCTAGATTGGGGAGTGAGTTTGAATAGTTTAGAAACAGGTGGAAAATGGTCCAGGGAGGAACAGTTACTTCACATAAATTGCTTAGAAATGTTAGCAGGGTTGAGTGCTTTAATGAACATTTGGCAAACACTGTCACACTGATTCATTTAGACAATATCACAGCTGTGTATTGTATCAAATGCTTGGGTGGTTCGAGGTCAAAGGCTCTCGCAGATTTGACGAAATTAATTTGGTATTTTTGTTGTAATCACAAGATTGTCTTAAGAGCAGAATGTATTCCAGGAATGCAGAATGTAGACTGGAATTCCAGATAACCCAGAGAGTTTCAGCGTTTGGAAAATTAATCCATAAGCTTTCAGTCTGATTTAGAGGCTTTGAGGTCCGGTTCTAGTGGATTTGTTTGCGAGCACACTGACTTACCTGGTTCCCAGGTGCTTCAGTTGGAGGCCGAGTCCAGAGGCAATGGCGGTGGATGCCTTTCTGCAGGTTTGGCAAAGGGTGGGAGGTTATGCCTTTTAACCTTTCTCCATGATTCAGAGAGTTTTGATGACAGTAAAGTCAGAAGGTTACAGCATTATTCTGATGGCCCCATTTTGGAAGTCACTTGTTTGGTTCCCAGGGGTGATGGAGCTCGCAATGACTATACCCCAGTTGATCCCAGTGTCTTTGGGTTTTCTGATGGATTCAGACAGAAGAGAGCATCCTTTGGTTACAGAAGGCAATATGAACTTTCTTGTTTGAAGATTTCAGGGGTACAAGCAGATCATCCGGAGAAGCTAAAGGACTATTGGATGAATCTTAGGCCCCAGGAACTAGGAAGAGATAGAGGGCTGCTTGAAAGAAGTGGTGTAGTTGATGCATGGAAAGGGGGTTCGAAGTTCCTGTACCCGAGGTAGACAATTACTTAGCATTATAGGTACAATTCAGGACTCACACATAGGACTATTAACTGCTTTAGATCAGCTATTTCTGTTGGTCATGCCTTAGTCAATAATTTTGTGATTGGGAGCGACCCTCTAGTAAAAAGAGTGATGAAGGGTGTAAGACTAAGGAGACCTCCTATGTCTCACGATGTGTCTCTTTGGGATGTCAATTTAATTTTCAAGTTACTTACTTCTTGGCCAGGCAATAAGTACCTTTCTCTAAAACAGACGTCTATGAAATTGGTTACTTTACTTTGCTTGATTTTATTCAGAAGGGTTTCTGATGTTAAAGGGTTGGAAAAACTTGAATAGATTTTACTCTCCAGAAGGTGTACACTTTGACATTTGGGAGAGAATTAAAAAAAGATGTCTGATTCAACTTTTTACCCATTTTCCATGAATGTGAAAAGCTATGTGTGATGAGTTGCATGAGAGTATATGAGAACACGATTTTGGAGTTTAGAGCACATGAGGAAGATCAATTGCTTTTGTTGTATGTTTAACCTTATAAAGCAGAATCTGCAGCTACATTAGCCAGATGGGTGTGGTTAGTTATGAACAAGGCAGGTGTGGATCTTTCATGGTTTGGTGCCCAGCCTTCTAGAGGTGCAATGGCTAGAAAGGTGTCCTGGGGAGGTGGTTCATTACCTGAGATTTTGAAAGCAGCAGCAGACTGGTTGCACGCAAATACTTTTGTAAAGTTCTACTTAAGACCAGTGGAGTATGTATTTTGTGTGGTGCTCAATGGCTTTAAATATGCATAATGGCAGCCTCTAGTCTTGTAATGAAATGGCAATTCTCCTATTAACATGCAGAAAGCATCTTTATTTCATTAAAGACAACGGGGGCTAACATTATCTTACCCTCTTCACCATATAATGTGAAGATGGAGGAAGTAAAAGATAAAAAAAGATAAATATATGATGATATTATGTAAGCATTAAGGATTATGATTTTTAGTTATCGGAATCTATCAAAATGTTTATTTGATTGATGTTTTTTAACCCATCTGATGTATATGGATTAATTTGGAGTTTTTGTATTTCCAGACAACTCGTAAAATTTACCAGAAGAAGATGAAGATATCTTGTTTCGTCGCAGCATAAAAGAGGAGGATGACTGTGTGCACTGGGTGTTCATATGTTTTGAATGTTCTAATGTTTTATGTAGTGTTACTGTTCTTTAAATGGCTACATGTTGTGGCAGCAACAAAAGACTATTGCATAATCCTAGTCTTTGTTGTCTTTAATGAAATCAAGATTATCTCTCTCTGCATGTTGGTGGGCGTGTCCAAGATGGCGACGTGAGAAGTCGCTCGGCTGAGAGCTCCGCTCATGGCCCTCTACAAATATCTTGAAAACACTGAATTCCCGGTCTCCCAGACGCAGCCGGTTGGTGGCGGTGACGTCGTGGATTTCGCCGCTGCTTGGGGCTGCGAGCGGTGTCGCGCGACGGCTCGCGGAGGCTGGACTGGGAGGGGCTTCACCGCACCCGGCTGGGGCCTGGCGCTGCCCGGCCGCGAGGGCCGAGGCCGGCGCACCTGTGAGCATAAGACGTCGGCGCCGGAGGGGCGCAGCGGATGCGTGGCTCCTGCCTCAGGCTGGCGCTGCCGCTATCCCGGAGGCACTGAGGTGAGCGGAGCCACCTATGTTCTGCGAGCACTGCACCGAACGACCCAGCGCCGCTTCCCGAAGGAATGACAAAACACATCTGAAACCAGAGGTACAGGGGAACCCCAAAGAAGACCAGATGGGGCGAGGAGGGCAAAACGGGAGACGGTGCTCTTTGTCACTTCTACTGCCGAAATCATTGCAGTGGAGTATCGCTCGTGGAACTCAGAACGGACTATGATTTCGGGTAATGTACAGTGATTGTGTGGTGACTGCGAGGTGTTAGCAAGAGACGTTGACTACTTGACTTACTTTTGAGAACTGCCTACTAACTTCGCCCAGTGGCGCGAAGGCACAGTAGAACTCTGCGGGTGGTTTGTCACATTGGGCGGAACCGGGGCCTCGAGGAAGCGAGGCGTGACGCACCCGTCCCCGGGAGGCATATCGGAGGAACGCGATGACCTGCGAGCGGGGGCCCGATCCGGGGACATAGAGGACCGGGGAGCAGCAACTGGGCCTGATTCAGCAGGGGATTGCGGGGGGCCTTTTCGGCGCACCCCGCTGAGAGTGATTGACGGTCTTGGATGAACCCCCCATCAGAAATCACTAGTGCAAAATGTAAAGCTTAAGTGAGTCCATATATCCAGAGCAAATACGACTGTTTGCTCTCCAACTCTGCACTCCGAATGTTAAAGCGCACAATACACTGAACTGTGCAAAAATCTGAACCCCCATCACGAACCAGCTTAGCGAGGCCATGATGGAGTTATTCCAGCTCCAGCGGGGGCGAGCGACTGGGGATCCCTAGCATGCCTCCTACTGCAAGGCTCTCCGTGATCACTCAAGTAAAGGTTAAACCACAAGCGACCTTACAGACTCAGAGAACTCACGGGCGCTTACTCGGCATTCTGCATCTGAACTGTGGTTCATATAAAACATTAATCCAAATACAAATTTCAACTCACAATCAATACACAACGCGCCCCAATTTGTTGCAAACATGGTGAAACCGAAGCCTCCAAAGAATCAGTTGGAACCTAGACCCTCAACCCCGCTACTAGACACCGACGCAGCACTAAGTTCGAATGCACTAAGCAAAGTACCCGAAACACTGGTGGCCCACTCTACACAAATCGAGAAAGTACTGCAAGCTGTACTGGACACCAGAACCTCACTAGAAAGCAAAATAGATACAGTGGTGGCAGAAGTCAACATCCTCCGAATGGAACATCGAAGAAATGAAACTCTGTCTCCAACACCAGGAATCCGAGATACAGCGACTACACAAACGCGCTGATGAAGCAGAAGGCCGCTCTCGCCGCAACAATGTGAGATTCCTAGGTTTCCCTGAGAAGATTGTGCTGCCCAGCGCGGAATCATTTCTAGAAAGTTGGCTTAAAGAAACTTTATTAACACAAGACACCTCACCATTCCTGGTGGTGGAGCGTGCACATCGAGTGCCAGGAGGCCCTCCCTGCCCGGGTGCCCCACCGCGCCCGTTGATTGCAAGATTTTTAAATTACCGGGACAGAGACCAGGTGCTGAGAAGCTTCCGCACGACTGGCCCAATGGATATTGAAAATGCCAAAATTACAGCATACCCAGACTATACAGCTGATGTTCAGCATAAGCGCGCCACTTACCGCTCAGCAAAACAAATACTGCAAGAGAAAAACTACTCATTTTCCCTAATGTACCCGGCAAGACTACACGTGGTAGACGGAGACAGATCTCATATATTCCCAACCTCTGAAGACACATGGACTTGGATTCACCCGAAGGGACTTGCAGACCCAACAACAGAACCTCGAGAACAAAAAGAGTGGTTATCCAAACAACCACACCGCAATAAAAGACAAAAACCAAGAGCAGAATCATCCCTAACCAAATCACAAGCAGCAGTCGAACAAGCCCGGGTCTTAAAAACTGTAAACAGATTCTCGTGCATACGACCCAATCAAGACATCAATGATTTTCGGCTCTGACTCGGCAGGCAGTCACCGCGGTCCGCTACCATCGCCGCTGACCTCTGGCCCAGCATTTATTCCACGCTCAGCAGACGATCTTTAAGATGACACATGTAAACTACAATCGTACAAACCCAAGCTTTTGCACTAAGCCAAAGACACAGCAAGAGTAATACAGTCCCAATTTCCTCAAGAATTAAAGATGGAACATCGGACCCACTCACGTTCTCCTGGGGTGTACAGACGACAGTCACACCTAGTAACACCCGGCAACAACAAGGGCGAGACACTCTAAAGAGCTCCACACAGAAACTATACTGGGAAACGATAATATTCGAAAGGGCCACAACGCAGGAGCTATCTTTCGGATTACTCACCAACACCCCCCCTGAACCCAATGGGTTGCCGTAAGGATCTAAAAGAAACCAAAGTTCGGCGTAGCACCAGTTGTGCCTGGCAGTTCACAATTAGATTAATACCTTTAAGTTGTATTCTTTTTTCTTCTTTCCCCTTTTCTCTAATATGCTCAACACTCAAACGCGCGTGCAGAAGGCAGGGGGCTCGAGGCGAGGCAGATAAGATCCCAAGGTGGTCCGGGAACACTTCTAGGGCGGACAACACGCCACACACCGACTCACGAAAAATATGACGACATATAACATAATAACATGGAACGTCAGGGGCCTAGCTAATATAAGTAAAAGACGAAGAATACACGCCTACCTTAAACGACATAAAATACACATCGCCATACTGCAAGAGACACATGTAACAGCACACGAACTGCGCGAAATCGGCAAAAACTGGCTGGGCACAGTATATGGAACTAAAACATCAACATATGCGAAGGGCGTCTTGATCTGGATTGCCCCCGGGGTCCCTTACACAACACAAGAAACCCATATAGACAATAACGGTAGATACGGCTGCCTGGTAGGAGAACTAGACGGGAAACAGCTAACAATAACAGGGATATACGCACCAAACACGGGACAAGGAGAGTTTCTTCTTATAACAACTACACAAATCCCATACGACCCGCACATACCAACTATCTGGGGGGGAGACTTCAATGGCGTGATAGATGTGACAATGGACCGAACCCATCCCCCATTAAAAGGTGCCCAAAGCAGGAATGTTTCTCGAATACTGGGGCAATGGATATGAGAGAGGGAACTACAAGACGTATGGCGTAGTATACACCCCACAGATACAGAATATTCCTTCTACTCCCCGGTACACCAACTTCATACGAGAATAGACCTGCTACTATGCTCAGTGACTACTAAAGCAATACACTGTTCCTAAGAAACCAAGGTGAGCAATGGAAAGTACTCTGGGATCCTAATTAATAGGAGCAAGAGTCCTCACACACCCAGATGGGTGTCATGCTTCATCATCGGACTAGCTCCTCGTCAGACCGGCGCTGCAATGTCTGACGGGCACCACCCAGTGGGGGGCTCTTTGCCGGAGATCTTTTTCTCGATGATGCCTCACTGTCCCGCAAATGAGTAGGGAGGAAGAAAAAGGGGAGAGTTCAAAGAATGAATGAAATAAAATTGGCTCAGGACCCTTACTAAATGCTAACTTTATTCTGTATGTGTAGGTGTAGGAAAGTCCTTTTTTTTTGCCTGATCACCCCCACTCTTTCTGGATAGGTACTGGTGGTTACTGACTCTTGGCTGTGCCCTGGGTACTGCTGACCAGTCCCAGGGCCAGTGCTCTGTGTAAAATGGATATGCAAATTAGGCTAATTATAATTGGCTAAGTGAACCTACCTATAAGTCCCTAGTATATGGTAGGGCATGTAGGTTTAGGGACCACAGCATAGGTGGTGCACACCTAGGTGCATTGCTGAGGTGCCCAGTGTCATTTTAAAAGCAAGCCTGCCTTGCTGGCTGCTTTTAAATTAAAGTTATATGCAAATTCGACTTTGGAATTAAAGGTACTTCCAAAGTCTTAAACTACCTTATTTTTACATATAAGTCACCCCTAAGGTGTGCCCTATGTGCCCCTAGGGCTGGGTGCCATGTAACTATAAGCAGGGACTTTATAAAAATAGATTTATAAGCCCTGGTGAGGTAAAAACAGCCAAATTCGTTTTTCCCTCATTGAAGTAAATGGCCTTCATAGGCTAGAATGGGCAGACTTTATTTTAAATTTTAAAGTCTCCTTAAATGTTACATACCAAGAATTTGGTATCAAATTGATTGTTATAATAAATCCCACAACTTCCAGTTGTTGGATTTAATATAACTAGTGCAGGTAAAAAGTTTAGACTTTAACTAAAAAGTTGCCAATTTCAGCTCTGCATTGTTTTTGCTGCTGTGCTCTGATTGGCCAGCCTGCAGCAGCTTCTGCCAGGCTACTTTAATGAGGTGTGAAGTGGCCTGGCTTCACACAAAGGAATGTGCTTGGGGGAGAGAATCTCCCCTCAGCAGATGGTGAGGCAGGAAGGGGGAGGGCTGCCAAACTGGTCTTCAAAGGCAGAGAAGGACATCTGGAGCACCCAGCAACACCCCCACATCCTGCAACCCCAGACAGCTAGGTGCCCCCTTGATTAGATTAGGAGAGGGCAGGAGAGGGGTGTGTTTATGATTTTTTGCCACACCAGTGGGTGGGCTCAGCCAGATCTCTCCTCCAAAAATCAGATTCATCCATTTTGGATTTTTAGAGACTGTTGCCTTCTGGGATGGATTTTTGCCACACTTCCCAGGAAGTGGTCATCACAGGGGGACGACCCTGTTCCTGATTGGAGAACCAGGGCCCCCCTGCTTTTCACCCAGGAGCAAGGATAAAACTGGCAGACCTGCACCCACGCCTCAGATCCCCACCAAATTTCAAGAAGAAGGAACTACAAGGAGAAGAAGGACTGCCCTGCTGGACCCCTGGCCTGCACCTGGACCCTGCACTCAGAAAGACTGCACCAGCTGCACACTTGGGCTTCACCACAAGAAGGACTTTGCCTGGCTTCCACTGGTTCAAGGAGGGACTCCCTGTTTGCTACAGCTGAAAAATTGCTATCCAGAGTCCCCTGCACCAACTCCTGAAAAAGTGACCAGCTGACCACTGTCCAGTGGCCAAAAAGGAGTTGCGCCAGGTGTATTCTGGGAGTTGAAGTCCGCACTTCCCAAGGACCATCACAGAACTTCTGGACCCTTGGGGTGAGCTGTGGACCCCAAAAGAACCTTAAAAGAACATCTGGGTGAAGCCCCAGAAGTTTGGAAAAGATTGGAGAATTTTTGAAAAAAAGCTCCATAAAGTGACCGACCCGATGCGGAAATTCTAGCCGGCTTGCCTCAACCGCGACCCGGCCTGACTTCGTGGTTCATCCCGGTAAAGAAAAACATCCAAAAAAGAGACTAAGGCGGTCATTCTGACCCTGGCGGTCAAAGACCGCCAGGGCGGAGGACCGCGGGAGCACCGCCGACAGGCCGGCGGTGCTCCAATGGGGATTCCGACCGCGGCGGTAAAGCCGCGGTCGGACCGGCAACACTGGCGGTCTCCCGCCAGTGTACCGCCGCCCCATTGAATCCTCCAAGGCGGCGCAGCTTGCTGCGCCGCCGAGGGGATTCCGACCCCCCCTACCGCCATCCAGATCCCGGCGGTCCGACCGCCGGGAACCGGATGGCGGTAGGGGGGGTCGCAGGGCCCCTGGGGGCCCCTGCAGTGCCCATGCCACTGGCATGGGCATTGCAGGGGCCCCCGTAAGAGGGCCCCTACAAGTATTTCACTGTCTGCTTCGCAGACAGTGAAATACGCGACGGGTGCAACTGCACCCGTCGCACAGCTTCCACTCCGCCGGCTCGATTCCGAGCCGGCTTCATCGTGGAAGCCACTTTCCCGCTGGGCTGGCGGGCGGCCTGAAGGCGGCCGCCCGCCAGCCCAGCGGGAATGTCAGAATTACCGCCGCGGTCTTTCGACCGCGGAACGGTAACCTGACGGCGGGACTTTGGCGGGCGGCCTCCGAACGTAAAAAGTTGACCGGGACCTTCCAGCCATCGTATCCGAGAAGGGCTCCACGGACGTCGGATCAAGATCCAGGTTTACCCCGGTCGAAGGATTTTCATCTCGAAAAAACGACTAAGTCCGAAGGTAAAAATCACCACAGAGGAAACCGACTTCGCGTATCCGGACAAGGGCTCCAGGAGGTCGGATCCAACTGGCAGGTTCGTCCCGGGGAAGAAAAACATCAAAAAAGAGACTAAGGGGGTCATTCTAACCCTGGCGGTCGGTGTTTAAGCGGCGGCCAACCCGCTAACAGGCTGGCGGTCCAAAAAATGGAATTCTGACCCTGGCGGGAACCGCCAACACAGCCCGCCAACACAGCCCGCCAACTTAACACTCCGACCGCCACGGCGGTACAGACAAACAGCGCGGCGGTCACCGCCAACAGGCAGGCGGCAGACAATGTACCGCCCACACTATCATAACTCACCAATCCGCCACCTTTTCCGGGGCGGGAGCACCGCCGATAAAAACACGGCGGAAACAGACTACGAACGGGAAAACGCTCACCTCTACGCACTCCACGAGGACGGAGGACAGCATGGAACCCGAATTGAACATCATACCTGCTCTCGTCTACCTTCTCATCTACCACGAGTACGAAGTCCGGCGCAGACGACAACGGTGAGTACTGCACCTACGACACACGGGAGGGGGAGGACGAAAGGTTACGGGCACACACATATACGACCCCCCCCCCCCAATCATGTACTCACCAATGCAGAGCACCAAGTCACAGTGACACCACCCAAACACCCCTGAAAAATGCTAGGACATAATCATATTTGGAATAAATATTTATGTACCAAAAAGCTCCAGAAAATTAGCGTACAACCATGAAAGATATCCACAACAAAACTAATGACATACACATCAGTGTATGACTGAAGTACCAAGTCCTGCACATCCTACCAATTCAGCATGTCCGTGGGCCAAAGTCTTGAGAAACAAGGGCAAAGCCCACACAGGAGACCTGAGTCCTTTGGAGAGAACACTGCAGGGGCATCAGATGTAAAAACTACAGGCACCTCAGGGGGAAGGGAAGGGGGGGGCACCACAGCCACATGAGTCCACGACGCCAGATCCACGAGGAGCCACCATGCCCACCTTTCAATCCTGGGGAGTGCAAAGCCACAGTCTCTCAATGTCTCTACAGTGTGTGGCCTGCCCACTGGACCAACCTGGGGAGTGCAAAGCCACAGTCTCTCAATGTCTCTACAGTGGGTGGGCTGCCCACTGTGCCATCCTGGGGAGTGCAAAGCCACAGTCTCTCAATGTCTCTACAGTTGGTGGGCTGCCCACTGTGCCATCCTGGGGAGTGCAAAGCCACAGTCTCTCAAGTCTCTGCAGTGGGTGGATTGCCCACTGGACCATCCTGGGGAGTGCAAAGCCACAGTCCATCATGTGGATGACAGTCTCCACTGGTCAAGGAGGAGGCATGGTGGGCACAATGAACCATCAACGGTGCTTGAGACGGCGGGGCCCAGCGGAGCGGTGCTTGAGACGGCGGGGCCCAGCGGAGCGGTGCTTGAGAGGAAGGGCCCAGCGGAGCGGTGCTTGAGAGGAAGGGCCCAGCGGAGCGGTGCTTGAGAGGAAGGGCCCAGCGGAGCGGTGCTTGAGAGGAAGGGCCCAGCGGAGCGGTGCTTGAGACGGCGGGGCCCAGCGGAGCGGTGCTTGAGACGGTGGGGCCCAGCGGAGCGGTGCTTGAGAGGAAGGGCCCAGCGGAGCGGTGCTTGAGACGGCGGGGCCCAGCGGAGCGGTGCTTGAGAGGAAGGGCCCAGCGGAGCGGTGCTTGAGAGGAAGGGCCCAGCGGAGCGGTGCTTGAGACGGCGGGGCCCAGCGGAGCGGTGCTTGAGACGGCGGGGCCCAGCGGAGCGGTGCTTGAGAGGAAGGGCCCAGCGGAGCGGTGCTTGAGACGGCGGGGCCCAGCGGAGCGGTGCTTGAGACGGCGGGGCCCAGCGGAGCGGTGCTTGAGACGGCGGGGCCCAGCGGAGCGGTGCTTGAGAGGAAGGGCCCAGCGGAGCGGTGCTTGAGAGGAAGGGCCCAGCGGAGCGGTGCTTGAGACGGCGGGGCCCTGTTCAGCGGTGCTCTTCTGCACCGCGGGCCCTGTTCAGCGGTGCCTATCTCCACGGCGGGGCCCTGTTCAGCGGTGCTCTTCTGCACCGCGGGCCCTGTTCAGCGGTGCCTATCTCCACGGCGGGGCCCTGTTCAGCGGTGCTCTTCTGCCCCGCGGGCCCTGTTCAGCGGTGCCCATCCAGCAGGTCAAGGGAGCCAGACCTGGCCTGGACTCCCTGTTCAGTCGCCCTCGGACCGTGACGTATCTGGACCCTTCGGGGACGGACTCCTGGCCTCCTTAGTGTCCTCCTTCCCAGCTGGGATGTGGCATGTGGGGTCCACCTTCTCCGCGCTCCTGCTGCCCTTCCGCTCCTTTGATCGGGCTCTCGGGCCCTTGCCTCCCCCAGATGGTGTGGGTGGTGAAGTGGCCGCACATTGCTCCTTGGGGGCAGCCCTGTCAGTCCTCGCACGGCGGTCCTTGGTTTTGCGGGTCCTCTTGCCGGGGGGGGGGGCTGGACGTGTCCTTGCTGCAGCTCGATGTGTCACTGCTGGCAAAGGGTGGGCTCCAGAACCCAGGCACAACAGTGACACCCGAAGCTGGGCTGGTGGTGGCTGCGGTGCTCTTGGGACTCTTTGAAGATGGATGGGGGGGTCATCGGGGGGAAAGAGGTTAAGGTTAGCCAGGAAAAGTTTTTTAGGGCCAAGGTAAAGGGTAGGAGTAGTGGAGATGGAAGTGGAGGTAGAGGAGGTGGTTGTAGGAGAGTCAGGTGTGCTGTCATTGGGTGAAGGTGCTGGTGCTGTAGGCTGTCGTGAGGTGGATGGCTGTTGGGTGGGTGGCTGCCTGCGTTTGTGTGTCTTGGAAGAGGGGGTGACAGACACAGTGGGAGAGGACACAGGGGACGTGTACATGGCAGTGGGGGTGGTGACTGCACGAGTGTGGACTGTACTGGAGGGTGAGGTGGTGATGGAAGCACTGGCTGATGTTGGGGTGCATGCAGGTGTGAGTGTAGACGTCACAGGGAGGGAGGAGGGAGACGAGGAGGAGGGGGACACAGGGGTGGCAGTGGCTGTTGGCATGTCTGCATCTGGGTGTTGCTCGGGTGAGTGTTTGCGGGATCTGTGGTGCTTGTGTTTGGATGAGCTGCTCTTGGGTGTTGAGGTGTGTGCAGGCTGGTCTGATGGTGTGGATGGGATAGGCTGAGGAACAGGAGACAGAGACAGGCTGGAGGCAGTCAGAAGAGGGAGGCTGGAAACAGGGACAATGGCTGCCGTCAGTGCTGAGGCCAGAGCAGTGAACGCTCGTTGATGGGCAGCCTGACCCGAATGAATGCCCTCCAGGTACGCATTGCTCTGTTGCACATCCCTTTGCACACCCTGGATGGCATTCAGAAGGGTCGTCTGCCCAACAATGAGCGTCCTTACCAGGTCAATGAGCTCCGCACTGAGGGCAGCAGGGGCAACAGGGGCAGGGGCTGAGGTGCCTGGGGCGAAGGAGACGCGCGCCTTCCTGGGCGAAGCGGCACGGAGCGAAGACTGAGGGGCTGCTGGGAGGGCGGGGCTGGTGCGCTGGGTGGCGGCTGTACCTGTAGAGGCGGGGGGCACGGATGTTGCCGCCACCCCTAGGGAGCTCCCATCCGAGGACGTGTCGCTTTCGCTGCTCTCACCAGCGGTCCCCGTCGTGGTGCTCCCCTCGCCCTCCGGATCACTGGTGCCCTCGGTGTCTGTTCCTGGGCCCACCGGGGCCTTGTGTCCTGCAGCTCCCTCGTGCTCCGATGCCATATCTCCTCCGCCTGATGATGCTAATGCACACATGCACAAGAAGATGAAGAGAAAGGGTGGGGGGAGAAAAAAGAAGACCAGGTTGAGTGCATGCAATGTCAATACCGTTGGCGGAGAGGACAGACACAGGTGCCTAATGCACTAAGCCGCGCATTCGGGGTACACTACTCAGTACTACTGACTAAGACAACAGGCCAAGAGACGTCAAACGCGCACATGGGAGATGCTGGACCTTCAATGGCTGTACTTGTCACCCTACAGAGGTGGGGGCCGGGGGCACAGGGCCATGCCTAAGGGAGAGGACTACACTACAGAAAGCGCCCTGGCCTAATGTCACCCACAGCCCTCCTCCCCCACCCAGACGCCTCCACTGCGCAGAAAGATAGGAGAATGTGCTGATACTCACCCCCTTGTGTCTGCTGTGATGTCTTAAAGCGCCCATCCAATTCAGGGTAGGCCACCGCCAGGATCCGGGACATCAGGGGGGTCATGGTGCGACTGGCACCCCTCCTAGGTTGGGAGGCCATCCCCAGCACTGTTTCTGCGGTCTTCCTTGTTCCGCGGCGGATGTCCTCCCACCTCTTGCGGCAGTGGGTGCCCCGTCTGTTGTGGACCCCCAAGGTCCGGACTTCCTTGGCGATGGCACGCCAAATATCGATCTTCTGATGGGCGCTGACCTATTAGACATGTACAGGGTGGAAAGGAGGAAATCATCAATGGCCTGCATGTTAGATGTAATTGGCCCCCCCCCACCCACTTTGCCATATGGCACATGCTCTCATCTGTCGGGCGTTGCACTCCTCATTCGCCCCCCACCCCACCCCACCAACTTACATCCACCCCAATCCACACAGGCATAGCCCATTCCATTAGCACCCGGGGTACTCACTTGTTGGTCTGGAGGACCGTAGAGTAGCGCATACTGGGGGAGGACCCCATCCACGAGCTTGTCCAATTCTTCAGACGTGAAGGCAGGGGCCCTTTCCCCAGTCACAGCAGCCATTGTATCTTCCAGACCGAGGTCACAGCAGCACTTGCAGTATAGGTCCTCTCCTGTGGATGATCAGGTCTCGAGTGATTAAGCAGATAGAAAATGGCGGTCACGTCCGTGGCGGTGCGTACCGCGGCGGTGCGTACCGCGACCGCCGGCGCACTTCGTTATTGGCTCCTGAAACCCATAGGCTTCAATGTTAACCAATGCGGCTTTGCGCCGCGGTCTTCGACCGCCTACCGCCACGGTGTGCCCCGCCAGCGCAGTGACCTCACATCCCATTGTCCCACTTCACAGGTCAGGCAGCCGCCATTTCAAGGGCCCACATGGCTTAATTTTGACTGCGACACACAGGCCTAGGCCTTGCATTGCCACACATACACGCCTTTCAACCCATTGCCATTCTTTAACTGTGCAAGCTGTCTGTACGTACCTGTGGTTTGGCTGACTCTGTGCTCCATGTTGTCCTTCCTAGGCACCGTCCGCTGGGACTTGGGATGAGAAGGAGGAATCCTCGCGTGTACCGACCGCTGGTGGACCTGTCGACAATGGAAGAACGCCATATAATCCTTCGATACCGACTTGACCGTGCCACTATCCATGAACTGTGTGCCCAGCTGGAGCCAGCCCTGATGTCCCCCATCCGCCAACCCACAGGGATTCCCCCTCTGGTGCAGGTTTTGTCAGTCCTCCATTTTTTGGCCAGTGGGTCATTCCAGAGCACAGTGGCCATGTCATCTGGAATGTCTCAGCCTATGTTTTCTAAGATTTTGAGCAGAGTGTTGTCTGCCCTGATGAAACTCATGCGGAGCTACATCATTTTCCCCGAGGAGGGTGACTTGCCCACAGTGAAGGGTGATTTCTATGCCCTTGGACATATCCCCAACATCATTGGTGCCATTGATGGGACCCATGTGGCTTTGGTACGCCCAAAAGACGATGAGCAGGTGTACCGAAACAGAAAGAATTATCATTCGATGAATGTCCAGGTGGTCTGTTTGGCTGACCAGTACATCTCCCATGTAAATGCCAAGTTCCCAGGGTCAGTGCATGACGCGTATGTGATGCGAAATAGCAGCATCCCCTATGTGATGGAGCAGCTACAGAGACAACGTGTGTGGCTAATAGGTGACTCTGGTTACCCCAACCTGCCGTGGCTACTGACCCCAGTAAGGAATCCCCGGACAAGGGCAGAGGAACGCTACAATGAGGCCCATGGGCGTACAAGGAGGGTGATTGAGCGAACCTTTGGCCTCCTGAAGGCCAGGTTTAGGTGCCTGCATATGACTGGTGGATCCCTAATGTACTCACCAAAGAAGGTGTGCCATATCATCGTGGCGTGCTGTATGCTTCACAACCTGGCTTTGCGACGCCAGGTGCCTTTCCTGCAGGAGGATGGTCCAGATGGTGGTGTTGTAGAAGCCGTGGAGCCTGTGGAGAGTGAAGAGGAGGAAGACTCTGAGGACGACACAGACAATAGGGACAGAGTGATACAACAGTATTTCCAGTAACACCCAGGTAAGAATCACCCACGCCATTTCACAATTGCTTCTAGCCTCCTGCATCTATACTTTCTGTAGTTCCCCACAGATGTTTTTTATTAATTTATGCCTTTCCCTTCCCTTCTCAGTGCTGTCTGACTCAGTACCTGACTTCTGCTTGGTTCGCCCATGAAATACAGCGTATTGACATTGGTATGTTGTCATGACTAATTGACAGGACATAAATTGAACAGTAATATGTTATCCCTTTGTTAATAATACAGCATGACTCAAAACAGGTTTGTGTGCAAAAAGTGATTTATTTACAGTGCTAGATACCGGTACATGTGATTCTAAGGGTGATGGGTGGGGGTGGAGGAATATCCATGGCAGAGTCCAGTTCTCAGTCTCACAGGTGCATTGTTCTTTTGCCTGTGGAAGGATGGAGCATAGGCAGTTCATGGTTGGACAGGGTGGCAATGTGGGACAGTGGGAAGACTTGAGGGGGTATGTCCTGCTGGCGGGGGTCTTGACATCCTACTCTGTCTTTTTCTTTGGTCTCAGGCTCCTCTTACGGGGTGGTTGTTCTTCAGCAGGAGGTGGGGTTCTGGGGGGCTGTCGAGGTGTTGGGACCTCCTGTCCACTAGCGCCGGCGGAGGTGGTAGGCTGTTCCTGGTCCGGCCTAGTGACAGGGGCCCTGTGTGGTGCACCATGGTCCCGCAACGCGTCCTCTATCCTGTGGAGGGCCAGGATGATGGTCCCCATTGCGGTCCCGATGATTCTCAGCTCCTCCCTGAAGCCCATGTAGCGTTCCTCCTGCTGTGCCTGGATCTCAGTGAACCTGGCCAGTACCGTCGCCATCGTTTCTTGGGAGTGGTGGTAGGCCCCCATGAGGGTGGTGAGGGCCTCTTGGAGAGTGGGTTCCCTGGGCCTCTCCTCCCCCCCCTGTCGCACAGCAGCCCTCCGAGCTGCCCGGTTTCCCCCGGCCTCTGTCCCCTGGCCGGTGTGCCCGCTCCCACTGCCCCCAGGTCCCTGTTGTTGTTGGGGTGTCGGGTTAGCCTGGGTGCCCTGTAGTGGCAGACACACCGCTGATTGAGCTGTCCTAGAGACAGAGGCATGGGCCCGCTGGGTGGGAGCTGTGCTGGTGTCGGCAGAGGGGGTCGGGTCTGGTGTGGCCTGTGTCTGGGTGAGGGGAACCGACTGCCCAGAGGTCCCCGATGGTCCGGGCTGGTCATCAGGTTCACTGTCGACAGAGCTGCTATCCTCAGTGTGGGCCTGTTCCGGGGGTGGGATGGACACTTCTGGACCCTCCTGGCTGGTGTGTTGTCGTTCGGGTCCTGCATGGGGTAAGAGAGTTTGGTTATTGTTTCTGTGTGTGCAATAGCATGCGTGTTGTGGGTGCCCTTGTCCCCCAGTGCAGGCATTCCCTGGAGGGAGGTGTTGTGAGGGTATTTAGTGGGGGGGAGGGGTTAGTGCAGTGGTCATGCTTAGGTGATGGGTGCCCATGGTTTGTGTTGGCATGCAGGAGTTGGTGTTGGGATGGGTGGGTTGTGCTGGTGAGACATTGTCAGGAAGGATGTGTGCTGGGGGGTTGGGGGTGAGGGTGGGGGTGTGGGTTGGCATGCTGGTGGGGTGTGGGGGATATAGTAGTTGAGATGGGACTTACCAGAGTCCATTCCTCCGGCTACTCCTGCGAGGCCCTGAGGATGCAGGATGGTCAAGACGTCTTGTTCCCACGATGTAAATTCGGGAGGGGTGGGTGGGGGTCCGCCGCCAGTCTTCTGGACCGCGATGTTGTGCCTCGAGACCATCGACCGGACCTTCCCCCGTAGGTCGTTCCATCTTTTGCGGATGTCCTCCCTATTCCTGGGATGCTGTCCCACCGCGTTGACCCTGTCCACGATCCGCTGCCATAGCTCCGCCTTCCTGGCTATACTGGTGTGCTGCACCTGCGAGCCGAAGAGCTGGGGTTCCACTCTTAGGATTTCCTCCACCATGACCCGGAGTTCTTGGTCCGAAAATCGTGGATGCCTTTGGGGTGCCATGGGGTGGTGTGGGTGAGGTGTGGGGTGGTGTATGTGATGAGGAGTGTGTTGGTGAGTGGTGCTTTGTGCTACTATGTGGTGTGTGTGATGGTGTAGTGTGCCTCAGTGTGTCTTCCTTTGGATTGTCTGCTGTGTCTCTCTCTCCTTCTCTCAGTATTTGGGGTCGCAGGGGTTTGTGGGTGATGTGGGTGTGTGTTTTATAGTTGGTTGATTGTGTGGGAGTGGTGTGTGTATATGTATCAGGTGTGTGTTTTTCAAATTGTCCAATGTGGCTGTGTTTTGGTGATGTGTGTGTGTATTCTGACCGCGGCGGTGTGTAGCGCCAATGGAATACCGTGTTTGAATGACCGCCGTGTGGATTCGTGGGTCGTAATGGCATGGGCGTATTTCTGTTGGCGTGACGGTGGAGGTTTGGTCATCTCCAGTTTATCGCTGCCCGCCGATGTGGCGGGCTGCAGTGGAGGACGGATTTTTGGAGGTTTGGCCATTATGGGTCAGAATGACCGTGGCGGTTGACCGCGGCCGCGGCGGTGTTATGGCGGTCTTCTGACCGGCGGTAAGGGCATTTTACCGCCGAGGTCAGAATCACCCCCTAAGTCAGAAGGTAACTTTTTAACCGAGGCCTCCCGCGACTTGTAGCCGAGCAGGGCTCCATCGCGGTCGGCCTGAAAGTTTGACTTTGCCCCGGTCCTGGTGCAACCAGATGACCCGATTGGCGCTTTTTGTTTCTAAGCGCTAGAAAATAATAATACTTTAAAAATTCATATCTCCGGTTCCCCTGAACCGATTTTAATCGTTTTTGTGTCATTTTAAAGATAAAAATATAAGCTATATTTATAAATTGGTTTTGGATTTTTAAACTGTTTCCTGTGTTTTATTTAATTACTGTTTTGTGATATTTGAATGCTTTACACTTTGTCTCCTAAGTTAAGCCTTGACGCTCGATGCCAAGCTACCAAGGGTAGAGCTGGGATTAATTTACTGAGACCTAACTGTACCTATGTGGAGGTTTGTGGCTTGTTGCTAGGTGTAGGTACCTACCTGCCCTACCAATAACCCATTTTCCAACATAATTGGAAGCAGCGACGGGATCCTGTACTTGTGTTCAATATCACGTTACAGTTTTAGATAAAACAAATTAAAAATCCTTTAAATTGTCCTAGTGCAAAAATTGTTTTTAATTTTTAATTTTAATTTTTTTTAATTTGGTTTAATTTCAATTATTGAATTTTTGTAATTTTTCTAAATTCTTGTTTCCAATTTTTGCAAAATGTTTTTGTTGACACAAAACTAGGGAACCATGGAGCTTGATCTGGCTAGCCTACCCACACTGACAGTAGTCCAGCTTAGGGGGTTGTGTATTGAAAGAGGGTTGCCTGCAACCACTGATCTCAGGAAGCAAATCCTGATTAAATCCCTGACAGCATGGGCTGAGGCCCAAGAGGTAGAGACAGAGGAAGCTCCAGAGGGGGAAGAAAAAGGGGAAGATGCTAACTCTAACCACGCAGGGGAGGGAAGGCATCCGAGCCTAAGTGAGGAAGAGGAGGAACGGTCCTCAGTGGATACAGTCACTAGGGGCAGACCCAAAGCTAGTGGTAGGAAGGGGGTCCTTTCAGGAGGAGAGAACCCATCCATCAGAGAAAGAGAGCTGGAAGCCCAGCTAGCCTACATAGCTTTGGAGGCAGATAAGCTTGCCCTAGAAAAGAAAAAGTGGGCAAGCAAAGAAAAAAAAGATGGAGGCAGCGAGAAAGAAACTGAGGTGTCCCTGGATGGGGGTTTTGCCCCCAGATTACCCAAAGGGGTGGTTCCTGCCTATGTAGAGGGGGATGACATAGATAAGTGGCTGGGGGCCTTTGAGAGGGCCCTCCAGATGAGGAAAGTCAAGCCTCAGTACTGGGGTTCACTCCTTTGGGAGTTAGTTCCCAACTCTGGGAGGGATAGGTTCCTAACCATGAGTGGGGAGGATGCAGACTCATACCCCAGTATGAAGAGTTGCTTGACTAAAAAGTTTGGTCTAACCCCAGAGCAGTATAGGCTTAAGTTTAGGGACACCCAAAAGACAAGCACCCAGTCCTGGGTGGACTTTGTGGACATTTCAGTAAAAGCACTGGAGGGCTGGATACAGGGCAACAGGGTAAGTACCTTTGAGGGGCTGTACAATTTGATTATGAGGGAGCACCTTCTAACTAATTGTGTCCAAGAGAGGCTCCGCCAGTATCTAGTAGACTCTAGGTTGACCAGCCCCAGAGAGCTGGGGGAGGCAGCAGATGACTGGTTAAGAACTAGGGTTAACCAGAAACCCCCAGGGGGTGATCAGAAAAAGGGAGGACATGGTTCTTCTCAGGGGAAGAACCAGGGGAAAGATGACAAAAAACCCAAAGAGTCCTCACAAGAGTCCCCAAAAACTTCTCAGGGAGGGGGAGCCCCGAGCCAATTCACTTTTAAAGGGAAAGGGTATCAGGGAAAGAATTATGATCCTGCTAAAGCAGGAAAGTTTCAGGAGCTTGCTAAGGCCGGCAAGTGTTTTGACTGTCATCAGCCAGGACATAAAAGAGGAGATGCTATCTGCTCCAAGAAGCCCCCCACTGGTGGGCAATCCCAGGGGATTGCTAGTGTAGGGTTGGGGGTGGAAGTTGGCCCAGGGGTGGAATCAGGGTACACTGAGGTCACCTTAGTATCCGTGGGTGGGGTGGACATTGCAACTATGGCCACCTTACCTCCCATCATGGAGAGGTATAGGCAGAGGCCTAAAGTCAATGGGACTGAAGTGGAAGCTCTGAGAGATACAGGAGCCAGTGTGACAATGGTCGCAGAAAAGCTGGTTTCTCCAGAGCAGGTCTTACCTGGTGTCTTCCACCAGGTGACTTATGCAGATACCAGAACCAAACTCCATCCCATGGCTATGGTGAGTCTGGAATGGGGAGGTGTGACTGGCCCTAAAAAAGTAGCTGTAGCTCCTGCCCTCCCAGTAGAGTGTCTACTGGGGAATGATCTTGAAGCATCTGAGTGGTCAGAAGTGGAAAGAAGGGTCCATGCACAGATGCTGGACCTCCCTGAATGGGTGTGTGCTGTGACCAGGTCACAGGCAGCACAACAGGGGAATGCTGGACACTTGGACCCTGGAACAATGGGCCAAGCCTCCAAGAGAAAGAGAAAAGGCACTGGGTCTGGCTTGCCAGCCCCAACAAGTACAGAGGGTCAGGAAGAATCCAACCCTGAGGGGGAGGATCTGAACTCTGAGGGAGGGACACCTTCCCTGCAAACTCTGCCTGACTTGGCAGAACTGCAAGGGGCAGGTGGGCCCACCAGAGAAGATTTGTGCCAGGGACAAAGAGAGTGTCCCACTCTTGAGGGCCTGAGGCAGACTGCTGCCAGGCAAGAACAAGGGGAATTCCAGTGGTACCCACAAGGTTTACTGGGAGGATGGAGTTCTCTACACTGAGGCAAGGGCCTTTAAAGAAGGGGCTACTAGGAGAGTAGTGGTCCCCCAAAAGTATAGAGAATTCCTCCTTACCTTAAGCCATGATATCCCCTTAGCTGGTCATTTGGGACAGACCAAGACCTGGAACAGGCTGGTCAACCATTTTTACTGGCCCCTGACTATAGCAAGGAGTTTGTAGTGCAAACAGATGCTTCAGAGGAAGGGATTGGGGCAGTGTTAGCACAAGTTAATGAAGAGGGCCATGATCACCCAGTTGCCTTCATCAGCAGGCGACTACTCCCCAGAGAGAAAAAATGGAGTGCCATTGAGAGGGAGGCCTTTGCTGTGGTTTGGTCCCTGAAGAAGTTGAGGCCTTACTTGTTTGGCACTCACTTCCGTGTACAAACTGACCACAGACCTCTCAGATGGTTGATGCAGATGAGGGGGGAGAACCCAAAACTGTTAAGGTGGTCCATTTCCCTACAGGGGATGGACTTCACAGTGGAGCACAGACCTGGGACTGCCCATGCCAATGCAGATGGCCTTTCCAGGTTTTTCCACTTAGCTGATGAGGACTACCAGGGTGTAGGTTAGTACCCATCACCTTTCATCTGGGGGGGGCAGTGTAGGAAAGTCCTTTTTTTTTGCCTGATCACCCCCACTCTTTCTGGATAGGTACTGGTGGTTACTGACTCTTGGCTGTGCCCTGGGTACTGCTGACCAGTCCCAGGGCCAGTGCTCTGTGTAAAATGGATATGCAAATTAGGCTAATTATAATTGGCTAAGTGAACCTACCTATAAGTCCCTAGTATATGGTAGGGCATGTAGGTTTAGGGACCACAGCATAGGTGGTGCACACCTAGGTGCATTGCTGAGGTGCCCAGTGTCATTTTAAAAGCAAGCCTGCCTTGCTGGCTGCTTTTAAATTAAAGTTATATGCAAATTCGACTTTGGAATTAAAGGTACTTCCAAAGTCTTAAACTACCTTATTTTTACATATAAGTCACCCCTAAGGTGTGCCCTATGTGCCCCTAGGGCTGGGTGCCATGTAACTATAAGCAGGGACTTTATAAAAATAGATTTATAAGCCCTGGTGAGGTAAAAACAGCCAAATTCGTTTTTCCCTCATTGAAGTAAATGGCCTTCATAGGCTAGAATGGGCAGACTTTATTTTAAATTTTAAAGTCTCCTTAAATGTTACATACCAAGAATTTGGTATCAAATTGATTGTTATAATAAATCCCACAACTTCCAGTTGTTGGATTTAATATAACTAGTGCAGGTAAAAAGTTTAGACTTTAACTAAAAAGTTGCCAATTTCAGCTCTGCATTGTTTTTGCTGCTGTGCTCTGATTGGCCAGCCTGCAGCAGCTTCTGCCAGGCTACTTTAATGAGGTGTGAAGTGGCCTGGCTTCACACAAAGGAATGTGCTTGGGGGAGAGAATCTCCCCTCAGCAGATGGTGAGGCAGGAAGGGGGAGGGCTGCCAAACTGGTCTTCAAAGGCAGAGAAGGACATCTGGAGCACCCAGCAACACCCCCACATCCTGCAACCCCAGACAGCTAGGTGCCCCCTTGATTAGATTAGGAGAGGGCAGGAGAGGGGTGTGTTTATGATTTTTAGCCACACCAGTGGGTGGGCTCAGCCAGATCTCTCCTCCAAAAATCAGATTCATCCATTTTGGATTTTTAGAGACTGTTGCCTTCTGGGATGGATTTTTGCCACACTTCCCAGGAAGTGGTCATCACAGGGGGACGACCCTGTTCCTGATTGGAGAACCAGGGCCCCCCCGCTTTTCACCCAGGAGCAAGGATAAAACTGGCAGACCTGCACCCACGCCTCAGATCCCCACCAAATTTCAAGAAGAAGGAACTACAAGGAGAAGAAGGACTGCCCTGCTGGACCCCTGGCCTGCACCTGGACCCTGCACTCAGAAAGACTGCACCAGCTGCACACTTGGGCTTCACCACAAGAAGGACTTTGCCTGGCTTCCACTGGTTCAAGGAGGGACTCCCTGTTTGCTACAGGTGAAAAATTGCTATCCAGAGTCCCCTGCACCAACTCCTGAAAAAGTGACCAGCTGACCACTGTCCAGTGGCCAAAAAGGAGTTGCGCCAGGTGTATTCTGGGAGTTGAAGTCCGCACTTCCCAAGGACCATCACAGAACTTCTGGACCCTTGGGGTGAGCTGTGGACCCCAAAAGAACCTTAAAAGAACATCTGGGTGAAGCCCCAGAAGTTTGGAAAAGATTGGAGAATTTTTGAAAAAAAGCTCCATAAAGTGACCGACCCGACGCGGAAATTCTAGCCGGCTTGCCTCAACCGCGACCCGGCCTGACTTCGTGGTTCGTCCCGGTAAAGAAAAACATCCAAAAAAGAGACTAAGTCCGAACGTAAAAAGTTGACTGGGACCTTCCAGCCATCGTATCCGAGAAGGGCTCCACGGACGTCGGATCAAGATCCAGGTTTACCCCGTTCGAAGGATTTTCATCTCGAAAAAACGACTAAGTCCGAAGGTAAAAATCACCACCGAGGAAACCGACTTCGCGTATCCGGACAAGGGCTCCAGGAGGTCGGATCCAACTGGCAGGTTCGTCCCGGGGAAGAAAAACATCAAAAAAGAGACTAAGTCAGAAGGTAACTTTTTAACCGAGGCCTCCCGCGACTTGTAGCCGAGCAGGGCTCCATCGCGGTCGGCCTGAAAGTTTGACTTTGCCCCGGTCCTGGTGCAACCAGATGACCCGATTGGCGCTTTTTGTTTCTAAGCGCTAGAAAATAATAATACTTTAAAAATTCATATCTCCGGTTCCCCTGAACCGATTTTAATCGTTTTTGTGTCATTTTAAAGATAAAAATATAAGCTATATTTATAAATTGGTTTTGGATTTTTAAACTGTTTCCTGTGTTTTATTTAATTACTGTTTTGTGATATTTGAATGCTTTACACTTTGTCTCCTAAGTTAAGCCTTGACGCTCGATGCCAAGCTACCAAGGGTAGAGCTGGGATTAATTTACTGAGACCTAACTGTACCTATGTGGAGGTTTGTGGCTTGTTGCTAGGTGTAGGTACCTACCTGCCCTACCAATAACCCATTTTCCAACAGTAGGGTGAAGGCCAAGATTAAAATATCAATAGAGAAAGTGAGATAGAGATGATGCTCAACCACTTTCAAACTATATGTCTAATGATGGCGGGGTCAGGAAACTGCGAGACCCACCTCAAAATCGGGTCGACATGTTTCGCGTCTCGGTGGTCCAGAATGGATCCAATGACGCTTCTTCAGGACCTAGTGTAAAAGAACTCACATCCGGGAGCGCGTCCAAGGGTAGGTCGAGCCGCCCTCCACCAGGTCCCAAACAAAGTATGTTGTGCTGATCTGGCTTATGGCCCGCGTGATCCCATGAAGCCCTTACTCAATCTGGGAGGGGTGACGAATAGGAACTAAACACTTGGTCACAATAGACTTGTGTAAGTGACTGACGATAAACTTTTTTTGACTATCAGCAAAGTTACATAACAGCTAACTTAGCTTCGAATTGGAGAAGTTCTTTTACACTAGGTCCTGAAGAAGCGTTGCAGCGCCGGTCTGACGAGGAGCTAGTCCGATGATGAAGCATGACACCCATCTGGGTGTGTGAGGACTCTTGCTCCTATTAATTAGGATCCCAGAGTACTTTCCATTGCCCACCTTGGTTTCTTAGGAACAGTGTATTGCTTTAGTAGTCACTTTTATTGGAGGGTATACACTGGACCTTTAATCCTCCTTATCCCCATTATTTTTGATCTGCTACTATGCTCAACCAGGTTAGCACATAAGATACACAGCGCATCCTACATGGCCAGAACCTTATCGGACCATAATCCGCTAATCGCAACACTTAAATGGGGTACACAACTTACGCGCATCTCCACACGGCGCCTACAACCTACCCTACAACGTGATCCCCCCTTCCGAGATAAACTAGCGGAAGAAATAAAATCCTACTTCACAATCAACACAAAGACGACGACGACACAAGCGACGGAATGGGACGGACACAAGGTAGTTATAAGGGGTATCTGTATGTCAATGACAGGTGGGGTTCGTCGTATGTTAACAGCAGAGCTACACAATATAGAAGGAGTAATACGTGAGAAGGAACGTGATTTGGCTAATGGCAAATGCAACACCATCAAATTAACCAATCTCCAAAAGCAATGGAACGCAACAGAATTTTGCCTACGCAAATTCGACTACAGACACTATACAGCGCGACTGCACGCTGAGGGTGACCGCTCTAGCAGAATGCTAGCATGGCTAGCAAAAGGCACACAGAGAACATCTCCTATAAATGCCATTAGACTAGACACGGGTATGATAATAAACACGCAACTAGAGATTAATGACGCCTTTAAAGAGTATTATAGCACATTATACAGGGCTGAACCTCCCCCACACCCATTACAATTATCAGAGTTCTTCAACAGCACCCCATTAAAACAGCTAAATGCGGCACAAATAACAGACCTAGATAAACCCATAGAAAAGGAGGAGATCCAACAGGCAATACAGCAACTTGCCCATAATAAAACCCCTGGGACAGATGGGCTACCCATCCAATACTATCAGACCTTTAACCCACAAATAATTTCATCATACCAAACAATGCTACAAGAAACATATGACATAGGGCGGCTTCCAGAATCACAATGTGAAGCGACAATAGTCGTCCTACATAAAAAAGGCCGTGACCCCGTGGACGTCCGCTCCTATCGACCCCTGTCACTACTAAACACAGACTATAAAATACTAGGTAAAGTATTAGCTAACCGACTCCTACCATTGCTGACCACTCTGATACACCCAGACCAATCCGGATTTATACACTTTTATTAATATTAGGAACCTACTACGAATAATGGCCGAGACTGCTGAAGCAGATCACTCCTGTGCGGCAGTGTCACTGGACATCAAGAAGGCCTTTGATACACTGGGATGGCCCTTCTTGATGGCAACCTTACAGAAAATAGGATTCGGTGCCGGCTTCATGCGCTGGATGTCTATAATATACACCAGTCCCAAAGCAAGGGTCAAAACCGGGGCCATCATCTCTGAGAAATTTGACATAAATAGAGGCACACGCCAAGGATGCCCATTGTCGCCACTCCTGTTTGCATTAGCAATAGAACCACTAGCAGTAAAACTACAAGGGGAGGCAGCGAGATGGGGCATACCAGATGGAGAAGACTTCCATAACGTCTCCTTGTACTTAGACGACGCATTAATATATTTACGCAATAACACTGAATCACTACCACATATACTACAACTGCTGAATCAGTACGGGTCCTTGTCTGGCCTACGAGTTAACTGGGCTAAATCATGTATATTCCCTATGCAACCACTACCAGAACCACAAGTCAGCATCATAGCTGACAAAGACTTAAAATGGGAACACACGACCTTTAAATACCTGGGTGTCCAAATATGCCATAGAGCCTCCGATCTGAAAGAGGGCAACTTAGACAGAGCGATCAGATCAATAAAAGGGACCATGCCCTTCTGGTGCTCCCTGCCCCTTTCACCTATGGGCAGAGTGGCATTGATCAAAATGATCGTGCTCCCCCGATTGCTTTACTACTTTGCTGCACAGCCACTCATACACCCTAAAGCATTATTTTCACAATTAACCAAGTTACTAACTGAGTTGATATGGGCCACAGGACGCAGAAGAGTAGCTATGACCAAGATTTGCTTACCAATAGAAAAAGGCGGCATGGGCGTACCACAGTTCGAACTCTACTATGCAGCAGCACAGTTGCACTGGATTATGATTTGGCTACAAGATCCCTCAAACCCGGAGGCCCGTAAAATAAGGTCCCATCTGAGATGCACCGACATACTGGGCTGGCTTGTAGGACGTGAATCCCCTTCTCCCCATAATAATGTCCTGATAACAATGGCTGATCAGATATGGAATCGATATGTAACACGAGGCGTCCATACGCCATTATACTCACCCAAGATCCCGTTATTAGCCATACCAGGGATAGATAAATTACAAGGTAGACTAGGCCTCATCTCATGGGTCACCAAGGGCGTACAACTGGTCGGCGACTTATTCGCAGACGAACATTTCATCTCTTACCTGGAATTAGCAGAAACACATTTGTTAGGACCAGGCGGATTCATTATACACGGAGCACTTAAACACCTAATATGCACAACATGGGGCTGCGGAGACTCAGAGCCACCAACTTCACCCACTCTCCATGAATTATTAACAGGCGCCGGCACACTAACAAGCATCTCCTGGATATACCATACGCTACAATCTTCTCCAGAAGAAACACAAACACAAGCTAAGTCCAGATGGGACAGATCCCTACAAATATCCCTTACACCGGAAGACTGGACCATGGCCCTTTCAACAATATGCGAAATATCACGCAATGCCCGCTTCTGATACACCCAGCTTAACTACTTACACCAGACATACTTAACCCCGACTCGCATAAAACGTATGTTCCCACATGCAACATCCGAATGCCCAAGGTGCGGAAACTTGGATGCGGACTTTCACCACATGACCTGGAGCTGCCCACCGCTACTTCGCGTGTGGCACGTAGTTACACAACAGTTAGTCACGTGGCTGGGCCTGCCCCTAAATCCCACACCTGAATCATGTATATTAGGAATACGTCGCAGGCGCAATAAAGACAAACAAAAACATAGATGTGCAGACTTAGCGTTTATTATACTTAAGCGACAGATCGCAACACAATGGAAGTCCCCTGGGGCGCCGGGGACATGTAAATGGACTGCAGAATTGATACACTGGACCAAAGCAGAGATACAAGTACTACATACACTTCGCGACCTTGGAATCGTGGTCAAACACGTGGCCACATGGGACACCTTCCTTGACCAGATACAAGAAAAAGATGACACCCGACCACCTTAGCTTGACAACACAGTACTCACAGAAAAGCTATAATCATACGATGCCCCGCCTGAGAGTTTCCCCACTTTTTATATCTCAGCCCCCTAGCGATTAATACATGCTCTCTCTCCCCCCCCACAGCCGATACCCGCGCGCGCATACTCACGCCTTTAACCATTGAAAAAAAAAAAAAGGGCAACCACAAGTTCTAATTGAGCATCTTCCTCCCTGTTTCTACATTCCCTCTCCGATACCCCTCTCAAGCCCCATTTCCCCAGTTCTTTCTCCCTTTATAACAATCTTTTATTCTTTCTTTACTGTACTATGATGTGCAACGTGTATTATAAACATCCCCGAATATATAAGTATTAAACTAAACAGCTAAAATATTGTACCTTACAAGTGATGTAACTTGCAAAATAGAATGACAACATAATGTGTACGTTGTGAATAATTGAAAACCTTAATAAACAGATTTTAAAAAACAAAAATCTCTCTCTGCATGTTAATAGGAGAATCATCATTTTATCAGAAGACAATGAGGTGGTGCAATACGTATACGTCTCTTTAATTAAGTCCTGGCAGCAGCAATCGGAAATGATGACAAACAAATGCATTATAAAAGGAGCAGGCATCTCAGCAAATGCCGTCTCTTATTGCTGTTCCTACTGACAGATAAGTACTTGATCAAACAGGTCCTCTCTACTACCTTATGCTCTTTTATTAACATCTTTATAGAGCCACGTCAGCTTTCATCTCACTGAATTCAAGTATACCCTCTTTTGGTATCATTGTTATTACTTTTTCTTACTTCCTTACGAGTTTTTCACTCCTTCTATAAAGCTTTTCTTCACACAGGCTTCCTAAGAAGACCAGCTTTTTCTCCCCCTCCCACTTATCTAATCAATCGTTTTTTTTTCACAAATACATATTTTAATGCTATTACCGTCCTGCTCACGTTGCTTACTTCTTTGCCTATTCCTGCATCTGTCCATTGTTCCTACTCTTACAACACACTTGCATTGTTCATTCTTTTTCTTGACAATGTCAGTCACAGGGTACAAACGCCCTCATAGGCCTTTCCATCTTGGTCCTTCTCACTTGCCATATGGCTGCCTTGTATCACACATGTTGTGATGCATGATGTGCTGGACATCTTTTTACTAATCTGCTTGGTAACTACCCTAAGGCAGTTACCTCCTAGCAACTACTTACCTTTCTGGCTCTATCAGTCCAACTTACCTGGCGTTTCAAACCTGCATATCAAAAAAGGCAGAAAACCGTTCCCACTTTACAGCTGTCAGCACCCAGGGCCACCACTACCCTACCCTTTTCTTTTGGTAGAACAAAGAGAGCAATTTCATTCCGGGCCCATTTATAGTGAAACGAAAGGGAAATAGTAAATGGACAATAGTCTTCCATAATTAACCCTTACTAACAAATCCGAAAAAAATGGATCGAGAAGGGGGCTATTTTAGGAAGGACAACTTAAGTGGCAAAAAAACATTAGCACGTACGATTTTATTTGTATCAAAGGGACAAGTTGGTGCAGCCAAAAAATTTGCCCCAAACTGCTTGCACAATCATTCTCAGTCCTGCATGGTACTCAACATTATTATGCCTGCCACAGATGAATTCTCCAATGAGGACTTTTCTACTTCGTCTGTCCTTACCATACACTGACAGTTGCGGCAAGCAATTAGTGATTCCACCACATGCATCCAGTCCTCTTTGTAAATGGCACCTGATAAACTAGTGTTGGTCTGGCGCTTGTCTTTCTCCACAGCATTCCTTCAGCCTCCCGCCTCCTCCCCTTTCTAAACAGGAAGCCACTTTGGAGAAGTACCGCAAAGCACCCTTTAAGGGCAAGTACTTACTCACAAAAGGCCTTGCCCAGGCTAAAGGGGGCATCGACCTCCAGCCCACCGCTCCAGAAGAGATCTCAGTGCTGCATCACAAAAGATGTCCATGGCCCTTTTTAGTCCAAGGCCTAAAAAAATATGCATGTGAATAATAGTGAGGGTGATTGCTCTTCCTTTGTCTCGCTCTTCAGCAGCTATGGCGACGAACGTGGTAACAAACTTGATGCTTTTCCCCAAGATGCTCTTGAAATCTTTAAAATGATTTCAACTCCCAATCCCCCTTCGCTCTTCAACCAAGCCCACCATTCTCAGTTTACAGAAGGAACCTATGTTCAATCCTACTGAGCTAAGGCATCCTAGTTCCAGAAACAGACTTCTTTTTTCACATGTGGTAGACTTTGTTCATCGCTGGTTCTCCTCCCCACTTAATAAGTCAGTTATAGACATCCTCCACTCTGAATGCCCTCAACATTTCATATTGAATAAGATATGCTCTACCCTTGGGGATTGAAATTGACCCATTCCTGCTGTCCTTCTTGCAACAACACTGTTGGAACCCTCATTAAGGCATTGATCTGGCATTGTCAGCATTGAATTCCTAATACAGCAGGTCAAACCCATCTACTTGATGCCTGCAGCCCCCTCTGAAATCAATTAGGACATCTTTCACTGTTAGACGTAAATCACTCTTGTCTTCCTGGAAAACACTCATGCTTCTATTTCTACTAAGAGATGCCATTCAGTTCTCCTTTACATAAATCCTAAAATTGCTGACTAGTCCACAGAACCTATAGTGGACCCCATTGATGGCCTCCCCTTTGGTGAGAAATTAATCAGCTCTCTCTCAAAATATACTTTTACATTTACTTTCTTTAACAAATCCCTTTTCAGTACAAGGGAAATGTCCTTAGGCCTCATCTTTAATTACCCAGCCTGTGCTTATCGTTTAGACTCATTCATATGGTACAGAGGTATCTGCCCTAGTTGTCGCTTTTGAAGATATTCTAATCTCTCCCTCTGCCCCACATGCCTACTTTCTAACCGTGACTGAGGAGAAACCGGCTTTGCTGAGGCCTCAACCATGGATTCAAGCGACTAAACCTTCTTCCACCAAACCATGGTAAGCAAAGTAACATGTTCTTATTCTTCTCATTATTTATCTCAACAGTATCCATTTAATACACCAATCTACTGTAACTCTCTCTATGTATCTGGGTTAGTTGTCTCCCTACTCTACGACCTAGGCTTTCTTATCAACTTTGAGATGTTCATCTGTACTCCTTCCCAAGTGACAGACATCCAGGGGTTTCACCGTAGACAATGCTTCTTGCACCCAGAAATTTCCCACCAAGAAGCCAACCCTAATCAAGCAGACACTAAAATCTTCCCTGTCAACCCTTACAATTTCCCTAACAGCTCTAGCCAACCTCATCTGTCTTGTAGTGTCATCTATTGAAGACATTTTTCAAGCCCCTCTTCACCAGCGGGCTCTTCAACATTAGAGGACCCATTTCCTTCATCAGAGATTCACATATCTGGACAATACCTCCCTGGATACAAAATTCGTCTCTGAACTACATTGGTGACTTCTGAACATGGAGGCCTGAAACAGCATAGCCATCTGTGGCCCTTACTACGATTTGGTCATCAACTTGAACGCCAGCAGATCACGTTGGGGTACCAACTCAGGATTCCTTTCCACCAGGAGCCTATTGAGGACTGATTCTTCATACAATTTCAGGACTTCAACAATTTAAAATAGTTAATTTGTTAAAAATGATACAATGTTAAATAAATACTTTTAAATGTATATTTAAATATATAGCTACATATACCAAACTATATATAAAAACATGAATGTAAAACGATAGATAGACAGACAGACAGACAGACAGACAGACAGACAGACAGACAGATAGATAGATAGATAGATAGATAGATAGATAGATAGATAGATAGATAGATAGATAGATAGATAGATAGATAGATACTCCAAGTGGTTCGTAACACTCCTTCTAACCTCTGAGGGCAGCGGAATGTGGTAGGTCTCAGATGCCCTTTAACCAAATTTCACAATGCCCCACCAAGTCCAGGGAAACTAACTCATAAGTTCTGCAACACCAATATTTACTTTTCACAATCGGCTATCAGCCCGATGTGTTTCAGCCCACAGTCTAGGATCAGGCCAATAGTCATCTGTGAAAAATGAATATTGGTGTTGCCGCACTCACGAGTGAGCACAGTTTGTTTCCTTGTGTTT
Source organism: Pleurodeles waltl (assembly GCF_031143425.1). NCBI lineage: Eukaryota > Metazoa > Chordata > Amphibia > Caudata > Salamandridae > Pleurodeles > Pleurodeles waltl. The sequence goes on along the minus strand of NC_090440.1, from coordinate 1,643,048,713 downwards.
GGTGGAACATTGTGGAATTTGACATGTATAATATTAACTGTAGAATAAAGTGAAAATTAGCAAACATATTTACAATCATCAAAAACATCTAACCTATTTTAAATATTAAAACAAACATAGAAATATATTTTAATTTAATAATGAACTCAAAATATAGAAATCATATATACTACTAGCTACTCATGCAGGCTGAAGACTGGGAGACATTCTTAAAGATGCTGATTGGTCTCCCATTCAGTCCATATTGCACCGCTTCACTGTCTTGTGATATAATGGGAATTTCGTAGCTTCGGTGAATAGGAAATCTAAAATTGTATTAACCCCTTGGATGCTCGGGTGCCAGGTGGTTACGTCCGCTGCCGTGGCGCTCAGGTGCCAGAGACATAACCACCTTGTCCTGTTATGGGCCCTCAGGGGGAGCGCTGAGGGCCTGGCAACCCCCCTCCCCTGGGCAGAAATGGAAGAGGAATTGCTTCACCGGTGGGCAGATGGGGCAATTACCCCTGATCCCTTGGGGGGGGCAGAAAGCCTACTAGATGCCAGGGAATAAAAATAAAAAAAATAGTGGGTTGGTGGCTACCAACTAGTATGGGCATGGTTATGCCCCCACCCCAACCGAAGGGGGTAACAGTCTTTCAGCTCTCCTCTGCACACTAAAACATCTTATCCCACGGCAAGCAAGAGGACATTTGATTATTTTGGGTTTTGGTTTTACATTTGGGCCATGAGAGCTTGTCTAACTCTCAAAATCGTCTCACTTGGAATGATGAGGGCTACACTTTTTGGACTTTGGGACGCTGCCATGTAGAGAAATCCACAAGACCTAGACACATCTGAAAATCAACCATCTGGGTGAGTCCAGGGTGATGTGCTTCTACATGCACCCGCACCATTTTCTTACCCACAATGCCCTGCAAACCACCAACTTCGCTGGAAATCCCACATTTTTCCTACATTTTTGTGATGGATCCTTCCAGAATTGGCAGGAATCCACAAAATTCCTACCACCCAGCATTGTCGCTTCTATGCCGATAAAAATTCTCCCCACTTGTCAGTCTAAAAATGTTTTTTTTCAAACTGCCCTTTTGGACCCGCTTTGGTTCCCACTCAATTTCAACATGTTTTTGGCTCTTCCCTGTCACAGGCATTGGACCACCTACACAAGTAAGGTATAATTTTTATTGGGAGACTAAGGGAACGTTGGGTGGTAGGAAATTATGACCCACATCTCGGAACCCGCCAAAATTCAGACACCCACACAAGTCCGCCACACCAAAGGTCAGTTATAAACTGGCGAAAACAAAACCTCCACCGTCACACCAACAGAAATACGCCCACACTATCACGACACACGATTCCACGCGACGGTCCTTCAACTGCGGTATTCCATTGGCGGTACACACCGCCGCGCTCAAAATACACACACATTTACAAAACACAACCACATTGGACAATTCGAAATACACACACCTGATACACATACACACACCACTCCCACACACCCAATACAATATAAAACACACACCCACATCACCCACAAACACCTACGACAACAATTGAGAACGAAGCACAGAGAGAGACACCACCAGCAAGTCCAACAGCATCCACAGGCACAGAACACCATCACCCACACAACTTCCACGCACGTCACACAACACACCACTACATATCACCACACACATCACCCCACACATCACCTACACCACCCCATGGCACGGCAAAGACACCCCAGGTTCTCGGAGGAGGAGCTCAGGGTCATGGTGGAGGAAATCGTCCGGGTAGAGCCACAGCTATTTGGATCACAGGTGCAGCACACCTCAATTGCAAGGAACATGGAGCTATGGCAAAGAATAGTGGACAGGGTCAACGCAGTGGGACAGCACCCAAGAAATCGGGAGGACATCAGGAAAAGGTGGAACGACCTACGGGGGAAGGTGCGTTCCAGGGTCTCAAGACACCACCTGGCGGTTCAGCGGACTGGCGGCAGACCCCCACCTCCTCACCCACAACTAACAACATGGGAGGAGCAGGTCTTGGTGATTCTGCATCCTGAGTGCCTCGCAGGAGTAGGTGGAGGAATGGACTCTGGTAAGTCAAATCTTAACTATTACATCCCCCACCCTACCTGCATGCTATCACATACCCCCACCCTCGCCCTCACCCCTATCACTCCAACTCCTCACAAATGTACCAATATCACAAACCAGCCATCCCAACACCAAGCCCTGCATGCAACAACAAAGCATGGACACCCATCACCAAAGCATGCACACTGCACATAGACATACACCCCCCTAAACCATCATCACACAAGGTCCCACACAGGAATGCCAGCACTGGGGTATACGGTCACCCACCCATTGCACACCATGCCACACACAGATGCAATAATCATGCCTTTCCACCCCTGCAGGACCCCTACCCAACGTCACCAGACAGGAGGGTCCAGACATGTCCACTCCACCCACAGAAGAGGCCCACAGTGATGACAGCACCTCTGTCCAACTGGATCTAGATGACCAGCCCGGCCCATCGGGGGCCTCAGGACAGTCGGTTCCCCTCACACAGGCACAGGCCACCACAGACCTTCCCCCCTCTGGAAACACCAGCACAGCACCCACCCAGCGGGCCCATACCTCCGTCCCCAGGACACGTCAATCAGCTATGTGTCCACCACTACAGGGAACCCAGGATAACCCACCACCCCAACAACAACAGAGACCTGGGGGCAGTGGCAGTGGGCACACGGTCCAGGGGACGGAGACCCAGGAACACAGGGGAACTGGGAGGGCTGCCGTGCGACAGGGGGCGGACAGGCCAAGGGAACCCACTCGCCACAAGGCCCTCTCCTCCATCATGGGAGCATACCACCACTCCCAGGAGACGATGGCAACGGTACTGGCCAAGTTTCAGGAGACCCAGCACATGCAGGAGGAACAGTATATGGGCTTCAGGGAGGAACTCAGAACCATCAGCTCCACCCTGGGCACCATCGTATGGGTGCTGAAGGAAGTACTCAACACCAGGAGGGACACTGTGGCACTCCAAGGGGCCCCTGACACTAGCATGGAGGATGAACTGCCCACCACCTCCGCCGGCGCTAGTGGACAGGACGCCCCGCCACAGGACCACCACACCAGCAGCCCACCCCCTGCAGAGGGAGAACCACCCCGCAAACGGTCCCTGAGATCCAGGAACAAGACAGAGCACGATGCCAAGACCCCCGCCAAGAAATAAGACCACCCTGATTGTCATCCCACTGTCCCACTTTGTCACCCTGTCCATAATTAAACTGCCCCAGCTCCACTTCCTATGCCCATATGGGCAATGCACCTGTGAGACTAATAGACTGGACTCTGCCATGGACACTCCTCCGCCATCACCCCTCACCATTTAACTTCCCCCTCCAATAATTTGCATTTAAAAAAACACACCTAAAGCACAAAATTATCTGGAGTCTGTCTGTGATTTCGAAATAGTGTATTTGGAATGACAGTGACAAAATGTTCTTGAAATAGTAATGTCAACATACCTATGTCACACAGCTCTAGTCCATGAGGAATGTAAGCAGATGACACACGTTAGGACCCACATCTGTGAAACCGTAAGGGAAAGTGACAACTCAGTGACCATACACTGGGTGAAAACGACAGACAGGATAGAGGTAGTAGTGTAAAAGTACATGTAGTGGGCAGGAATGTATTCTCACCTGTGTTTCACTGGAAATATTGCTGGATCACTGAGTCCCTGTTCTGCATGTCTTCTTCCTCTGCTTCATCCTCATCACTGTCTCCAGGCTCCACAGCTGCCACAACACCGCCATCTGGACCATCCTCCTGCAGAAAAGGCACCTGTCAACGCAAAGCCAAGTTGTGAGCATACAGCAGGCCACAATGATCTGGCACATCTTCTGGTACAGGAGCAGGAAGACTATTGCAGGTAGAATTTGGAGTTCCGGGTCCATGGTGTCCTCGTTCCTCGTTCCTCGTTCCTCGTGGAGTGTGATGAGGTGAGCGTTTTCCCTTCGAAATTCCTGTTTCCGCCGTGTTTTGATCCGCGGTGAATCCGCCCCGGAAAAGGTGGCAGATTGGCCTGTCATAATAGTGTGGGCGGTACATTGTCTCCCGCCTGTCTGTTGGCGGTGACCGCCGCGCTGTTTGTTTGTACAGCCGTGGCGGTCTGAGTGTTAAAGTGGCTGTCTTTGTTGGCGGTTTCCGCCACGGTCGTAATTGCAAAAATTTTTACCGCCGGCCTGTTGGCGGTCTTACTGTCGCTTTAACACTGTCCCCCAGGGTTGCAATGACCACCATAGTGTTTTGGGGCATTTCCTTTCGTGGGCAGTAGGCCTACCCACACAAGTGAGGTATCATTTTTATCGGGAGACTTGGAGGAATCCTGGGTGTAAGGAAATGTGTGGCTTCTCTTAGATTCCAGAACTTTCTATCACCAAAATGTGATGAAAATTTGTTTTTTTGCCACATTTTGAGGTTTACAAAGGATTCTGGGTAACAGAACCTGGTGAGACCCCTACAAGTCACCCCATCTTGGATTCCGCTAGGTGTCTAGTTTTAAAAAATGCACAGGTTTGATAGGTTTCCCTAGGTGCCGGCTGAGCTACAGGCCAAAATCCATAGCTAGGCGTTTTACAAACAAACAGCTGTTTTCTTTGGCAAAATGTGATGTGTCCACGTTGTGTTTTGGGGCATTTCCTGTCACGGGCACTAGGCCTACCCACACAATTGAGTTACCATTTGTATTGGGAGATTTGGGGGAACGCTGGGTGAAAGGAAATTTGTGGCTCCTCTCAGATTCCAGAACTGTCACCGAAATTTGAGGAAAAAGTGTTTTTTGGCCAAAATTTGAGGTTTCAAATGATTCTGGGTAACAGAACCTGGTGAGAGACCCACAAGTCATCCTATCGTGGATTCCCCTTGGTGTCTAGTTTTAAACAATGCACAGATTTGGTAGGTTTCCCTAGGTGCCAGCTGAGCTAGAGGCCAAAATCCACAGCTAGGCACATTGCAAAAAACATCTGTTTTCTTTGGGAAAATGTGATGTGTCCATGTTGTGTTTTGGGGCATTTCCTGTCGCGGGCACTAGGTCTACCCACATAAGTGAGGTACCATTTTTATCGGGAGACCTGGGGGAATGCTGGGTGGAAGGAAATGTGTGGCTCCTCTCAGATTCCAGAACTTTCTGTCATCGAAATGTGAGGAAAAAGTGGGTTTTTTTGCCAAATTTTGAGGTTTGCAAAGGATTCTGGGTAACAGAACCTGGTGAGAGCCCCACAAGTCACTCCATCCTGGATTCCCCTAGGTGTCTAGTTTTACAAAATTCACAGATTTGGTAGGTTTCCCTGGGTGCCGGCTGAGCTAGAGGCTAAAATCCACAGCTAGGCACTTTGCAAAAAAACACGTCAGATTTCGATGTAAAAATGTGATGTGTCCATATTGCGTTTCCTTTCGCAGGCACTAGGCCTACCCACACAAGTGAGGTACCATTTTGATTGGGAGACTTGGGGGAACACAGAATAGAAGAACAAGTGTTATTGCCCGTTGTCTTTCTCTACATTTTTTCCTTCCAAATGTAAGACAGTGTGTAAAAAAGATGTCTATTTGAGAAATGCACTGTAATTCATATGCTAATATGGGGACCCCGGAATTCAGAGATGTGCAAATAACCACTGCTTCTCAACACCTTATCTTGTGCCCATTTTGGAAATACAAAGGTTTCCTTGATACCTATTTTTTACTCTTTATTTTTCATCAAATGAATTGCTGTATAGCCGGTATACAATGAAAACCCATCGCGAAGTGCAGCTCATTTATTGGCTCTGGGTACCTAGGGTTCTTGATGAACCTACAAGCCCTATATAGCCCCACAACCAGAAGAGTTGTTATAAAGTAGAATCTTCCATAATCAGGTACTAGAAAGGGGTTTATTGGAGAGACACCAACTGGAGGAGTGAGCCTCTCTCAAGCATCAACAACTGGCACAATACAGAACCCTGGGTAAACAGATTTCTAAGTTACATCATAAGGTTCAGTTGCCATAACATAAAAAGTACAACATAACACATCCCCAATTCTCCCACACTTGACAAATAAAACTTGGTACATAACAATATTAAAAGAGCATACCAAGGAAACATACCTGTTGATTATACATCTGCACCTTATATGCTAAGGTTTAATAAAATTCATAATAAAATTGTTGGAACTTATACCTGCACAGTTAATAAATCAGGATACATAGGGGGTCATTCCGACCCTGGCGGTTGACTACCGCCAGGGCCGGGGACCGCGGATGCACCGCCAACAGACTGGCGGTGCATCCATGGGCATTCTGACCGCAGCGGTACAGCCGCGGTCAGAAACGGGAAACCGGCGGTGTCCCGCCGGTTTCCCGCTGCCCTGGGGAATCCTCCATGGCGGCGCTGCAGGCAGCGCCGCCATGGGGATTCCGACCCCCTTACCGCCAGCCTGGTTCTGGCGGTTTTGACCGCCAGAACCTGGCTGGCGGTAACGGGTGTCGTGGGGCCCCTGGGGGCCCCTGCAGTGCCCATGCCAGTGGCATGGGCACTGCAGGGACCCCCTAACAGGGCCCCACCAAGATTTTCAGTGTCTGCCAAGCAGACACTGAAAATCGCGACGGGTGCAACTGCACCCGTCGCACCCCTTCCACTCCGCCGGCTCCATTCGGAGCCGGCATCCTCATGGAAGGGGATTTCCTGCTGGGCTGGCGGGCGGCCTTCTGGCGGTCGCCCGCCAGCCCAGCGGGAAACTCAGAATTACCGCGGCGGTCTTTTGACCGCGCAGCGGTATTCTGACGTCGGGACTTTGGCGGGCGGCCTCAGCCGCCCGCCAAAGTCAGAATGACCGCCATAGTCTCTCAACCATACAGTTTTGTGATGTACTCTGATACCTTTATCTACATTGGCTGGAAATTTAGTCTCAAATTTACTTTGTTGGTTCGCTTGGACCATGACATCGTCAGAACTGGCTGGACATTTCCATTTCACAATACGAGACATACTCCACACATCATTGTTTTCCAAAACCACAACGTTTCTTTTCACCTCTTTAATTCGAAAAGGACCCATCAATGCAGATCTTCCTTTCTTCCACAAAACAGGTTTCTTCACCAACACCATATCACCAACCAACCATTTAACTCTAGAAACACCTTGTTTTTTCATCATACCAAGACTTATACTGGTGTTGATATGTTCTTCTGAGATCAGGTCCTTTGGACAGTTCCTCGTCCCATTGTTCTAACTGCAAGATTTCCCCTATCCATGCTGGATTCATTTTTGTACAACCAACTCTACCTCTCAAACTACGAAAAGGAGAAACTTTGGTAATAGCATTAGGAGTGTTATGGTGTGCCCACCACATTTATCAGAGTATCCCCGCTAGAAGAGTCCTGGTCTCAACTGCCCTCTGAACACATGATTTAACCATGCTATTCATGCGTTCAGCCAGACCATTATCTTGAGGTAAATATAAGGCTGTCCTCAAATAAATAATGGCTAATGAGTTAAAAAAACTTTGCATTTCATGAGGTTAGTTGTACTCCATTACCCGCCAAAGTCCCGCCGTCAGGTTACCGTTCCGCGGTCGAAAGACCGCGGTGGTAATTCTGACTTTCCCGCTGGGCTGGCGGTCGCCTTCAGACCGCCCGCCAGCCCAGCGGGAAAGAGGCTTCCACGATGAAGCCGGCTCGGAATCGAGCCGGCGGAGTGGAAGCTGTGCGACGGGTGCAGTTGCACCCGTCGCGTATTTCACTGTCTGCGCAGCAGACAGTGAAATACATTTAGGGGCCCTCTTACGGGGGCCCCTGCAATGCCCATGCCAGTGGCATGGGCACTGCAGGGGCCCCCAGGGGCCCCACGACCCCCCCTACCGCCATCCGGATCCCGGCGGTCGGACCGCCGGGATCTGGATGGCGGTAGGGGGGGTCGGAATCCCCTCGGCGGCGCAGCAAGCTGCGCCACCTTGGAGGATTCAATGGGGCGGCGGTACACTGGCGGGAGCCCGCCAGTGGTGCCGGTCCGACCGCGGCTTTACCGCCGCGGTCGGAATCCCCATTGGAGCACCGCCGGCCTGTCGGCGGTGCTCCCGCGGTCCTCCGCCCTGGCGGTCTTTGACCGCCAGGGTCAGAATGACCGCCTAAGTGATTTGGAACACCCTCACAAGAGAATTCCTCCTTCAGGAACTCAATGACCACCCTTGTATCTAATGCTTCCACACACTTAGGGCCAGATGTAGCAAAGGGTTTTTCCCATTCTGTGTCAATGGGAAAATGTGTTTGTACATATGTCCCATAGTCACAACCCATTTGGACATGTAATCCATGTAATCCAACAATAACATTACATAACAAGCAGGTAACAACTGAAACAGGCCCATAAAATCTAAACCTAATTTCCTCCATGGCCTATTGACGTAGTTTGGACTCTTGCTCTGGGCAAGACTGCTGGTTTAAGGATGACAGTACTTATGTTTGTAGGTGACTATGCCTATCCCACAACAAGTTGCAACTGTAGTCCCAACCCTTCCTGCTCACTAGCAGTACCTCACCAACAACCCAAACACTTAAAGGTGATCTGTGGCAGCCTTTACGCATGGACTCAGAAGTATGACATTTCAGGGAGTGTCGTGGTTAAACGGAGATTACCCCTTTCTCAAATATATATTACGTCTCAACCAAACATTATGAAGACCCCCACCATCTTGTATTAGCATAGAAAGGCATAAAGTGTATCATATGCCTGTGTATCCTATCATAATAGGCCTAACCTCCTACCTAGAGGAGAGCTGGGTATGTTAAACCTAATCTGCCTATGGCATGTCCCTGGAAGGAGCTCCCAACCCTGGTTACCTTGAATGAGGTCTCGAGCTCAGACTTCGGAAGAACACGAAGTCCAGGTCAGCGTCAAGGCGACGTGTAGCATTGATAGCAGCAATGGTATCTGGTCGGAATCCCTCTGATTATCTATCTAAAGTGTGATTTATTTATACAGATCTACTTGGACCCCTGATGTAGGTTGTTCCAAAACAATAGATAACGCTGCATGCTTGGGATGGATGGTGTGAGGACCTACAGTTTGTTTGCCTTTGTTGCATGAGTTGACGCCTTAGCGCGGTGACACTGATAACATAACTCTAAACCAAAAGGCCTAACTATAAACACGGCAGCCATCTTAGAAGATTTAATTAAATAAATGGACTAAGACAGAGCAAGCTAAGGAGGTTAAAAGTCACTAGGTGATGGGGGCACGAGTCTGCAAGCCAAAGGCTAAGCTAACTCACGTTATCCCATTAAAACAAACTAGGATTCACTACACCCTTCCCTATTGCCATAACAAGTATGACGCCAGTACTGGCCGCCACCGAAGGTGAGGTAATCCAAAAGCTAAAAAAGCTGCTCTGAATTAAAAGCGAAGCAGAAAAACCAAAGTTAAAAACATAGTTAAAATTGAACGTTTAAAACATACTAAAGAGACTTAAAGTCAACCATGACAAGCACAGCAGGCCAAAGTAAATCATTGTGGTGTGGAATTATAGTCATGATCTTGAAGACTAGCTCCAAAGTCATCTTGCAAAAAGTCATAAAAAAATAAGGCAAAATCGTCTGATGTAAGATCGATCACTTGGGCGGATGGATGCACAGAGCAAAAGTGCGCAATAGTCTCATGTGCGGGTCCACCTGCCTCAGTGCCACTGTCCATAGAAGGTAGAACCAACTCTGAGTGTTCATAAGTGGCTTCGCGGATCAGCCTTAGTCTCATGGGGCACGACCGTGTATGAACCCTCATCGGGGACATCAGCAGTTCTGGGTCCACAGGAGATACTGGCAGGACGGCAAGACACACAGTTGGCAAATGTTCGAAGAAGCACCATATGCAGCGAAAGACCGGCTGCACGCACCAGAGGAGTGGTCGAAATGACAATGACTAATTCCACTCTAACTCCTCCAGCAATGAAGCATCGAAGATCTGAACCATGTGTTCACGGCACAGTTGTGCTGGTGGCAGTGGCTCCATCGCTCCGTGTAGCTGTAAAGAGACAACCACTGCGAATCAGAAACAACAGCAGCAGTATTCCGCCAAATAATGCCAAAATTATAGGAAAGCCACCAAACACACTTGAAAAGAGTGAATGGATGGCCGACGGGATGACTCCGAAGATAGCCCGGAAGGCGGACACAAATCCAGACCCGACGGCCTTAAAGAAGTCGACAATCCCAGTAGTGCTCGAGGCATTGAATATTCTGGATACCAGCTCACCAAAGTGCTTGGGGAAGTTGGTATTTAATTGGGATTGTATCTCGGCTGTTGATCTCGCAATCTGGAGCAAATACATCTCTCTAGCGGATATCAACGTGACCTGTTTCTGAAACAGTAGGGCCTTTAGTCTACTCAGCTTGTCATAATTCACATTAATAGTATCAATGTGTGGCCACATCTCTGATAGTTTTATCTATTGTGTGGGGGGAAATAAAACATGTCCACAACACGTAACAACCTTCGAGACCAAAATTGTGTAGGAAATGCCCGGTCCCATACCGCAACAGCTTTGATCGCTCAGCACCACGTAACTACCATTGCTAAGTACATGAAATGCTGGTCGAATCAAAGAGACAGGAGTACCCTTAAGAAAACAGGCCAAGTTCGCGACCCCCGCATTGCAGTGGCTGTGAAGGGACACCTGCTTGCAGATCATGGAATGACTAACAGTAGTCTCACAGTCGCTTCCACTAAGAAAGATTTCTGTTTCGCCATTCAGACATTTATAATCAAAAGGCAACTCCCACTCTTCCTTAATATAACCATCACCCAAACGCTCATACCTGCCCACGGCAAGATGTTTCAAGCACTTCGAAAAATGAAAGGTTGATATGGGCAGGTTAATATTGCCATATATAAGCCAGACAGTTGAAGGACTCTCTGCAACCGTAAAAGGCAACTTTTCCAACTTTTCTGTACGAAGCATGGTGAAACTTGCTTCCCTTTTCGCCATTGTCTGTTGTTTCTCAGAGAGATGAAATGCAGCGAATAGTTCACTACCGTTGATGTACCTCCATGGAACACGGCCATTTTTCAATGTTTGGAACATCCAACCAAGCTGCATGATAGAACGCAGCGGACTTTGTCCATGGTACAAACGGGACATGTCTGTCTGAATAATATCAATCGTAGATGACACTGTATATGTGAGCGAATAAATTCTGTTGGACAGGGTGTTCATGCCGTTATCGACAACTACCAAAGTTCTTTCTATGTTTTCCTTATCTATCTGCCTTAAAAGTGCAGCGGTTTCTATCTCAGAAAATTTCCATATCTCATTATACATTGCATGTACAAATCATTTAGAGCGCTGTTTCCTAGGGCCTAACAGGAAGTCATGCAAGTCTATAGTTTCAGAAAGTGTGTTCAGGTGTTCTTTAACTGCGGCTAACGTGTTAGACTGTACCCATTGTTGACACAGTTTACCCACACTGTACGTAGTGACTATTCCCGAGTGTTGACCTGTGATGAAACGAGGATCTGGCCAGCTAATCTTAAAACCCCCTGAGGAATTTTAAAAACTAGCCTGACATCCATTGGTGCCTATTGGCCAAACTAACCATCCACCGGGACTGGAAAGTGAAGAATTATAGGTACCAGCCTGAACTTTTGCATCTAGCTCTTCTTCGTTGTTATTCCAAAAGAATTGCCAACCATTACATTTAGTTGGTGTGGGGATACTGGGTGTGTTCATTTATTTTATTTTTGATAACCCGAGGCAGGACGTCTGTTGAACAGTGTCATTTAAAAAAATCAATTGTTCAGGAATCAGGCATGCCCTAAACAGGGCCTCCTTACGTTGTATTTGCCAATCCTGTGTCCCTCATAAACTTTTTAAATCAATACTGTTCTTCCAGTGATCGTAACCTTCAATGGTAAGACAGGAAACAAAGGCATCTGAATATATCAGTTTTGTATCAGTTAGCAAAATTTTCCTAATTTTTGAACGAGGCAATTTAAAAAGATCTGTCTTGGAGTTTCTTGTATCGTGCCCAGTGAAGTAAGTGAATTTTTCTAAATAATTTTAGGGTTCCCCACTGGTGGCTTTGAACAATTTTCCCACTGTGTGTAATTAAGTACAGGTCTATGTCTAGTTGCACGGTGCAGGTAGTAATGTCCCCAATTGTTGTAGCAGACATTTCCCCATAATTCATTGTATTTACATATACATCATCACTTTCAAATATTGAATAGTCCTTCACTTCAGCTAACATAGTATCAACTGTCTGGGCATCCCAATCATCAGAAACAACACCGGGTGTGATGACACCTGTCATGGATATTTTGAATACATATGGAATTTGTATATGTAGGTCCATATATTTCAAAAGGAACTTTGTCCCACACAATCCCATCAGAAATTGGTACTGCTTAAATGTTCACCAGGGACAAGTCTCTGCGGACCTTGTGTGAGGAATGATGTGGAGTCAAGACTTAATCTATTGGTGTTATAATTGCACATTCACAGATGCAACGACCATTTATAAGCAAGAAAAAAACTGTCACGAAACCAATCCAAAAAAATAAGGTAATGAATGTCAAGCAGAACCAAAAATAGATCCATGGATATATCAAGTAGTTCTTTTTAAGCCATTGATATAGCTTGTGTGTCTTCGAATCATTTTCAATCGTATGAGCTGATGACTGAAGAAAAATCATCAATGTCGACGAAGAAGCCAGAGCCAGTCTCTGCAAAACCAGGAGCAAGTTTAGTACTTGTAGATGTGTTGACTTCTCGTGTGGGCTCATAGTAAATTGTGCCATCAGTCTGTGTTGTATTGGTGTATAAGACGGCCAGCTCTTGACCAGTTGTTGTCGTGGACGTGTTGACTGGAACCAGCAGGTGCTTATTCTCCGCTATCCCCATGGTCGAGGAGGAACTTATAGCACTGTTGGACATCGTAACATAGTTCATAGTAGTATTGGTCACTCTATTCTGAAGAGGAATGCCCTGTTGAGTAGTGAGAGGGGATCAGGAACCACCCAAGGGACCTCTGGGTCTACTGTGCAGGATCGGCCACATGGTGTAGTTTGACATTGTCAAGTGAAACAAAACTGTTTCCTCAGGAACCAGGCAACGGTGGCAATATTACAGTTCTGGTACCCTGTGTTCCCAAGACTGAGACTGGTGCTCTGTAGAACGGACCAAATTCCTTCTTTACAGCAATCTTTTCACAAACCAGATCCCCAACTTCAGGAATCCAGCCAGTGTAAGTTGTTGGAATATCCCTTATTCCAAAGGTGGCAGCACTGGTGGATGATTTTTCACCTCAAAATTGTTGAAGCTCCTGTAAGACAGTGAGACGTTCATTTATGTCAAAATGTGTTTCTGCTGCCACCATACCAGATCATTCAAGATCTGGGACATACATAGATATCCAAAAGAGAACCTCATAGGGAGTTTGTCCCCCCCAAGGGCCGTCTTGGCAGATTATTCAGTGCTCTCTGAACCACATATAGATGATGAAGCCAGCTGCAGCCAGAACCTAATACTCTAGCTGTTAAGGACTGCTTTAGATCATGGTTCCGCCTCTCCACGACTGAATTTCCCTCGGGATGGTATGGTGAGGAGTAATGGAGTTGAACACCCATCGTCCCCATGGTGTCCCTGAATGCCTTAGAGGCAAATGCAGGGCCCTGGTCCGAGAGGAAGGCAGCAACCGCATATGTACCGATAAAGATCAGCAAATCTTTGATAACAGTTCAAGCGTCAGCCGACCGCTGCGGCCATGCCCACAGGAATCTAGAACAAGAATCTACAGTGACTAAAATGTATTTGTATGCACCATCCGGTAGGAGTGGACCGCAGTGGTCCAGGTCACACATTGTAATGGCCTACTGGACACTACAAAGGATGTCTGTGGTGGGCGTTTGATATTAGAGCCCTTTATTTGCTGGCAGATGTCACAACAAAGGACATATTGCTTTGTCTGTTTGTATAGACCTGGCCACCAGAATCTTTTCTGCAAGAGTGTTACTGTGGCTGAAATGCCAGCATGAGCAGAAGCGGCACCCTCATGTGCTGCTTTCACTAGATCTAATCTCTGGTCTTCGTTGGGGATTGCTCGATCACCAACCCCAAGAAGTGTTGCATAAGCAACATTCTGTGCACTGATGTGGTAGGAATAGTTCATAGGGTGTCCTTTCGGGAGAGACTTGTCTTCAGCCGAAGCTTTCACAGCAGTCATTATTTCATTATCCAATCTTGTATGGGAACGAGTCACTGCAGCCACAGAAGCCGTAGCTAATGCGGATTTGGCTGCTTCGTCAGCCAAAGTATTACTGATAACGTGTACTCCTACACATTGGTGGCCCAATGTATGTACTACATGGACGTACGGCAGCTTATCCTTAAGATCAGCCACCCTCCCCGACAATGTCTTGTGTTTTATAGTGTTCCCTTTAGAATCTCTGAACCCGTTCAGTTTCCAATGATTAAGATAATCATTGTAAGACTGAACGCAGTAATATGAATCACAGACTATCAAAGTCAGTCTTCCTGGCTCAGTTTTTTCTAGCGCTAAAATAAGGGCTTTAAGTTCAGCCAACTGAGCTGTGCAATCCCTGAGGGTCTGCGTGTAGGTATTGTGAGGGTGGAAAATTCCGTCCTTCATCACTCCACTGACGGCTGCGCAAGTGGCTGAGTATTGATATTTGGTACCCACAGCTGGTTGGGCTGAACCATCAGTATAAATGACAGTATCATAGTTATCTAAAGGTAAAAGATGTAGCGGAGCGGGACACTCTTGGTCATATTGGAGAAATTCTTGTGTCTGAAGTTTCGGATCAAAAATATAATCTACATCAGTAGCTGTCAGAGAAGTTGCCCACTGAATCCAGTGTGGGTGTAGTGCTTTAGCGTTAGGAACGCTCGCTTTGGTGACGGCCTCTAGTGCCGGCACCGGGGGTAACGACAATGATGCATTTTCCCTGGGCAAGTGGTCTCTCTTTTATGACAGCCATCTGAACTGCAGTTAGAATTTTTTCTATGTGCGCAAAGCGTTGCTCTGCATTTGAGTATGAATGAGATTTATATGCTATGGACACCGTGTCATCCTCATTGAAGGTGACATACGTGAACCCAAGTGCACCAGCAATTATTCTGATGACCAAATTTCTCTTGTTGTCATGGGTGTGTAAGTGTTTGGCTTCTAGCATGTCCTGTTGCAAATCCCTAAGGATGCGTGTATGTTCAATTGTCCAGTGTCTGCTAGAAAAGTATGGACGTATTAAGTCATATAGGGCCTGATTCTAACTTTGGAGGACGGTGTTAAACCGTCCCAAAAGTAGCGGATATACCACCTACCGTATTACGAGTTCCATAGGATATAATGGACTCGTAATACGGTAGGTGGTAAATCCACCACTTTTGGGACGGTTTAACACCGTCCTCCAAAGTTAGAATCAGGCCCATAGTGGCTTAATGCGTTGCGCATAGTCAGGAATGTCAGTTCTGCCAAAATTAAAGAAATCAAGTTTCCTTAGCGTATTTGGTGGGTGCAGTTGTGCACATTTTCTAGGAAGTGTGCAGCCAGGCTCTTTCTTTCGTTCGATAGCTCATATCCCAGGAACAGTACACTGAAAAAGGCAAACTTACTTTTCTTAAAGTTGAATTTATAACTGACTTCTGCAAACCCCAAAATTATGCGGTCGACTCTCACAAGATGAATGTTCAGGTCGTCGTCTGTGAGGTAAATGTCATCCTCATAGGATAACGCCTCAGGATCAATATCATGTAATATTGACGTTACTCGGGCTGAGAATAGCCCAGGGCTATTCTTATAGCCCTGGGGTAAACAGCAAAAGCGTTTTTGTGAGCCAAATGAGAATGCACTCAGGTCCCTACTTTCTTCCGCTAAATTCTGGCAGACTAACCCGTTGGATATATCCAACATCGTTTTATATTTCTTGCGCACTATGTTATTTATTAGTGCTGTGCTATGTGAATTTTGTATAGCATATGTACGGGTATGGCTGTTTAAATGTCTGTAATCTAAGACTATTCTATAGGAATGGTCTGGCTTTGCAACTGGGAATAACAGGTTATTCATTGCAGAGACACAGGGCTCAATTAACCCCTGATATTCCAGCTGAGTGAGGATCTCCCTCACTGGAGCTTTCGCCTCATGTTTAACTGGATATTGTGGCTGAGGCTGTGGTGTAGACCTGATAGGTATTATATGACACGGAGACTCCCTGTCCCAACCTACATGATTGCGATATAATGCAGGTGCCTGTGCTAGAGCCCCACTGACAGCATAGGCTTCCTTTTTAGCCACTGGAACAAGTTCAGAGAAACAAGGTAAAATGACATTTTCCCCATGTGGGAGCTTACGGATGTGTTCGGCGGACCATCTCTTTTGGCCAATAGAATGTCACATTTAAGTTCATCCTAAAAAATCACACCAATGGTGCGTGCCACATCTCCCTCAATTTGGATCTTTAGATCATAAAGTCTATCTGGTGTTAGTACGCGCCCGTCCGCCGTTTCAACTGCAACAAAATCGCTAGTTTCTGTCGCACCCAGATGTTCTCTCAGGCCCTGGCAACATTTGTGATCTCTGCTGCGCTGTTTAGCAGTGTCACTGCCCACGTCTTGTTTTTCAGCAAAGTTCTCAAGTGTATTGGCATTGTTAAGCAAAATTGCTGCCACCTTTTTCTTTTTAAACTGTGGGTTTTGTTGTGAAGTCTTCTCTTCTTTCTTAACCGTAGACTGTGGTGAGTCTTTCTTTTGTTTCAAGTATTCAGGACGTCGGTCAGAACGGCCCCCTCTCTCGCTATGCCTATCCAGAGCATCCTGAAAGGAACGAGAGGGACGTGAATCAGTATATCTATCAGGAGTTCTAATATTCTCCCTATTTCTGAGAGTATGTCTCCTTTCGGAGTTCTCTGGATGTGGAGAATCTTCTCTCTGCTTCTGTCTTTCTTTAAATTGTTTTGGCTCCTCCCATCACTTTTTCGAACTCTCCTGTATCTGTTTAGTACCTTCCTTGAGGGTGGTACTGTGTACTTCCAATTTCTTTGGCTTGGCTCCCAAACTATCCTATCCTATACTAGCATAGGTATCGGAAATAATGTTTGGTAGCTGTCTCTCTTGGTCCAAATGTGGAGTTTCTCAGAGATGCTGGCGTATAGCCAGTGTTACCGCATCCCCTTTAATGTTGCTGAGTATTATTGGGAATACTGCGTCAAAATTACGCATTAATTTCTATCCCCAAATATAGGGCAGGGGTTGCCCGTGCTCATTCTGAATTTGTTTCAACACTTCCGGTAAATTGGCAAGTATCGGGTACCATGTGTGGTAGTATATATTGCAGTGAAGACTTTACCCCATGTGGCACAGTCATCCACAGAGGGAACTATCCCAAAGGGCATGTGCATTGTTAGAATTCTATGTTTCTCCTGTGGTCCGGAATGGGGAAACACAGCCTCCAGCTGATTTGTTTTCTGGGCTATCCAATAAGGTATTTTCTCCCGTTCTGTGGGTACTTTACCCATAATATATGTACTTTTTGTGGATTAATCCCAGTAATCCGATGATATCCAGCAGGTGCTGGTGGTGCTGGACACGCTGGTGTTGTGTTCAAAGTCCGCATTACGAACTCAACAAGCCTTCTATGTTATGTCACAATTTCATTATATAAGTTCCGCAGATCTGCTACTGGCATATTCTGTATATCTGGGTGAAGTGTGTATGTGGCAAACATAGGCCATGTTGGTCCGTCATTACTTAAAGGACCTAATCTCACTCTTTGTATAACATGTGGGAGGGCGCCTTCAAACCAGTTCTGATGCTCTTGATAGCGGAATTTTGTGATACTGGTATGCTTGGTACCGTTCAGGTACATAAGCAATTCTATATGTGTGAAAAGTTGCTGACGTGGCGTCCTCCTCAGGAAAGGTGACCCAGGCATGGAACGTTTCTGTTTGATAAGCTTCATTAGCTTCTACTATGAAACTGACTTCCCGCCCTCTTCTCTTAAGCCATGCACTACTAGATGTAATGTTAATGCTTGTCTAGCATTTTCAGGAATGTCTATGGCGTTAGCCATATTAAAAAATGGGTAAAGAGATGGAACACCAAGTGGGGAGTATAAAGTCCTTTTTAAGAGTTCGAGCTCGAACAACCTACAGCCTAATGAGGTGTTGCCTGTTCAGCTGAGGAGGATTTTCCCAAAGACCACAGACGTCTCCGTATGATGGTACTTAGGGTACCTGTCATTTTGTGAGACAGTGATATTCGGGGTACCCGTAAATTAGTACCTAAACACCATCGATGGTGGTGCCGTGCCGTAGTTTGGCTCTTCCTCTGGGCAATACTGATGGTTTAAGGATGACAGTACTTATGTTTGTAGGAGACTATGCCTATCCTACAACAAGTTGCAACTGTAGTCCCAACCCTTCCGGCTCACTAGCAGTACCTCACGAACAACCCAAACAGTTAAAGATGATTTGTGGCTGCCTTTACGCATGGACTCAGAAGTATGACATCTCAGGGAGTGTCGTGGTTAAACGGAGATTACCCCTTTCTCACAGATATATTACGTCTCAACCAAACACAGGCAATAATGAAGATGCAGTAATGTTTCAATAGTTTTTATTTAATACAATGCGGTAAATTGTATTGGCTGCAATAATTAAGATAATGAACAGTACAAGAGATAGAATTGTAAAGACGAGGGTCATGATTATGAAGACCCCCACCATCTTGTATTAGCATAGAAAGACATAAAGTGTATCATATGCCTGTGTACCCTATCATGATAGGCCTAACCTCCTACCTAGAGGAGAGATGGGTATGTTAAACCTAATCTGCCAATGCAATGTCCCCGGAAGGAGCCCCCAACCCTGGTTACCTTGAATGAGGTCTCGAGCTCAGACTTCGGAAGAACACGAAGTCCGGGTCAGCGTCAAGGCGACGTGCAGCATCGATAGCAGCAATGGTATCTGGTCCGAATCCCTCTGATTATCTGTCTAAAGTGTGATGTATTATACAGATCTACTTGGACCCCTGATGTAGGTTGTTCCAAAACAATAGATAACGCTGCATGCTTGGGACGGTAATTTCTAATGTGAGCACCTAAAGTTTGTTTGTCTTTGTTGCATGAGTTGACGCCTTAGCGCGGTGACACTCATAACACAACTCTGAACAAAAAGGCCTAACTAGAAACACAGCAGCCATCTTGGAAGATTTAATTAAATAAATGGTCTAAGACAGAGCAAGCTAAGTAGGTTAAAATTCACTAGATGACGGTGGCACAAGTCTGCAAGCCAAAGGCTAAGCTAACTCCTGTTATCCCATTAAAACAAACTAGGATTCACTACACTATCAAGTACATCAATCGGAGATAAGGGAGTTGTTAGAAATGGGGTCTTTGGTTGGCAGTCAGGTTACCCCCTGTCCAAGCAAGGACCTTCACTCTAGTCAGGGTAAGTTACACACGATCCAAATTATCCTGTGCCCACCCTCTGGTAGCTTGGCACTGAGCAGTTAGGCTTAACTTAGAAGGCGATGTGTAAAGTATTTGTGCAATAAATCATACAATACCACAATACAGCACCACAGAAATACACCAAAGAGTGTTTAGAAAAATATATTATATTTATCTGGATATTTGCAGGTCAAAACGATCAAAAGATGCAATAAGTAAATGTAGAGATATCACTCTTTAAAGAGATATGCTTTTTAAAGCAAACAAAGTCTCTTTTAAGCACAAAATACCTGACTTGTGTGAAAAATCTCTGCAATGGGCCGCAGTTGAGAAGCGTGGAAACAAAGGAGGTGTGCGTCGATTTCTCGGGCCGCACACAGTGATGCGTCGTTTCGTTTCCACACAGGGACGGCTGTGCGTTGATTCCCGGCGCTCGGTCGTGGATCCTCTTCGGGTTGCGGGGTTTTCAGATGCCCCGGGGTCTGTGCGTGGAATCCTGGGCTTGTGGAGCAAAGTCACAAGCGATGTGTCGTTCCGGTTCGGTGTGCGGTGAATTTCTCACCGCGGGGCAGGCTGTGCGTCGGTTTGAGCAAGCTGTGCGTCAAATTTTTGCCGCACAAGGAGTCCAGTTGCAAGAGAGAAGTCTTTTTGGTCCTGAGACTTCAGGGAACAGGAGGCAAGGTCTATGCAAGCCCTTGGAGAGCACTTCTTCACCACAGCCAGGGAGCAGCAAGGCAGCAGGGCAACAGCAAGGCAGCGGTCCTTCACAGAAAGCAGTCAGGTGAGTCCTTTGGGCAGCCAGGCAGTTCTTCTTGGAAGGATGCAGGTTCTAGTTACAAGTTTCTTCTCCAGAAAGTGTCTGTGAGGTAGTGTAACTACCCAAAGAAGTGTCTGAGTTGGAAGGGTCAGAGGCCCTGTTTATATACCCAAATGTGCCTTTGAAGTGGGGGAGACTTCAAAGAGTGGCTTGGAAGTGCACCAGGTCCCCTTTTAGTTCAATCCTGTCTGCCAGGGTCCCAGTAGGGGGTGTGCCAGTCCTTTGTGTGAGAGCAGGCCCTCCACCCTCCCAGCCCAGGAAGACCAATTCAAAATGCAAATGTATGCAAGTGAGGCTGAGTATCCTGTGTTTGGGGTGTGTCTGAGTGAATGCACAAGGAGCTGTCAACTAAACCCAGCCAGACCTGGATTGTAAGGCACAGAAAGATTTAAGTGCAGATAAATGCTCACTTTCTAAAAGTGACATTTTTAAAATAGTAATATTAAATCCAACTTCACCAGTCAGTAGGATTTTATATCACCATTCTGGCCATACTAAATATGACCTTCCTACTCCTTTCAGATCAGCAGCTACCACTCAAACAATATATGAGGACAGCCCCAATGTTAGCCTATGAAGGGAGCAGGCCTCACAGCAGTGTTAAAACGAATTTGGGAGTTTTACACTACCAGGACATGTAAACTACATAGGTACATGTCCTGCCTTTTGCCTACACAGCACCCTGCCCTATGGGTTACCTAGGGCATACCTTAGGGGTGTCTTATATGTAGAAAAAGGGGAGTTTTAGGCTTGGCGAGTACTTTTAAATGCCAAGTCGAATTGGCAGAGAAACTGCACACACAGGCCTTGCAATGGCAGGCCTGAGAGAAGGTTAAGGGGCTACTTAAGTGGGTGGCACAACCAGTGCTGCAGACCCACTAGTAGCATTTAATTTACAGGCCCTGGGCACATTTAGTGAACACTACCAGGGATGTATAAGTAAACAATGTTACCATGTTTAAAGGGAGAGAGCATATGCACTTCAGCACAGGTTAGCAGTGGTAAAGTGCGCAGAGTCTAAAAACCAGCAAACATGAGGTCACAAAAAGGTAAGGAGGAAGGCAAAAAAAGTCTGGGGATAACCCTGCAAAATGGCCATTTCCAACAGGAGTTTTGGCTAGACACTTGCTTTTGTCATTCTGTGCACACAACATACAGTCCTTCACCACTGTTTCCACTTCACGATCTAACCCTGGCCACCAATTCAGTTCCCTAAGTCTAGATTTGGTTAGATTCCTTCCAAGGTGACCCTCACGAGCCAAGTTAATCATTTTCTCTCTTACTCCCACAGGTGGCACAACTTTCACTCTCCTAAATAACTCATCATTACGGAAATATAATTCTTCTTTCATAGTCCAATAGCCTCTTAAGAAATCAGGAATACTCCTAAAATCAGGCTAGCTTTTTACTACACAGTCTACCAATATTTTCCTGTCCTCCTCCTGTACTTTCGCCAATCTCCACTCAACTTCTGAAATAGCCTCTTCTCTTACTCATTTGACAGCACATCCAGAGTCAACCTCATCATCTCCTTCAATGGAAGCACGTGATAAAAAATCTGCTACACAATTCTTTACTTCAGGCAAATATTCCACCTGAAAATGTAATTCTGTCAATCCCTCTACCCACCTTTCTATCCTGGGGGTCAACTGTTCACACTTTCTTGAGGAGAAAATCTGGACAAGAGGTCTGTGATCTGTCTTGACCACAAAAGGCAAACCCCACAAGAAAAATTTTAAAGGGGTTGACTGCCCAGGAACAGGCCAGATCTTCCCTTCCAATTACTGAACAGTTCTGTTCCGTACCTTTGAGAGAACAAGAAGCAAAGGCAATCACTCTTTCTTCTCCCCCCATTATTTGAGACACAACTGCCCCTAAACCATTAATACTTGCATCAGTAGAGAGTATGGTTTTAGCAGAGGCATTGAAATGGCCTAAGGTGGGCATTTTGCTGATGCTGTTCTTGATAGCGGCAAAAGCTGAAGCACAATGATCCGTCCAAACAAATTAACTTCCTTTCTTCAAAAGGGACCTCAGAGGTTGCACCACACATGAGAAATTTGCAATTAATTTGGAATAATATTCAGCCAAACCTAAAAAAGACCTGACACCATCTTTATCCTTGGGTTTTGGAGCCTTGACCATAGACTCTACCAGTTCCAACCTAGGTCTAATACCTTTCCCAGGTATAGTATGCCCCAGGTAAGTGACGGCAGAGACTATAAACTTACAATTATCTTTCTTAACTGTTAGGCCAGATGAAGCTAACTTACTTAACACCCTTCTCAGAGTTTCATCATGATCAAGTAATGTCCTTCCATGAACAAGGATATCTTCCTGGAAAAATAATACAGCAGGTATTTCACCTGATATGTTTTTCATGATACGTTGGAAACAGGCAGCCGCTGAAGCTAAACCAAACGGCATCCTTAAAAACTGGTATGCTCCAAGAGAAGTTACAAAAGATGTTAAATGTCTAGATTCAGCCTGTACTGGTGATATGCAGAGGATAGACCAAGATCACTTTCGATCCTCCCAGACTGGCTAACTCTTCTGAGATGTTTAGTAAGGGTTAACGGTCTACCCATATATGTTTATTCAAGTCCCTAAGATCTACACACATGTTAATTTGTTGCCCACCCTCCTTGGGAGCCAATGCTACTGGTACCAACCACTCTGAAGATTCAATCTCCTGAATGATGCCCAAAGTCAACATTTTGTGTATTTCCTTTTCTAAATGTTCCATCATTAGTTTGGGAATTCTCCTCACTTTATGTACAGATGGAACAGCATTATTTTTTAGAATGATCTTGTGCTCAAAGTTCCTTAAACATCCCAAGGTGTCACTAAAAATATAGGGAAATTCCTTGAAAATATCTGAGTTGTTATCAATGTGGTTCACCACCATCACCTGACATGGAGATTTAGGGTCTAATATGATGCCCATGTCACGTTGATGGCGCCAACCCAACAGATTATCCCCTCGTTTAGCTACATATACTTTCCCAACAGTTTCTTTATTCAAGTATTGAATTTTCATAATCTTGTACCCTAGTACATTAATCTTAGTTCCCCCATAACTCACTGGGTTAATGTCAGGTTCTAATAACGGATCACAACTCTTACCAAATATCCTCTCCCAATTTTTGTCTCCTAACATGGTGTATGGAGACCCTGAATCAGCCAAAACAGTAATGACCTGATTGTCTATCTTGATGGAACATTCAGGCATAACAATCGGACTTTCATCGACTGTCTCAACATTCTCTGTTATCCGGTTATAATTAGTTTTAATATTAAACACCATCTTGTTCATGTTTTCTGACACCACGTCCACACTTAGGGGTTTGTCACCCTTGCAAACTCGTGCATAATGACCCCTTTTTCCACATTTCCTACATATGGAATTTCTCGCATAACAATTTAGGTAGTTAGCTGAGTGCCCTGGGTTACCACAACAAAAATACTTTGTTTTAACCTCCTTGCTGTCTTTTTCTTTGAAAGACATAGATGTTCTATTGTCAGCATCTACTTTGGATACAACGCTGAGGTGATGCGAATTCTTTATAACATCAGTGTGTGAACAACCTAGTGGATCATTGTCATTCATTTCTTTTAACCAAGAGTTTGTTCTCTCCATTCCTTCCACTATTACAATTGCCTCTCTTAAATCAGGACTTATCACCAAAGGTTTTTCCTGTATCCTTTTGCTGTTAGTACAACACACCAGCTGGTCCCTAATCAGGGAATCAGTGCTATCCCCAAAGTCACATGTGCGTGCTAAAGTACGTAGAGCCGCTATAAAATTACCAACATTTTCAGTTTTTCCTTGGGTCCTTGCAAAAAATGTGTGTCTTTCTAGAACCACATTCAATCTGGATTCTAAATGTTTGGCCAACATTGCCACAGACATATCGTATACATCCCTTGGTTCTCCATCTGCTACCCCCACAGGTATTGCTTCCAAACTGTTGTAAATGTTCCTGCCTTCTACTCCTAAGTTATGTAGAAGAATTCCTTGCTTCCTAACAGCTGAGAATTTTTCTCCTCCAATGGCTAGGAGATAGGAGTCAAATACGTTTTTCCAACGTTTCCTGGTAACACAGGTTCTCCTTTTTCCGACAAAAAAGCAGGTGGTTGAGACATATTATTTGCTGCCATATTTTTCTGCAAAGATCTTCACTTCAAAAATGTATATGTACAGCAAATTAAGTCCAATTATTGATGACTCTTATTTTATTTATATATTTTCCTTTTTTCTTTTTTTTTTAATCAAAACTTATATAAAGTCATCTGAAAAAGTGAGATTCACAGCATTCCATTCATGAGGTAATCCTTAAAATCTTCAAGATCTTTCAGAGCGTGAGGAAAATGTAATTTCCATATCCAAAATGGTGGCCCAACTGGAGATCATTGAGCGTCAGGAAGATCTGTGTACTATTCATCAGAAATGATGTTCACAACAGCGTGCGATATGGCCAGTGAACAATCAAGAAGCAGACGCGTACGGCAGAGAAGAGCGTGTAACCAACGGTGCACTAGTACAGGAGAAACACGTTATTGAAGTTGTTTTTTCTCCCTTTTACCACATAAATATCCCAATTCAAGCAGGGTCATTCATGTAGATGTTCACTTCAACATACGCAAACATACGCAACAACATAATTCGCTGTGAAAACATGCTAAGCCGGCTGAGAAGCGCGAAGGAATTGACACTTCAATTAGATCAGTGGGGTCCTTGATATAAATAGACTCACAGCGGCATGGTCTGAAGAACTCCGATGAGTGCAGCTACAGTCCCAACTCCTTACTAGGAGACCGTAGTAATCTGAAGAAATTCAAAACGCGGGTAAATGTCAGGAAAGGTTGGTGTCTTCGTCTGTTTCCTCCCAGGCAAGTCATCGCCAGTGTTGTAAAGCAGAATCCTCCATGATCAAGTACTAGGAAAGGGTTTATTGGAGAGACACCAACCGGAGGACGCAGCCTCCATCAAGCATCAACAACTGACACAATACAGAACCCTGGGTTACCAGAGTTCTAAGTTACATCATAGGGTTCTATTGCCATAACATTAAAAGTAGAATGTAACAAGAGTCCAGCAGACGCAACAGTATATTGCTTTAAAAAATCTGACATCGTGGAAAAAAGTTACAGAGTAAAACGTGGAGAAAAATGGCTGTTTTTTTCACCTCAATTTCAAAACTTTTTTATTTCAGCTGTTATTTTTTGTAGAAAAACCTTGTAGGATCTACACAACTGACCCCTTGCTGAATTCAGAAATTGTGTCTTCTTTTCAGAAATGTTTAGCTTTCTGGGATCCAGCATTGGTTTCACACCCATTTCTGTCACTAATTGCAAGGCTAAAAGCACAAAATATAGTAAAAAATGGGGCATGCCCCAGTAAAATGCCAAAATTGTGTTGAAAAATGTGTTTTTTTTATTCAAGTCTGCCTGTTCCTCAAAGCTGGGAGGATGGTGATTGTAGCACCACATACCCTTTGTTGGTGCCATTTTCAGGGAAGGAACCACAGGGAAGGAACCACAAGCCTTCTTCTGCAGCCCTTTTCCCCCATTTTTAGCCAAAAAACTAACTTTTTGATGTATTGTGCCTAATTTCTTGATCTCCTCCCGGGGAACCCACAAACTCTGGGTACCTCTTGAATCCCTAGGATGTTGGGAAAAAATGATGCACATTTGGCATCAGTAGCTTATGTGGACAAAAAGTTATGAGGGCCTAAGCGCGAACTGCCCCAAATAGCCAAAAAAGAGGCCTGGCTCCTGAGGGGGAAAAGGCCTGGCAGCGAAGGGGTTAAAGACAATGAAGCAAATATAATATTCTTTCCACCCTTCCATTTGGTGTAGGTTTGTCTTTAAGTACACTAGTTTTGTATTTTCATGAGAAGTAGTTTCCCACTGTTTATCAATACATTTTTATGGAAACCTTTCCACTGTCCCATGATTCTTCCTTTACCAGGTGTCTTCTAGCTTCCCTTGGTTTCTGCTGGTACCGTTGGAACTTCCTCTTCTTCTTGTTTCCAGTTCATTGCATGGCAATCTAAATTGAGACCTTCCAGCTTCATCTATGTTTAGTCTCCTTGTCCCTGTTCCTGCACTGCTTGGCAACAAGATAGGCATTTACTGAGATGATACTTTTGATGACATCATAATACGAGTGTTTGTTCATCTCCTATTGCTTCAGCTAGGACATAATTAAAGAGATATTGGCATGATTTACTCATTGTTTTTAATAATATTTCAGATTTCCTCCTCATTAAAACTGGGAAACCCCCAATGAGCCTACAAAGGATTGCCACCCTTTTACCCAGGACCAGGAGTTCTGGTACACCAGGAACACCATAGTCACTCACTGAGGACTTGTGCTCATCTCTGTGAGTTTCCATTTTAAGGATCTTCATTGTGTCTCTATGTGGGCTGTCTCTCACTTGGGTAGTTGGTTGGTTTGCATGAACTGATAAAAGAAGACGTAGAAGAAGCAGAAAGGTGTTGCCAGGCTGGGTAAGGCTGTGGTTCACACACAATATGCTTCCTGGCGCTGCACATGTAGAGAACCTCTCTGAGTCAGACCATAAGGCCTGCTTCTCCTATTGGTTGTTGTTCTGTGCCATGTCTGTATTTAAACCCTTGGGAACCGTGAAGGGTATGCAGATGAACCAACGATGTTTATCAAAGCCAATAGGCAGTGGCTTATTTATTTTGAAAACCTTCTGTCAAAGCTAACAAGTGTAGGCCTGATTATTTTGTTAAAGCTGTATTGACTGCGTGTTGTTTCTCCACTTCAATTTATATTTTCATGTGTAGTACTTAGCCTTAGGTAGAATAGAGTACTATTTTATTTCAAAGTTTAAAAGATAGCGTGACTTGTGTTGTTGAGTGCTGCTGTTGTCTGTACTAAGTTCTGATTTTCTAGAACACATCTCCCTGAATAAGTCTGAGACAGCTCTTACTTTGTATGTTGAGGTTCAAGGTTGAAAAAGATATGTGGTGCTCAGTGTTGAGTCCAGCAGTAAGTCGCTTCCACGACCTTAGAGGTTAAGAAAAGTTCCAACTAACACAATTGTAGCCTAGTAACCAAGACAGCCCTGAGGCCCCGAACCAGGTCACACTGTTTGTCTGACACAAAACATTACATAGACGACAGGTAGAAGCCCGTACAACTGAGGAGCAGCGTCTGTCCGGCACATGTACCCCGAATGAAAAACATCCATACGAAACAAATATACTCAGAGAAATAATACAAGTTTTAATTACTGTGATGTTGAATGAAGCCCATCACTGTCCCCAAGCCACTTAGCAGTCCATCAAAATGTCTGTGCCAGAAAGCGAAATACCATCAGAGATGGTGTTACTTAGTGCCAGGAGACTACCAGCATTTGTCAGAGAGTGTCCAGTGTATGTCTGAGTGCTGTTCTCCTATCCAAATATATGCTAATTATGATACATTATTTGTCAAGCATCGCCATGTGTGGCTAATGATAGGTTGTGATCTGCTTCATTACCAGGAGTATCTCTCAAATATGCAGGAGCTGTTCACTGTAACAGGAGGTTTCTCCGTGTTACAGTGAGCAGCTTCGTTTGCTCCGGGTCCTAAGAGTGGTGTGTGTTTGGCATTACCATCAGGTTACTCATCTATCAGTAAGTTAGTCATCAAATTACAGGTGTTGTGATGACGGAGCTGTGTACATTGCCACCATATGTAAACATGCATTGTTATTGCCATATCCACTTTCCACGCACTGCACCTGTTTGTAGGGCGGACATAGCAATGCAAGTTTGCACTTTGCCCTACAAGCCAGTCACCCCATTGCCCACATTGTCGAACAATGTATGGTATCTGTGATATGCCAATAGTCACACTGTAACACACTAAGCAGTAGGTCTACTACCATGTTCCACCTTGCTATTGTGCACAA
This sequence comes from Pleurodeles waltl, assembly GCF_031143425.1. Taxonomy (NCBI): domain Eukaryota; kingdom Metazoa; phylum Chordata; class Amphibia; order Caudata; family Salamandridae; genus Pleurodeles; species Pleurodeles waltl. Next base: position 1,643,020,462 of record NC_090440.1, on the reverse strand, counting down.
GAGCAGACTGCCATGTTCTCCACATCAAAGACATTTTAAGCAAAATAGTCATGCCAGTTATCATACCGCCATTGCATGAAAAAAGCATTACTTAGCCGTTCACGCAATAGGGACCTCATTACGACTTTGGCAGTGATTTCACAGAACGCCAAAGCTGCTGCAGGCAAAAGACCACCATTAATCGTAATCAAGCCGGCGGCAATGTTGTGGTGCTTTGGGTGCGACAGCACCCGTCGCGCATTTCACTACCCATAATTTGGGCAGTGCTGTCCATGGGGGCCCCTGCACTTCCCAGGCCCAGTGCATGGGCAGTGCAGGGGACCCCATGGTGCCCCCAACGTCCCCTTTCCGCCAGCCTCTGCATGACAGTCAGACCGCCATGCAAAGGCTGGCGGAACCGGGACTTGTAATCTCCAGGGCAGCGCTGCTTGCAGCACTGCCCTGGGAGATTGTGACTGCTGAGACCAACAGGCTGTCGACAGGCGGGAACCTGGAGGTGCCGGTGGTCGGACCATGGCACATCTGCCACGGTCATAATAAGGCGGTCGGACCGCCCTATCTGCGACGGTTCGACCGCCAACACAAGTGTGGCGGTCTTGAGACTGCCACACTCGTAATGAGGACCTAGGTCTGCATATAAAGTGCCCTGGCACACCATGCTGCCTCCTCGCCTCAATAAGGGCAGGCGAACTGCTCTTGCTCCCTTCACTCTGCCTTCTCAGTGCCACCAAGGCCAGGAATTGTAAGCGATCTCTCTGTCCACCCCTGTGCTTCTGCACCTGTGGATTCGGAAACTTTTAAACACTCAGATCTGGAACCTTTGCGCATTTTCCTCACCTCCCAAAGAGGAAATTGTGGATCCTGTAGGGATGCCATTGAGAATGGGGCAACTGGTTGAGGTCATGTGCACTCCCATTCAAGGTAAGTGGATGGGCCTAGCATGTGCCCATCTGTCATCATACCAGAGAGTCTCACCCCAGGGGAGGAAGGCAGTGGGGACTCGGGAGGAGGATGGCACTTGATGACTGTGTTGTTGTAGGCTGATGTCAAGCATAGCATTTGCAAGATGAGAATAAACATCACTCGTGACACCAGTGCAACCTTCTCGTGCTTCATTTGCATATGAATAGCATAAGTACGGCATGCAATCCAAAAGGGTTGTAACATAACGAGCATTGCCAATGCTAATAGGCCTGTCTTATAAATGAACGTGTCTTTTCTGTCATTTATAGTTTTAGGCACCAAATAGGTCATTAGCACGCTCTCTGCCATTCATCTTTGAACTCAGACATCCATTCATCTATCGACTGACTCCTTCTTGTAAATACCTACCTTCACAACCACAATAAAACCCAAACTCAACACCATAAACAAGACAAATTAAAAGAATAAAAGTGGAAAAAAGAAAACAAACTGACACCTAAACATGGCACGCACATGCTAACATAGTAGCTGATTTCTGTCTTGCAATTGGATTGTATACAGGGTATCATTGTTTTGAAGTTCCTGAATGGCCGCCATGTTCAGAACAAAAGTGTTGGCCATCTTGGAATGGTAAAACAATGATAAATTATAACAATACCATTTCATAATGGTTGCCAGGTTTAGAGGAAAAGGGCGGCTGGGATGCACCTCATGGCAGATTAAAAGAGCAGCAAGCAGGCAGGCCATTAGCACTGCCTCAGTAAATGTGGTAAGCTCTAGAAAAAAAAAAAGAGAAGGAAAGGAATCTACAAAAGTGGAAGCCAGGAAACTAAAGTACTGCCCTCCAGCTCTGGAACTGTAGCTCAATCATTTTCAGGTGGGTGTGCAAAGGTGCTCAGACAAATGTCACAAAAAGAGAGTACTAATGGCTGAAGCATGCTTTACTTCATTTTATATGCTATCATGGGTGTAAGCCGAGTGTAAATGACGCTCATTCAAAAATAAAAAGTATAAAAAAAGAAAACATGCCACTTCTTTAAATGGGCAGACGTGTGCCTGCAATACATAATGTAACTTTATAACTAGATAATAGTCATATACATTATGACAGAACATTGTGATGCTTCCTGGCAGGGGGCGTGTACTTATAACAGGTATAGAAACCCTTTTTAATTCTAATGCATGTTATAGGAAAAATATTGCTATCTGGTCAAAGAAAAAGTACTACTGGCTTTGAATTACTGTAGCTTGAACACTTCAAAAATACGAGGACGACTAAAAAATTAAAAAAGATAAAGAATGGAAAGAAAAAGGACTTTGCAGAGTAAAATATTGGTCCATGGCCCTGAAGTCTACTAGGTAGATGTGCATACACAATGAGAAAAAAAATTAATGAATTCTGTCACTCACAATGCAAGAGAGCCAGTGGGCCGAGTAGCCTCGCCCATTCCCTCATGCTGTGTGCTGTGGTGGGCGGAAGCAATAATGGCCATTGCCTCATGCTTTATGCTGTGTCGGGCGGAGCAAAAGTGATTGGCAGTTGAATGAACCAGTAGATAAAGAGAGAAATCTCAAAACCGCTCTGTATTTGTATAATGTATGCGTGTTTTATTTTTATTTATTTTTAATTACATGACACTGGAGACCAGGTAAAGCTGTTTCCATGCCAAATGTAAAATCACAACAGTAGAAAAACTTGAGGAAGTAAATCTGAGGAACACTAGGGCCCAGATTTGCAACCCTGTCACACAGCGCCTCGCAGCACCCAAAGTTGCTGCATAACCAGAAGAGAGGTGGAAAGTGCCATACTTAAGAGAGATATGGCACTCTTCTCCCCTCTCAGCACTGGTGCACAATCAGGCAGCCGAACGCCACACACACGCCTTTGCACCATAATGCAGAGGTGTCTGTGTCAGTCGAGCATAGGTTTTGTACTGGAAGGTTGCCCTTCCAGTACATAATACTACGCCTAGACAAACTAACTTTTCCTACTTTGTATGTGTGCTGTAGGGTGCAGCACACGTGCAAAGTCGGAAATCAAAAGAGAAATAAAAGTATTTGTCCTTTCAATACCTGCTTCAAAGAGGTGTTATTTCTAGAGCAAAACCCTGTCTTCTATTTCTAGTAGACCGGACTTTATGCCAAACAGCATGGGTGGTTGCATGGGAACGCCCATATAACGCCCCTCCGATGGAGAGTAACATATAGCAGGACTTTGTGCTGATTTGTGTTACTTTTAGGCAACTTACTAGCACCAAACAAGTTTTGCGTTGCCACGTAAATCCAACAAAAAACATTTCGCGCAGGTCTGCATCACTTTTGTGACGCCAACCTAGAGCGAAAAGTTTGTAAATCGGGCCCTAGATGTATGTGGTAGTGATATCTTACATTATTGAGTTTAATTGCTGCGTCCTGTGGTCTGTCAGCTTACATTATGATTCTTTGCAAAGTGCTGGTGCATCCTGGGCAGCTCTTCGTAGCCCTGCTGGGGCGATGCTGGGAGAAGGTACGTGTGTAACCAAGGAAGGGGGCAGAGAGGAAAGTGCATTAGCAGTGCAGGCAGGCAGAATGTTCTGGATGATGTGTATGTAACTGCTTGATGCTCGCATGAAGAAAGGTGGCGAACTGCGGTGACGAAGATGAAGGTAATTGGTTAAACGGGAGAGTTGGCGGAAGACGCACTCAAAGATGGCTGGTGGGGGAGAGGGTCTGCCAGGAGAAAGTAGAGGGCAGTTACACGGAGCTAATGTTGTTGAATACGCTGAACCTAACAAGCAGTGGCAAAGCTAATCGCCCTTGTTGTATTTTGAGACCTTCCTAAAACATAAAGAGGCTGCTGCACTGGCAAAAAAGATTACTTTCTGTATAGAATGCATATATTACACAAACATGTATGCCCAATGGTCTGATGTTCTTTTAAGATGCAAAATAATACGAGATGCATTATAACAGCAAGTACCCCATAGGAGGTGGAATAATACACCAAATAGTCAATAGCGTGTGGTGTGAGAGAACAGCACATTTCTGGGTGGAGCCAAAACTATCTCTATGTATAAGTTAAACAACGGGTAACAACAGCCGAGCGTACAGCTGTGCTGTCAAGCCAGACATACAATGTTCCCATACACCCGTGTCTTTGTTAGTGTCTGACCGATGCAGCATTCTCTTCAAATCCACCGGGCAAGCATAGTTTACAAATACAGGAAAGCCTTCCGGGAGTGGCCCACCGGTGTGGGTTGGACTCCACCCTATTTGTTTTCTGGCACATTTTTATTACACTAACAGTGAATAAAAGGCTATTCACTATTAGTGCAGTAAAAATGCTGACCTTCGCTGTGAGTCGGGGTCAAGTAGCCTGAGGCAGCTAGTGACATCTGTCTGAGCCATTAGATAGATTGTTCAGGGTTAGCAAATTTCCAGCTGTGGCCTCAGGGACCACAGACCTAAGAAAGGGGGTGAAAAAGCAAGCAGTTGAAACCTGGGACATTCAAATACGCAGGTTTCAGTTTCCTCCTTCATCCGTGTGGTTGCTCCTATGGTCACTGGAGTACCAGGAGTTGGAATAGGGCCTGCACATGCAGTTGAGGTAAGTTGATAAATATATTTCAAATATATGTTATGTGTGTGGGTGAGAGAGAGAGTGTGTGTGTGTGTGTGTGAGAAACAGAGAACATCTGTATGTGAGAGACAGTGTGTGTGTGTGTGAGAGAGTGAGAGAGAGAGCATTTGTATGTGTGTGTGTTTTGTGTATGTAGGACCATGTGTGAGCATCTGAGAGTGAAAGTACGAGTGACATAGGGAGTGAGGATGAATGAGTGTGAATAAATGAGTAAGAATGCACTGTATTGCTTGTGAGTCTGTCATTGGCCCAGAGGCACCCTGGACAAAATGCTGGCTCTAACTACTGAAGGCAAATCTTAGCATTACGAGCACCCGTGACCAATACACTGGCATGGCAGAAGTACTACTTGGCATATCAGACACCTACAACAAAATGCTGGTGTTGGTATACTGGAGGTAATTCTTTGCAAAATGCTGTCACTGAGATACCAGGGGAAAATCCTGGCAATGGGGCTTCTATGACAAAATGCTGGTGCTGGTACCTGGGAAGTAATTCTTGGCATAAAAAGGACAACTATGGCATATGAAAAAGGAGCAACCATGACAAAATACTTGCCCTGACATACTAGCAGTAATTTTTGATACTAGGGTCACATATGGAATTTGGATGGCAGCAATGGAAAACTTCGACCACTAGCATATTGTATGTAAATTTAGCCATAAAGAGGCACACATTCCAAATGGCATAATGGAGGTACCTTTGGCATATGGGGGCACCCAGTAGAGAAAAGAAATTGGTGTTGGCCTGCTGGAGGAGATTATTATGTGAGTTACTGGTGGCAAAACTTTGGCATAGGGTCACTGGAGGTAATCCATTATGGAGAATAACTATGGCATATAGTGGGGGGGCAACCATGGCAAAATGATGGCCTTGATATACTATACTAGCGGTAATTTCTGACATAAAGGTCACCCGTGATATATAGATGGCATCAATAGGGAAATTCTGACACTTGTGTATTACATATAATTTTTTACGTAAGGGGCACCCATGAAAAAGTGCTGGCACCAGCACAGGGGGTTAGCTTTTGATATATGTAGACACCCTAAGCACATTTTCAAAAAATGGGCTCAACTCCTGGAGAGTGGCTGGTTTCGTTGGCTTGGCACACCATGAAAGGACTTGCATATTCAGTGAGTTCCAGTGCTTAATCTATCAGTTAATAAGTGCCTTGGCCCAAACTGTTGCTCACAAGCTGCTGTTGGTACTGCTGAAGGTCATCCCTCACTAGACACTCTCTGCCCCTCTGTCTCACTCCTGCACATTCTTTTTCCTCCATGTTTTCTTCTTTTGTCACTGTTTTTCTTTTCCTCTCTCTTTCTCTCTTTTGTGTTTTTTTTCTATCCCTCTCTCGTTCTTGATACAAATAAGACTAAAATAAGTGTTGGTGACCAAAAATTAGTTTCAATGCCCCCACCTGCAAATTAAGCACTGGTGAGCACCCTTTAAGAACCTAAGGTGTTTTAGCAAATGTGTGAAGTTGTGCTTAAAAATACACTATCTGACTCCATTTATTTCAAACTGTTCTTGGGGAAAGGACACCCTGACTCTCCCTCACAGAAGTCGGACTTGCTTGTTTTGTTTGATTGCTAAAACTCGAAACAAGAATAAAGTGGAGCCAGCCAGTCAGTCAGTCAAATTTCTTTATTCGGCAAATTGCCATAAAAGTACAAATCCATTTTATACAGAATTAAAAATAGTTAAAATACAGTGCAAGATATATGGGAAGTGAATAACAGGATTTTTTGTAAACATGTCCGAAGTGCAAAACTAATTGGGTTTACGTGTGTCTGCAAATTCATATTGATTCCTAATAGTAGTAGCAAAACTAGCAGAATTTTTAAACCCGCTATAAATATACAAAAGATAAAAATATACAATAAATTACATATGTCAAGGATCACAAATTCAGTTTAAAATCATATCCATTTCCAGATTGAACTAACATACGACTGCTTCAACCAGTTCATATTGTTTCCTGAAAGCGATAGCAGATCTAATAAAATTTAATACAGAAAAACAAATGTGAATTGTTGACAGTTTTTTAACATAAATCAGTGCATCCTTGTGGAGTATGATTTTTAGTTTGCGTAGAAGGGACAGTGTAAAAGCATGTCTAGGGACAGTATATAATGAACAAAATAGGCAAAAGTGACATGTGGTCTGCTTAGAATTAGCATCACAGGGGCAATTTGGGAGCACTTTTTGTCAGGTACATTGCTTACGGAAGGCCATTCTAAAATGTATCAGATTTAATCTAAATAAGGAAAGGAGGAAGTGCGATAATGAGCTTGAGAACCAAGTTAGATAAGGTTCCATAGTAACCATGGTTGAAATCTGGGCGTAGGGGTCAAAGGTTTTCAAATTCAGGGTCCCGTGAAGTCTAAGGTTCGAAATGTACTCAGTATGCCGTTTTTTCACCAGTTCCTTTGCATTTGTAGGCAAGGACGCTGGATGGGTGAACATATTCTCCAGCCCTAAGTTTCGAAAAGAGGTTTGCAAAAATGAAAGCCACGGAATTCTATTTGGTTTGGCCAATTGTATACAGTTGTTCATACAATCTTGTACCAAACTAGTCACAGGGTTAGTCCAGGATCTAAGCCACATCAAAAGTGGGGCAACACCAATCAAGTCCTCTATATGCCGTAAGCCCAATTCCTCATGGCAGATGATATTTGCTATGTTCTTGGGTAAGAGCAATAATCTATGAGCAAATTTGTTCTCGACACATTGAAGAAGGTCTACTTTGGTATAACCCCACAGACCTGCCCCATGAGTGGCTGCTGATACACATTTTGAATTATAAAGCATAACGATCTGGTGTACTGGTCTGTGGCCTAATTTGTGAGCAAAGCTAAATATTGCTTCCATACTTCTCACCATTTGTTGGGTCTTGATTTTAAGATGGAGATTCCATGACATGGAAGAACTTATATGCAAGCCTAAATAACAAAAGTTTCTTACTTTGTTAATGGTATTTCTTCCCAAGATAAATCGTTTAGACCTTGTATTTCGAGGGCCACAGGTCATGGCATACGTCTTTGTAAAATGTACTTTCAAATCTAGGTCCTGCATAAAAATTTAAAAAGTTCCAACAAGCCTTGGAGACCATTGGCAGTACGGCAATTAAAACCGCATCATCAGCGTACAATGAAACTGGGAGCTGTCTCTGTCCCATCCTAGGAAAATCCTTTCCATTTTTTTACTAAGAAGCCATAAAGCCCATTAATATAAGCAGTAGAATCTATGAGGGAAATTGGCCTATAACAAGTTGGATCTTGTCTGTTACCCTTTTTAAAGATATGGATAATTATGGCCGATTTCCATGAGGAAGGAATATTACTCTTTATTACACTTCTTAGGACTTTTGTAACTAGGGGGTCCCAGAGATCTGGCACAGATTTGAAAAGATCAACAGGAACCCCATCCAGACCGGGTGCCATCCCTGATCTCGAACGGTTGATTGCTGTAATGACATCATGATACTCAAAAGATATATCTATTATATTAAAATTTGATTCTACGGATTTCTGGTTAATACTATCATCCCCCTGCAGTTGTAAATCGCTTCCAGGCTGGAAGACCCTCGAAAAGTGATTCACCCAAACGGCTTCTGGGATCAGGCAATCATCCTCTTTATTGTCATATTCAGAGAAATATGGGTGGTTTACCACCCTCCAAAATGTTGATGTGTTCTTCAATTCAATAGCTGCTAAAAGCTCTTCCCATGCTTTAGTTCTGATTTCCGTTTTTCTCTCTCACAATGTTGCCTTATACTGTCCCCTTGTCAGTTTACCTAGATCACGGGAAAAGGGAATAGATCTAAGAGTTTTTTAAAGTTTTTTATGAGCAGCTGTACATGCGGAGTTAAACCATCATTGAACCTCTGGACCCCGAGGAATCCTGTCACTCACCAATGCCTCAAAAATGGCATAGCTTAAATGTTCAAATTCCTGTACCAAGCGGTCGTGAGTTGGTTGCTGCGACAGGCGCAAATTGATGGAATCTAGCTTTTGTTCAATAATTTTCCGATTAAATATCTTTGGATCTACGCTTTCCCATTTCATACGTAAACCAAAATCTTTATTAAATACAAATTTTCCTCTAGGTTCTCTATTCATTGTGATTGGTTTGGTGTTATAAGCTAGATTAATACATAGGAGATTGTGATCACTAGCTCAGTATTATCTTAAAATCAAGAATTAAATGAAAATCTGAAGACCTAATAAAAATGAAAAAATAATACTCCCTTTAAAATTCCCAGTAAATGTGGGTATTTTTTGGATATTTGCGGGAGCTTTCTCCCTTTCATATACAAGGTCAAACTTATAAATGAAAGAGTTTAGAACTTCACCTTGGTTTGTATGAATAAAGTGAGTTAACATCTCTCTACCCTCAATGGAGGTACTACACATGTGTGAAGCTTACTGATTGCATAGGGACATATTAAAATCTCCTACCCATATCATGATTAACTCATTAACCTGGAGCTTATAAAGAATCAAGAAAATCTGTTACCTCCTCAAGGCTTCCCTTCAGGAGACCACGTGGAATATTATTATAAAAATGTATTAATAAAAAGCCCTTACTCCCCTCAATCAACAGTAGGACAACCATAAAATAGGATGAAGACCAGATTAAGGTTGCCTCCATTTTAGGGAGTTGTAATGAGACGAGGACCAAAAGACCCCCCACTTGCCCTTCCTGCTATGGAGGGTATTGCTGGTTGATATACAGATATGTAGCCATCCAGTAGAAAAGGGTCCCTTGACCAGGTCTCCTGCAAACAGATAATATCATATGTAGATATCAATTTCAGACAGTCTGGATTTTTTACCTTAGGCCGAAGGCCCGCAATATTCCTACTAATTAATGTTAAAGGTTTAGAGCCTAACCCTGATACCATTTCTTCCCCAGTGATAGCAGCTACCAAAACAGGGGGAATACCTGTCTTATCAGGCCCTTTCTCTAATAAGGGTATGTCATGCTGTTCTCCTTCCATTGCCCCCTCCAGGACGACTCTCGTAAGCCTGCCCATATCTGCAAGTCAATCGTTCTCGTCTAGAGAAATAAAGTCCTGGCAACGATTGATGGTGGGAATATTTGTGCGGACTTGTGACATAACCGACCCTGTATTAAGATCACACTGAGCTACTGTAGGACAAACAAGAGAGATGGTTGGGTCATAAAAGTGGCTTAATGGGTAGATTTGAATCATTTCTTTGGTCCTGGCACAGTAGTCCAGGTCAGCCAGCAAGTGCTTGACTAGGCAGGGGTTAGCAAAATTAATCACAACACAGTCACCCTCATATACTTTCTTTGATGAGCCAACCCATTTCCTTCTATGTGCCATAAGAATCTTATTATTTAAATCTGCTTGATATCTAGATTTAGTCCTCAGCCAATGAGCAAATTTTCTCATTAATGCTTGGGTGTCTTCATTATGGTGGGGATCCGATGGAGGCACATTTAATAGAACCAAAACATATGGCATCCAGTCAGGTGTTAGTTGCAATGTCTCTTCTCTGGTATTAATGGGGTTAGTAAAAAGGGAGGTTGGGCGCCCTGAGTTAGCTCCCTTTCGAGACTCCAGGCAAGGCTTTGGCTCCATATGTAAGGGTCCAAGCCCAGCTGAGAGTTGAACCAGGAATGGGCCATTTTCATTGGATGGAGGATTATGTGATACTTTTCCATTTTTATGCACTGCCTCTTGATTGTGGGGCTTACCAGGATTAGGTGGTCCTGTAACTGTTTGAGATATCATACCTATCATATTAGTATGGAAATGGTCCAGTCTTTTAGTTATCAGATTAATAAGTTTCTCCTCCAAAGCTGCGCAAAATGGTTTGAGTATAGAGTCAATTATATAAATAGGATCATCCAAAAGAGCTCCCTTCTCTCTGCAATCACTAGTCGTATCAGGGGCTGCTGACTGTCTAACGGATTTTCCCAAGTGTGTACAATTTTCCTCTTGGTCCCCGGGTCTCGCTTTGTGAATTTAAGCCATCCTCCCACTTTTCTCTTTTTCGGAGGTGGAGAGACCGCCAAGGAGCAATCTATATTTAGTTCTTTTAGTTCACTTGGGACTTGCGTATGAGAAGCACCTGCTCCAGGCTGTAAAATATTGGGGTTGGGGGCTTTCAGGGATACCTGATCCCCTTGCATGGGCTTAACAAAAACAGTAGGCTCCAGGGTTGGTCTCTGAGTAGATTTTTGGACGGCCCCAATTTTTTCCTCTACTTGCCCTAGTTCGGACTCTATGGCCCCTATTACAGATGATAAATAGCTAGTGATTGTTGATTGGGCTAAAGGGCCCTGGCCACCCTCCCCCTTTTGTATATTGATTTTCCTTATTCCCATTATGGTCGATAGTTCACACACCCTGAGGGTTCTACATGTAACAGGGCGGATGCCCCCTTCTCTAAAACAGGAGGGTGGGAAAGGGGCGCCGCCCAGGCGCTGCAGAAATACAGGGGTCGTCAGAAATCTGCCCAATATCTGCCAAATACCAGACTCCTCCTCCGTACCACTTGTTTCTACCTCTGGCTTAGGGTCCTTCTCCACCATTTCTGCTTACCTCGAATTTCCCCGCTATACCAGTTCTCAGGGGGGTGGCCCAGCCCAGCCTCTTCCGGTCACTGACGGGCAAAGGACGCTGTGTGGGGAGTCCTGATGCGCTTTCAAGCGCTCGTGGTGCCTGGCTCTGCCCCCTTGATACGGCAGAGTTTTCTGGGACTAGGAGTCCCCCAACAGAGCAGCGTGTTTCCCGCTACGCGGGGAGTCCTGATGCGCTTCCAAGCGCTCGTGGTGCCTGGCTCCGCCCCTCGATCCGGCAGAGTTTTCTGGGACTAGGAGTCCCCCAACAGAGCAGCATCTTTCCTGCTACGCGGGGAGTCCTGATGTGCTTTCAAGCGCTTGTGGAGCCTGGCTCCGCCCCCTTGATCTGGCAGAGTTTTCTGGGACTAGGAGTCCCCCAACAGAGCAGCGTCTTTCAAAGGTCACCAGCTGCCACTGAAAGCTTTGCTACAAGCATTTACCTGGAAGTGCCTTTCTTAACCAGGTGCCTGCACACTTACTTTTTAACACTAAACATGAACAAGAGACTTTATGTAATGTATGTTATGTCTATTTGTATAGTGCAAAATTCACCCGTGACAATGTCCTGAAGAGAGTAAAGTTGTGGCTGGTACTGAATTATCTGCATGGTATTTAGTGGCTTTCACCATGGTGACATACGCGGTACTTCCTGGTGCACTGGGAGCTGACAGTAACCTTTGAAAATATTCACTAACCCCTTTTGGGGCGTAATGTGCCCCTAAAACCTTGGAGAGAAGAAGCTGTTGTGTTCTCCTCACAATGATGTTTTTCTATTTAACCAAAAAAAATGAGGTCAAACTGTTTATTTTACATGAATATTTTACAAATTGAGAGTGATTGAATGTACACGTAGTTCTGACGAGAACCTTAAAAAAGTATCCCAATACGTCAGAATCTGACACGGTACTTGACAATAATGATTAAGAGGTGTACGTAGGTAGCGCTCTTCACTTGTCTCTGGGCGCTAACTGGAAGAGTTAATTATTACTCAACGATCCTCACTTACTCGAGCTCACAAGGATCAAAGGCAGAATGGTCCAGCGGGATTCACGCGTATGAGGTTCAAATTAAAGGAGACCTCTGCATGTGATGCATTAGTCCACTGAGCTATCTAGCGCTTAGGATCAGTGTGTTTCCTTAGCCCAAATAGTATATATACCTTTGGGATAATTCTGGATTGCCTCTGAGATGGGTGGCCCGGATATATTCCCCTGTTCTCTGACCTCCTACCCTCCTATACCGACTCCCCTCCAACCCTACACACACCGTTCAATAAAAGTGAGACCCCTTCGCCCCGTCAACGGGAATCGCTTCTCTCTTCCAGTCAGTCATATATCGATCGGTGAGGCTGTGATGGCTGAACTATTAGTTTCACAGCTTCAGTTCCTAGCCCATAGTGCAGACGTTATCGTGTAAAAAGACGGTGTGGGCTCGGGACAAAGAAGAGGTGACTGCCTTCATCCTTACACGGGGAGTGGACAGCTTTGGTGCTGACTGCTCGGTTTGTAATTGCAGGCCCCACTACTGCACAAGACAAGGGCAAATGTTTTCCACATCAGCGACTTGTTTTCCAGCTCTCGGTTGTTACAACAAGTTTATTCGGAGACGAGGGCCTGGGCCTACGACGTGGAGCTTCAGACGGTGAGTGTTAGCACAATCTTTGTGGCTTTTAATTACTATTTTCAAGGCTTGAAGGTTTCGGGAGTTTGGCGCCGAGGAAAGCTTAGACTGTCTACCTGACATGGGATGGAACTTGCGCTTCTCCGTCACTGGGCGGCGCTAGAAGGCAATCGAAAATTGGCATTGCTCGCCCCCTCCCCACACAAAACACTTCAGACCCTGTAACAAAACAAAACAAAACCCTACAAGTTTTCTGCACAGTGTAGCATAGCTGTTGTATTGAACGCGTGTAAAACAAATTGAAATGAATGATATTTTATTATGTTGCCCTACTTTGTTACACGTGTTAAATTAAAAACCACTTGGAAAAATAAATACACCTTGGCCATAACGTTAAACGTTTAAATAATGAAAGATAATTGTACATTGGTAATAAAAATGTGGCAGAAGTAAAATTCACATATGCACCGTGTCCACTGAGGTGCAATAATTAATGCGTTGCTTTTTTTTTTTTATAAACTATTGAATATTGAAAGAGGTGTTACCGCTCCAGATCGAGTTACGTTCCCTACTTTGCATAGGGCAATAAGCCAAGGCATAGAACTATAAGGTGACATGTACGTGGGGGCACATATGGAAACGTTTCATCGCAATGTTTACAGAATGCTAACTTAAACCGCCTGGGTCTGGGAGTATATGTGCAGTGAGAAGAACACGAGATCTCTCGTCCAGCAAGTGGCGTGGACTTTTGTTTCTAGATAGAACGGGCCTTTTAGGATATTTCTCTGTTTGCTTTGCAGATGGTACGCAATTTAAGTTACATTATCCCAAAGCCTCCGTGTCAACTCTCTGGAAAAAAATACAATTCCGTGCCCTCTGCCCGGACAAAACCCTAATATAGTGCGCGCGAAGACGGACCCATTCCTCAGACATCAGATTCAGACCAACGGCATCTTTATGCGGTCTCTTGAAAGCACTGTATCTGCTTTGTCAGTGCAGAACTTTAAACCTAGAAATATTAATTTGGAATTGGTCAGAGAACCGTGCAGGGTTGAAGGAGAGCCCAGGTATATTAACAATCAGGGATGATGCTTGCATTTTAACTGCGAAGGCCTCGCCTTGGACCTTCCTGAAGTTGTTGTAAGCACCAGGCTGGCCATTCTGGGTACACAATGTCCCCAGTACACAATGCACGCGGCCAGCAGCGGCGGTGCTGTGACTGCAGCGAGTACAGGCTGCTCTCCCCTGCTGTCTGGCTGCGGCCAGGGCCCGCCCTACTCTTCTGAGTCTGGGACATTGTTTTCCGGACGCACATGGGCTGCGCCCTATGGGCATCTCCGCGTCCCAGGGTACCGAGAGCATCCGCAGCACCCGTGCTGATTGGCCGTTGCTAGGTGACGTAGCATGCCCTCACGTGACAAGTGTTAAATGCCTGGCTGCCTGGTGCAGAGGCTGCATAGAAGGCTACAGTGTTCAGAGAGAGCGCCGCCTGTCCCCTCCGAGCTCCGCGTCGGACCCTGCACGCCCGCCATCCCTCAGCGGGGTTCTCAGGAACGCATCACCGCTTCCTGCCTTCGGCTCCTTCCGCCAGAGTCCCGCTGGCAGGACTGATGTCTGTAGCCCTCCTGTGACCGGACCCCTCCCAGCCTTCTACCTCCCCTGCGCAGAGCATGCCCTCCGCCCGCCTGTGATCACTCCTCAGGGCTCAGTGCGCTCCCCACCGCCTCTCAGCGCCCTCCCCGCGATGACCGGTGTCTTTGACAGCCTGGTTTCGGACATGCACTCCACCCAGATGACCTCCAACAGCTACCACAGCCTGCACAAGCCGCAGGAATCGCCCACGCTACCAGTGTCTACGGCCACGGACAGCAGCTATTACACCAACCAGCAGCAGCACTGCGGGGGCGGCGGCTCCCCCTTCGGGCAGCTGGGCTCCTACCAGTACCACCCGGGCGGCCTGGGCTCCGTCCCGTACCCGGCGAAGCCCTACGAGATGGGCTACAGCGGCACTTACAGCTCCTACGGACCCTACGGGGCGAGCCCGCCCCCCGCCAACAACGAGCCAGGTGAGTCGGAGGCGGACCTGCTCTGCAAGGCCACAGGAGGCCCTCAGTTCTAACTAAATACACTACCTCAACCCTGGGGTGCTCTGCACGTCGGGGTCTGACCCTCACTCCTAGACCCTGTGTCTGCACTGCTTTCCCCGATCCCAAATGTACTCCCACGCCCTAAAAACCCCGAGCACTCAGCGTGTCTGCGTTTGACCCACATTCCCAGACCCCGTGCTGACTGTGAATATCTGTTTGGTTCACCCTCCACAGCCCTCCTTTACTCTCCATCTGTCTTTCCGAGTCACCCAGACGGTAGTTCCGTCTGTTTATTAATTTGGCCTACATTCCCCGTATCCTCTGTAATCTAGCCGCCTCCCCCAGGGTCACCGACGCGTTCTGCTTATGGGCCGTTGAGCCACCATGCCCCAAAGTGCACCCTGCGTGCGAGCGTTAACAGCACAGCATGTGCTACATGTATATTCAAAATGTACATTAACACTCTTATGTAGCACCGTATTCCGCATGTCCTTTTTACTCTGTGACTTCAGCCATGCCTGTGATGCTCTGCCCGTCTGTTCGCATGCCTCTGTTAATCAGTCCCACAGTATGTTCTGCAAACCTGTGCTACGCCATCCATGCATGTATGTATGATCCCATTCCCAGTCTAGTAGGCATGCATGTGTCACCTCGCCATGCTTTACCCCATCCTTAGTCGGCCCTGCATGCCCCCGTTTCCCAATCCAGGTCTGTGTTTCACAAGCAGTTTTGGTGCAGGCGCTGCTTGAGTCAACTTCCCGACCCCGAGTATTTTCGGCATGTCTACAAGCGATTCCAACATTTATTCTTCGTGCCTATGTAGCCCATGTCTACAAGCGATTCCATTTATTGTTCGTGCTTGTGTAGTCCATATCTACAAGCGATGCCAATATTTAATCTTCGTGCCTTGTGGCCCATGTCTACAACCGATTCCAACATTTATTCTTCGTGCCTGTGTGGCCCACCTCCCCCGACACAAGTTATCCTGCTAGTGGCCTACCCTCCCCGATCCCCATTTTTTTGTTTTGTGTTTTTGTTTGTGGCGCACCATATCTCGTCCCTAAGAGTATGGATTCTGCGTGCCTCAGAAGTGTTCACCCGTCTCTAGTCGCCCGGTGTGTGCATGTGAGGTGTCCGTGCCTCCCTAGCCCTTCAGTATGTGTTCGTGTCCACCCAAGCGCCGCTTTGTCTGTGAAATATCAGCCCTCCCCGTACCTCTTCTGTTTGTGTGTCCACCCGAGCCCCTCTGTGTGCCTGTGAAGAGCCCACCCATCACCCCCTGAGCCCCGAAAGGCAACAGATTACATTTCCAGACTCCACTGCGCCAACGTGCGCCATTATTTGTAGGCTAACACGCCTCACCCGTTGACTCGGAAAACTAACGCCCGTCCTCATTTACTCTCGTGTTTTCTGGCAGTCAGTGTTATGAAGTAACAAGGCAGCAATTCGAAATTATAACAACTGGAATTTACATTCGAGTTTAGGAAACTTAATGACTAGCTTGAGGGGCTACACATGATTTTATTTAATGCAAGTGTTAGATGGATTCGCACGGAAATGCGGGGACACGATCTAAACGGTAAATGTACTTTGAATGTGGAGGACAACGCAAATTCACGGTTCAACAATAGGAAAAACAAGGGTAGATTTCAGACAAAACGACTTTAAACATATTATGGGAAGAGAGAGTTTCTTTGGGCTTTGGTTTGCGAGATTTTGGCGAGGTGAGCTCCTGGCGCCTGCAGATCTCGGGGTCGTCCG
This sequence comes from Pleurodeles waltl, assembly GCF_031143425.1. Lineage (NCBI taxonomy): Eukaryota > Metazoa > Chordata > Amphibia > Caudata > Salamandridae > Pleurodeles > Pleurodeles waltl. Next base: position 1,643,003,851 of record NC_090440.1, on the reverse strand, counting down.
GAGCACTGAAGTGATAATTCCATTTTCGCCAGCCCCGACTGTGTAGCTCATGACACACTGTGGCTCCTTGGCGATCCATGTCCGGAACTAATGTCCCCCATTTTTGTCCCTGCAGAGAAGGAAGAAGGCGAGCCCGAGGTGCGGATAGTGAACGGGAAGCCGAAGAAAGTGCGCAAGCCCCGGACCATCTACTCCAGCTTCCAGCTGGCGGCCCTACAAAGGCGCTTCCAGAAGACGCAGTACCTGGCGCTGCCCGAGCGGGCCGAGCTGGCCGCCTCCCTGGGCCTCACGCAGACTCAGGTAAGAGAGCGCCCCTGACCGAGTGTCTCCAGCCCGGGGGAGGGAGCCGCCCTTGGGTAAGGGAACCCACACCGCTCCGTGCCCATGCCCGGGAGAACCCTTCACTGAAAGCCTCCAGCCTGGGGTAAGGGGGTACACCTCACTGTGTAGGGGGGGGTAGGGTAAATGGGATTTACCCTACTCCGTGGCCCAGGCCGTGTAAGGGACAAAGCACACTCCACGCCCCCGCCCTAAGTAACAAATATTATCATCCAGTGGTCAGTGGGGTTCATTCTGCAGGGCAACCAGCTGCACAGTCAGTCGGCTCTAAAACAACTTGACTCATTCAGTTGCTGCATTTAATGCAACTCAGACATTCGCCTCCAGCCAATGGTTAAAGGGCATATGCTAGACCCATCGAAGTGATTAGTCACATATATACTCTCAATCACGTAAAGGGACAATTTGTATATGTAGTGTGTGAATGAAAGTGAGTCAAACAAGTGCAGACGGCGCAGTGCACATACAAATTACACCCATACAAACATACAGGACAAACAATACACTGATAACTCATGGGGTCTTCTAAGGACATCGTCATCTGGCGTCTGTATGCGGATACCGGGACGGCCTTAGAATGGCGCGTGGAGCGTGAATAGTAGGGTGACTTTGAACTGGGGCCCCATTTAGTTATTGGAATTGTAGATGCCATGGATATAGAATTGTGTGTGAGGCAGACGACGATGTCCTGCGGAGACCCCGTGAGTTATTAGGGGTCGAAACGTCAACAGAATCCCCCAACTGATTCAGGTCTTTGTCTTCGGAAAGGAGTAGCTCTGACATATGGGCACCCCAGTTTCTAAGTCTATGCAGTCCCATGTATATAGTGTACTGTTTGTCCTATAGGTTTGCATTTGCGTAATTCTTATGAAAACTTTGCCATCTGCACCTGTTTGACTCACTTTCATCCACACACTCGATATAAAAATTCTTCCATTATGAATGTGAACATATATGTGACTGATCACTTCGATGGGTCCAGCATACGTTTTATAAACATTGGTTGAAGGCGGATGTTTGAGTTGCATTAAATTCGCCAACTGAATTAGTCAAATTGGTTTTAGGGCCTGCAGCTGATTGGCCTACAAAATAAGCTCCACGTGATCACTGTATAATATTTGTTACTACCCCTGTTCCGTGGGCGTATTGGGTGGTCCTTGTTCTTGATACAGGATCAAGCCATAGGTAAGGCAACAGTTCTACTCCAAACCCCAGGCCTGGGAAAGGGAAACCACCTCACTCCATCACACCACAGCCTCGACACCTCCTTCTGGCTCCTCTAACTCAAGCTGGGGGATCCTACCTCCCTCCCTGCCCCCACTCTAGTCAGTTCGTGGAGCCTCACAGATACCAAGGTGACTGAACCTTCCGTTATTCCCCACATACACCACCCGAGGACTCATCCTGATGTAGGTACGGATACCCACCTCACTTTCTGTCCCAATCAGCTCCCCTGGGCCTCACTCTACCTGCGTACCTGAACCTACCTCATTCCCCGCCTTCCAGGCCTCACCTACCCTAGGATGATCTGCCCCCTCGCTGTCTTACTCTTATTTATGGTCTTGTCTGGGACCCTGAAAACAAACCCACTTCCCTCCCTGCAATGGTTATGGGCCAGCATCCATATAGCAACAACGAGGGCTTCTATTAGGGAAATGGTTTCACATTCCCAAAAGAAAAGCAGGATTCCTGACAGAATATTAGTGCACTGGGCGTGTGCAAACTACACGAAAACTCTCCAGTCAACAGGGAATTAATCTACCTGTTTTACCCGTGTAGTGCGTGCGCTGTGCATGATCAGTCACTGTAACACTCTTTGGGAGACTTGTTTGGCTCTTGTTTCTATACACACGTATTTGTTATAATAGCTTAGTAAACCCTACAGGTTTAAATACCGTAGCCGAGGGTCTTTAAAATATAGAAGGTGTTTTAGCATATAAAATAAATCTGTATGATAGTATATTATTGTGATTATTAATAAATGTAGTTTACTATTTGTGTTATTATTATTATCAAAATCACATCATTCTTGTTAAATTATTTATTGGGATAGCTTTATGGCAGGGCGAAGTTAAATGTTACCCTACAGTATTTAATTTAATATAACTGAATATGGAATTATGTAACCCTTAATATTTTTGCACCGGCCGCGTTTTGTGTAATTGAAAAAGGATATAAACATAGAAGACGCTGTCCTGAATAGCTGCCTTTTTTTTGCTGGGGAGCTCCAGCGTCACACGCAGGAATCGCTAGATCGGGAAGTTCAGATTTGTGATGTGTAGAACAGGGCAGTGTCCATATCATTCCCAGCTCGTGCACGGAAGCAGCCTCGTGTCCGCTTCCGGTCCCAGAATCCGTGTGTCGCGTGGTTATAATATCTCTCTTTCTCTCCCTTAAAGGTGAAAATCTGGTTCCAGAACCGCAGGTCCAAGTTCAAGAAGATGTGGAAGAGCGGGGAGCTGCCCCCCGACCAGCACCCCGGTGCCGGCCCCGAGTCCCCCCAGTGCAACTCCCCGCCTCTGGCGTCGGCCGTGACCTGGGACTTCGGACAGCAGCAGCACCGGCTGCAGAGCTCGGGCGCCAGCTCCGGCCTACAGCCGCCCGGCACCTGCCCCAGCCCGGGCGCCCCTTCCTTCCTGGGCAACTACTCGTGGTACCAGCCGCCCAACCCCGGCACGCACCTCCAGACCAACCCCTTGCTGCAGCCGCACCACCTGCACCACCACATTGCAGGGACTATATACTGAGCCAGGGGCCCGGGGCCCCTGGAGGGACAGTGCGCAGGCGCTGACAGCAGCATCAGGAGGACCCCCCCCCCCAAGAGGACTCTCAGCACACTGGTGATCTGATGAAGTACCCCCCAAAACCCGAACAGACCAAGAGCTCCCACTGCCGCTACGGGTTCTCTGTTCCTCGTTCACTTACTCTTTGGTGCAAACTGCCTGGCGGAGAAAGGAAAAACACCAGCGTTTTTGATTTTTGTGTAACTGTTTGTTTTTTGGTGATTTAGTAAATTATGTACTGGGAGAAATGTAATTTATTGCTCTACTCTATTTAACCGTGTGTAGTTCACCAGCAGTCACGATCCTCAAATCACCAGTGTAGGTTTATTTTATAAATGATTAGGTGCCTTTACGGATGACCTCATTTTTCATGTTGAAAGAGAAATGATTTTTATATGTAGATTAAAAACAAATGAAAAGCGTGTTTAAATTATGATTTTTGTAAAAAAATAATAATAATAATAACGGTACAAAAAATAAGCAAGTGCTAGGAAGCACGCAGATTGTTGTAAATAAATCTGTTGGAACAGATTTTCAATTCTGGTTAATTTATATAAACTACCAAAACTGCCCGATTATCAATCCTGACAACGTACCTCTGACCAGCGAGACTATGTGTATTTTCAAGTGCACGTTTCTTAGGTCAGACCATTTGTAATTTCCTGCCGGTTCCGGTTTTAAAGTTGAAAAAATCCGTATTTTGTTTATTTATTGTAACACAACGACTGACTCATAAAAAGTTGTTTTTTTACGACACGAAGAGATTATTTAAATAAAATATTGTTTTCACTGTAAATCGGGCATTTCTTGTTGCGTGCATTATAAATATCGCAGATAGCCCACATTTCGATGAACTTTTGTCTTCTAAATGTCAGTTCGGTCTTTCAAAAAAAATATTTGTCGGTTGAATTATTGTTTTGCGCATGTTACGTTAATATATTACTATCTTTCCAATCACTAATTCATATCTAAACTCTATCACAAATTTACATTTTAAAAGAAGGTATTTCCTACAATAACTACTGGAATGTCCGTAATAGCCCTATAATTTAAATAATTGCCAAAAGTACCCGAAAGAGAGTTTATATTTACAAGTAAACCCGAACCTGCAGAAGGCTTGCATGCGAAACAGTTCCCACTTTTTTAAAGGCAAAAAATACATTGTTGCTTTCTTACAATTCTCGCCATTTCAATACACGTTAATTGAGAAATTAAATTTCTTCTATTTTTTTGTGATTTAAATCTTCATTTTATTTTATATGCTGGCATATACGAGAAAGATACACTGTAGGTGCGAAAGAAACTGCGAGGCAGCCGCGGTGAATGCATTATGTAAATCAGGTAATTCCCCCAGTGCGCCGCGGCCTCCTTGAACACGGTTCTCCAAGCGTGTCTTTTGTTACCAGCCCGCCTGAGCTGCGAGAATCCCCTGCATTCCGCAGCCCTGACAGGGCGGCCATTGATCCTTTGCTCTTGCCGTGGAGGGTGTCCTGGGCCCGGGGTGGAGCCATGTGTCACTCAGCGCGGAGCTCCGGGTCCCAGACACGACTCCGCCCTGCAGCGGACCTGGCGCCAGAGGCCCCGAGGCCGGCCAGTCTGCCTGGGGGTGACATCACGGCCTCCTCCCGCAGACAGCAGCCGTCAGCGGCCGCTCCCGGGAAGACCTGGGCGCGTTGAGTTTACACGCGGGCTGCAGCGGGTGCCCATGCCTGGCTCGCCACGGGGGCGCTCCTTGTGTGAACCTGCTTTTTAGCACACTGTTCATGGTCATGCCTCCCCCAGCTCCCCATACTCTATAAATGACTGGAAAGCAGTAGGTGCATCTTATGTAGCAATGATGTGGCCTGCCTGGAAGAGTAAAGGTATATTTTGCGGAAGTGTAGGCAGGTGTGCGTGGTTGGGAGAGGAAAGGTGCCATTAAATTTAAACATTCCTCGCAGACATATGATCAACTGTGAATGAGTTATTCGGAGAAGTCTACTCTATTCAACTCCCCCTTTAATCCTACCATCGCCACCACAAATGGAACAAATTGTTGCCGACCTTCAATTTATAATCTCAGTAGTCAATAATTCATACTGTATGATTGTAAGGGCGCACGTTCACAGTAAAATATAAACTCAGAATAGATATTTAAATGAATACACTTTATGAAATGCACTTTCCGTAGAAGAAAAAAAACTGGCCAGCTTTACATTTTAATTTAAACGTGTTTAAGTTTAAAGGTAATTTAATACACTTTTAATTTCCACTTCTGAAGAGCCACGAACGCATCAACAAGATCTCTGAGAAGCATTTGACAAGCTGTTTATTTCTTGATGCTCTGCCAACAATATGTTTGTTTATTCCCCACTAGACTGTTTTATCTGTAAGGATTCCATTCTGCATACACAATTTGAGCACCATATATCCGCTCACAAAGTACTATAACTCTCTTAATCATTTGTACTGTACACGCATAATCCATTAATAGGTCATATAGTGCAAAAGATCTTTACTTATGCATTAAGGGAATGCACGGTGACTACTTCTGTATTAAAATAAAGTGCACCTTCCACATCCTTCTGCAAGCTAGGAAGCTTTCCCTGGAACATTCAGAACACTGCCGCAGCAATGAAGTTCAGAAGTTGGATGGTGCAGCATGCTTGTAAAGGAACGTTCCTGTTTTCCGGGCTTCAACATTTTTTATTATTTAAGGGTAGCCATTTTGGCATTAAGTACATTTTACATTTTGGTAAACTCGTTTGACAGTTACAGACTGTGTTCCGCAAAAATACTAAATGTGCCTTGCCGTTTTTTTGAAGGATTGGAAATTGTCCCACAAGGGTTCTTCATTTTATTTTTAAAACGTCTCCCAGAACATTTTGAAAAGTTACCCTTTGTATAACAATGGGCTGTGCCTGGGTCTCGAGGAGCATGGAAGTGGTATGGTCTGTTTTCTGTTTCGATGATCCGCGCAGCAGAGAGGGGCACGGAGGGGTCGGGCGCGGCTGGGCCCTAGTCTCGCAGGCTGCACGCTGCCTGGGGTGGGAGCATTACTGGGCTGTAGCAGGCATCAGTAGCCTGGCTACTCCAGGCCGGCCCTTGCAGACTGGCAGGAGTCACTGCACCCCGGAGCACAGACTCTTTCATTAACCGACAGGCCCGGGCTCCGAGGGAAGCGCCCCCGGCTCCGAGCCGTTTCTCAGCTGTCGCGTGTGAGCAGGCACAGAGCTCAGCCTATGATCAGGCGGCTCTGCCCCTTGCGGAAGCATGCCGCAGGCAGAGCAGTGGAGGCCTGTGAACCTTGGCCTCAGACAGAGGCCTCCTCTTTCCAGCGAGTCCAGTGCTCGGAGGGCGTCCTCATTTGACTGACCTGCTCGGGCAGTCCTGAAATAGTGGAGTGATAACAGAAGCCGCCAGGGTACAGCAATAGAGCTGGAACTATCTTCAGAGTGAGGGAAATTAAAACAGGAGGGGTGATAACTTTCAATGCTACAAAACAATGGATTTAAAAAAAGAGTTTTATTTCCCTGGTGTACTTCCTAAGTAAAATCAAATGATAACAATGTTCTTTCACACTACAGCGAAGCACTTGTTAAGTGTGGCTCCTACACTACATACTTTCAATGCTGGCGAAAACATTTCAGAGGCCTGTATGCCGTAGAAAAAATAGCAAAGTGTTTTTATTTCCGATGGAATACATCTTAGGCTCAACCTTAGCTTCCCTCTTTTCTCCCTTTGCTGAACTCAAGCGCAAGTGGCTCGTAATAGAAGACCCATACATTATAGAAAGATAAATGTAATCAGAGATCTGCACGATGACAAAACAAGCAATGGTTTGTAGCAACACATTGCTTTTGATCTTCTAAAGGGCCCAAGCCCTAAAGAAAGAGGTGGGAGGACTAACCAAGTTAGTATGCAATGACATAATCGTGCTTGACTTCACTGCACAGTACATCGCATGCAGCATCAAAGGGAGTGATACCACAGAACAGAGGAAGTGGCATTACAACCCATGACCTCAAAGGAAGTGACATCAGATCGTAAGACCTCATACGTGTTTAGTAGCTCTATCCCGAGTACGTTTACTCTGATGCAATAACTGGGCCTCGGTTTATACATTTATTTTTTGAAAACTCTGACACAAAGAAATTGGCAACAAGGAGAAATGTGGCAGTAAATCTGTTCTGCTTAATTGGTTACAAAATCTGGATTTAAAAATATTTTATAGGATTAAGGCACCTGCTGCAGAGAGCTTTGCGTGCACAATATTTCTCAGGAAATAATCATAATGGTAAGATAATGGTAGTTAACCATTTGCTGGAGAGATATGTGTTTTGTCTGGTCCTTGTTTTGAATCAAAGCAGCGTATAGCTAATGTGTCTCCTGCAAAGCACACCATTTAACATACAAGTGACACATTTTTATTTTATGTAGATAGGTAGGTGGGCTACTGCTTTTAACACATAGTTCCGTTGGTTACTAGCAGTTTATAAATTGTAATCCTTCTAATAAAGCACATTGAGCAATGAAGGACATGTGGCTCCTTCACCTGGTAGGGGGCTTGGGAGCACACTGCCTCACATTCCAGCACAGTTCGCCCCTTTGCATCCTGGTAAGTGCAGTTCACAGTTAGCGCTTACTTGAAAATTATCTGTCGTTTTTCACCAAAGTTGGAGCAGACATTGCTGTATATCTCTAGACATATGTTTCTGGATTTAGCCCTTCATCAGTATAGAGTAGAGAACAAAGAAAATTCATCTGGGGTTGTTGGAAACACTACCAAAATCCTCTCAGGTCAAGTACCACTCACAGGCACACAGGTTACAGGGCAACACATCTGACATTCTTATAGTGCATGCATATCTCTTCTATGCAGGGACTGAACAAAGTCGAAAGTGCTTGTGAAGTAATAACTTTTTGTTTCCCAGCCGTTCCATTTGCATATAGGTGTGAGGCTTCAGATAACTCCCAGTCAGGATACAAGAACAAAAGGAGGCTCGATGGCCCCTTAACTTCTGCCTTTGTTTAGGGCACAGCTGAAATTTAAAATAACAAAGCCCTCTTGCCTCCTGCACAGTGCTGCTTGGAAAGAAATCAGGCAACATGCAGGTGCTGCTGAATGTGTCCTGGGACAAGTTCAGCACTTTTCAGTGGGGCCCAACTTCTTGGCAGAGTGGACAGCATCCACCCTGTGAAAAGAGGTAGATGCAGTCTACTAGCATGCACCCCCAACTTGTGCCCTGATCTTCTGATACCTGGGCCCCTTGCACTTTAAAATACCTTATTGTTTTGTTGAGATCCTTTCTGGTCACATAGGGTTGCTGCAGCACCTGCCTCTCCTTTAGTTCCAGCACCTCTGGTGAACATTTACAGGGAACATTAGGCTGAGCCTATTCGAGCACATATACATAAATAGGAGTGCAAGGTTTATAAGAATATCAGTGGGGTCTGTTCCAGATCATATGAGAAGTTCCAGCAAGGCCTGCTAGACACTGTAGTCTGTGGGCCGAAAAGCCTGTGGAAAATATGCAAGAATAACTGTGCTGCCACTGGGCTGAAAATAGCCTAACATTTAGTAATTTTATGAAGCACTAGCTATCCAGCACTGGACCCCCGAGCACCCTCCCTTAAATCCAGAAATCAAGCAAGAAGCTCCAAAACGAGTTTTAGGGCTAGTCTGAATATGCAATGTTATGACGTCATCACAGGAAGTGATATTACAACCCTATCACGCCTTCTCTTTATTAGAATAGGTCTAGTTAATAGTCAACGCTGAGGGGAAAACATTGAATAATGTATTTATATGAATATAAGCCTCAAAATATACGTTTGTACGCATAAACTACACATTTCTATCAATTTGTCACTGCAAAGCAGCCGTGAGTGACTGAGGAGATGCTAGAGCACATATAAAAAAATTACGTATGCATTTATATTTCGCAACACTGGCAAGGGACTAAAACAGACAATACGAATGCAAAGTAATGCACGCATTTATAAATATTCAGTCATACCTCTCTTGCAGTAAATCTTAATGATGCAAATACTAATTTACAAAACTGTCCGCTTCTATGGTATTGTCCTTTACACATGGAGCTCATCGATTTAATATCAGCAATGATGTATCATGACGACTGCATATATTGGAAACACACTGAAGATAGTGGGCCAGGGGCATAAGTGATTTTTTTTCATCTACTCAGCTCAACGTTTAGTAATCATGTTCTGTTTTTATTCGTGCTCTGAAATCGTCTGTGACCGTTAGCAATATAGAAAAAAGCACATAAACTATATAATGTCACATACAGAAATGTATAATAATTTACATGTACTTTTATCTGTTGTAAACCACAAATATCGTTTCCGTATTATAAGAAGTAGCTGAGCTTTTAATTGATAGAAAGTGACTTGATTGGTACATTAAAAAAGGACAAAACAAATGTTTTGAGCTTATGATAATGCTAAAACCCTAATAATTACCGAAAATGTTTTTCAATTGCAGCCATATACATATCTCCACCCAAGCTTTAGACATGCTAATACACTTAACAGCTTTACATGTTCTTTCAGTTAGCAGGTTATTCTGTGTCTAGCAAGTACAAGCTTACAGCGTATAGGTGACAGGGCATCGCTTTCACAGCCAAAGCTGTTAGGCCCTCAGTTTTCCTTCTTCGACTCACAATATAAAGAGATTGCACAGCTGTCCCCATCAGCCTCCAACAGGTCACGCCAGATTTAGCTAGCCCTATATATGAACTGTTGCTGAGAGGACATTAAAACTTGACACCTATGAACTCGATTCATGGTTAGTTTACCCAGCAGTTGGATTCAGAGCAACCAGAGGGAATGCTATGATATTGCTGCAGGGTCTCAAGCAAGCAAAGTGTATGCCAACAAGTCCCTTAAAGTCTATTTGTTAGGAGGCGTCTGACTTGTTTGGAGGGTGAAGATAAGTGGGTGACACCCTTTAAATAAGGGTGAGTTTGGAGGTATGCTCTAAGTACACATCAGTGCTAGTCTTCTCCACGACTACCAAATCTAGCTTCAGCTCACAATGAAGCACAAAGACAGCTATCGTACACATTGTAGGCTTCACCCTGCTGATCACATCTGAATACGACCCCTGCCTCCTGATATTGCTGGACCTCTCAGCTGCCTTCCACAGAGTCAAGGAGCCCACCCTTATCCACACCAGGGTGTCTCAAATGGGATTCACTGGCAATGTCCTTTATTGGTTCTCCTCCTACTTTTTCATCCAACATTGATACGTTCATGTGGGTACTTCCAGATCTCAAAAGATCCATATCACCTGTGGAATCCCCTGTAGTTCTATGCTGCCCCGTGTCATCTTCAACATCTACATGAAGACAAATAGTAGCATCAGAATTCAGCAGTATGCCGATGGCATGCACCTGTGCTTGAAAGTCGTCTCCCCACTAGACATCAAATGGCTAAAACACTGCCTGCACTTCATACAGACATGGGTGTCCAGCACTAACTTGAAGTTTAATCCTACCAAGGCAGAATTCCCGTTATTTGCAAATAACACACAAGAAACAGTAGAAACATTGCTCAGTGACATGAATCTTGACAGCTTTGAACCTCAACTTTCACCAAATGTGTCACTTGGATTCACTCTAGACACCAAACTCATCCTCAGAGAATACACTGTTAAAAACAAAGATGTTCTGGTACCAGCTATCCTAAAGAAAGTGAGACTGCTTCTTACAGAAAGTCACTTCAGAACTGCTGGTAGTGCCCTCATACTCTCACATCAGGATAGTGATAACGTCCTGTTCCTTGGTCTTCCATTCTACACATTGGCCCCTTTATTGGCATTCTACATTCCACAACACATCTCATCCAGGGCCTGAGTATGCATGATCATCATCCTCATCCCAATGGAACTCCTTTGGCTTCGCATGCTGGCCCGCACCATCTTCCATTCTCAAAACCAGTTGCATAATTTACAAGGCTACAAGGCAGCAGGCTTTCCATGCCATCTATGCATGCTGGATCTGGAACAGCATCCCTGTATTGGTCAAGCCAACCCAAATGTTGCTCCAAGTTACAAAAGAGTAGAAGTCACACATTGCTTAATTTGAGCCAGCGGTTTCCGGTGCTCAGCACCAGCACTTACTTGTCAACACCAGCACTTATGACATGGTGGCACTGTTTGTCTAAATTACAGGTGAACACAATAGTTGTTTATTAATTCAATATACATTAAAATCACTAATACTTACCACCGAAGCCACTCTTACTGTTTTGGGGGCCTGGAATGGTCAGAATTGTCACAGCTGTTTGGGTGTGATAGTACTTGTGTTGTGCTGGCAGGGGCAATGGGTGATGCAGGCTGTGGTGCCTTCCTGACAAGAGACCTAGCACTTATTTTATTTTTTATTTTTTTACAAATTAAGCGCTGAAGTCACACTTCTTTAAAGAACATCCACATCACAATACAATAACGGTGTTCTGCTCATTGACTGTATGCTTGCATGTGACACTGTTCAGCATCCCACTGCCTTTTAGCTAGGTTTACAGTATACAGATACAACACACATGCATACACACAGTACACCAATAAAAGCAGGGTTCAATGGACCACTGAGGAGGAGACTGACAGTAGAAAGGTAACAAGAGGGAGAAGGGGTAGGGAGAGAAGAAGCACTCCTAAGGTGGAGTTGGGCGTGCAGTTGTAGGAAGATGCCACAGGTATATTGGTATTGGGCAGTAGAAGAGTAAAACTATTTTGATACTGCTAACAAGTGGGCAGGAATAGTCAACCACTAAGGAGGGGATTGGCACTACGTTGGCAGGAACGACTCACAATTTAGGAAGAGGACAACATTGTGGGAAGAGGGTTTATGTATAGTGTTGAGACACAAAAGAGGAAAATGAAGTGCATGGGGTTGTGAAACCAACAATGAAAGCTATTAATCACTCTGCCATTTGTGCAACTAACAGGGAAGCAACTGACAACACAAAGAGGAGTAAGTTCATCCATGCATTTAATAAACTGTCTACCAACATCACAAAAGGAGAGGCGGTGATAATTATTTAATTTCTATATAAGTTCCAACTGAACACTTTAAATTTCTCTGTCCTATGGATACCTGTTACTAAATTATTTCAGCACAACTTACTGACTTCAGAAGAATGAAAGTATGAGTTGGCCTTGTCTGAGTTTTTAATTGTGACATGCAGATTACAAATGATGTCAGCAGCTAGCATCAACTCACATAGCAGCCTAAGAGGTGCATGAATGCACTGTGCTCCCACCTGAGGGTGAATATGGTTGAACGATCTGGCAAACGTATTTAGAGTCATGTGTTTGGCAACTCACACGTACAATTTAAAACATTGCCCCAGAAATCAACAGTCCTTCATTTAACCCCAAAAATATATATTTTTAAAACATAATTTGCATCAGGCCATTTACCAGATAACTGTGGCATAAACTGCTTTTGTTATTGCTCGTAACATCATCTGGCGAGTCAAAATTGAAGACTCAGTATTTCTTTTAGTAAACAGAGCAGCCTTTTGTTTGATTATTTGTTATACCAGTACACAGCCCTGGTTGTTTGAATGCTCTGATAGTCGTGGCAAGCCTGTGCTTTGCCTGGACTCTCTAAAATATTATTGCCATTGCCATGGCTTAGGCAAAATTTGATAACAATGCCCTCGTCCCATGAGTCCAAGTCTGTCTCCATTTTTGGAAAGGCATTTCTTTAGATCTCCTCGTAGTATGCCCTACTAATGTACTAGAGCAATGTTTTCCAAACTAGTGCGCCATGAAAGTCCAAACAATAAATAAAGAAGCCTTTGAATTTTGTATGTGAAGTGTTGTCACATATGCTGCGCTTCAAAGAAAAAAGTCAAATGTCAGGCTATTTCTTTAGATCTCCTCGTAGTATGCCCTACTAGTGTACTAGAGCAATGTTTTCCAAACTAGTGCGCCGTGAAAGTCCAAACAATAAAGAAGCCTTTGAATTTTGTATGTGAAGTCTTGTCACATATGCTGCGCTTCAAAGAAAAAAGTCAAATGTCAGGCTATGTCTTCTGATAAATTGCTACTTATTTTTAGGTCTTGCCTGTGACAGAGGATGAGCTGCATGTGCTTTTGCGTGTGAGAGACATTCTATACAACAAGGGGCTTGCAGCCTGCTGATTGCTTAACATTTGTTGGCTTCATTGTCACTCCTATGTGCTGCCTTCTAATTGGCTATAGTGTGCTGGCTTCACGTCTTCTGCTTTCGGATGGAGCATGAACCAAGTACTGATTGCTACAGCTTGATAGATGTCCTTCCTCTGATAGCACTGTGATGGAGGCACTACTTTTAGTTTTTCTTTTCTTTCGTTCCTGTTGAATCTCTTGCCTTTGTAACTCTGTTTTACTATGCCACACATACTTAAAAGAAGCCATTTTCTCTTTTGAAATGGATGTTTATTGTGACAACAAATAGTATCTGCTTTTACTGTGAACAAATGTTATCAAATGTATTTTCAGTATGACATGAACATGGACACAATTGCTTTCTTGAAGTGATCAGATTTTTTTGCCAAGTGAGATATTTTTTTCTTTTTCACGCTTGGGGAGATTAATTGATTTGCTGAGAATCAGAGGGTGTTGTGCTGAGTCTTAACAAACACTGGCAAAACCAATATGTCTTGCCTTCAAGATTAGTCTGCCATTGCCTTTGTTCATGCTGTACAGCAAGGCAGTTACTGACTTTCGCAATAATTTGTAGTCATGCTGAATAGCCTTGTGGTTGCTGTGCAGCATGGATGAAAATAATGAAATAAACATTGGAAAACTAGTAGGTCTCACTTATGAGAGAGCTGTTTACTTCGCCAGTGTTTTTTAGCCATGTACAGCAGCATGGCTTCTACTATGTGTTGAAAGAAAAGTTTACATTTCCATCCTTTAATGATGTTTTTAAATACCATTATTCTGCTGGTGACTTTCTATCTATCTATCTAGAGCTGAGGCAGGAGTTGAGTTTAACAGCTGGTCTGAGGGACACAAGATGGTTGGACTGAAGCACCGATATGTGCTTAAGAAAGCAGCAGTGGGGCTACAAAGAGACAGTGATATTTTCAAAGGAGAACCTAAAATGATGATCTCTTTGAACACAAGGGACTCTACCCCTATTTGATAAAGAAGAAACTTATTTGTTAATGGATATGGTTGTTGTAATATAGTAATTCCACCCCCTAAATATTTATGTTAATTGCCTTGAATATAATCTATAAACTAAGATGCACTGTTCTAAAATTCAGGGCTCCACTCTACCTATTTGGGGAGTAGCCTTTAGTCCCCTCAAGCATTAACTTATTAGGAATAATAGCCGTCACTAACCATTAGGTGACATGCTTCATCGGATTCAGGCCCAATCACATTATAGAAACTGCACTTATCGCTGCCAGGGACAACATCCACATGATCCTTGAAAGAAGTGGATTGGCAGCCCTCATTCTCATGGACTTCTCTGCAGCATTTGACACAGTCTCACACCCTATCCGCATCATGGGCCTGGATAAGTTTGGTGTCCAAGGACCCACTCTTCGCTAGATGTGTCCCTTCCTAAGAGATAGAACACATGCTGTCAGAGTGGCCTTGGCCCTTACTCCTCGAAAGCCCACTACGATGCGGATCGTGCTGAATGTGTCATAGCGTTTTTATTTTCCTTACTTTCAGCCATGTTCCACAGCAGCTACCGTACTGTGTAGAAAGGCTAAGAACATTAGCAAAACCAACAGATCATGAATAGGTGTGACATATTGGCTTTGCCAATGCTTGTTTCCAGAGGCTTCTTCATTCTTGTTTTTGCTCCCTTCTCTTGCTGCCCGGAAATTTTTCTTGGTTATCTTTTTTTCAATTTCCCTAGCCCTGCTCCAGGTCTGTTGGTTCTTCTTTCTGACTTCTTCCAATTGAGGTTCCATTCAATCTAGTTGACATTAACTCACAAGACTCCAGCCAGAAGATCCCATTCAATGCAGTTGGCATCAACTCAGTTTCATCCAGGAGATTTTTTTATGCCAAGTGCTTTTTCCTAATTGACAATGGTTTCCTTTTGAGGGCTCATTGTTTAGGTAGTGTTTCTAATCAGCACCTAGAATTTTGTCTACTGAAAGGGATTGTGTCTTCCTTAGGGTCAAGACATTCCAGTATAATGACGGACCTGGCACATTGCATCTGGCAGACCTGACAGTGCTCAGTACGTTTTGAATAGCAGTCAAACTCTGTTTTTGAGGATGCACACTCAGTTTCAAGGGGATAAAGGGAAGATTATCTTTGAGGAAAATCACTAAATCACCTCTGAGGGATCGTATGCTACTTACTCCCTGTGTGAAAATCCCAATACAATTCTCTAGTACTAATAGGCATCAAGGGTCCTGCACGCAAAATATCTGATGCCAATGAATATATTTTATTAAATCACCATCACTTAAATAATGGGATAGGTCTGCTATAGTCTATCAAAAAATTGGGTCCCATCCAATACATTCAGGCCAACCTTTAAAAAAAAAAAACGAATGCCTCACATTCACCAGGTTGATAACTCCAACCTGATAAATGCCTTTTCATTTTACGGTTTTCTCCTCGTGTTTGTCTTTTCCCCAGGATCAGAGAGATCCGTATCCTTTATTTTCTTCACTGTCTTTTTCGGAGACACTTTTGCCTTTATTTCCCTTTTCCAGCATTTCATCCTCTAATACACCCATACCCCCGATCATGCCATACTTACCTGTTTTGTGTCATTTTGCTGCCTTCTTCCTCCTAAATCACTCTCCACACTGCCACTATTTCCCACTTTTGCATTTTTACGACAAATATGTAATGGAGTAGGTGTACAACCTGTCTTCCTAGAGGTAGAATTTTGTAGCTGTGGAGAATGAGGAGATAGAGATTGCTCTGCAGGGATAAAAGCTACAAATATGGCAAACCCGAATGGAAAGAGCAGTATCATCTCAGGGTCTTCCCAAGGTCTCCATGGCCAGAACGCAGAAGCAGTATAAGAACACTTTATGGTAGAAACATGGTGCCTAGTAACGTGTCCTAATTGCCTCTGGCGTTTTGCTGTTGACCATGTTTGCACCCGGCCTCCCAACCCAGAACATTGTTTTTTAATTCCGTTTTCCCTCCATTGTCTCCTCTTCATCTCCAGGTCCTGGATAAGCTTGTTTGGGTACGCTCAAGTCTTTAGCATCTCCTGTCGCCACAGGCTCCTTCCATTCATTCACCAGTTTCCCGAACTGTGGTGTCCGCATCTAGGCCTCCGTCCCTGCTGCCTAGTCATCACTATTGGTGTTGAGGAAACCAGTTAGTTGTTTTGTTTGTGTGCTGTCTATTAGAACACGTTTGAAACCATTGTTTATTTATGACATTTGTTCCTTTTTCGACCTTCGGAGGGGGTCTGAGTATACCTCCACGTGATAATCTGAACAAATGAAGGAACCCAATAGTTGTGCTGTCTCTCTTGCTGTGAACCCTCCCTTGTTTTCTCCACATCCTGCCTTTGATACTTGTATTATTACAACATCGACAGAGAAGTGTAGGGAAGGTACAGGCCTTCTTTGGCATCCAGCTCGACACCTGTGGTCCTCATTTTTATTTCGCCTTACCTCTTTATTTTCATCGTTCACCTAAGTCCGTCCTGACCGCCTCTCTTCCTGCTTTCAGTTTAGGATCACTGTAGAAATAGAAAAAAGACCGCAACAAGTTTAAACTCTTTTTGCTTTCTCCTTTTCCCAGCATAAACCTTCAATTCCTAATTTATCAGCAGTTTTTATTTTTGTTTCTTTAGCATCCAAGCCCATGGTTTAAGTTGGTGTCCATGATGTTTTTGGGCCTTTTCCAGCATGTTGACAATTCTTTAAAAATACTTTTCACCATGACTACATTTATCAGCCTAGTCCCCCCAAAATGTGTATATCTAATCTTGGGTCAAGAATTATGTAGGTATAAGATATGTTTTGTGAATTAAAAAGGCATCTGAGAGTGAATGTGTGGGATGATTCAATCAACTTTGCTCTTTATGGCAGAAGTTTGGGGCACACCACACTTGTGCATCAAAATCACAGTTCAGACGATCAAACTAAAATGAAGGGTTAAACCAGTTGTCCCAGGGGAATTAGGCAGCAAGACTAAGCAAAACATACCGTCCGTGAAACGACAGACTTCCACTGAGGAAGAGCTCAGTCTTCCACTGGGGACAAGCAAGTTGTGCTTCTCCACTATGCTAAGGATTGAAGGTAGAAAGAGTATGAGCTGCTGCGGGGTCCTCCTCCATTGGATTTACCAGGAGGCAAGAGAAATCTGTTATTTCGGTAAAATCTAATCCGAAACGAAAGTCATCACATTTTCAAAAACAATGAACAGTGCCACCTGATGTTTGCCTACCAGACCCACAGTTTTGTTTGTGGAGGGAACGTTTAGAGGGATGTTGATGAAAAACACCGCCTTAGCATAACTGCGTGTTATAACTGCGTTTTCTTGCTCGTGCTAGCTGTGTCTAAGGAAAATGCCTGCCTATGATGTCTAGAACCTCTAACTTCTTGACTGCTGAGAGGATAAAGTGTTGATTAGCTTGCTCAGACTAAAACGTTACATTCTTGTAACAACTGAAGGTCATCTCCTTACTTTCTCATGAGCTCACTCTCCGGCATCTGTGAATTTCCTTTGTTCCCTCCAAAACCATGTGATTTCCATTGAAAGCCGGTTTATCAAGTACTGTATATTGGTGTCTTGTCTTTGCTCAGCATCGCTCACTTTTAAACAGCCACAGAAGGATCCCCTTGTCACCTAATTCTGTGATTCACAAATGTATTTTTCTTTACTTAATGAACACTTTAAGACTTGCATTGGAATGAGCAATGAGTTTCTTTGACAGACTTAGTGCATTGTTGTCGGGAAGTGCCTTCCCTTGAATGAAGAAGGGAGCAGATCTGGACTAGACTCCACATGCCAACTCCAGGCAGTGAGGGTGAGATGGAGGATTCTCTAGGGAAGGTTTGGGTAGAGGACCGCTTGGCTGTGGACTCACCGAGTAAATCAGACAGCGATATCACATTTATAAATGTATGAAAAATGAAGAGTGATTGTTTTTATTGGCTGCTTTAGAACTGAATAGATGAAATTGTCATCTGGGTAGGTGATGGTGGACTAGACTTGCTTTAGGTAGGCATAGGTGAGTCCTAGGATAATGGAAGTTACAGGTGTGACTGCAGACCACAGCTTAGAGACAGAGGCTCTTGAGGTCTGGGGCCAGGGAGAGCATGGAGTGCCTAGGACCCTTTGCATGAGCCCAAGATAATACATGTCTAAGTGAAAGGGAAGTACTGATCTAGCTGCCCGAAAACCTCTATGAGCCCAGAAGGTCGCAACCCTAGGTTTCCAATTACCAGGGAGTCAGTGTGTACAGATGTGAAATAACTTTCTTACCTGCCTCCACACATAGACGGAAAAAGCTATTAGATGCACCATTATCCCTCTTACCTATCTATCCCACCTCTTTAATCTGATAATCTGCAGCACAGGACCAGCAGATACCCAACTGTGTGCCTGCTTGAGAAAGAAGAGAGGAAATGGGGACAAGAAACTCTAAAGTAGAAAAATCCCCAGCAAATTGTAATACACCCCATGAGATAGGCCACCAATAAGGGGAAAAAATGTGCAGGCATACTGAAGATTCAGTTGGGCGCCTTAGCGATCAAGATAAAACGTATTCTGCGAAATACAGTACTTTCAATATTTAACCTTTAAATAACCTTGAGGATTAGCTGAAGACTCCTAAGTATAAAGCCCAGTGCAGTTGGCAGCTTTTTTTCAACTGGTACAAAGAAGGCATGACACATAGACAAAAAATCTCTGGAATGGGGGCTTGAAAGACACCCAGGAAAAACTGTGATACCAAATTAGTCCTTTGAGGGGCAGTATTAGGGCTGCTCTGCCATCTCCTTACAAGTTTACTCAAATTACTGGTGAGAATTCAGATGCAATAGAAAAAGAAGGAGGAGGACTTGCCAGATGCTCAAGATTTTCCTCACACCAGTAGGAGATGGTGGTGGTATGCTACATGATTCACCCAGGGACAAAAAGGTCATGGCCAATGGACCATCAGGCAGGGCACAACCAAATCCATCGCAAACAAGCACAGCAACTGTGGGAAGTTGCATTAGGACTTCAGCAAGGACGACATGAGAAGATGATACAGTGACACCCCACTTACCATATCAAATGCACTCTCGCTCAGCGCCTTGCATTTTTAAACGTTGCATGGGAGCTGTCGGGCTTGCAACCCAACTTGCACCCAGGATAGCATAAGGAAGACTCTAGGGTACAGGGCAAGCGAAACCAAGAGAACCCCAGACTACAGCAACACCCCTCCTAGGGTAGCAAGTAAGATATTTACTGGCCAAAGATATTTCCTGTGCCCAGCCTGGTTCTTTTCTGTCCCCGAAAGAATACCCAGGCAATGGAGCTGAAGGTTTAGCCTTTGTCTATGTTCTTTCATCGCCATCTGACCTAGTAAACACCAGTTGACAATTTCCTAGTATACCAGATATTCCTCAAACGTTTTGTGAAAAATTGAAAACTGTGTCTGAATGTTACAAACCACATTGGGCTGATGTTAATAAACTATAACAAACTACTATGCCATGAGAAGCAAAGTATCAGTTTTTAGCAAAGCCAACTGGACGTGACAAGCACCTGTTGATGTAGCTGCTCTTACTGCTGCTGGATATGCTTGGCTGAATGTTATTATTGAAGTATGTCTAGTCAAACCAGACTGGACAAGATTAATATTTGCAAATAAAACAAGGGTGAAACTCCAACTAACTATCTTGATTGTCTGAAAGATGTATTGATTGCTATTCGGTATTGCTAATTCTATGAAAATGCTCACAAGACTATTGGTGCTGCATTTGTTAAGGGGCTGCTGCCTAAGGTGCAGAAGCAGCTGTCTATCACCTGCATCACCTGGCAGACTAAAAGACTTTCTGAACTAGTTAATGTTGCAAATCATTGTGTTGCTGTTCAGGAAAGGAACAAATAATATAGCGAATCTGAGCTAATGGACAAGGAGGGCACATATGTGGATGGGACAAGGACGAGAAAGGGGAAAGTGCTTTCCTGGTGGTTCCTCATCTCTCAATTGTGGATAGTTGGGGCTCTGGAAATGTGATTGTCTTAATCCACCTAAGGGTTCACCTGAACAGCCCAAGCACCCCGAATTCACTCAGATTCTACTAAACCGATATGTATCTTATAAGATAGAGTGCGATGAGCCGACTGCTCAGTGAATACCGTAAGTCAAGTAGATAAGAAGGGGGCATACGTAGGTTGTGTCATTAAAGGAAAGCCCACCTCATGCCTCACTGATATTGGTGCTAAGCAGTGCTTAATTTGTAAATAAAGAGGTGCAGGTGCTCAAAGCCCTTCTCTTAAACACGAGGCTGCTGTAACTAAATCTGCCAGCACTGAATACTGAGACAGCGTAATCCTGAAGCCACCTCGGGCCTCTTCAATCCATTTACGGTCACCCCCTGCCCCTTCAGGTCATCCTGCAACTTTCTACTTTCTCCCTTTATGACGCTTTTTAGTTTGTCCTTCTTCTGTCTTTTTCATATGTGTCTTTTGCTCGCAGCAAATGCTTGAGGCAGAAGAGTAAGCCCCGTCCCTCACAAATAAGTGCCGGTGCTCAGCACCGGAAAAACAAGCACAAATTAAGCACTGGTGCTAAGTAGGTCTGCACTGAAAACCTCTGAATTCTCCTCAGTACTGTTCTGCAAAACTACTGATGCAGTTGGAATTTCGAACACAAGTCACAAACGTTGGGTTGTTTTCCCTATATACAATCTCTAATCTACCCAGAAAGATTTCAGAAACTCCTCATTTATTTTCCCTCTTATTTCCTAGCTGTGGACTGGGAATGTTCACCTACAAAATTCAACAAGTAGCCACAGTGCTGGAGGAGGGAGTGAACTCAACAGCAATTGCCCTAGGGTTGATCTCTGGCCAATTGGAAGGACTACAACCTGCAATTTACAGATTAGGAGAGCTCTTGATTTTGTCTCAACTGCCAAAGATGATGTCTGTGTCACTGTAAATCCTGAATGTTACACTTTTATACGTCTCTCTAGTCATACATAAACAGATTGATCAAATATGTAAACGCTTTAAGAAACTACATGCAATTGTTGACGAGGTGAGATCTGAAGGGTGGAGTATTTGATCCTAGTTAAAGGATATTTTTATGGGATGGAGAATGAAGATTCATGAACTTCTTTGTAGTCGTTATACTAATAAGCACTACTGTCTGAGTTTGTACAGCTTCCATAAACCACATTGCCGTCTATGACATTTATAGCCTCAAGGCAATAAAGTGTTGATATTCTTGCTCAACCTAAAACGTTTACATTTATGTAGCAACTGAAGGCCGCCTTCTTCCTTTCTTGTGATCTCAGATGCTGGCACCTATGTACTCCCTTTTTTCCACCGAAACAATGTGATTCCCATTGAAAGCCTGTTTGTTAAATATTATATATCTGTGTATTTTCTGTGCTAAGTAGTGTAAGTCAACTTTTATTGTTCAAATAATTATAATCATTACAAGAATATATTAAATTTTTGTAAATTACATGGAATAGAATAAAATAACTATTCTAGCTATTAAAACGTCAAGCGGCATTGGTTAGTTAAAAAAAAAAAATCAGTAGAAATGTCGCTGTCCCGCAGAACTCTGAAGTGTCTTCAGTATTCAGGCAATGCTTGAAGGGTTCCTTACAAGAGAAGGTGCCTCTTTTATGAAGATTGGTATGAAAGGTTTACGTGTTTCCTCTGTAACTCCAGAACAGCAACAGATGTAGTATGGTTTCGTAGTTCCAGTCTGCATTGCAGTGATTCCTGTGAAAAGCTAGCTTAGCTTCTCTTGACTTCTCTTGAATGAAACAGCAGGAAACACATTCTTGTAATGCTGAGTCTGTTGATTTGAGTGTTGTACGAATAACTGATAAGTTCGACATTTTGTTAATTGAATTAAAGTAGCATATTCATTGACACATGAACTGAGCTCGAGTTACATCTTTGAAATACTTTTGCGAGCTCCTTTCGAGCATAGGCAGTCCATTCAGGGGTGACTTCTGGATCCGCATTGGCTTAGCTCAGTTGTTTGTCTAAAGGATTTGTGAGGCCATCCTGAGCTTTGAGCATTTCTTGCAGGTGGTACTTCGCTTCACGGTGCCTGCTTTGGCTTTTAAAATGCTGTAACTAACGTTGATTAATGCAGTGTTACATGCAAGTTCTCAATTTATTAAACCAAATTCGAGACAGAGTTGTGACTTATTTTTTCTGTGTTTTGGAAGTAAAAAGACTTTCCTGTGGATTTTACATGGTAGTAAGTCCAGCAGTGAGGGAATTCTAGTTGGAAGCTTCGTAGGGTTCCCTTTTAAATGGCTGCGGGGAGGGGAAACGTTCTTGTTGGCCAATTCTGTGGTTCTTTGTCAAATATTTTAAGAATCCGTTTGGCCACAACACAGCGTTTCGTTGACACTACTAAACTGTTCTCAACTGTCTCCTATCCAGGGGCAGCTCCTCCATAAGGGCGGGGGAGCGTTGCCCCCCGCCAGCAGCATCAAACATTTTCCAAAAAACTATCATAAACTGTGTTTATGATTGTTTTTTTTTTTAAGGGGCGGGGCCACAGGGGTGACGAGCAAAGAGGGAGAGTGCACAGCATTTACCCTCAGAGCGCCTGTGTGTTTGGCCGTCTGTCTAGGGCCGGCCAAACACACATACGCACAGGGCTCTCTCCAGCCCAGCAACAGGCTCCCAGTCTGCCTGGGAATGCCACCAGCCAATCCTGATTGGCACAGGGCAGGCTGGGAGCCTGTGCCTGCCTCCAGCGACACGGGAGGAAGCAGAGGAGTGGCACGGGAGCAGAGGTGTTTTTAAAAAGATATATTTTTTAATAAATTCTTCTCCCCCCCTGCGCATGCGCTGCCCCGCTCTTCTAATTAGCGTGAGACCCGACTCCTATCTACTCTTTTTCTAATCCTATGGTGCCAGATGCTTCGCTTTAGGAGGGGATATGATAGCAGTTAACAGTTGTTTGTGATTCCAGGTCATAAAGGAGTGCTTTATGAATCACAATTATACAACAGAGCATAACAGAACTCATTACGTGACGAATATTTTTAGTATATTTTTGTCTTTTTTTTACTTGTCATGGTAACATAGCTGTTTTTGCCTCTTTACGTTCATCTGTCATGTATGTTTCAGACACCTTTTTGTTGTCAGAGACCAGGCCCCCAGAGTGTGTGTGAACGACTCTCGGTTGACAAGCGGATTGAAATCATAGTTTTATTTAGTAGGTTGTACTGTAGACGTATATACATGTGTCCCAACCTTACCATAAGAGGGCATGAGGGATTATGATAGAGAATATGATTCATATATAGTGGTACCAGTACGTTGTTACTATTTGTCAACTCATTTTATCAACTTAAGGGGGAAGTTGGTCCTGCTGTAGTCAGACTAATTCAATGACCTATTTTATATCAGTGTTGTCAAGAATAAAGCATAAATAGACACAAATTAATTTGACCTTTTGCAGTGCTCATTTTAGTAATCAGACACCCTGATCGGAAATGTAGTCTTGTGCCCAGTTTTACTGTTTTGTGAATTCCTCTTTCTCCTAGGTCCAATCTAATGAAGCCGCACTACAATAAAAAAATGGCCGATGCCTGAATCCAGTTCCAAACATTTTGAAACAAATGGTGTAACTCAGATGTTCAACATAGCATGCAGCTCCTGCTGTACAAGGTGTGTGTGCAGCACAATAAACAAGGAAACCTATCTTTTTGCCACATTTCCTCACCCCGTTCTGCTATTTTGCATCTGTTTCCCCTTGGCGGAATTGAAAAGCGCAAATCGTTTAATCTCGGACTATGAATAATATATATTCAAATAAACAATATAAAATGTCTTTTGCTCTGTAATTGAAATGTATGTTGCGCATGGAGTAGAAATGTTATTCATTTGTGTGTCTCCGAGATGGGTAATTTATTTACAAAGAGTTTCCTGAGTCCTCAGGGTGCAGCTTGTGCTATAAAAAAAATAGAAAGTGAATTGTCCCCTGTGGTGATAACTTACCACACCGCCCAAAGGCCAGCTTTTCCTGTGGAATATTGAAATTTACTGTGTCCCATTTTTATGCCCTTTATATCACTACGCTGTGAGGATTTGCTGTTCCAACCTAATTCTGAGGGCCTCCAACCAGGCTATTACACGCCATGGAATGTGCCTGCTTGTGTACAATGAGCCGTAGTGATTTCCAATAAGGTGTTGTAAAGGGAAAACATATATGTGATTGCCGTGGTACACCAAGGGTTAAATGCATTAACATTCATTTCTGGCTCTTTAATAAAGTCTACATTTAGTGGCCACTGAACCTTGAAAAATCATTGTATAACGGTGGCACGGCCAAACATCCACATTTCGTGTGCGCCGGAGAGTGCCATATTACAAGTTAGCCCAGAGCTATCAGCTTCGATCTGTCACTGGGATTAGTGAAAGCGAGGGGATCTAGATTAGAGACTTCCTGGGATATTAATGTGTCACAGGAGAGCCCAGGATACTCCCGGAGGTTGTTGAAACACAGCTTATCTTCCAGCAGCTCTGCCCTGACAAACGTTTCCTGTCTGCTGACCACTGTCATCCCAACAACTGCTCCACTTGAGGGGAATCTTATCAAAGTAACATACCTTTGATTAATATAACCACATTTCTACATTTTAAACAGTACCTGTACCCAGGAGCCGATAACGTGATAATTCTGCAAATCACAGGTGCTCCTATCACTAACTCAATCAGAATAATTTTTTATTCACTGGGATGAAAAACGATGTCAATCAAACCTGCAGACGCAACCATTTCTACTTCCAGGGCAGAGCTGGGTCCTGTTAGTTCTCATACCTCCCAAGCATTTGCAATGCAGTAGGCCTCGCATTTGCTTGAGTTAGAGGTATTGGCGTTGTAAATTCATAACTGCACTTTTCTTGCCACATAAATTAGTCAATCCTGCCTTATACCTTGCTCTTTTCCTGTCACATAATTCCAGTGGTCCTGCATATATAGCTAGAGCTTTACCTTCTTCCTCTATCTGCAGACAAAAATGAAAATGTTGCCATTTAGCATCCTAATTTAAATATGCCATGCTAATTCCAATAGAATACCACATTCACCATCCCACCATCAGAGTTGCTAGCTGGCTAACACAATTCCAAAACAAGACAGCCTTAGAGGTGTAACAAGCGAAATAAACTAGAATGCCTACCCAAACTTACCAAGAGTGTTCAAACAGACATAGGCCCTGATTAAGACCCTGGCAATTTTAAGTCCGTCAGGGTCACGGTGGCAGTCGGACTCCCGCCAATGTGGCGGTCCGACATCCACATTACGACCGCGGTGCTACCGCCAGCACTGCCACTCGTCCACCCCAGGACGCACTGGAGGTGCTGGCAGTCCTAATCCGCCACGGAAGCGCTGTCATCAGTGCTGCCTTGGGGATTACAACTCCCCTCTCTGCCAACCGTTTCATGGCAGTAGCACCACCATGAAACAGCTTGCAGAGACGGGGTGCCTGAGGGCCCCTGCACTGCCCATGCACTTAGCATGGCCAGTGCAGGGGGGCCCCTGGCCAGTCCTGTTGCGATGTTCACTGTCTACTTTGCAGACAGTGATGGGTGCTCGTGCACCCTACGCAATACAGCATTGCCTCCAGCTCTATTACGAGCTGGAGACAATGCTGTAGGCTGTTTCCCGCTGGGCCAGCTGGCAGAAACTCTGTTTCCTCCTGCTGACCCAGGGGGAAACTCGTAATGGGGCCCAAGGGGATGCCACGGCATTGGCGGCAACATGCCCGTCGGGATTTTGGTGGATGGTGTAAACCAGCCGCTGAAGTCATAATGACCGCCATAGTGTAACAAGGATGTTAAGCTGGCCTGCATCATGGTTATAATTGAAATAAGGAGAGATTAATAAAATATACAATTATTATATAAACCCAATTAAAACCTTTATCAGAAATAAACGTTTGGCATTAGACTGTAATGCTCAGAACATTACCCTAGAGGACACCACAATGAAAATAGCATTTGTAAGAAGCATGGTCATGTTACTATATAGTTAGCCCCTAAAGAGCATAACCACATGAAAATAGAATGGCCCAAAGTAATGTAGTGCAACTATATATTTAGTCCTTAGAGAGCATAGTGCCTTGCACATTTTCAGGCTCGATTTTGGTGGTGAGCCAGAGCTTTTCTTAATGATGCATAGGACACTGTCTACTTTTCTGTTAATTTTTGCTGCACATTTGGGACTTAGAATAGTTTTTTAATTTTGCATACTCTGTATAAACCTGCATTTGACAGCCTTCATGGCATTGATGCTATACCAGCTTACTTTTGAATTTTGTAATAAACCCTTTAACTTTCCATTGATCTACAACTAAAATATTGAGTCAGCCCAAATTATTCTTAAACTGAAATTATTTAAATAAATTATATTTTATTGATTTTGTTGCTTTGGACGGTGCCTTTATATGTGAACACGTTCCCTTATGAAATTGAGGTTTACCACTGTCTCTGATCCTGTGAAATGTGGAAGATCTGATTAAGGTAAAATTGTGGAGTGTCTTGATTTTGGGGTAGAGTTTTTGCTCCCACAGCCTACGTACCTCAATTAGTAGCCTTTGTTCCTGCATCGCTCAACCTGTGTTTGGTATATTCTCTTGTCCTTAGTATTTCCTCTTTGTGTTATTTATGAGATTGCGTCTGCAGACAAGATGCTCATAAAGAACTAATCAAAGGGCCTGATTTAGAATTTGGTTTGACAAGGTTAACAAATGTCGATGAATATCCTGTCCACAATACTGATGGTGGGCCCTCTCTGTTTAAAGTAGGTTACCCATCATGTTTCTGACTGTGGTGCCCAAGTGGCTCCACAGCTGAACCGCTTCACTGACGACCTGGCGGAGTTGGAGCCATCAGTATTAGTACATCAGACCATCCGCCCTCTGATGTCAACTTTTCTGTTTTGGACGACCACGGGAATCCTCGGTAGTAGTCAGGCCAGGGAGGTGGGCACCCTGCCAAATTCTGAATCAATCTTAAAACTTTAAGTGCGCAGAGCTTATCAGCCCATCTGGCCCAGTGCAACCCATCACCTCTTTGTAGCTGCTAAAGTGGGCGAGTTAACTGAGTCACAAGTATAGTAATTAGATGATCCAGAAAACATATTGGCAGTGAACACAGACTCCAGGCTCTTCCACGACTGTGCTGCACTACTCTACTCCTTAGCAGCGTAACTAATTCCTACGCCACCATAACCCCTTTTTTGTGGACCAGTAACAGCCTTGACCCCACAGCTCCCTTTCTGGGCCTATTTGCCTGTGTGCATTTGTTCCTGGGCCTATGAACCCAAAATGTCACCAACTATCACTGTCCCCTCCTATTCTTTTTTGATGAGTTTTGAAGCACCCTTTGGCTACTACTTTGTAATAAAACTGTGAAAATTTTATATAAAACAGCATGACAACAAATCAAAACCTGTTGTTGCTTACCTAATGTGGTGGGGATGTAAGTGTTCCTTGCCACAAGTGAGGATCAAAACAAATTCATTTTTCAAGCTCCTTTCACTTCCTTCCGCTGACTACCACGCTCATTTAAGAAATTTTGGGCCATTTGCCAGCTTCCTCTTTCTACTGTTCCTAAATTCATCATTTTTTAAATGTGTGTCACTTTTTGTACTCATTCCTGCATCCCCTTCGCTGTGCTCCAACTATCACCATGAGCATGACGCTTAGAAGCTTATTGTGTCCCATTCCTGTGTTTTTTGCCCCCAATTAGCATTCTTTAACCAGCTAAACATGACACCACATTCCTATCATTCCACTCTACCATTAACAGCCTACTTTTCTATTTTGCTTTATATTTCAATGTGCATTACAGTATAGCTGAAGCCTTTTTATTTGTCCAGTACTAAACTTTTTCATCTGAGGGCATGCGCACTTACTCCCTTTGGCACCTCAATCACTAATTTACACAGTCTTGTGTCGTCTTGCCCCGCAGGTTGTGCAGGGATATAACGGAAGAGAAGATAGTAAGCTACCGACCTACATGAGTCTGAGTCTGTCAAGTCCCTCAGGTTTGTGCATGACTTTGGGCATCTGTGTCCATTTCTTTACCTGAGTCCCTGCTGTTACCACTTTTTCTTGAGCATTTTGTCAGATTGTATCTCAAAGCTACAACCCAGTACCTCCCCTAGGCGTATCATCCACTCTCTTTCCCTAACGCTCCTAGCTCACCTGTGACCTGACCCTGTCACGAACTGGAAAGGTCAAGTCTTGTCACCCGGAGAGCACGGAGATTGTGAAGAACTGGACAATGGAACTAAAGGTGACAGGTTAGAAGTCCATTGTCTCACAGCTCGGATTGGGATTTCTAACCTTTGACTCCTTGTTCTTGGTCAATGCTGGTTCACCTGCACAAGAAGGCACGTAATTCTGTTATTGCCTGGCAACTGTTCACTTTGCTCAGGTCCTTCGCTAACACTTCACGTTCATTCACTCAGCCTTCACTTTTTTTAAATGTTTTTGTTTTCTCCTTCCTGGGTCCCCTAGTTGTGTTCTCCTCGATTAAACAGGCTGATTATTGTGCTCCACCGCCTCTCCGCTCCTCTACACGTACCAACTCCCTTAAAAGTGGATTTTGTTTTTTGTTGGGAATGTTGCCTTGTCTCCAGCAGGGATCATCATAGAACTAGTGGCAAAACTATTGGCAGAAGACGCACCAACACAGCTGTGTTAATGTCCTTCCTGTATAATGTGGGGCATTTGTGTTACTGCACCATCTTGGTTTCTAAAGTCTGGGTTCTTCCCAGTATGTACTTACCTTGCAAACGTAATTGGTCATGATGGAGATATCCAAACATCCTGTATGCACTAAACAGCAAAACGTTACCACAGCACTCAGTAGGAAGTCCAAACAAATGTGAAAGTCCACAAAGTAAGGATTCACATTCGACGAAACACGTGTTGGCTGTTGTCCAATTACAAATGTACTAGAGATTACAGAAGTGATCTCTTCTCAATAAACGATTTAACTGAATCATCCATACGAATCCTTACTTGATTGACTTTCACATTTGTTTGGCCTTCTTACTGAGTGCTTTGGAATGTTTTTGCTGTTTGATATACACAGTGGATCTTGTGGTTCAGTGTGAATTTGCTCCCCTAATAGTAGGGTGTTTGCATAGCTACAAAGCACCAAACCAAAATAATATTTAGTGCTCAAATAATTATATTATACCCACTAACATATTAACATGTAGAAGTGTGACTGTTTATGGTATCCTGTATGCATTGTTCCTTTTAACTCTTCACAAGAACAATCTCTGATTAGTGTGCAATCCCTTACCTTGAGAACATCAACCACAGAGAGGGAGGGCTCCATAATAACACAATCACAAGAGATGACAACGCAGCTGTTTGGTTTTTTCTTAGCCCCCCTCTTTTCTCAGGGGAGAGGTTTTTTAGGGTTGAGCATGCAAAGCGCTCTGTCCCTGGTGTAATCTCTCTGTGGGCTTTTAACCACGCCCATGTCATGCCCATCAGTTTGGTTGGTTTGTGGGCTTGCCTTTTAAAATTTGCTTGATTGCATTAGTGAAAGGCATGCATTCGTCATGCCTTTTTGGGTGTTTAGCCTGCCTCGAGTGCAACGGCCAACTATTGAAACTTACGAGGCTCCATGTTTTCCATATGGTTTCTGGACTACTTTGTCTGTTTATTTCGTAGGCAGCGCGATCTCGCTGGGCAGTAGCCGAGCGCTTTGCATGACATCGACCCTGTTACATGGAAAATTGCACTTTTGCCAATACATTTTACTGCAAGCGAACATCTGTTTCCCTTTGTGTGTCTGCTTTGCGCTCATGGCGGCTGGCGGCTCTTTTATGTGAAACTGTTTTACTTTTAATTTTCAGTTTATGTGGTAAGAAAAGCCAGTTAGGAATTTACAACGCTAATAGCTCTAACTCGAGCAAACGTGGGATCCATTGCATTGCAAATGCTTGTTTTCTTAGCCCCCCTCTTTTCTCAGGGGAGAGGGTTGGGATTCTTGTTGAATTTGAAACTATTTGGTCTCTGCCTTCACAGGCCCTACTAAGTGATGGTTCACTAACCCATGCATGTCCACTAACTGTCATTCAGGGCTCTTCACCAGTAGCTACCTTACTTTCCCTATCTGTCAAAATACTGGTTCCCATTCAATAAACCTGTGGCTATTGGCTCTTAAATAATCCCTAGCACATTCAACAGAAATGTCTTCATTGATGACAACTGGAATCTAAGAACGATATATGAGAGCGCCTATTCCCAACGACGTGGTAGAACTTGGCCATGTTTTTAATGAACTTCTGTCACATATTTTTCAGTGCCTCTTACTATCCAATCCATTTCCACAAAAGCAATATGCAACTTGACAACGACCTGCAGAGTCAGGTCAGAATCAGCAGAAGCCTAGACCATGTCCAGCAGTGGATAAGACCTGCCTGTGATTCTCAAGGGCGATAACATGTCTGTCTACATGCTTCAGAAATCTCAATGCCCATCGAGATAAGTTGACGAGGAGGCTATTAAGCTGCACTCAGACTATTGCAATTTCATTTACAGCATCTTTTAAAGAGCTCAGTGATAAGCTGCAACCAGTCCACCAGGATCTTTTGAAACCCATGAGGGCATTAAGGTGTGAAACAACATCTGTAAGCCCCCAGCAGACTCCTGGATAAAGTTACACAAAAGACACACTGGAACAAAGGCCCTGTATCCCTGCACTAGGTAGTATCCACTTACATTACCACTTGTAATTTCTGGTCACGGCCCTCTCACCTTGTCTTAAAATGATGATCCTGCAATTGTCAATGCTGTTCACTGAGTGCAATGCCCAAAACTTTGTAACGCTCCGGACCCACGTCAGCACAGAACCAAAATACCTACATTGAAGGAAACGTCTCACAACAGAATAGTTAAGACTCAGTCGTCAGAATGACCGGACTTGGGTCAAAGACCAAACAATGCAGATTAAAAGGTCTCTCAAGCATCGAACTAGAAATGAGTCCAGCCTACACGGAGTGATTTAGCCTTGCCTTTCTGTAAACGTGAACGTTGTGAAGTGGCAATATGATGAAACGCCGTGTGTGTCACATTGTTTGCTGATTGTTACATATACATAGAATACAACCTATTTCTTTATCTGCATTGTTTTATATACATAAACATGCATATATTAGGCATTCATTTGGCTGCCTTTCCATGTTGTCAGACATGAGTCAGGCCAGTATCTGTGCATATTTGCTATTCAAAGTACAAAAAATGGCGTGATTTTCTAATGAAGCTTAGGTAAACTGCTTTATTGTTTGTACCTACTGAGCATACGAAAACATTTGCGTTACTTACTACATTAACTTTCAACTTCATTATTTTTGACACAAAAACAAACATATGTCAAGAATAACAAGAAGGTGAGAAAATGTAAATTTGGATACATACAGATGGAAATGTAAACAGGCATTGGCAAACCCAACAAGGCCTCATGGGAGTAGGCACATGGCTTAGTGAATCCACCTGCCATACCTACCACACACTTGTACGTCACAAGTTATGTTATTTTAAAAAAACACATCCCAATGCTGGAGAACAAACAAAACCTAAATATAACAAGTATGGCCTATTTAGCAAAACTATTGCGAACTTTGATGAAAACACATCACAATTCTATGAGTTGGCTTCTGTTACAAATACTACTGAATAAGATGTTTGTGAACACAGAAAATCTATAAAAAAAGAAATAATTGCAAACCAGGCATTATAATGCTATATGATGTTCGTGACCATCTGTATGAGCAAAAAAAGAAGCAACAATAAAAACAGGCATGGCAAAGCCAGTAGGTCTTGGCTTTGAGACTTATTTGCTTTACAAATGGTTTCTAGCCATGCTGCACAGCTTCTACAATGTTCTCATTGGCCAGCAGGTTCCAGTTTCACTTTCTCTCTTTGAGTGTTTGTCCCTTCTATAGAGCATGGACCAAGTACTGAGTAATGTCTTCATTAAAGTCCTTTCTTTGCTCGTGCTTGGATTGAGGCACTTGGCAGCGGAGCCACAGATTTATTTAATGTGTAAAAACCCCAGGGTGATACTGCAGCAAAGCACTTACTTATTGTTTAAAAGCACTTTGTTTGTTTTCCAAATGCAACTTTTACTCCAGTGCTGCTTTTATATCCTTTAGGGTGACACCGTAGCCATTGGCTTATTTAATGATTAAAAGCATTTCCTTTCTTTTCAAAGTTCAATTGTACCTTTTCATTAAAGCAGTTCGTGTCACTGCATGGTTTTTCTTCTATGCATTAATAGTGTAGCCATGGACTTGTTTAATGTTTAAAAGTTCCAGGACGATTTGGCAGTCATAGACTTATTGATTGTTTAAATACACTTAGTTTGTTTTCAAAATGTAAACTTTACTATAGCTTTGCTTTCAGATCTCTCAGGGCGACACAGCATCTACCCACTGACCTATTGTTTAAAAGCATTTCCTTTTTGTTCAAAATTGAGATACACTTTGTTAATTTCCGATTGCAATCTTTACTACAGTGTTGCTTTCATATCCACCAGGAAGACACTGTAGCCACTGACTTATTTAATGTTTAAAAGCATTTTCATTCTTTTAAACTGTGCAATAGTACCCATTTATTAAAGCAGGTCGTGGGACTGCATGTTTTTCTCTGCTGTGCCTCTTCTCCACACTCGCACTATAGCCACGCAAAGCAGTTAGTGATATGCCATACAATGACAGGCCACACTATATCAGAGTGTACAATGACAGGCCATACCATACCGTACTAGACAATGACAGTCCATACCATACCACACTGTACAATAACAGACCATACTCTACCAAACAATATCAGGCCACGCCATACCATACCATACTATGACAGCCAACTCCATACCATACTATGCTATTCAGTGACAGGCCATTCCACATTATTGCATACTAAACAATGATAGGCAATTCCATACCATTTCATACTATATAATACCAGGCCATACCACCCTATACCATACCATATAATAACAGATTATACAGGCCATGTCATATCATACAATACTATACAGTAACAGGCCATACCATACCATATGACAGGCCATACCATACAATACAATACAATGACAGGCCATAAAATACCATGCTATAGAATATTGGTTCCCAACCTTTTGACATCTGTGGACCCCCACTTTATCACTACTGGAACCCGAGGACCCCCACTGAATCATTTTTGGAATCTGGGGACCCCCTACTAAGTCATTGCTGAAAGCTGGGGACCTAATCTGTTAATATTATTTAATTTTCTAAGCAGCCCGGACCCCTATAGGAGGCTTCGCGGACCCCCGGGGATCCCCGGACCACAGGTTGGGAACCATTGCTATAGAATGATGGGCCATAACATACCATGCCATACTATACAACTGCAGGTCATAACATACTATATGGAACTATATAATCACAGCCCATACTCTATCATACTGTACAATAACAATCAATACCATACTGAACAACAATAGGTCATACTATACTAAATCATAACATACCATTTCATATTATATAATGACAGGCCGTACCATACTACACAATAACAGCCCAAACCATAACATACTCTTTACAATAACAGGCCATGCCATACCACACCAAACAAAATCAAGCTATACCATACCTTACTACACAACAACAAGCCATACCATACCAACCTAGACAATAACAGGCTATACCCTAAAATATAATATCATACTATACAGTGTCAGGTAATTCCATAGTATACAAGGACTGGCCATACCATACTATACAACATAACTAAAAAAACACAAATGAAGCCAATAGATCTTGCATAGTCGAGACCTATTGACTTTTGCCAATGCTGTTTTTTTTGTGTAATTTAGTATAACAAACTAAATATTCTAGTTTTTCCTCTTAAATTTAATTATTTTCAAACATATTTGAAATGTATGTGTATTCAAAGTAAATAAGTACCTAATGTAATTGATAGAGAACATGGTAATGATTATATTATTACTATTAGTTTTAATCATAATATTAGAATAATGTATTGTTGTGGGGGGGGTCACAGCTCAACCCAATTTTCTATTATCTTTATTCCATTCATTTTATGTTCTTTAAATGTTTATAATAACAACACTAACACTAATTATAACACTATATTGTTGGGTAGGCTATTCCTCCTAAGTCACACTTTTTTTACTGTATATTTAAAATATGCATTAAATGTCTTTATTGGAGTTACCCTTGTTTGATACATTAACCTATTGCTTTACTTGCGGTACTTATTCATGGATTGGTTGGCAATGTAGTGACCATTCTGATGTAGTGTTGATAAAGGAACCTTCCTTCGATGTAGTGATGGTAGCGTAATGGGGGTATTAGAAGGAGCATGTTATAACATACCTATTGGACTGAAAGTCCATGGTGCTTTATCTATGGGTCAACCTGCTCCTCAATTTATCATTCTGGCCATTAAATCTGAAGTGACAACTACCAACAAGTTAGTTATTTTAATGGGATTTTAGTAGTCTGTGATCAACCCTTCTAAGAAACGAGACACCACTGTAGCAGGTCTGTGGTTAACCCAGAAACCCTGTAAATCCCAAAGGATGATTTAAGCAGACACCACAGTAATAGGTCTATGGTGCAACCTGAAGATTATTAAAAACCACACTACTATGGCAGGTCTATGAGGTCAACTCAAGGAAGTAGTGGGCCTATGTGGTCACCTTCAAAGTAGCTACGGAACAACCCAATGAATATTTAAAACAAATACTACAAACTGTGGGTGAACCTATCAGTAGCAATAGGACAGTAAGAAAAAGTAAGCACTATCAGGCTTTGTACTGTCAACCTTATCATATCATCCCCTTATAAATATACCCAGCGCAAGGAATTTTAAAGGCAGACGGCACACTGTGTGAACCCTGGGGTAGTGAGAGCTTCCCCAGCGAATATATACCCCAGACAGCCCAGAAATGGGCCTAATGAATCAGCCTGGAAGTAGCAAGGGGCATCCTGCGGAAAGTGGGAGGATATCACAGTAGAAGCTTTGTACATTATGGTGCTCATTCTAACATTGGCGGGCGGCCGAGGCCGCCCGCCAATGTTCCCCCGTCAAAATACCGCTCCGCGGTCACAAGACCGCTGAGGGTATTTTGAGATTTGCCCTGGGCTGGCGGGCGGCCGCCAAAAGGCCGCCCGCCAGCCCAGGGCAAATCTACCTTCCCACGAGGACGCCGGCTCCGAATGGAGCCGGCGTAGTGGGAAGGTGCGACGGGTGCAGTTGCACCCGTCGCGTATTTCACTGTCTGCTTTGCAGACACTGAAATACACAGTGGGGCCCTCTTACGGGGGCCCCTGCAGTGCCCATGCCATGGGCATGGGCACTGCAGGGGCCCCCAGGGGCCCCGCGGCACCCCCTACCGCCATCCTGTTCCTGGCGGGAGACCCGCCAGGAACAGGATGGCGGTAGGGGGTGTCAGAATCCCCATGGCTGCGGAGCGTGCTCCGCAGCCATGGAGGATTCACCCGAGCAGCGGAAAGTCGGCGGGAGACCGCCGACTTTCCGTTTCTGACCGCGGCTGAACCGCCGCGGTCAGAATGCTCGAGGGAGCACCGCCAGCCTGTTGGCGGTGCTCCCGTGGTCGGTGACCCTGGCGGTCACCGGCCGCCAGGGTCAGAATGACCCCCTATGTCTCCAAGTGAGGTTTAGGGAACAACTAAAAAATATAGGATCAATCCCCCCCGACCCAGTAGTTATCTATGAAAAACATGGGAGGTTACATGGACAACGCAGTAGTGAGAATTTGCGGTATACCCCAAAATAGTGAAGGAGAAACTTGAAAAGGTAAACCAGCCACTTACATTTGCATATATATGGGGTTACCTAGGACACCCTCGGTAGTGATGGTGATAATGATATTAGTGGTAAAAATTGACTGGCTTTGGTGGTGGAATAGTAGTGGTGATGTTGTTCTTGGTTGTGATGTTGGTGATTGTACTGGTATTGTATGTATGAGATGATGAATTGAATATGACATAAAACTGATGGTTGAGTGTACTTTTAGATGTTAAATAGACCCCCATGCATCACAATGCAAGTTCTCCATTTAAGGCAGAATAACACACCAACCAGCTAACAATAGGAAGTGAGACAGACAGATAATCCTCTGGGCAGGGCCAAATGCCACTCAATATATATATATATATATATTTCAAAAAAGTTACAAAAATCTGGCAGACAACTAAAGCTATAGCAACACGAAAAGATGATGGACAGAATGCTGAACATTGTCAAACATTCACCCCCTGTCACAGATCTGCGTTAAAGCCATTGTATTTTTTGCTTACCACGCCCCTCCAGTTTGGACCCAGCCATATGCAACAGTCCAATCTGAACAGCCAGGCCAGGTCCTCCCTGACCCGTAATCAAGCATTCTGGGATCAGTTTCATGGTATCATCCCTCATCAGCCAGACTAGCTTGAATCCAATGGCACAGAGAGCACGAGACCCACGTCTGGACATACCGTTCCCTCTTAGGGCGACTAGAGCAACAAAAAAAGATGATGGAGGGAATGCTGAATGTTGTCAAACATTCACCCCAGTCACAGATCTGGGTCAAATCCATTGTTTTCTTGCTCACTATGCCACTTCAGTTCGGACCCAGCCATATGCAAATCCGTCTTGACACTACTCCCCATGGAAACAGTCCAGCCCAAACTGCCAGGCCCGGTGCTCCCTGGACCGGAAACAAGCATCTTGGGACTGGTTCCGAGGTATCACCCCTCAACAGCCAGGCTAGCTTGAATCCAATGGCACAGGGAGCATGGGACCCACATCTGGGAATACCCTTCCTACTTAGGGCGACTATAGCAACACAAAAAGATGATGGATGGAATGTTGAACAATATCAAACATTCACCCCGAGTCAGGGTATGGCCAGACATGTGTCCCTTGCTCACTGTGCCATTCAGCCGGGTCAAGACTGATTTGCATATGGCTGCGTCCAAACTGGGTGGCATGGTGAGCAAAAGAACGATTAATTTAACCCAGATCTGTGACTGGGGGTGAATGTTTGACAATGTTAACTTAAGTCAAAAATGCCCTGCAAGAGCGAAAGAGAGGAGTATGCTGTCACAGCGTATTTGTTGGTGAGGACGCTACTATTGTCTGTGGCTTGATGATTCCCCCACCAAACTTTATATGATTAAAGGATGGAGCAAAGACCTCTTCTCCTAATGACTCCTTTCTGGATTCACTCCTTCAGGTAATATGGTCCTCTCCCTCTCCTTTCCACACTAAAACTTATGGACTTATTCGTTGAGCCTACCCTCTGTTCAGTCATACATTCCTATGGTTGAGTATATAATGCATTTTTGGTGAATAATTTGAACCATTAACTAGAAAAAAAATAACAACGCCAGCCATCTTTAAAGAGACGTGGTTATATTTCTTATTCAAAAAGAAGAGTGTCTATATTCCAATTACTGAAAACTTCAGGTCTATCAGTATTCTAGCCGTGCTTCCTAAAGTGCTAGAGACAAAAGTCAGGTAGCTCAGGAAGACCTTGAACAAGCATTCCCTTCTCCACCTATTACTACTGACGTTCAACCTGGGCTATGGGATGAAAACAACATTGGTAGATATAGCAAATAATGTACTGGAAGACACTGGCCAGGGGTAGGTCTGTGTGCACCGATACCACTGGACCTGTCCCAAAATGTCCGAGATTGCCAGAATACATGAAAAACATTTGGAAGGGTTACAGTCTCCTCTGATATGCCCTTCTGACTCAAATGATGGCACTTGGATTTTTTTTTAAGTTACCACCACTATTACTTTACCTACGTGGTACCTCAAGAATCTCTATTATCGCCTATTTGTATAGCCCCACTGCCCCATATGATACCTCCAAAGGGGCTAGAATGTCAGTCACAGACCAGTGACCCGCAGGTATACATCACACAGCTCATGAAAGGGATGATGAATAAAGCCTGTTAAGATTGAACAATGGATAAAAGCTATCTTGAACACCAGCAACACTGATGTGGCGTTCATCACAAACTGCCAACTTACGATGCATGTTTTCCCCTCCCTCGCTTTTTGAAAGCCATTACCTGGAAATATATGGTTAGAACTTTGTGAGAGTTGTGGACAGTGGACTGTACCCAAAAGCCCAGGTTGGAGCTTTAACAATCCCAAACTACTGTACAGACGCACACGCGAGGCACCCAGCCACACTAATGCAAAGGGCAGAAAACGCTGCTTTAAAACTGATTGGTGGATAGTACGAAAGACAAGGTTACTATCTTCTGTCGATCTTAACACTGGCTGCCCATGGCATCCAGAAAAAAGTTCAAGAATTGAGTGTGAAGCCAGATGAAAGTTCAAGATTGGGGGTACAACCAGAGTAAGTTTCAAGATTGGGAGTGCAGCCAGAATAACCTTATATGGTTGGGAGTACATAACCTTTCCTGATCATGTTGCTATGGAGCTATACTCCAATCCTTGTTGATCAATGCTTCAAATTGATCACAACTGCTGGTATGTAAATAAACTCTCTTACTATAACACTTCATGAAGGGGGCCATGCCACTTCTCCAGTTTTCCAAACCAGATGGCCTGATGTACAAGCTTTCAAGGAGTACTAACTCAATCCAGCACTAGTGAAAGTCACAGTTGTGAAAACGTGGCATAGTGTTTACCTGTTTCTTCACAGGGTACCCCTAGTAAAAATTACCCAGCCTCTGCCGTTCCAAAAATGTTCAGGAACATCTTTCATAGTTCGTTTTCACCAACAACATAACTTCAGGATACTTCTTTGTAATTCACCTGTTTTTTTTAAAACAATCCTCTGGGAAGCAGTGGGTATTTATGAGAAAATTTGAAATCCATTTTGTGAGTTCCTGGCTGCACCACCAAAGTAGCACATCTTCCTAGCACAGGACGCTGTGAAGCACAAGCAGAGTTATACCTAATAATCCAAGACGGCCGTCGTCTCTCTATGACATGCAAGAGTTTGTGGCCTGATGGGAGTTGCAGTTCATTGTAAGGCTTTTTAACGTTTCCACTGTTTCTTGTTAAGATTTCTGAAATCAATTAGATCAGTTAAATGTTCTTACACAGAAGTAACTGTGGTAGACAAATAATGATCCAGAGAGAACACATGAGGATGATGGTCATATTTACAGAAAAAGGGTGACATTTCAATAGATGAGTGCTCTCTCTTATTAGAAGTTAACTCTGCGAACCAGAATGTCTTTCTCCAATCATCCTCTTGTTCCAAGGCCTAAGATCACAAATACATTGATTCAGTCTTTCAGTCTGTCCGTCCATTTGAGAATACTAAATAGTGGACAAGTGAACTACCCTATCTAACTCCTTACACAAAGCAGACCAGAATTTTGAATTAAACTGAGACCGCCTGTTTGTAATCAAAACCTGTGGAATACCATGAAATTGAATAACTTTAGGAAACAATATGTGCTAACACTTTAGATGTGGGTAAACAAGGCAAAAATATACAATTAACCATAAACGTCCCAACCCATTTGGGAACTGACTTAATTTCTTCACTCAACAAGGCTGCTACTTTTATTGTCAGGGAATCTAGTTTTCCGCTGACTATAGCCTGTCAAGTAGGTATCATCACAGCCACCTGACTCTTAAGTCTTGGCTTTACATCTGCCACCTTTGGAAATTGGGTTGTTGGTTGAGGAGGTATGAATTCTTCTCAAGCAACATATCCAATTGCAGTCAGGGTGAACCACAAAAAGTCACAAAATTAACATGCTTAACCCGCTGCTGGCTTGGCACAAAGGCAGTAAAGCTTAACTTAGAGGCAATGAGTAAAATGTTTATGCAGCACTCAAACAGTAATAAAGTGAAAGCACCACACAAGAAAAATATTGCCCTAATTTAAAAATAGAGTAAATTTAATACATTATTTGACACAAAAATGAAAAAAATCTAATCAGTAGAACTGGAGTTATGTTTTTTAAAAAGTTTTTTAGTAAAAACTAGTTTCTACAAAATTAAAGCACCAACTGCGGGTATCTAGTTGCGCAAGACTGGGAAAAGTCAAAAGTTAAGGCTGACCACGGTAGACTGCGCTTCGGATACACAAGGTAGATTGGACCCAGTCCTCACTTTACCTCCGGACTTGGAAGAATGTTTGGAGAAAAATGTCAAGGATGGTAAAGTTCAGTGGGGCAAGGCAGCTGGCAGTGTCCAAGCAGGAGATGTCATCGTTGGGAAGTCTCTGGACAGAGTCACAGTGAAGATTTGTACGTTCAGACATAGGGGGTTATTACAACTTTGGAGGAGGTGTTAATCCGTCCCAAAAGTGACGGTAAAGTGACGGATATACCACCAGCCGTATTACGAGTCCATTATATCCTATGGAACTCGTAATACGGCTGGTGGTATATCCGCCACTTTACCGTCACTTTTGGGACGGATTAACAACTCCTCCAAAGTTGTAATAACCCCCCATAGTCTCTTTTTTGGAAGTCAAAAATCTCCAGTGGGGTAAAGCTGCAGGCTGTAACCAACGAGGCTAGATACCCCTTCTGCAAACAGCCGCTGAACAGGATTTGCTGCTGCGGAGAAGAACATAGCAGGAGCTACCACAAAGTCAGGCTGACTGGCGATGCACCTTGGGCAGAACGGCGAGCAGGTAGATCCCAGTCCTGTCTTGGTTCTCAGGGCACTTTTTGGCTGAAAACTTTCCAAGTCCCAATTTGTAATTTTAGGTTGTTTGGGTACTTTTACCACCACTTTCAGTGGTTCAGGGTTGGGTGGGCACCTCTTGGAGGGGAGGACTCATTTCAGGCAGGGCCCAGGTGCAGGGTTAAAGTGTGGAGATATGTGTGTCCCTGTAGTTCAGAACAGGAGGCCAGTCAACTAGCCCTTGGAGGCAATCTGGTAATCCTGGGTTCCAGCAGCAAGGCAGCCCTCCAACAGCAGGGCAGTCCTTTAAGGGTTCAAGGTTCGCTTCCAACAGCAGGGCACTCCTCTGAAGTACAAAGCAGGCCTCAAGCAGTAGGGCCTTCCTCTGAAGTGCAGGGCCGGCCTTCAGGGTGTCCTCCGCAGGTCCAGGAGTGGCATGAGGAGTGGGTCAAAGGGTCCAATATTTTTTTATACCTGGGGCCCGCTTAGAAATGGAAGAAGCTTCTGGAGTTTTCCTCCATAGATGGTTTTGAAATTTCCTTCCTCCCTGCCCTGGTCCAGGGACGTTTCAGGTGACAAAAAGCTAGAGTGGAGTCCTCTGTAAACGTGCTGAGGTAGCTCCTTTGAAATGTAAATGGGGCTGTGTCCAGCTCTGCTACTCCCATACTGCCAGGATGGCCGATCCTGCCAACATCTAGTCCCCTTTTGTGTCACGGTCTGGGAGGAATACACATGGCCACCTGCCATGCTAATCACAGTCCTGTGACTCAGGAAACAGGCCACAATCACCAAATGGTTAGGACAGGAAAATGTTAACTTTCTATAAGTGGCATTGTCATAATTGTGACTTAAAATCTGACTTTACTATTAAAGATAATTTTAAATTACAATTCTTTGGACACCAAACATGGCAGTTCCACCTGTTCCCAAACAAAGGTTATCACTTATTAAATGTAATAAGATAGTCCAATGCAAGCTTTTCCCTATCGGGATATGAAAAACTTGAAAGTACATGTTCAACTTTTTCAAGTACAATACATCCTGACATATGGGCTGTTTAGGCCCTATCTTAGGGTGGCTTATATGTGTTAAAAAGGGGCTTTCAGGCTTGGCAAGGGGTTTATTTTGCCAGGAAGAATTGGAAGTTTAAAACTGCACACAGGTTGCAGTGGCAGGTCTGAGACATGTTTTAAA
Source organism: Pleurodeles waltl (assembly GCF_031143425.1). Classification (NCBI taxonomy): domain Eukaryota; kingdom Metazoa; phylum Chordata; class Amphibia; order Caudata; family Salamandridae; genus Pleurodeles; species Pleurodeles waltl. Next base: position 1,642,961,703 of record NC_090440.1, on the reverse strand, counting down.
ACGCTACCTAAGTTGATGGCAAAATAAGTGCTGCCGGTCCACTAGTAGCATTTAAGTTACAGGCCCTGGGTACACATTGTACCACTTTACTAGGCACATAAAGGCAAATTAAATGGGCCAATCAAGTGTAGGCCAATTTTACTATGTTTTAAGGAGTGAGTAGAAGCACTTTAGCACTGGTCAGCAGTGGTAAAGTGCACAGAGTCTTAAAGCCAACAAAAACACATTGCGGCAGATAGGAGAGTAGTACAAACGTTTGGGGGAAGACTACCCTAAAGCTGACAGGCCTAACAGCACCCATGTGCATTGGCTCAGAAACTGACTTAATCCTGTTCTCTTCTGTATTCAGCGAACTATTAGAGCATTTGTCTTTTCTGAAGAATGTTCAGTCAGGCGACTGTACAACTAGTTCTGTGAGTTCATTGCACTTAGAAGGCATATTACCCACCTGTGCCAGAACATCACTGAACTCACTTCAAGACCCTGATAAAATAAAGATGCCCTCTTTACATCTGGCAAATCATTCTCAACTAACAATTGAACTTGTTATTTAAACAAAGAGCATGTGACTTTCTCACGAGCAATGTCTGCATTTAATCACAAAAAGCAGAAAACTTATAAAGCAATAGACCATTTCTCTCCACCAATGGAATATTCCAACAGGTCGCATTTCCACCCAGATGTGATAAAACAAACAGCATAAAATGCCTTTTAATTTCCAGAGAGCCTCACCAGAGATACTAAGGTGTAACTGGAGTCACTGCAGAAGAAGAATAAGCAAAACATCGTTATTTCTCAAGAAACTTGCCAATTCCCAGAACAGTGAGCTCCGAGTATCTGGTGGCAAAGGCACTTAACTGGCATCTTATCTGCCTTTAAAGAGGTTACTGATATCTTGTGTAGCAGAAATTAACTCTAAATAGGAATCGTATGTTCTATTCTCTGATTTAACTCAACTAACTCCTTGTTATAATTTAGTTATAACTTCCAAACTCTGAAACAGAATAACATCCAAATCCATCTCTCAGATTTGATGATAACGTGGTCAAGGCATTCTGTCAGGCTGCACTAGCCTTATGCTTAGGACCAAACAGTAGTAATGCTCGTTTGCATCTCTCACCAATCCTACCATTGACCACATTTACAGGAAAATGAGGGCCAGTCCCTGAAGTAGGAAAAAGAACAGGATAAGACAGAAAACAGACACAGGACTCCTGCTCACTCTGGCAGGTGAATGAGGTCTATGTAATGAATCCTGATCGTCACTGCAAAAAGATGTGTTAAACGACTCATTTTTCAGAAAAGTAAGGATAATTGCAATTGAAAATGGATATATCTGAGCATTATCTCTGTGTAACCAACTTTCTGTGCTTTGAAATGAAACTGGTAATCCCAGAAAACGAAACATATATAAAATAGTATATCAAATATACATTTGCATTAGTAATTCTCCCCATGTTTTGGGCAAGGATTTCAAGCTTTGTCACCACACACTCTTGTGGAAGATGAGTTATAGTTTCTACTTGACTTCTGTAGAAGTGCAAAATAACAGACACTTAGTATCCTATTCGTCCCTAATGTTAGCAGTCAATCCTGCTTACTAGAGCTCTAATACCTTGTAAGTGACTTTCATAAATACAATCACAATAATCCATTTTAAAAGTACTCCCTGTTTCTTCACGGGGTACCCATATTAAAAAAACAGTCTCAACAGTTCAGAAGAATATTCAGAAGATTATTCAAAATTTGTTTTCATTAACAACAAGAATTCAGGATACTTCTCTGTGATTCAGTTGTCCATTCAAAACAATCCTTTTGGGAGGAGCAATGGGTCTTTGCAAGGAAATTCTAAATGCCTGTAGTGAGGCCCTGACTGCAGCATTACTATAGCATGACTGTCTAGCAGAAAACGCCAGGATCCACAGGGACGGTAATACCTGATTATCCCAATGACCACCACCTCTGGAGGACACCTAAGAGTTTGTGGCTTGCTGAGAACTGTACTCCATTGCCAAGGTGCTGTCACATAGTGTGTCCTGCAAAGATGTGCAGCTTCAAGTTCAATCCAAACACTATGGATCCTCTACGATGACAACCAGCCTTTCCTTCAATGAACGTAAACTAGCACAAATGCTCTTGGAGGACCACTTTCACCCAGATTATTTTGAAAAAATGGGGCAACCCAGTACCCTGGGACCTGGGTAAGTGAATAATGTAACAAAAAAACGTCCACACAGAAGCCATGCTAAGTGCCTTATTTCTTGACAGTGATACCCAATGAAAGATTAGCCAAGACGCCAATGGTATTATTCCTGCTTTACACACCACCGTGTGCAAAGCTCACAAGGTAACTGGAACACTGCAGACAAACATTTATGGACACTCTGTGGGTCTCAAAACTGCTCCTGGAAAATGAAACAAGCATTAGCAAAGTCAGTAGGTGTTCCCTTTGTAAAGCGTTAGATGACATTTTGGCTTTGCCAGTGCTTGTTGCAAAAAAAAACTAAATTGCCAGTCCTTGCGTGATGACTTAAATGCATGCATGAGTCCCCATGCATGCACATGTACACATAACAATGCTGCACTGGCATTTTTTTTTTTTTACTTTTAATTTGCTGTTCCAAAATGGCAAACATCCTTCTTAGAGCACTAAATTAAAAAATATTTTTTTTAAAGCGTGTGAAGCCTCTTAGAGAAAGAAACAAGCCTGTCGCAAATTGCAGATGCTGGGCCCTCTGAAAAAGAAAATTAATAACAATAAAAAAGGAAGAGCTGAGTAAAATCAGCTCAATGCCAGTGACTATGGTGTTGGGGAGAGAAAGGATTGAGAAGGTGTAGTGGGTTGAAAGAAAATAATCAGAAAAATATCAGAGTGATGGCAAAGATGTACGGGGAAAGTGCTGAAGTGTTGGAGCAAAACAGGGGGCTTGAGGGGGTGTTGATGTGAGTGGGAAGCAGCACAGTGGACAGAGCAGAAAAACAAAAGCACTCATGAAAAGCTGAAGAACTGCAAATAGCTCCCTGATGTCAGCCATGGAAAGCTCAAAGTCATCCAATGAACAGTATTAAATACAAACCCCAGAGCTCTAGATGGGGGACAAATACAACAAGGGGAGGTAAAGCTATTAACAAAGAAGGAAGCAAATGAGGTTGACAAGAAAGTCAACCACTCATAACCAAAGGCTGCCCCGAAGACCATTCTAAATATTGGAAGTGTACACAGTAGGTCACTGGACAATGCTGTCTGTAGCTGATACCCATAATGCTACCAAACAAAGCCTGCTGGTGACCACTGGTCTTTCCGTTAAATAAGTCCACTCAATGTCCAGAACCGTGAAGGTACACAACGCAGTGTTATTAAAGTAGTGCGTGCGGTGTAAGATTTGTTTGTACGCTTGTCCCTGCTTCCATTTCACTATCCCCACCACCCCTCTGGTAACAATCCGCTTGTTTTTACTGCAGTTCACCAAGCTGGCAGCTCCAGTTAAAGAGGCAGTAACACCTAACTGCAAGGGTCACACTGTCCATCGCATTCACCGCATTTTAAGCTTCTCTGAGCCTCGTCAGGGCTGGTAAACGCTGTAGAAATACAATGACAATTTATATTTGTGGATGCAGGACTTAAGTGTTCTTCAACAAAATCTTCTCATGAGAGGCAGAATGCTGAAACAATTTCATTTAAAGTATTCATTGATAGGAAATTTAAATGTGTAATATTCATACCGACGCCTTTAATAAAATCTAGATGTTGCAGTCACCAGCGGGGGTAAATCATTACTGCGCAGCCAGACTTGTGTGTTTTGTGTAGCTCAGGGTGATCGGCAGATTACATTTCTCCACAGGGCCTCGCCATCGATCTGTCACTGGGATTAGGGAAAGCGAGAGGATCGAGTTTAGAGACTTCCTGGGACATTACTGTGTCACGAGAGAGTCGAGGAGACTCCAGGGGGTTGTTGACACGAGTTTATTCTGCTGCCAGTCCGCTCCTGTAAATGTGCGTGTCTGCTTACGTGACGCTAGCGCTCGCCGCTCCACCTGAGGGGAGAGAACCCAGTGCTTAATTTGTCAAAGAAAGAGTGCCGGTGCCGAAGATCCTTCTCGGAAGTCAGCAGCCTGTGATAGTAAAGGGCAGGGACCGTGCGCATCTAGAATCCACATTACGTCACTTCACTTCGCTACCTGTCCCTCCCTGCACCTTTATCTCACTCTTTCGCCTTCCTGGTTTCCTTTTATGACGTGTTTCTCGACTTTGCCTTCTTCGTCTTTCGATTTGTGTGATTTCCCTCTCTCGGGAGATACCTGAATAAGTTTATAAAAAATAGTGCTGGTCCCCAAAAATAAGTACCGGTGACCCGCGTCGGAAACCACCGGTTCACATTAAGCACTGTGGAAATCTTACCAAAACTGAAACTCTTCATTACAGTAATAGCAACATTCATTCATTATTGGTGCGACTGGAGACCATTCTGGTGGATGTAAATCCTGTGGCTACCAGTCATTTAGAAAAGGTCGAAGAAAGCTAAGAGTCTTGTTAAATGAGCAGTAAGGTGATTTCAGCACAATCACACGAGGTTACCATTTAAACTAACGTGGCGTTACCGCACATAAACTGTGGTAATACCGCACTGCAGCAAGAGAAAACTCTACAATTAGTGCAGGTGATGAAAACCAGCCCCTGATTAGTAATTTATTCATTGCAATAAAAAGGGCGAGTTTAAAGCCCAATCAATAAACTCTTCCAGGAGCCACTGCCTCGCTTAAACCTTTAGCAATCCCCAGGCGTTAGACAATCCCGCAGCCGGAGCCTGCAGTTTCAAACGGAGAAGCCCCTGCGACAATACTGCCCGCGCGTTATTCCCGGCCTCACGGTAAATTTGTGGTAATACCACTGTTATCGGTTGTGGTATCGCAATAATCGAATCTAATTTCACTGCAACTCATCTGCCCGTTTCTAAATGAGAATCTAGGTGTTGCTGTCACCAAACTGAAAAGTATTTTATTTACACCTCGGCGATTAAAGGCTGCGTCATTCACACCGGCGGCACTGACACAATAACCATGTGGACTATCTTGTCAGCACTTATCTTGCTTTTATTCACACCTCCCCACATCTTCGAGAAAGAAGCATCAAGGGTGTGTTGTTTACTGACGTGCCTGTTCTAGCAATAAAGTATTTAAAAGGCCATGATCGCGCCTGTTTTTATTTAGCTAAAATGAACATAACCTTGT